>NC_051185.1:41326883-41926883 GCF_013339695.2 Rhipicephalus sanguineus
AGTGGCTATTTCTAAGGCTCGTGCACTTAGCTTAGCGTTTGCACAGTATGTGCAGACGCAAACTTCGTGAGGCGCAGTGTACACAACCCATTTCGTCCTCAAGGAGAACTTCGTGAGCCCGATACCTGTGTCAGGGTGAGCCGCTTTAAATAGACGAAATGTTTCCCGAATGGACCTGGTCATCAGCCGTTTTGAAATGTACTCTTTTTGTCCATTAGATATAATTGCAATGACATCTTCCTTGTTTGGGCTTTGTTGGGTGCAGTTGAGCTCATCTTCAGTATAGTATTTCATTGCTGCCTGTATGTCTTCTGGGTTCAGTTTCGATCTGGTGTAGAGGTCCGGACTTGACCACACCCCATGGGTGTCGCTGTATTTTCTGGATTTACGAATGAGGTGCCGAGTTGCGGATGGGATCATTTTTCGAATCTGTTGATGAGAAAGGTTCACAGGGAGCAATGTCAGGAGGCGGCAGCGTTCATGATATGATTCGCAGGTGTCGAACGCGTCCTTTAGGTTGCGCAGCCACTCGCGACACGTGTTGCAGGTTTCCGCTGAAGGACCAGGTTCCTCTGTAGTGCCGTACGCTGCTGTAAGGCCAGCAGAAATTGTCCTCGAGACAGCAGCCTCGATCTCCGCTTTCTTACGCTTGGCGTAGGACACTCGGCAATGTGCTTTCAATTACGCCGGAATTTTCAGGGGTGTTACGTCGGTTGTCTTAACGAATACGTTTAGCTCTTCGACAGCACTTTGTTCGGGAACAAAATTTTCGTCAGAATGAGATGCATCCGGAAACACTACGGCAATCTGTTTGAAGCGGTTGAAACAGTTCTGGCCCAAAATGTCGGTTTCTCTGATGGATGAGGCTTCTTCTGGCATGCGCTTCCTTGGTAAGGCGACATTCAAATCTTTCACACATCGAAAGTTCCGCTTGTAGGCAACCTTCTTCTTATGCCTCTTTAGGTAGTCAGCACAAAACGCTCGCTCTGAGCTCCACAACGTGGCCATCACTATCAGGGGAGTGCAATACGCGCACGTGTACTCACGTTCGTCGACCAGTTAGGGGTGTGCGAATAGTGAATTTTAGAACCGAATCGAATACGAATCGAATATTGATGACAATACGAATCAAATACTGCTCGAATAGTTTTCGAAAAGTAAGGCAACAATTTTCAAAGCCGCCCTAGTCTGGTAAGGTGACAATTTTCAAAACAGCCCAAGAACCCCACAAAATTTTATTTGAAACAAATATTCACAAGCTTTAACGAAGGAACATTACGATTACTTTTAACGGACAAAAAATACCACAGTTATTTAAACTGAGCAGCATCTAGAGCCTTCGAAATATTTTGTAACTGCAGGCTGAAGTTTGGCACTGACTACAGTATTTAAGGTGGTAGTTTGTGAACAGCTTTTAAATAAAACTGGTAGATAAATATTAAGCAGTTTTCACGAGCTAACTTCATCTTTAATTTCATAGTGAATATAGTTGATTGCTGACACTATTGCTTGGTCGACGCTGGATATTTAAGAAAAACGCCTTCTAATGTAATAAATTTTAGCTGTTTATTACTCGTCGAAATCTGCCGGGTCGTGTTCACAGTGCTTGGCTGCGTCAAGCGCGGTGAAACTGTGATGCAACTAAAGCCGCAAAAACGTCCCATGGTGTAATGAAGGCTCATCGAATTATATAAAACGTGAGACAATAAATTATTCCTTATACGGCATCCTGATACGGCATCTTGAATCCTTACACTCACTCCATACAACCCAGCACCGCACTCTAACAAATTACATATTTGAAGTGCTAAACATGGCCTCCTCAAACGTTGGAGGTAACAAAAACACAACCGACCACTTTGTCATCCGCGTCGTTAAATCTGTGCAGATGTAAAAATACGTGCCACTGAACTGACGCTACATTATCGGCAACAGTTGGGCAACCAACTCTAGGGAGAGCAGAACACGGCCAAAATGTGGGCGTTGCTGAGCGCGCCCCCTCAATTTCACATAAAACAAACCTGTCAGCCACTAAATCATCCGACGCATCATCCTCACACCCCACGTCAGAAGAGAATACGTCAAAGAACTCTAATAATATATAAGCCACCCATCAACTATATACCGAATTACTCCAAACACCCTAGAGTGGTGACGAAAATACAATTATGAATCGACCTGTTACGCTAGCTGAACTCCACCAAGCACTACAGTTTACCACGAGAGAAAGAACTCCCAGCAACAACAGCAGGACCAACAAAATTATTCGTAAGCCAGCTGAACCCCCCGTTAAATCCCTTTAAGAATTTTTCGACTACCACGGGAATCACAGTACATCACCGAAGTAATGGAAAAGTGCGGAGAGTATTCCAGTTCCGAAAACCGACAATTTCTCCAGTCTCGCAAAGTTCAAACCAATCTCTCACACTCTATGCTTCACTTTAGCAATCATATGGTCTACGTGATTGCCAAAGCTCAAACCAATCTCTCCCACTTCATGCCTCAGTTTAGCAATCATATAGTTTACGTGATTGCCAAAGCTCAAACCAATATCTCGCACTTCATGCTTCATTTTAGCAATCATATGGTTTACGTGATTGCCAAAGCTCAAACCAATCGCTCCCACTCCATGCTTCATTTTAGCAATCATATGGTTTACGTGATTGCCAAAGCTCAAACCAATCTCTCCCACTTCATGCTTCATTTTAGCAATCATATGGTTTACGTGATTGCCAAAGCTCAAACCAATCGCTCCCACTCCATGCTTCATTTTAGCAATCATATGGTTTACGTGATTGCCAAAGCTCAAACCAATCTCTCCCACTTCATGCTTCATTTTAGCAATCATATGGTCTACGTGATTGCCAAAGCTCAAACCAATCGCTCCCACTCCATGCTTCATTTTAGCAATCATATGGTTTACGTGATTGCCAAAGCTCAAACCAATCTCTCCCACTTCATGCTTCATTTTAGCAATCATATGGTTTACGTGATTGCCAAAGCTCAAACCAATCGCTCCCACTCCATGCTTCATTTTAGCAATCATATGGTTTACGTGATTGCCAAAGCTCAAACCAATCTCTCCCACTTCATGCTTCATTTTAGCAATCATATGGATTACGTGATTGCCAAAGCTCAAACCAATCGCTCCCACTCCATGCTTCATTTTAGCAATCATATGGTTTACGTGATTGCCAAAGCTCAAACCAATCTCTCCCACTTCATGCTTCATTTTAGCAATCATATGGTTTACGTGATTGCCAAAGCTCAAACCAATCGCTCCCACTCCATGCTTCATTTTAGCAATCATATGGTTTACGTGATTGCCAAAGCACAAACCAATCTCTCCCACTTCATGCTTCATTTTAGCAATCATATGGTTTACGTGATTGCCAAAGCTCAAACCAATATCTCGCACTTCATGATTCATTTTAGCAATCATATGGTTTACGTGATTGCCAAAGCTCAAACCAATCTCTCCCACTTCATGCTTCAATTTAGCAATCATATGGTCTACGTGATCAGGGGCGTAACCAGGGGGGGGGGTTCGAACCCCCCCCCCCCCCCAAAAAAAAAATTTTCAAATTTGCTTGCGTATATATACACACACACACACACAAACGCACGCACGAACATACATAAAGTATGGTTGAACCCCCCCTCCTGAAAAAATGTCTGGCTACGCCCCTGTACGTGATTGCCAAAGCTCAAACCAATCTCTGCTTCGGAAAGCTACTTGCGTACATGGTGCTTTACAGACGCCAACCTCATCTCCAAACCAACCGCCTCCTGCCTGACACAATGTTTGACATCAGAACACACCTTTCTACCGAAGACGCTTTTCTCCAAATCAAGGGCATATCAGACCTCAGACCATATCACCTCGAACAACACGAAAGCAATCCGTGCTCTCAACATAAAAGTGCCTTCGACATACTTCATCACACAATTCTCGTGTATCTCAAGAATGCAAGCCTATATTTATATATCCACTGCCGGAAGAAAGTCTACTCTAATGATTTCCAACTTACCCTGTCTTGTGCTAGACGAGTCTATTTTCAGCCTGAGCACTTCTACTGTCATCACCACACCCGACAATCTCCCATCTTCGGCTGCGCTTCTCGTCCTTTGGTACCCGTTCCGTCGCTCTAACTGACCATTGATTGTCTGTCACACACATTACATAGACTATTGAGCTCCATTTTTTCCATTACCGTCCACTAAATTATCAGTTAGATCTGTTTGTTCTCTAATTTTACGCTGTGTAGTCTAACTTCTCGAGTTTCATTGTTATACTCCAATTTTCTGCCCTATATGTAAGTACAACCAAAATGCAATGATTTCATAATTTTTGCTTTAAAGGGACACTAAAGTGAAACGATGAATCGGTTCATATCGAGAAATTTTACTCTGAAAACTCTAATGTCGTTAATTTCCCCATCATAGCTTTAAAATAGGCGAGAAAATCAAGGTCAAAGTCTCATTTTTAAATTTCGCGCTGAAATCTCCGCGCGTGACGTCACGCATTTCAAAGTGCATTGTTCATATTTTGGGGGCAATGATCCAACAAAATTTTCTAAATCTTGGTATTTTAAGTCTCTGGCCACCTGGGAGGACAATGTACTTCATTTTTATCTATTAGGAACGACGTAGGTCCTAGTCAAGGAGGATCCTCCTTGGTCCTTGTAGACGCCGTCAATATCTATGACATCATGGTGATTGATGCGGGAACTTCAAGGTTGCGTCGCCGTTCGCATTTTCTCTTTGCACGTTTTCTCGCTTACCAAGCGTCTTCTGGTGGTTAGCGTGGTGATTTTTGGTATTGTCAAAGAGTAGTTTACTAATGCAAGAAAAAGTGGTTTCCCCTCTAATTTCCCCTTTAATTACCGGCCATGATTTTGGAGTACCTCTTGTATGCACTGTAGGCAGGCCATCCTTATTCATCTGTCAATTTCTTTTTCCTGAGTAGGCTGCCCTTCTAGCAGTTCACTTAAATATACATACCCTTGCATACCTTCAAGGTGCTGGTTGTCAATCTTTAATTCGCGTCCTCTCGGCAGGCTACTGAGCAGTGCATTTGTTTTGTTTTTGTTTTTAACAGCGGATCTTTTGTAGCTGGCCGTAGTTTGTCTGGTGTCGCAATAAACTATCATCATCATGCCGGCGCGCTCTCTTCGTCGTCTTCATCTCCCCTGACACGTGCGCCCGGCGCGCGCTCTACCACTGCAGCTATTCCTCCTGTATTGGATGCAATAACTCGGATGGCCGAGAGAACTTGTACAGAGAGAGAGAGAGAGTGTGTCCACTGCTACAGTCGTCGTCTGCGAGGCCTTAGTCCCGAGGAAGTCCCCCTGGAATTTCTCCAGCCAAGGACTCTTTCTGGTGACTTGAGCAGCCTCGAATTCCCGAAGCTTTCGACAGTGAGGCTTATGAGGACGTCGATGATTTGGTCTAACGGTATGAGCGAGTCGCCAAGGCCATAGGCGTTCGCACGAGGATGTGGCCATCCCTCTCTTAATCGTCGAAATGGGGCGCCAAGCCTGGCCATACCTTTACACAATCGGACCTCTGTCATTGTTCAATGTGCAGGGTATATTGCCATGAAGGTTTTTGACGATAATCGCGACCGAGCATCCCTGATGTTGCATTCAAAGAACCGTTTATTTCCCATCTTTAGCCTCGGAAGGCCATGGACCAAAAGCAGGCCACCCTGAAAAAGCACACGTCATCACTTCAATTCAACTTTTGTATCCATTGTGAAGCTTGTTTTCTTCGGACTCGACCAATAAAAAAAAGAGGGGGTGGGGGAGGGCTGAAATGAAATTTGGCCCCCGTAATGGAGAAGTCTGCGCAAGCCTTTGGCTAAGGCGAATCGTTGGACCGCATAACAGATACCTTCGTACTGCTGCGTGCATTTCCTCGCGACACTGCACATGACGGATCACCACCCGGTTCGACTAAGCTTCTTGGCAAAACATACTGCTTGACGAGGCTACCGAGCGTAAAGCTACATGCTCGTTAATTGATGAAAGTTAACTTTGGTCTCCTTACTTTACCAATCAATTTTCATTCGTTTAGTTGTGTGCAATACCAAAAACATGCATTTGGTCTACTTTTTTGGGTAAGGAGATGCAAAAATAAAATATAGCGTCGCTGTGCCTCAGGTTCCTGTAATCACTGCAGCTACAAACTCTGCGAAGGGTGATCTTTCTGTCGCGCCGTAAAAAAATGGGTCGAGAAAAATCAGTTGTCGGTCCCTTTAAGCATGTTGTCTTTTGGACTCGACCAATTGAGGCGGGGTGGGGGCGGGCGCTTGAACTAAACTTTGCCTCCCCCCCCCCTCGCCCACCTTGGTGGTTAACCCTGCGCACGACTCCCTTCAATGTCGTTATGATCAAATCACAGTTCAAATCACCCGCGCAATATGACCAACTGTACAAGCCTTACAAGTTTTTAAAGATCTAGCTCTATGTGTCTATCAAAACAAGTGGCATGGAATTCGTTATAAGAGAGTGAATAAAAAGCAAACTTTGCTTAGGAAATATATAACTGTCGCTGAGCAACGGCACAGAGGAGTAGGGTGCCTTGATGCCCGCGGGCGCTCGCATCGAGATAGTTCTATCTATGGAAGGACGAATGATTTCTGTTAACTTATGGCTTTAGATGCATACTAAATACACGCAAGGGAAATGGTAAAACATGTTTATTTATCACACAATTTTCATCCGATACCTATGTCAGACATTTGTTATCACATACTTCCCTATGATGTTAAGAGGTCAAATTACTTGACCCTCCTCAACTTCAAGTGTTTTTGGCGCTCCCTTTGGACACTCCTGTCTGCTTTTTTTTTTTTTGGTAAAGTACTTCGGTGCGCCCGGGAACACTGTAGGCACAGCGTCTTCTGACAAACGCGGGGTATCTAACAGCCTCACCGTTTGTAATGTGTTCGCATGTCCTTTCGATGAAACTCACGTCGAATTGCCGCTCGCAAACGACGCTGTCCCTCGTCAGCTCTTTGTCAGTCCGCTGAATATTTCGAGCTCATTGCTCTCGCCTCGAGAGATCCTTCGGGGCTTTAAAGACTGAAAGCTTCTCCGAGCACAGCCAGGGACGAAGCATGTACTTTGACGGCATGGTTCGCAGAACACGTGGGTACAGTGGCGGGTAAACAACGACGACAGCGAAGGCGAGGCATCCGAACAAGGTGACGGCACAGCAGAGAGAGAACGAACAAGCCAAAGCAAGCGCGGCGAGCACCTACTACTACACCAGCGCCCCTTGCGGCGGCCAGAACTTTCATTGCGTTCCGCGCATCCCTCTCCCACGGCGGGGATGCAGCGCCCGTCACACTTCCCCCTCTAGCCACCATAGTACCAGCCTGTTTGCCGGTGTTGCATCCAACCCAACGTTTTTAGATTACTTCAGTTGGCAAAGACCGCGGCCTTCCAGTGGCGCGGGGCGGCTCGCCGCGATCGCCAGCCAGGCGGGGGCGCTGCGGTCGCGTTAGGATTGGTCTCGGCGCGTCGTCTGCTACTGCGCTGCTGATTCAAAGGGGCCGACAAGCGACTACAACAGGGGTTAACTCGATGTGGTAGTCGCTCTCATTTCACTTGGCTTGAGTGAAATGCGCGTTTTAGTTGTATCTCAGCATTATAACAAGGAAGAGCACGTAAGACAGGGCATGAAAAAGTAAGTTAAAGATAAGGCAAACACTGCACAGTGCGCTTGCCTTCATTCTGTTTCCCGTTGTAATCGGCTTTAATTTTTCCCCTGTATATGCGCAAATCATCTCAGGCTCCCGTAACGCTCAATCATATTCCAACCTCACCTGAACATGTATTACGCCAGCTGCTGAAAACCCTACCAGCAAGGAAGCCAGAAAAACACGTCTTGCCATTTTCATTCGATTTCGTGAAACAGAATGCAACACGTACATTTATTTGCAGTGACGTATTTACGGGGTGTGTGCGAGTATTCGAAAATTTCGACATTCAAATGGAACAGTGCCTTCTTCGATTCTATCATCGAATCGAATAACCGTCATTTGTAATGACGGCCACATCAGAGCGCTGTGCCATGTCCACTTTTCGTCTTCGCCTGTGTTTTTCGCGCTGTTAGCCACGATGAATCTGCACCAACTCGCCCAGTATTCCATCCAACTTAATGTCATTTGCAACGGCGTAAGGCAAAAATTGGCGCAAAAGCACGATAACTGACATTCCTGTAGGGCATATTAGAGGCACGCTACCTCGCTTGAGGAGCACGTCTTTTTTAACAAGGAGCATTCGCGCTTTCTGAACAATTATGTGGATACGCCTATACTTAATCCCTCCAGTTGCTTTCCTCGCTGAACTCCTGCCGTGAAAGGGCTCCAAATTTTAAATATTTTTAGTTGCCTTCATTCACTGACCAAAGAAGGAAAACAAATCACTATTCCAGTGCGTTCCTCCCGCCATAAGCCTACAAATGCTGTGTACATATGGCATATGCGCCCATTCTAATACGTATCGATCTTTTTTTTACAGCAAAGGTGTAAATGAGTACGGGCGAAACCTAAATGTTCAACATGAATTTTCGGCAATGTATATATTTTCATGTATTCATGTACCCACTAGCATGGGCCGTGAAGGGCCTGCAGTATACTTAAAAAAAGAAAGAAATATGGAATACACTTCTATCTAACATCCTCCTAACCGACCTTTCTTTCTGGGGTTACTTCTCATCTAATGTCCCGTTTTGAATCCTCTGAGTATAATAAATAAATAAATACTAAACATACGAATACGAGGACGTGAACATCAATTTGTATAATTAATTTGTTCTAAGACTGGCTGTTTAAGATTCGTGACTTATTCAAAAATTATACCATATTCAATTCTATTCGCTTCTGTCACTATTCGATTGGGCCTCAAAAATCACTATTCGCACATCCCTAATACCATCGGAGAGCTGCTCGTGATGACTGAACAGTACGGGAAGCCTTCACATTAGCTTTATTTTTTGCTGATGCGACATTTAGCACATAGGCTTTTGCAAGCGTCTTTGGCAGCAAAATGCATCCTGAACAGGGGCGTAGCCAGAAATTTTTTTCGGGGGGGGGGGGGGGGGTTCAACCATGCTTTATGTATGTTCGTGAGTGCGTTTGTATGTGTGCGTGTATATATACGCAAGCAAACTGAAAAATTTCGGGGGGGGAGGGGGTTTGAACCCCCCCAACCCCCCCCCCCCCCCTTGGCTACGCCCCTGATCCTGAACACTATGTACGAGTGAACCTCTGTAGTAGTGGTACGTGGTCCGCCTCGGTGGTGCAGTGGTTGCTCGACTGCTGACAGGAAGGTCGCGGGTTCGATCCTAGCCGCGGCGGTCGCATTTCGATGGATGTGCTAGAGAACAGTGTACTGTGCGATGTCAGTGCACGTTAAACACCCGATGGTCTAAATTTTCGGAGGCAATACAACGGCGTGCTTCATAATCATATCCATCGTGGTTTTGGCACGGAAATACCCCAGATAATATTGCAGCAGTGGTGTCCTTAATTGTGAACGGGACAACCGACAGTTGTCACATCACAGTCCCGAAGAGCGCCAAGAAGGGCTAAAAAAGTGTCGAAACAGACCCGGTTCCTTTGTAGCTCAACTGAAAACGTGGTTTCAATGCCTCTAAACATACACAACCACAGCCGAAGCATACCCCAAGCAACAGCTCGAGGCGCGCTGCGCTGACACTTCGCGGTATCTATTCAAATATGTATGCACGATCAGTGAGCTCATGCCTTGGTGGAACGCGTGAAACCTCAGAATATATGAGCGATTAACGCGCGAGCACAAACCAACAACGCAGCAAAAGCTCGCGGCTGAAGCAAGCATCGCCCTTCTTACTGCATCTCAACCGATCTCAGCGCTACGCCAGCGCCACCTCTCGCGACGGCGACAAAACCTGGCCGCCTGTCGAAGCTAGTTTTGCAAACTGAAAATAATCTAAAAACGTTGATCCAACCGCTAACGTTATGCCAATCATACAACACCTCTGACTTCATTTTAGAGCTGCTGATACATCGGTGTGCATTTAACCGCTAATTTCAGCAGTACGTGATTTGTGAAGCAGTTGAAGAACATATGTGACGCTCATAGGCGTGCGCAGGGCAACAAAACGCGCATCAAGGCACCCTATGCGCAGGGTTCCCGGGTTCCCCTTCAATGGGGGGCGAAAGTTCATCGCGTCGCCCCCCCCCCCCCTATTAAGTCAGACTCTGTGCCCCACTTGCCCCCTCCCCCCCTCTGCGCACGCCTATGGTGACGCTGCGCGCACATACAGATGGGGATTATGGCTGAACAAGTTCACCATGGAAGCAAAAATACGTAAATAAATGTTCCCGTTTTATGTTCTTTTTTACATTTTAATGAGGGGCGGGGGGCTAAATAATGGCTAAACACCCCCAACTCAGATATGTTTACATTTGGTATGTGCATGAAGTGCAGTGACTTCGCGAGTTGCTCTGCCAACTTTTGAATGTTCGTTTTCATGATGCCTTTTTCGTTACGATATTCAGGCGTGATATAGCTTCAAAAGTATTTGAAACAGCGTAGTTGTTTATGCGTGGCCTCCACGATTAGCGCCGACAGCACACGGCGCTCTGCCGATGCCAATCGCCGAGGCCACGCTTTGTATGATCAAGCTCGCTCAGAACGTTTACCTCATCGTAACCTCATTATGAGCCCTTATGTCAAAATGTTTACTTGAACAGGCAGCCAAACCTCACAGAAATTCAGATCCTGCAAAATAAATGATTTATTCGTATTCTTTCCGTGTTCATTTTTATTAGCTCTTCGTTCGCAGCGCCGTCTGCGCACTTCTCTACAGAAAACCGCTGAGGGATTTAACAGTTCTGTCACGATTGGCCGACTCAACATTTTTAGGTTTACGGGGTCACAACTTTGTTTTGAAGTGGTTTCGACAAACGACGTGCAGTTTGTAGTGCTTTCGGGCACAAAACAAATATCTTTTCAACGATCGACTAGCATGGAAGAGCCTGAGCAAAGTTCTTCACCGACGAAACCGAAGTGGCCTTTCAGACACAAAGTGTTGTTCAAGACTTCTATGCTCGATAAGCATCGAGTGCCTGTGGACGCGATGAAACGCGACTGTCGGAATATGTTGCAGGTCGCCCAAGGGTGAGTTACGCACAAGAATTCCCAGCAAAGTGAAAGTGCGTGATTGTAACCTGAATATCGCAATACTTACGGTACACTGGACGTTCCCCAACGGGCCAATATAAGTCCAGCGTTGCCGAGCGGTCACTTGTTCAGCAACAACGCTTTCGGCGCTCACCTCACTGCATTTGTGGTCGTGTAGTAGGGCTTCATAATTATAGTCGGTTACAACCTAAGCATAAATACAAGCTCCGCCCCCAGAACTGCGGAGCGCATGTATTCTTCTGCTCAAGAGAATTGTGGTAGGCGGTTTGCGTTCCAACCATAAGTACTTTTCGCTGCTAATGTAAATGTCACGCATATTGTGAATTAAAAGTTCGACGTCCTTTGTTAAAATGTTACGTTTGGCTGAGCAGTGAAGTCGGAATCGTTGCTGAAGTTTGCCAGGAAGTTCAAGTTTTTGATCGAAAACTAGCGAGCGAGCATGTGCTTGCTTGTATGGAGAACTCCCCATCACAAAAACGCGAGAGACGCTGACGTCACGTAAATAGTACATTTCCATTGGCTTGGGCATTTATGCAAATTCTCGCTGGGTTGGACAGCAATGGCTCTGGGCGGAGCTTACATTTATTCTTGGGTTGTAATGGACAGTAGATGTAGCACTGCAATTCTTTCGCGTAAGGGAAATTTTTCTACGCCATCTTGAACACTGAACACCCGAAACATGGTTTTGCAGGTGTCACAATGCAACCGCCGGTTGCTCGTTTGTTTGAAGAATCCTTTTTCACTGTTTCTTCTACGACTAGGAGGGTGCTCGCTGAAGATCCGGAAATCGACAACAAGACCAAAAAGCGGCTCATTGACACATCAGAACTGTAAGAGGCCCCTTTTCTTCCATCGTCTTAGGCTTTTCTGATGAATGACTGACGCAAAAGGTTAAAGGGGGCTCTGCAACCGCTCCCAAACTTTCATGCCTCGTATGACCCTAATCGTGTCAATCTATTTAATTAGCAGGAGTGCACGTCATTGTCTCTGTGACCATCCCAACAAGAAATGATGTTGTTCCAGTATGTTGCTTTCGATAGTAATATGCATACGTTGAACAAGCACACTGGCATAACAATCAGATTAGCTTTCATGAAGGCGCACCCACAGTGGTCGTTTTATGCACACGTAAGCACGTAATTATCGGCACACTAGTGAATAGAAAATTTATTTTTGTATAGGGTGCCGAGATCGTACAGCCACCCGTCTTTTGAACCTGAACGTGCGAGTGTTGACCGCCGAGTCGATAAGCGCCGTATAACAGAGCGCAGTGGCAAAATGAACGAGAATACATGTGTGCGCTATGAGCACTCCTGTGCGGCTGTCTACTGCCAGGCTGTTCCGAGAACCGGAAACCACACCCGTTTCTTTTGAGCACTGTTATCATCATCCTTTCTTTCTTTTCTGAACGCTGCCATCAAGTTAAAAGAAAAGGTAAAGTGGTCGCGCTTGAGATGGATAAGATGTGATATACACCCACTTATTATGCTACGTGCGTATCAGCATTTTTTTGTTGCACTACCCTCTGGTTCATGCAGCACTTTCCCGATGCAAAAAAGAGATCTGCCACTGCAAGCCTAAAACAGGACAAAATATCAAGGGCCAAAAACCAGGTGTGGTTAGGTCTGTTTCGCATAAGTGCCTGGCAGACGAAAGCTGCACCGGACTATTCACTGCGTGCATGTGCATATTCTTGTTCATTTCACCGCTGTGCTCCGTTATACAGTGCATGTCGACTCGGCGGTCGATACTCACGCGTTCAGGTTAAAAAATTGGGGGGCTGTACACTCGAATCACTTGGGAACTTGCCTGTTGAAGCAGACACAGTATACAGTGCCTGTGAAGCATGCCATAGTGTCCACACAGTGCTATTGTGCCTTTACAACCTGCTTAATAGAAACATGCAAACTAGCATGCTTTGTTAGATATCATGATTCATACCTTAAGTATACGGAGCCTAGAAAGGGATCACTTGTCTTAGCATATTTAGAAGCTCCAGTCGCATGTATATTGGTCACATTGGCACTGTTATGCCACCCATACTTGTTTACTGGCATGTGAAAATGGCACACCACAAAGGCACACATTGTGCCAAATGGAAACACTGTATCGGTTATTATCTGATGACAAATAGTAACTAGAAGAGCAAAACAACTTGTCATGCCACAATAAGCTGCATTGACACCGTGGCTGTTGTGTATGGGCACCAGCACGGTTAGAAGCAGTGCATGTGACATCACTGAAAGCATATTTATAAACAAACTCTTGCTCTGTTGTCTTCTCAGCTTGTCGGCTTTACCACTCATCACTTCTTAAGCCTGTTCATTTCCGTGGCGTTTTCTTTGTGTCTGTGCTTTGAAAATGTAGTGGCATCGTTTTCAGCGTAGCTTTTTCAGAATTCCAAACTGCTTTCTTGGCTCAAAGTCTGTTTTTTTTCTTTTTTTGCCTCAAATGACAGCGTAGTTGACACTTGTGACGCGCTGTTTGAATTCAAAGAAAGATGCACAAAAAAACGCATAGTACACAACACAAGCACGAACTAACAACTGTTTATTTGATGAAAAAATGACAATGTGAGGAAGAAGATCGGCAAGCATGAAGGCCCATCGCCATCGGCTGGCACACACCGACAATTCGCTCTCTGGCTACGCCCTGCGCGCTGCTGCTACGATCGTCGCTCTCGTAGAATCCTCAATAAACCCCCCGTAACAAGTGGTGGAGGTACTCCGTCACAGAAAAAGAGTGCTTGGCTATCATATGGGCTCTTCAGAAATTTCGCCCCTATCTTTACGGTCGTCCTTTTGACGTCGTCACGGACCACCACGCTCTTTGCTGGTTGTCGAACCTGAAGGACCCGTCGGGCCGCCTCGCTCGTTTGGGCTCTCCGAATCCAGGACTACGACATCCGTGTCGTCTATCGCTCTGGCCGCCGACACTCTGACGCTGACGCCCTTTCTCGTTTTCCCCTCATCTCAGACGACAGCACTTCTACTCACGATCAAGATATGTCGCCGCTTGACATCCTGGACATGGCTTCAGAACAACGAAACGACCCATGGATCGCCACCATTTTGAACTTTTTGTCAAGCCCTCCGACAGCGTCGGCACCTCGCTCACTGCGACGCCAGGCACAGCATTTCGCTATCCGCGACGGACTTTTATACCGCCGCAACTACCACAACGACGGCCGTACATGGTTACTAGTCGTACCCCGTAATCTACGTCAAGAATTGTGCTCCGCTTTCCACAATGACCCACAGTGTGGTCACGGTGGAGTGTCTAAGACGTACATGCGGCTCAGTCGACGATATTATTGGCGGGGCATGTACAACTTCGTCTGCAAGTACGTCCGCTCTTGCATCCCCTGCCAACGACGCAAACCAGTCTCGCACCTCTCCACAGCACCTCTCCAGCCACTCCCATGCCCACCCCTCCCGTTTGACCGCGTCGGCATCGATTTATACGGGCCCCTTCCATGCACTGGTGCTGGAAACCGATGGATTGTCGTTGCCGTAGATCATTTGACAAGGTATGCTGAAACTGCCGCCTTGCCTGCTTCAACAGCAAAAGACGTTGCATCGTTTAGTCTACACAACTTCATTCTTCGCCGTGGCGCACCTCGTGAACTCCTGAGTGATCGGGGACGTGTATTCCTCTCGGACAAGCTGCAATCCCTTCTATCTGAATGCCAAATTCTTCACCGCACTACTAGCGCTTATCACCCACAGACCAATGGCTTAACTGAACGATTTAACCGGACCCTTGGTGACATGTTGTCTATGTACGTTGCCTCAGACCACTGCAATTGGGATGTTGTACTTCCGTTTGTCACATACGCGTACAGCACCGCCTGCCAAGCCACTACCGGATTCTCACCATTCTTTTTGCTTTATGGCTGCGAGCCCTCCAGCACGATTGATACAATTCTCCCGTATCACCCAGACCCTGCCGACTGCCAACCTGTGTCTGAGCTCACCCAGCACACTGAGAGATGCCGACAGCTTGCCCAATCTTTCACCTATGATGAACAGTGTCGCCAAAAACAGCGGCATGACTCCAAGCCACCTCCGGACCCTTTTCCTGTCGACTCCGTCGTGTGGCTTTGGGTGCCTCCAGTTGCTGCTCCCGGCCTTTCGTCTAAGCTCCTTCCAAAGTACCACGGACCCTACCGCGTGGTTGCGCAAACCTCCCCTGTCAATTACATGGTCGAACCCGTTACGCCATCTTCCGATCTCCGTCGTCGCGGGCGAGAGACAGTCCACATTGACCGCCTCAAGGCATATTATGATCCTCTGACCTCTATGTAGATCGCCAGGATGGCTACCTCTCCATACCGGGGGTGATTGTGAGGAAGAAGATCGGCAAGCATGAAGGCCCATCGCCATCGGCTGGCACACACCGACAATTCGCTCTCTGGCTACGCCCTGCGCGCTGCTGCTACGATCGTCGCTCTCGTAGAATCCTCAATAAACCCCCCGTAACAACAAGTATATACAGGGGGAGAGAAAGAAGTACGCCAGTAGCGTACATGCACAAAGCACACAACAAAAGAAGAACCATCCGCATCACGCCATCAAGTCTGTCCATGTCTTATATCTAAATTTCTTTGTAAAAATGGCACTTCATTATCAGTCAAAAGTATTGATTTCGAAGTCAAATGTGTCGAAGTGTCAACTACGCACAGCCAATGAGCCCCTACCATGGCCCTTCTAAATGACAGCATCCTGGCAGACACAATGCGGCAGCCAGTTTACATGTTTCCCAAGCGCATTTGTGCGCATTTTCACGTCCGATTGAAGAAAGCCAGCCTAATTTGATTGTTCAGTATTCTGTCTGCTTTAAATTTCCCATGATTTCAGCCCCACCTTGCCATCTGGAAGCCTCACAATTATAGTTGGTTACAACCTAAGAAAAAAACGTCAGCTCCTCCCACAGCCATCACTCTCTCTCCCACAGGGAATCTTTATGAATGCTCCATCCAATAGCACTTACTTATTTTCGTGATGTGAGGCACTTCAAGCACTTCTCAAGTGTTTCAGATAGTTGACTTTCCAATACAGACACACGTTTGTGTTGCTGGTTTAGGCCGGAAACTTGAACGTCTTGGTAAAATTTCGTCTGGAATTCTGACATCGCTGCTCAGACAAACATAATGTTTCAGGTAGTAACAACGAACCTTTAACTATTAATATGCATAGCATTTACATTAGCCAAGAAAGAGTACTTACAGTTCAAGCGGAAACCAGCTAGCACATCTGTCTTGCCGAGGTTCTGTGGATGGAGCCTACATTTTTTCTTAGGTTGTAACCGAGTATAGCTCTGTTGACAGTGCCACCGGCCTGATAAGAAAGTGGCTCTAGATTTGGTGCTTAGGCCTTCAAAAGGTTTCTTCAACCATTTAGCTGTCTTTTTTATGACTAATTAGGGTGGTTTCCAGCCTTTGCTGTTAACGGCAATGTAGACAGCTAAGCGGACAACAGCCATCTTAAGTTTCATTCCAGTTCTCACGTAGCTGCCAAAATAGACAGCAGGAGAGGAAAATATGATGCCTGCTATTTTGCTGTCCAGACAAGATAGCGGCAGAGTGGAACGCCACTTGTATCTCACCAGTATGGTCGTCTACCCGCAAGTAAACTCTTTCTTACATGCCTAATGTAAGCTACATTACGTTTTTCATACATTCGAACATGTAGGATGCTAAAGAAATCACAGTTCTGTTTTCCATAGCTTTCTCATGTTGACATGAGGTTGTGTCGTGCTGCACAGACGTCACTCAGTCTATCACAGACGTTGATAGTGAGTGCTCTATCTTGTGTGTCAATATCTCGTTTTTTGCACTTTTCTGTCATGATATCACCCAGACGTTTACCATTAGTCGGGTGACTGGGGCTTGATACTAAGGTGTTTTAGCAGTGCTTGTTTACCGTACGCTGGTACCGTACCGTCACAGTTGGCACGCAGCTTTTTAGTCTGCAAGACCTCTATTAGCCATTTCGATCATCTCATTACATTACAGCATGCAATAAGCCTATCACGCATATAAAGATCTTTGAAATGCTACTATGTGCCGACCACGACAATATAGTATTTCCGTACTTACCATTCCGTAAACTGGCGCTGCTAAGACGCTCTACCGTCTTCTAAGCTGTCAGCGTAGACTGTGTATGAGCCTGGCTAGAATTCAAACACCCCCTAAGTCGAGGGCTGAAAGGACTGCAGAAGGGAATTCTGCTTGCCTACAAAAAATCAGTTTACACTGTCCAGTAGGCGAACATTGAGCTTGCGGTGCTCATACATAAATATGAGTAGCTTCATCAAACAAACCACGTCAGACCAGCAGTGCAGTTTTCTCACTGCAGTGTTATGCTTATAAATTTCAAGTAATTTCAAATGTAACAGCTTTCCTGGAACGTGTTTCCTGATGCATGACCTAACATGGAATTGTTTTCGATTGAACAGGATGTTCAGTCCTCTCTGACGCTTCTAGGCTTTCAAAACGTGGCTGTATGAATACGTGTTGAGCAGTTGTCGAAAACTTCGTAAAATCAAGTTACATTCAGTCGAGGTTTGTCTATATGTGACTGTTGCTGCCCTGTTTTTCTTGAGCGTCACTGAAACCTTGCTGCGGTTTCCATTTCATCTGCCCGATCATTTCAAGCCGTTCTGATTTGACTTCACAGGATCCTTTCAAGGTTGGACAAGGTCCTCCAGCTCCGGGTTCTCGACCCTGAAAAACTGCGCATGCTAGTGGTGAGTCGGTGTTTAGCGGTGCAGGCAGCCTGCAGACATTTAAAAGGCCCCTTAAAGGGACTGTCTACCGCTCAGAAAAATTTTTTTGATTGTGGTGAAAATGAGAAGATCGTTCGTCACATCAGCGGCAACGAGCGCGCTTTCGTCCCATAAAAAAAGAATTATAATTTTAATCTGATGTTGAAAACCGTGAAAGAATGACCGCTAGCGTCCCCCAACAGCAAAGTGGTCGCAATTCCCGCAATCTATAGGTGTGACAGACTATCCACGCAGGTGGACTTACTTTGCTTAAAAACAAACATGTAGAACTTGAGAGTGTATTTTCCGCTCTTGAAACAGCTTTCGATTGCGTCAAAAAGTAATTTTTGCTGTATTTTTTTATCTCACGCGCCCAAAAAGACGCCTGGTGGCGCTGCCGACGCCGCCGCTTTCGAGTTCGTCTGCTTCAACACCCCGCGCTGGTTGTACCATTACGCTGCACTGTCGTTAGGATGTCTCGCGCGTGCTGCGCTGTGAAGGCATGCATTTATAATCGCTACATCAGTACAGAAGTTTCGTTACATCGTTTGCCTGCAAGACCATTACAGAAACGTCTGTGGGAAGATTGCGGCAGCAGTGCTAAAATAAACGCATAGACTGCAATCATAGCAAAACGAGTGTTCTGTAATCGTATAATAAGGCTTCATTTAACCGATGGTGCGCTTAAAACGACTGTTACATTCATTACATTAGTGTTCAGAGAAAAAAAAGAAATCCTACAGAAATGACATGTGCTTTCGGTTTTAAGTTTTACCGGCACTACAATCGTCATCACGTCCACCAACCAGTGTTGTGGGGCGTATTCACACCAATGGAAGAAGACCGACCGCAGATCGGAAAATTCTGTTTTAAAATTTTCTACTCACTTTCCAGAGAAACCGCTGCAAGGTTGGACACTTCAGATGGTATGCTTTCGAATGCGGTACAAAACAGAAAAGCGATGAAGGACGGTAGACAGTCCCTTTAACCACCTCCGATTTTTTTTAACATTTCAAATAAACGCGTGCATTGAGTTCGGAATGCCATCACCATCAACAGTGCCAAATGCAGCAGCGCAACTCGCCGCAGGTGTGCCACAATATGAAAATAATAATCCCGTGTTCCTCTGTGGGCCTTTCAGTATACCCAGTGTTGGTCGTGACATCACCAGTACAGTCAGGTCATGTGAGCAGCAGAAAGAACCTGTCTGTATGCCTGCAGGTACATAGCCTGATTATACTCCTCGCACTGCGAGCAAGAACACTTGACCAGGAGGAGAGACAAGCCAACGAACAAAGTGTAGCGAAGGAAAGAATGAAACGAGTGAGGGCTGCATTTCAATCATCTTAACGCATTAAACTCCATAGCAGGGAACAGCGCAGATCTTCCCCTCCCTCTTTTGTTTATTTCCGTTTCCCAAGAAGCGTATATATTTGTGCGCATACGAAATAAACGCTCATGTTGTTAGCCAGCGCCAAGTCCTGTCAGTCTCTCTTGTCTGGTGTATCTGCGCTTCCCTGCTATGAAGCCAAGCCAACAAGCTCAAGTTTACACCCTTTGAAAGTGCATTAAACTCCGCTATTATGGCACTGTCACTTGCCCCGTTAATCGGGTGACAATCGCCAGGCAGATTCCAAGGGCTGACGTATAGGCCCCCTGAAACGCACCACGAAAGCGCGGAGAATTTAGAGTAGGTCCTTTTAGTGTGCCATCGAACACCGGTTGTGGACCAAAGACAGAGTCAGAGCCAAGAGTTGATAACACAAACAAAATATATTCTCAGTTAACGCAGTACAAGCATCACATAAACATGCACACTCAGCTGGTACCAGTTACTATACACAATATAACTTAGATCATAACTTAGAATATAACTTAGATACACAATATAACTCAGAATTATCCTGGCGTTGTCATATCGAGTATGTTACGTGCAAGGCTTCAAGTGTTCTAGGTTTTCTTAGAAGAAAGGCAAGAAATTTGCCTATTGCCGCAAAAGAGCTCTTGTATAAAGCCAATGTTAGACCAATACCTGAATACGCTTGTTGCGTTTGGGACCCTTGGCAGCAGGTGGACATTCAAAGGATAGAAAGAATTCAAAATTTAGCTGTGAGATTTGTGCATGCCAATTATACCCGCCACTTTAGCGTGACCAGTGCAAAGGAAAGCCTTGGATAAGAGTCATTGCAGCAGCGTAGGCAATACTTAGGGTTAAAATTTTTTCACAGTATATTCCATAACAACACTGGTATAAACTGGGACTTTTACTTGCACAATCCTGATTACATCTCACCCCGTCTTGATCATGCCTACAAGATAAAGGAGATAAGATGTAGGACGAACTATTTCAGGATGGAGTTTTTCCCCAGAACAATTCGCGAGTGGAACAAACTGCCTCATGACATTGCCACTGTTATCTCCCCTGAAGTATTTGCTTCCTCTCTTCAGAAGTCGTAGTGTAAATAGTCCTCGTGATCCCCTGAGGGGTATTTGCTTGTGTGTTTTCCGTGCTAAAAATGTTTTGCTGTATCGCTTTTCTTTTGTCCATTTGGCTACTTGCCGCTGTACACTTGTTCAATTACCTGCTTTCGGTTGGCTATGTTTGTATTGTACTCCCCCCCACTGTAATGCCGAAAGGCGCTGTGGGTATTGTAATAAATAAATAAATACAAATAAATAGATGGTGTTCAAAACAATGGGAACCAAACAAACAGATTGTGCACTACAAATGCAATCTCTTGCATTACAAACTATTCAAGAACACTTAAAGTCTTGAATATTCACCAAACGTATCCAGTCCACAGTTCTTGAAACGTAACTTGAATGCTTCTCTTCCAGGAAACACTCACGCAAACTCCAGCGCTGATCGTCATTGTTACCTTGCGTCGTCGGTCCCACGTGTTTCTCTTCCTGGGAACTCTCGTAACTTTTCACTGCTCACATGGCGTCATCATCCGATTCTTCCAGATAGACAATCGACTGACCGCACAACATCATAAACACGTCTTCTTTGGCCGACGGAACCACACTCAACATAACTTCTTCACCATCTCCGGACCGATTACTTTTCTTTCGTCGGTGCACGCTTATATCTTCTCGCTGCCAGGTTCCAGAAGCGTCTAGTGTGTTCTTTGGCGTGCAGCACAGCCAAAGCTAGGGAAAGGACAAGATTCTTCTCGCAGGTTCCACTTGTGGTGGCGTCACTCGGCGTCGCATCATGTTTTCTTTCATGATGGTTCCAGACTTTGCCGGGCGTTTGATCCAAGACTGTCGGTTGGGTGAAGAGGCGGGCTCGTGGCAACTTTTGATACTTGTTATTTCGTTGTGCGCGCTTGTTGAGTGAACAGCTGGCGTCGTGCTTTCCCGCTGCCGTCTGAAAGCGGCCGCGCACGTGCCTTTATTAGCACGCTCTTTTGTGACAGGCACCATTTCGAAAAATTCTTGCGGCTACGTGTTTGCGCAGACTTGTGATCAACGGCAACACCACAACTAAATTTTGACGTCTGCGGGGTTTAGGAACCCTTTAAGACCTCATACTTTAAAAGAGGTTACTCGTTGTGTTGGCTTAGTGGCGAAGTTCTATGCTGCTAAGCCTGAAGATGTGGGCTTGGTTCCCGGCCACAGTGTCCACATTTCAGTGAGGGCGAAACACAGAAGCAACCATGTAATCAGGTTTAGGTGCTTGCTAAAGAACCATAGGTGGCCAGAATTAATTGTACTCCACAATTACGGTGTACCTCGCACTCGCATCCTGCTTTTGGTGCGTATGACCTCACAAGTGTTGAATTCGTACTTCGAAAGAATATGAAGGGCAAAGATGCTAGCCTTAAAACTAAAATATAGTATCTGGTTAACACTCTAGTTTTTCTTCGGCAATGTATGTGTGTGAATTGGGGACCTCGTGGAAATACGAAAGAAAAAAGCTAGGCTTTATTCTTTTAGGCTCCGGTGCTGGCATGCAGTATTGAGGACTTCATAAACTGCCGAACAAACCAATCTGCCAAACAACCAAACTATTGCAATCCAAGCTTCACACAGCTTCTTACCTTGCGAACACGAGTTAAGGCAGACACTTGGCTCTAATGCGTACGGTATGTTCAGCACTGCATCACCGAGCAGTGGCCTACCATGTAAGATGCCTTTAAAGGGCCCCTAAACCACCCAGAGGTCGAAATTTAGTTGTGGTGTTACAGTTGTGCACGAGTCTACAACGAACATGTAGCCATGCGAATTTTTCGAAACGGTGCCGTAATAGCGGAGTCGCACGCGTTTGATGATCCAAATGCTGCGATCGCTCATTTCACTCTTTCCTTCGCTACCCACCGCTCGCCGGCTGGTCTCCCAAAGCCGCTTTGCCCTACTTGCTGAGTGCCTCTCCCAATCTCACGTGACATACCGTCATCGCTGATGCGCTCTTCAAAACAGCGGGCACATCCGGTTGCTGCGGCTCCATGAACACCGTGCTTCTCGGCTAACCGCTCTTGTTGCCGTGCTGGCCCGTGCTCCTACGAATCATGCCGGTATGGACCCTGTGTTGCGCAGACTCCTTCATGATGGCCCCGTTTGATTACATGTGTCGCGTCATTTCGTTTTTCCAGTCGGTGCATTTGCAGCCAAGCACTGGACACTGATGCATGAAAGCCATCGAAAAACGCTGTCAGATTCAGTCCGCATGGCTTATCAGACCGCTAGGCATGATTGTGCTGGTACGCTAGCGATTTGGCAGTTGCGTTACTGGCCACAGTTGCCGATTCGCAAGCGCACACACGCAAACAACACGACGAAGAACAGCCACGGCCGGTCTGGAGGCGCGCGCTCGCTCCTTCCTTTACGGCCTGTGCACGGGGGGCTGTTGCTACCTATGGCCGCAATTTCGTGGGGGCGCTCCGAGCCAACTGCTCCCTAACTCACTCCCGGCCGTTGCGGAGGCTAGCGCGCGCAGGGGGTGCTCGGCTTCCGACTTACCGTGGCGCTTTCTGAAGTTACTCTATATGGTATTCATGGTACCAATGCAATAGAAACATGGTAGCAAGTATATATGATGACTCTGGTAAATTCCGCTTTACAGAAGTGGTGGCGCAGGCCGCTCATAAGCCCGCTTCTGTTGCTCGACAAAGCATCGACGCGGTTATAACACAGCCTTGTTTTTTTTTAGGTTTCTGTAACTTCGAGAATAAGTAAGAGGATGAACATTGCATTTGGTTGAGGAAACGGTTTAATATTGGTTTAGGAAATGTTTATTTCAAATGTATGTGCCGGCCGTCGCTGTACTTGAAAATAACAAAATTGCACATTTTTTGTTGGAGGCATCTTAATTCGGGCTTTAATATTGAAACAAATACTTCAAAAAAGTGAAAGTCACTGCATAATGGGGACGGCCACGCTGCAGACGAAGAGGAAACATAAAAAATCTTTCAGAGAATCCTTTCAATGGGAAACAGAATGTTTTCCTTGGTACTACAACGATATGCGCATGGAGAACTGAAAAAAATCACTGCTGGTAAAACACTGTAGTGACGATCACAGTTTAAAGGAGTCAAGTCTGTCACAGCCTGATATGCTTCCGCGAGGGCTTGTCAATAAAACCGGAAGGCCTGTCATTCTGATCTGTTAACTTTTTTGTGTAGTTAATAAGAAGAATCCGGAGAAACTTCTCAGAAATATTATGAGCCAGCACTCTCGCGTGACTCTTGTCCACACCTTCCGGACAGTCCAGAAGTGGCGAATCTTCAAGGTATGGCTCAACAGTCAATTGCAGAGTCTCGAGGATTTTCGTTTGAGGAAGATATTTGACTGCTTTCTCGAAGAACGTCACAATTGTGTCCAGCATTGATAGTAACTCCGGCTTTGAGTAGTGTAGATCATAGGCTTCTTGCTGACGGAGATGATGATACAAAGGACTGCTCGTTTTGTTTGTCCTCACTAGCATGGCGCATGTTTCGCAACCGACATCAGTGATGAGTTTGGCAATGTAACCACCTACATACACCAAGCCTGAAT
The DNA here is from genome assembly GCF_013339695.2 of Rhipicephalus sanguineus. NCBI lineage: Eukaryota > Metazoa > Arthropoda > Arachnida > Ixodida > Ixodidae > Rhipicephalus > Rhipicephalus sanguineus. The sequence continues at coordinate 41,350,850 of NC_051185.1, forward strand.
AGGCAACAGAATTCGGTGGTTTGCGAGGAGGTTCTCGCAGAGCTTCAAGTTCCTCAATAACATCTTCCGGAATAGACACCGCCGCTTCTTCAATGTTTTCGTCGCGAATGTCCATGTCTTTTGAAGGTAGCGCCTTTTCCTTGACAATGTGGGTCAAAGCAGCTGTGACGGCTCTTGCGTCTAGCGCGTCATTGCTGCTCCCGCACATTGCCCTCAATTTTCCAAACAATGCCTCTATAGGATCACTGTTAAATTTCTTCGTGAGCACATAGTTTACTCCTTTTCTCAGAAGAAATCGGACTGTCTCCACTGTGGACTTTGTGGTGAAAAGCAGGGCAGTGTACGTCTCGTCTGTAAAGTTTCCAACGCCAGCGGCGACAGAAGAATCCTGGATGCGCTGAATGTAGCCTGAAAACTCATTTTCCAGCCACAGCGATTTAAGCACACGGGCGTCGGGCATTTTCGCCTCCATCGAATATAAGGTGGTCGGGTCTTAAAAAATATTGTTGTTGCTAGTAGCGCTGCGTGTGCGTCTTCTATTGCCGAGTGCCGAGAAAGGCAGACTGTCCCCACACGTACCTGTACTTCCTTCACCGCTTGCTGCTACCGAAAGAAGTAATTAGCACGAGAAATTGGCCGGGCACAGCTGGTTTACAACACGAAGCGCATGCGGCGAAACGCGCTTTGGGCGGTTGGCTTGCGATGCCCTCACGCAGAGCGCGCCGTAGTGACTGTATAGAAAAAGTTCCATTGTACTCCCGGCGGCTGCTCAGGCCATAAGGGAAGGAGCGAGCGCGTGCCTCTAGACCGGCCGTGGAACAGCAAGGAGCGCGGGCAGCTGCTTGCAGACCAACCGGAAGTCGCACGTTCTTGTTCAACCAGTCACAGCATTGCCTGCAGACCACATCACAGATTCAACATGTTCACATCGCACATGTCACTAGGGAGGCCGGAAAGGCCCGGAGAGGAGAAGAGATTGTTTCTTGAATTTGCGGCGTGCCCGCGGCTTGTAGTGCTGCCACGTGTGGCATCGTTGATCGTGACGGCATTCTGCGCACAATGCGCGTGTTTACTTGAAATGTTTGAAAAAATATCGGAGGTGGTTTAGCGGCCCTTTAAAAGCAGTGACTACGTATCGTAGCGCTTTCAATGATGCGCACACCCGAAGTGGGAAAACCTCTCCCCACGGTTACACCTGTCTGTTTCCTTTTTCATGGCTCACTGTGTCATCATCAGTTTAAGTTGAGACCTTTTCCTGAGCCTCAAGTTTCTGCCTTTTAGGTAAGGCTATTCGCTGCAAATCAACTCAGACACGGTTACTCTGATCTGAATCAAGGATCAACTCCACATGTAGCATTCCAAGTCATAGTGCGGTAGTGATCATCCGAACGAATGATCAGTGCCTGTCTGTGTTGTATTGCTGGACGTTTGCGTGTCTGTTCTCTGTGTCTTCATTCGAATTTTGTGCTACTCCACCCGAGGAATACAAAGCTAGCCCGTCCCCAGGGCTTGTCACCTCCTTCATTTACGTTCCCTCATCCTTGCTCCATGAACAGAGGCAAAACCTCTCCAATGCCTTGGGCTGGCCTCTGGCATTGCTGCTCTGGCAGTGTCAGCTCTAATTTGTGGTAGTTCACCGATGTCCGAGGGTCTCCTTGGCAGTGTCTTATCACTCTATTGCAAGGGGTTCTCTCTCTGTGTCACTAGGCTGAATTCTAGCTCCACGCCCGGGTCACGTCCCCAACATGTAATGCACATAATCACGGCGATGGCGGGTTCGGTCGAGTAAGGCGAAATAGGCAAATTAAAATGAAGCATTGTTTATTGATTTAAAGGAATCATGAGCCACCCCTCGCACTTGGTGGAATAGCGCATACAGCAGTAAACGGACGCGGCTCCAGATGAAGCCGTCGAAAAAAATTCATTCCACGGCTTCATCTGGAACCTTCAGGAATTCAGACCACTGCGCACATGCTAAACAAAAGCAGATGTAATCTTTCCCCAATGTAGGTGCACTGCCTGGAACAGGTGACACGACTTAAAAGTTCAAACATTGCGAACAAGTCTGCTGTGCGGTAGCCAAAACATCCTTTTACGAATATATTTTCTCTTTGGTCGGCGCCATGTCTTTTTTTACCTGCGCTTGGGAAGTCTAGAGACGAAGATATCCGCTCGGGGGTCTGTATAGGTGATCCTGAGATGCCACATGAGAGGGAGCATCTCTCCATCCGGTGCATGATTTCATAACCATTTTCCATATCCGTCTGCGAGGGGATAGTCTCCCTCGAAGAAATTGATATACTTTCCCGCAAGCCGGAAAACAAGGGGAAGCGCATGGCACCAAATGGCGGGTGGAAGGGGAAGCCGGGTGAAGGGTACAGGGTGCTCCCTCCCATTATGGCCCCTTGGCTCCCACTGTCGGCCTGCAATCGCACCATCGTTAACCCTTTAAAGGGACACTAAAGAGAAAAACTATGTTTCTCGTACTAGTAAATTACTCTTTCCGAATACCAAAATTACCATTCCTGGCACAAGAAGATGCTCAGTAAGTGAGAAAACACGCAAAAAGAAAATGCGGGTGGCGACAACGCATTGAAATTCCTGCATCGATCACCGTGACGTTGTAGATTTCGACAGCATCCACAAGGGCCTATGTAGTTCCTAATCGGTAAAAATGCAGTAGACTGCCCTCTGAAGATTTCAGAGACTTAAGATAACAAGTTTCAGGAAATTTCGTTGCCACTGAAAAATACACTTTGAAGTCTGTGACATCAAGCGTGGATGTTTCGGCACGATATTTACAAATAAAACTTCCACCTTGATTTTCTCCTCTGTTAATGAGCCTATGATGGTGAAATTAACGCTGTTAGAGTTTTCAGAGTACAGTTTATCAGTCTAAATCGATTCGTTGTTTCACTTTAGTGTCCCTTTAAAGGGGTACTGACACAAAAATTTTGGCCTCGCGTTTTCTTGCTGCACTGTGTTGTGGGGGCCTGGTAGTCATAACACGGCACATTGTTTGCTGCAGCACGCAGCTGTAATTAATTACAGGCTCCTCATTACCATCCAGTCTCAGTTTCGGTTTGAGAGAGTTCCAAGAACGACAAGCCGCCAGGTGCAACTATCGCCGCCTAGCGTGTGCAACACTCTACCACGTCAGCACACAGAACCGTGACGCACTTCCGCGTGATCTGCATCCTCTGCTCGCGTTCTCGCGCTTGCCGCACGCGCTGCGCGATGTCGTCGCCGTCATAGTCCTCGTCTTTGTTCTCAACTTTCAATACCTGCTCCGCGGCAACAGACTCACGATCAACTGCCAAAAAGTTGCCTGCTGGCACAACGGCAAGTGTGGCAAAAAAGAAATGGCAACTGTGACGTTATCATAACTTGTTGTACCGGCTGCAGCATGGGGGCGTCGGGGAAGTAGGGAGTCACTTCGGGTCACTTTCGCACGTGAACTTCAAAATTGACATAAAATACCTTCCAAGCTATATTCGCTGTTGATATTTTGCAGACGATATACGCATGTTCGCGGCAATCGATCCCTCAGGCTGTCTGGGCCAACGTTACTAGAACAAACTCAGTTTCAAAGCTCCTTATCTCCGCCAACGGAGGAGGGTGGTCCGAACGGCGGTCGCGAGAACTAGCGGCGCTGCAGTTCCGTCTTGCGCCACTATCGGCGCGTCGTCTGCTGCCACGGCATAACGCTGCGGTCCGCCGCGCAACTCGCGGCAACTGCGCGGCAACTTTCTTATTGTAGTAGTTAGGTGGATGCTTAGGTGGATATGCATAAGGTCGTCTGCATGCATTGGCACGCGTGCGTTGTTCATTGATTGGCTAAGAGTCGATGTTCGGTCTGTATTGCCACGCCCACTTCTTGTTTTATTTTGATGTATTCGGGTTTGACCAGCAAGGACGGTTATCAACGCTCGACGCTGTCCGCGAAGCAGTGTTCGAGAAGCTTCGTGATTGTAGTAGATCGTTTTGGTAAGATTGCGCGCCGCACGCGAATGTTCCAGCTTTGTCTTGAGATAACGCCGCCACCAGCGATATCGCTGGAAAGTTCGATAGCGCCTGTATAAAAGCCGACGCGTTTTACCGCTTGTCAGTTGATCGATGGTCGACGCTCTGTTCGCCGCTATCAGTGTATTGCTGTAGTTTGACTTTCAGTTTCCCGGCCACAAGTTCGGCCAAATAAAGAGTTTCATCTCAGACCTTCTGACTGCTGCCTTCGTCGACGTCATGACCCTGTGACAATATTTGAGCTGTCTACATTGCGCTTAACATCCAAGCATAGGAGTTTCTAAGCGAATGAGGGTTTTCAGCGTAATTTTTATAACTACCACCACAATTTTAGCCGCTGCCATCTTATCTAGACCAAGAATAACCCAATACGTTTGTAAAAGCTAGCCTCTATAGTGTACAAAGAAGCGTACTTACTCGAGATACAAAAACGTTCTAGAAAAACAGCATACTCATGTCGTCTACAATTTATTGAAAAAAACTTTCTCGAAAAACATCACCAATGCTTTGCAATGTTTACAAGACACGTTTTCGCCACGGCTAAAGAGATACTGACCATAAATCGGAAAATTTTACGAGAACTCGGTAAATGAAACCTCAGTGTGCGATTACATCGAATAGATGTCGTCTCTGAGCAATTTTTTCAGCGGATAGTTGTATTTTCGGTGCCTCATCTTTCTACGTCGCCTCCTTCTACGGTGCCTTAAAGAATTCGAACAGATAGGCCGTGGTGTGAGCACCGAGCAGTTATTCGCACGTACTCTGTCGCTAGAAGAGTCGTCAGTATTCAACTTCAGTTTTTCAACTTCACCGAGCAGATGTTCCATGCCCGCAGCGCTTCTTACACTGTACGACAGCCGTTTGCGTTTCGTGCTGTCGCCGTTCACTACGCAGTTAAACTGCTCGTCAACTACAATTATCTTTTGCACAAGTAAGTCTCCGTTCCCGAAGCAAAGTGTAGGATTGTGCTAGTTGGCATTAAAATATTAAACTGCTCAGCGCAAAAAAAATTGACACGGTACACATAGAAAAGACGAGGACCAGCGATGGTCCTCGCCTTTTCTATGTGTACCGTGTCATATTTTTGCGCTGAGCAGCCCGTTCCCGAGCCGGCGAGTGTAAAATATTCCGCACATCTTGTTCGATACCTCGTCGTAAAATCTCTCGAAAATCCACTGCTTTGAAGGCATAGCGACAGCTGAGAACTGATCGAATATCAGTGTGATGCAACTCTCAGTCTCGGTAGTGTATATATAGGTAATCGCCTGCCTTTTGCTTTGCTGTTCTATTTCTGGCGGCTCCTCCAAACTGGGCACTGAGCTTTCGCGGGACGCCGTGCGTTTTGTGGGTGATTTGCGCCGAAACCCCGAACATTTTGGCTTTGAAATGTGGGGTGGAAGTGCTGGGAACAAGCGCGGCATGGCACCGGGCGCGAGTTCCCACTTTCCACGTGCGATCAAAACTTCTTGTCCCGCAACGACACGACGATAGTGTTTTACAATGTTGTCACTCTCAAACTGAACGTCACAGACCTTGCATTCCGCAGTATAAGCTTTCTATCTTTGTGATGCAAAGCTTGAATGGCGTAGGGTCTTTTGGAGGTCCGAAGAAGTGTCGTGAAGCGGAGTCGTCGTTGCGGCGCAAAGCAAGTCGGCATACCGCACTGTGAATCTTTTCGCCCTCGTTACGCTTCGTACATCATGCACGTGTCTTCGTACAAGAGGCTAGGCTTGGTCAAGAACAGTCGCAAAAATGACGAGCTAACAAAGCGCAGACGACGCTGTAACCCACGTGCGCTCGTACATAGGCGGCGCCGATCACAACAAGCGCCCGCCGCGGGAGCTAGACGTGACTGCAGCGCCACTAGTTCTCACGACCGCCATGCGGACCGCCTCTCCGGCGGAGCTTTTAAACTGAGTTTGTTCTAGTAACGTTGGTCTGGGCCGCGAAATTTTGTGACAATACCCCTTTAAGGTGCTTTGTACACAATTGTGTGCAACACTTGTTCTTGCTAGTTCGGTTGACTCATGGCTAGGAACGAGCTAGATGCATTGAGCTTTGCATAAACTTAACCTCCTGCGTAATAAATGTGTGTCTTCATTTAACTTTACTTTGCAGTGTACTGTTGGATATGATAACTTTGCTGAAGGCACTGCCATGTATGACGAGTCATTCAACGTGCTGCTTTCCACGATAAACGTGAAAAGTATGATGTTTCTTTGCTCGAAATCAACATAAACGAAGACAAGTTTTCACTATATTTCTAGCCTGAGATTTGATTCTATTTGTGTAAAAACAAAATATGAATGGCTTCAGTATCAGTAGATATTTAATCAATTTTATTCAGATTAATTGCTATAAGACACATAAATCAACATTTGATGATGTTGTTATTATTATTATTATTATTATTATTATTATTATTATTATTATTATTATTATTATTATTATTATTATTATTGTTATTATTATTTTGCAATAGAATATAGAGTGCCTTGAAGTAATGTTGTGTAAATTTGACGCATTTACAAACAGTTCTTCGTAAGTCGCGTCTGAAAGGGCGAAGGGAGGGAAAGAGGTTCACATGCTTTTCACAACTTTTAAAGTTTATAATGCTGCTGTATCTATTGTTTTTCTGACTGTCTTGCAGGAAAAGAACAGACCAGTGCTGAAGCGATTCAGAGAAAGGAATCAGCGGCTTGAGAATGCCATCAAGAGAGCAGAGGCGTAAGTACTTGACTGGTGGTCAACTTTTAGTCCTGGGCCACGGGTGGCCTTCTGCACAGTTATGGTACTGCTATAGTTCCCATCTGGATGGTTCATCACTGGCATGGACAGCCTTTTCCCTCATTGTGTCATATGTCAGTTCATTTTCTGCGCTCATATGTACGCTGTTTACCACTTTTTCTGGTTATCCTAAAATGGATGTGGTATAACTTGCGTTGCATGGGATCCGTCGGACGTTCAAACATAGCGTCCAAACATGGCAGCTGACCCGCCACGATAGTCTAGTGGTTATGGTGCTCGACTGCTGGCAGAGGCGTGCGCACTGAGGGGGGCAGCCACCCCCCCTAATGCCCTGAGAGGGGGGGCGCAAAAATCTGCCCCGTACATTGCACCATTCTAGTCACCTAAGAGGGGGGGGGGGTGCAAAATCTGCCCCATACATTGACTTAGTAGGGTGGGAGGGGGCGCTGCAATGAACCTTTGCTCCCCTGATGGGGAACCATGCGCACGCCCATGACTGCTGGCCCAAAGGTCGCGGGATCGAATCCCGGCTGCGGCAGCCACAATTTCGATGGAGGCGAAAACGCTTGAGGCCTGTGTACTTAGATTTAGGTGCACGTTAACCCTTTGAGGGTCGATCTTTTTCGTGAAATGCGTCCCCCCAGTGCGTATTTTTTTAATTGCTGAATTCAATTCCTCTGACGAATGTATTCAAGAAAAAATTGTCTAAAATTTTTTTGGGTGACCGTAAAGTGAAAAAAATAATCATTTGTGTTGTTACATACACATGGTTTATTAGTGAGTAACAGCAAGATAAATTCTAAAAAAAAAAGCCTATACGACTGTTAAAAAAATTATGCGTTGAAATAAACATCTGTGTAGTTCACAGACATACACAAGTGTAAGTGCCCGAAGTTTAATTGGAAACACGGGAGGGAGAAAAGCCACTTTTGATCCAGTCAGCATTGTCTCGCCGCGCACACTTTTGAGGTGTCGCTCGCTCATCAACATCTTAATCTTAACTTGTAAGTAACGCCTCATATGATGGGCTGACATTTAATTAATCAGATTCTGATTCGCCAGTTTAGCGGTGATTCGGAGGAATCGCCGCTAGACTCACTTTTGCAGCCGAGAAACCAACGTGCACTTCCATAGCGCAAGCAAACTGCGCAGGTGAGCGCACTGAAGAAAATAGTGTAGTGAGCACGTCTGGAAAGCAAGAACAAGTCCGAAACCCATTGGGCGCGAGGCCCACCACTGCAAACGCCAGCACCACCATCAGCATGACGTGCTTGGCAGGATCACGTGGTCTCAGCGGCAGCGTCGGCTGCTTGTGGAGCGCTGCCGTGTGCTTTGAAAATGAGTTTCAAGTTCAGCCTGCGCTGCGGTCTGTTCAAATACGGAAGTTTTCTCGCATTTTCTACTTAATTGAAACCATTGTAAAAGAGTGGCTGCCTCTGAAGGCGACGAACATGGGGCTCTACCGCTCGGTGCCGTAGTGCCGGGCTTACGCAACGGAGACCAGTGTCAGCCTGCACCGGTAACCATGGGACAAGAAACTGTGGGAAGCGTGGGTTGTGAAGCTAAGAACTGGCAAGCAGCCATTGGCTACGATTCATGTGTGCAACAAGCACTTCCGCAACGAAGACTTTCGATAGTTCGTCGCGCCTGCAGGGTTCGGCGAGTAGCAGGCAGCACGCACTGAGACGATGGCTCACGCGCGCTTCCCGCCAGCTAATGACACTTATCTGCCACAGGATGGAAAAGGCGCTACCTTTTACCAGGTGCGATGCACATGCACATATATACCCCATAAAGTGGATAAGAAGATGACCGCCGCCATAGCTCAGTGGTAGAGCATCGGACGCGTTATTCGAAGGTCGCATGCTCGGTCCCTTCCGGCAGCAAGTCATCTTTTCGTCTGCTTTATTTTCTTCACATTTATATCATAATTACTACAAATAATATCCCCTATACTTTCCTTGGCTTTCTTGTCTGCAAGTTCTAGATTATGTTGCGTCTAGCAAAGAAAAACTAGCCCTTAAAGTTCCCCTTCTTTCGTTCACATTCCTGCATAGTTAGATGAGAGGCAAACAAAATGGATGCTGTCTGCAATAATGTCAGACAAGAAAAAAGGCGTGCAGCCAACCACTTTGTCATATTCTATAGTGCTTATAGAAAAAGAATGTGCTGCTAACATACTTCAGCGCTTTTCCTGTGGCTAACTTTTGTGTGCAGTTTGCTGAGGTGCGCGAGCCGGCACCCTAATGCTGATATCAAGAGAGCCCATTACCTGACAAGTTTAAGCTGTAGCTTTGTAATTCATAGCGATATCAATCAGACTAGTCTTTCTTTTCAGGGTACAGTTGCTTTGCCCATGGCATTGGTCCTGGGTTTGAATCCTGGAACTTCAACTGGGAAACTTTCTTTTTGATAAATCAGTATAAACTTTCTTTGCAGCTTCATGCTAAAATGAGTGGATGACGGTTATTTATTTCGCTTTTGTGGCTACACCAGCGTTCAGATTGCACAATATTCTTGCCGTTTTTGTTTTATCTTTACGGACAGGCTTCGAGACGAACTCATGCGGCAAGGCGGGCAAGAAAACGGGGACGTGTCTACGGAGAAAATTTCAAGCGACGACTCAGATGGAGCAGAAACCCCGACAAAGTTTAGCTAGCATCTTTCACATCATCTCCCATATCATCTGCATCTTTTTAAACATTCATTGTGGTCATGCTGCATGGTTGTCCAGAACAAGCGGTCTTATTCACTTCAGACAGTTATCACTATCTACACTACTCTAGTTTTTTTTTTTCTTTTCCAAAGTACACTAAAATACAGCTTGCTGCATATTTGTTGTGGTTTGGAGTTTTGCGAACAGTCATTTCTGAGGCCAATTCGAATACAAATTGGGTACCGCCAGAACCAGATACACTACTAGTCGAACATTGAACAGTTTTTGGGCAGTGTACTGCCAATTGTAGATAACATAAAATGGATTTCACACTATAGTTCTGATAATTTTATCATTTATACCCACATTAATGGAGTGCAAGGCACAACTGAGCTAATTCTTTGCATGCGAGGAGCTCTTTGCACAGTTTGAAGATTTGGTACGTAGCCAGTAGATTGTGTCCACCTGAATAACACAGCCCTCTACACTACGTAAGCACTCGCGTTTTACGACTTGCCTGCTAGGGTTTCGTATATTTTACTTCTGCACCAGTTTTTTGGTGATCTTGTTGCAGCCATGTGTTCTGAAATATGTGTTTGTAAACAATTAGAAAAATATTCGTCTTCATAAACAGCAACCAATCGACTCCAATACAAGATCTGAGACTGCGAATCGATTTGATTTTCGTGACTTTTTAAGGTTCGGACAATTCTGTTGTTGCTTCTTTTTGGCCACCATCGTATATTTGCATGGCTTCCGAGTTCGTAAGTGACTCATCATTGTATATATACATATTACGCAACTATCGAATTCATTTTGCTCACGCTTTACTATGTTACTGCATTTTCACTTTCATTTTTATGTATGTGCTAGAACATGGCTCACGAAAAAATAAAATTTGAAGCTATTTCACTCTGTGAAGGTGGGATGACCAGTGAGGCTGGCAAACGCACTCCCGTCTCGGCTTTGTCGGCATTCTTCACAAGTGCACCACTCCTCGGGCGTTCTCACTGTGAGCGGTCAACCCATACTTGCCGCGCACGACCGCGCCAACGCAGCGCCCAGACTGAACTGAGGCGAAGAAACACGAAAGACACGCCACACCACATAGATTTTCTGCACAGCTTCCCAGGTCGGCCACCGGTTACACTCCGAGAATGGCCCACCTCTGTCAAATCTGTGATGTCATCATGACATCACAAAAAGTTTGGCGATCTGCAACGTCATCACTTCCTTGGAGGAGCCTCTAGTTCATCAGCCATTGGGCTACCATGGTTGTTTCATTCATTAAATGCATCAAATTGCAGCTGGAAAGTTTAGAGTGTCATTGCATATTCTTCTCCTGAAATCCAGAATGGGACCACGGCAGATCTTTTTTCATGCCTCCCTGGTTCGCTGACCTTGAGTGCCAAGTGTGCGTGATTGCGTGTGTATATATATATGTGTGTGAAGATTAAGATTATTGCCAGAAAATTTAATTCCTAACATTTATTTTCATAGTACTAACAGTCTTAGGGGCGACACTAAATCAATTATCTTTTATTTTAAATTTGCGCACAAAAGCAATATACGTCCGCATAGTTAACGAGTCTATGTCAAAAGCAGGTAAGAAACACAAGCAAACTATTTTTGTAAATAGATAATTTTTAGCAAGGAAAAATGAAGCAAGTCTTGTCTGTAAGCTTTCAAAGTGTTTAGTGTTGCTTCGGAAGTTAGGCGACGGCTGGTTCAAATCGGTAACTGGGCTGGCGGATAATTAAATTATCTTCGGTGTAGTGCGGAAAGGAGCTAATGGATGCGTGTGACGATGCCTCGTTATTCGTGTAGTTATTTCGACGCTGTTAATTCAATCCGCCGACATTCGTAAGAAAGCTCGCTTTGTCTTGCGTGCGCGTCTCGCATTGCTATAAGAAAACAAAAATAAAGAATGCCACGTTGTGCAAACGCACATTTCGAAAACCGAGCCACTTGAATAGGCTTTCGAAACAGTGCGTAGGAAGTTTGTTTGAAGTGGCGCCAGACTCAAAACTCGAAGCGGGCCGGCTTTACCTAAGCCGCATTGCGCAGATGTCGGAACCACTGCCGCTAGAAAACATTCGCTGTATCGGCACGTGCCCGTGTTTATGTATACAGATCGGTGGGGCGTTCGGGCCTTCGTTGTTTTTTCTGCCTTGCAATTCGTTCTCGGAAGAGAGGCCGCTTTGTTTTTTCTCGCTGAAGATACCACCGCGAGAGGCCGCCGCACTCGGTGATTCAGCGTTTCGGGTTATGCGCTGCACGCGTCCATGTCTTGTCCTGCTGTTTAACGCCGTACAGTGGTAAGCCTCACAATGACCGAAAAGCGCTGTGAAGGCGTGCACGACTGTCCCGTCAATAATTGTTTCAGCATGTATTGTTATAGAATGACAAACGATAAGATCGGCCTATTTTATTACTATATTACTATAATTAGCAGTGATAGTTAATTACCCATATTGCACTGTAATTAGTAGCAGTGATAGTTAATTACCCGCCTTAATGGTCTAGTTATAGTAATAATTTTTTGTGTTTTTTTTTGCGTCCCAAAACCACGATATGATAACGAGGGGATGGCTCCGGAAATTTCGGCCACCTGGGGTTCTTTAACGTGCACCTAAATCTTGAGTACACGGGCCTCTAGCGAGTACACGGGCCTCTAGCGAAATGCTGGTTGCCCGTGTGTGTAAATTTAGGTGCACGTTAAATAACACCACATGGTCAAAACTTCCGGAACCCAACAATTAATTAGTAATAAACAGTAACATCAGTTATGAAACTGACGGCCGAAGAATGTCGGTAGACTCCGAAATACTCCCCCCCCCCCCCTGTAACCTAGATATGAACGGGAGAGATTCAAGTAAAATGTAATCAACACCGCGCGTGGGAAGTTGTGAACAGTGCGGGGCTGTAGGTTCGCGTGTTGTGCATTTAAACGCCGATGACAGTGGCCGCCGCAATTCCTCCGGGCCGTACGTCTCTCGTCTGCTTCTGTGTAAAGGCGCATTCACACCTGCGACTAGCATCGGTCAAGGCGATCGCTGTTCACACCTGCGTTCACACCTGCGCTCACGTCTGCTCGCATTGCCATTGCCCCGTAAAATAAGCTGCACGTCCTCTTCCCGCGCATCTGATTGGTGCAGAGGTTTATGACTGTAGTCGCGCGATTGCAAAATCGAGCAGCGAGCGACTAACTTGGCCGCGCGACCGGTGGTAGTCGCAGGTGTGAACGTGCCTTCAATGTGAAAGAAGGGCAGTGGTAAGAGGGGCTCCTTTGTCTGTTAGACAAACCAATGAAACCAACAGACAATTAAGCCGAGGAAAGCATAGGAGAACAATGTATATTGTGTTTAACTGTAGCGTAATGATTATGACCTAAACTGAAAGGAATTAAAAGTGGGCGAAAAAGTACCCTTTCCGTCGGTGGGATGCGAACCCACAACCTTCGAATTACGATGAGCACCGACAGAAAGGACGCTTTTTCGTCCACTTTAATTCCGTTCAGTTGAGGTAAAAAAGATCCCTATGCTTTCCTTGGTTTAACTGTCTGTTGGTTTCGTTGGTTGCTCTGCTGGTGTTTGGTGGTGCTTCTCCTGCATAACGATGTGCTTGCGGTAAAGCACCCTTGCCGGTGTCGTTTCATGCTTTATTTAGATGGGCACGTAGTGTTTGTTTGTTTGTTTGTTTGTTTGTCTGTCTGTGTGTTTGTTTGTTTGTTTGTTTCGCGGGCGTGTGCGTGTTTCCTTTAACATCCTAAATAGCAACGAGTGTGAAGCTTCCAAAGCAGCTAAGTGCATAACCTTAATGCAACTTCGTGTATTTATTATGAAAACTTAAGCTGCGCTTAGGACGAGACACCAGAGTAGAAGCAGACAGGACGAACGCAGGCTGCGTTCGTCCTGTCTGCTTCTACTCTGGTGTCTCGTCCTAAGCGCAGCTTAAGTTTTCATAGTATGTCTCACCAACTAGCCCCTCAACACACGCTCCTCGAGTTCGTGTATTTAGCGGCATCGTCAGGTGTGGCAGTGACAACAAAGGTGTCGACGCCGCTTGCAAAGAAGACTGTCTTTTTCGTTGCCTCCTTTTATTCATGAAGACGTGTTTTGAAACATTGCTTCTGTCCACGCCATGCACTGTTGCGGCAAAGTGAGAAAACTACGCGTATGATATTGAACGAGGCGCTTGACTGTTGCCAACTGTGGCATGCTTTCTAAATATATTGGCCCATAGCTGTTCCCTTTAACGCTGGCTATACTTAGCGGGCTGTTTAAAAGCGAAGTTTCGAGCGGCTTTTGTTTGGGAAACAACGATACGGCCTGTGAAACATGCTCCCCCCCCCCCCTCCGCTCCAAGTTTTGCGTAAGAACACATATCACCCGCGTTCAGGGCTTAAAGACTGGCTTGTAAGATCCGGGGAACGCGCTTTCTTCCGGAGCCAACTTGTTAAGAACGCAACTTTATGATGACCAAAGTAATTGCTGGAAGTCGTACTGCGAGAAATGCCGCGGCCTCTTGTAATCAGGCAGATGGGGAGCGAAATATCTGCTAAGCTGAGCAGAAAAAAAAAATGCCGAGTCCGGCCTTCTACAAATATTGGATCGCGTCCTTATAAGTAACAGAGTGACAAGGAAACTTAAAGACGCGATCTTGGACGGGACCTTCAAGAATATGCGAAGATATAAATTCTGCGTTTCTTTAAGTGTAATCAAGAACCAACTCGACCTGTTCGACTGTTTGCTCTAACTGGATGCAGTGAAAAGTCTGGACAATTTGAAATTGGAGAAATTTGTCTCGTTGGTTTTGCCTGCTTCTTTTGTCCGCATGTTTCCATTTCAACAATTCCAACTTGGCAATATATATATATATATATATATATATATATATATATATATATATATATATATATATATATATATATATATATATATATATATCGCCCCGAATTTCTCCAAGAGGACGTGTTGCAGTGGAGGTATTAAATGAACACGGGCAGAAGCATAATATACTAAACTAGAGCACGTGGTATTTTATTACATGGTTGTAAAAGCAGATAGCCAATACCACAGAACACTAGTCAAGAGCAAGCAGAGCCAGTATTACGCGAGAAAATGCGGTAGGCTTCAACGAACTGTACACAAGTTCTTTTTTTTTCTCAAAATAATTAATTTAGTATCTTACATGTCGGATTCGTTATCGCAGTTGTGTGTTTATATGATAGCTTTTATATCCTACTTAACGTCGATAATGTTTGTTGTTGTTTCTGCTCAATTTTAGCTCGATTTTTTTTTCTTCTGACCGACAAGCAGTACAAACTAAATCCTGCTTCACTTACAAAATGCGTCACCATATAAAAAATTTTCAGTAGCCTTTTCTTATTACTATTGTTTTAATACTTGCATTACGTTTTTTTTTTTCTGCGCTAAAAAAAAAAGAAAGCAAGAAAAGAGACAAGTAGTCGTGGGTCTGTGAAACTCGCGCGCTAATTTCGAAAGAAAGATCGTAGCGTGGCTTTTTCTTTCGGCGTCAAAAAAAAAAATGAATAAAGCGCCAAGGTCAAAACGCGCGCTTCGTTCCGGGAAGTAAACGGAAACCGCGTCGACTGCTGTAGCTATAAATACCTCGTAAACAGAGCGAGGACTTATCGGTGCTGACAGCCAGTGATGTTTCCTTCTCTCTTTTTTGTTAGCCTTTTTTTTTAGACAAGCCGCCTTTTACGCAGAAAAAAGCGCCACGCGGTCGTGTTTGCATTGCATGAATAATTATTTTTATTTTTTTTTTTGCCCGGGTTGTCATGACACTGCCGAGGCACCGTTGACGCTCCTTCGGGACCTGTTTTTGCGTTCATTTTTGTCGCGCGTTCGACCGTTTTACATTCACTTAGAAAGGAAACAAACGGTTTAGAAACATCGGGGAATCTTTTACATTGACGCTGTAGAGTACGTTCCACTGTTAAATGGAACACTTCAATGAGCACCTTTCATTTTGCTGGCCCTCGAACAGCAAGTGGACGGGGAAAAATTGTTCATGCACTGCACGAGTCTGTCAAAAAGAGGCAGAACTGTCAACCACCAGTAGTCTTATGCAAATCTAAGCCACTATGCTTTTTGCAAGAGAGCAAAATCCAAGCATGCTCTGCACGCAAGTGTTCCCTTTAACGGTGGACCCGTCTGTACATGGTTAGGAGGTGGGAGAATGGGGCGGTCCGTGACTGCGCAACAACTGTAATGAGCAAGCAACGCAAGCATATTACGCTACCTAGAAGGGTCTGCGCGCTTACAATAGTTTCTATTGAGGTTTTGCTAGGATATATAGGTAGGGATGACACCCGCCGCAGCGTGAATTGCTACCCACAAAGTGATGTGTTTCCACTGTCCTTTAAGCTAACGTCACCAAGCGCGAAGTTTGAAGCATACATTTCTTAAACGTTGTCGTTGAGAAATGGAAAGCTACAACGAAAGACGCTTAGATGAATCCCGGTTCGTGATAAACACCGGGACCGCACGATTTGCTGCTTAACCCGTTAAAGCCCACTGCATTATATTTGATACATTAAATATAATGCCTCAAAAAAGGTAAAAAAAAAACGTCAGAGCTTCATGTAAAAGCCGTTATTGAATATTTAACATGTTATAATGAAGTTACACTGAGTTACTCATTGAATCAAAGTAATTAGTTATTTTTAATTAAGAGTAATCTAGTTCTGTTCGAAATAAAATTTCCCCTTTTTTTTCTTAAAATGAACTCTACAAGAAGAGTAAATATGGTGAGTGTTTTTTTCACAATTTTTCTCAAGGCATAACGCCTTTTGGGCATTACAGGGTTAACCATCCGTTTGGACAGTGATTTTCATTTTATCCCACAACAGTAATCGGTATCTGACTTGCTTGCTTGTCCTTTCATGCAAAACTCTTCGCTCGCCATTTATCTAATCATTAGTCAAAGGGCCCCTAAACCACTCCGAGGTCAAAGAGGACACCGTGGTTTCTTTCTCGCCTACGCTACCCTTCCTACATTCTCTATCTCCTGCTCGCCACTTCATAAAACACGTGGACAATGTCAGCACTAAGCGTTGAGCCTATCAGGATTTCGCGCTTTTTTGGCTATACGCTGTTATCTTGTATACTTGCGCTATCGAAAACGCGCAAAACTAAGATCAGTTCAACGCGCACGATAGTCACGCGAGACAAGGCATAGCGGGCTTGCGGCTGCATGACAAAAACAGGGTAGGAGACAATTCACAACTGATATACCTCTGATATGGACCAATCGAGAGCTTATTTCCTCATGATGTCACGTGAACACGCTGCTGGCGTCACGAATTGTGCCGAAAGAGACGGGAAACTCCGGCAGAGAGAAAACGTGTTCGTTCTTTGTATTTTCAGTGGTTGTTAGGGGCCCTTAAAAAATAAATTCTGGGGCTTACCTGCCAAAGGCATGATATAATCGCGAGGCACGCTTTAGTGGTGGACTCAGGATTAATTCTGCCCGCCCGGGATTCCTTAAAGTGCGCTCGAATATCAGTACACGGGTGCTCTTGCGTTTCTCCTCCATCGAAATGCAAGAGCACCCGTGGCCGGGAGCCGAACCTCTGTCCTCCGGTTAAGCAGCGCGCTGCGTTATTCAATTCAGTTTCATTTTAATGTCTTTATTTTCTTGACAAGCCGAGAAGGAGGCGAGAACCAAAGACTTATGCGCTTGGCAAAGGTCGCCGCCCCCACATTACGCTTCAGTCAACGACGGAAAACTTCCCCTCCTAATACAGACCTTCCATCTGTTCCCCTTCCACCACAACCTCTAAATACACTCCGTGCCCGTAAAAATGTTCTCCGGCAGGATACACGCGCTCTTATCCCACCGTGTGTCTGCTTTCTCCCCCTTCACCTCACTAGGGCGGTGGAAGTCGTGCTTAGGAAGCTTCGGGCAGGGGTGGCCCTTACCCCGGCTGTTATCTCAACATGGAACTAACTGGTCGCATTTACCACTGGGTGCTACATGCCCGTACTGCTCTATTCCGGTGATGCAAGTAGATGCATACGACCTTATATGGACATGC
The DNA here is from genome assembly GCF_013339695.2 of Rhipicephalus sanguineus. Classification (NCBI taxonomy): domain Eukaryota; kingdom Metazoa; phylum Arthropoda; class Arachnida; order Ixodida; family Ixodidae; genus Rhipicephalus; species Rhipicephalus sanguineus. The sequence continues at coordinate 41,368,345 of NC_051185.1, forward strand.
CAAGGATTACAGTCGGAACGCTCTCGTCGTCTCCTGCAAGCTGGCCTTTGCTACAGTGACACAAACAGTTATGACCGATGGATACGTGACAACACATTCCACAAGACACTTCTTCGCTTCATACACAGTACACCGGCCTAACGGCGCACATTTAACACAAATATACACAATAAATATTATGCCTTAAGGGCAAGTCTATGTCGCAAATAAAAAAAAAGAAAATTCCCGTTCAGAGCTCATTGCTCTTGTAAGTACATTGCGTTTAAGAAGCTTGGGATGTAAAAACAGCGCAAAATATAGACAAGGACAGAGGAAGAGACGACACCGCGCTGATACATCCCAAGCATGAACCACCAACTAGCCCAACTTTCGCTATTATTGCGTTCAAGAAGTACTACAACGAAAATAAGATAAACTCGTTTAAACTGCATATTGGTGTTTTACCAAAAATAAATAATGAAAGCTTTTTTTTCTCAAATAGTCGAGGCTTTCAGCAAGTGCCCCCCCCCCCCCCCCCCCCGGCCTTTAAAAAAAATTGCTGGCTACGGGCCTGACACAGTGTATAAATATTTGTATAACGCTCACAACATATCTGCTCATAAAACACCGAAATATGAATGCACAATGTTCTGTGGTCTTTAAACTCAAACCATATACACGTAATGACCATGGACATGGGTGTATCCCTTTTTCTATATATACATATGAAAAAAAAAGAAAAACATTGCGACGCGCATTATGATCGACTGTCTATGAATGCGCGAAGTTTACGTAGTTTTATGCCAAGGTTTTGGAGACCAAATTTAAAGCAAGTGGAAGTGTTACAATAAATAACAGTGTATTTTACAACGATTGTGATTACAACATAAGCAATTATCTAATTTTTCTACAGCCAATCATGCTGTAATTCTTTATAAACCGAATTAGAGACCCACTGAAATTACGTGCGATATTTATTTGCTGGCAGCGAGAATTCCTGAAAAGGTAAACAGAAATATTTTGAAATTCCTCCCGAAACGCCCCACGTCCAACGTCTCGTTATACGCGGTACTGCCATCATCAAAGCGATCGTGTGCAGCAAAATATTTCAGCCAGGTGTGAAATAAGGACACTGTAGGCAACATTAATGCCTGATTTACCATTAGGTCAGTGTCTGTAGTCTCTTCCTTACCAATAGTGAACAGACAATAAAAGCAAGTCGTGTCTCCAAATGGGGACGCCATGTCGCAATGGCATATCACATAGAAAAAAAACCCACAAATAAACATAAGAAAAACCAAGTACATCCTCAGTATGCTACATCTTTTAGTTACCGCTAAGCTACAGATGTGGGGTTCAATGTCCTCTCAAACATTCTACGTCACTCTGACAGCCCGCAGGCCGTTCGATACCTTCGAAGTGTCAATAGCCATAATACGATTACGACAGTAAGAGGCACGCCATAATCAATGGCGGTTATTGTTGCGGGACAGAAATACGCCCTTTCTTTCTTTAGCTCCCTATATACACGTAGCAAGGTATGCTACCGGGCTAGTTGGTGTGGATCCATGATTTATTACAGCGCGCATTTACGCAACGGAAAAAAAAAAAGAAGCGATGAACGAAGACAGGCGCGGTACATAAACGCACTCGCTCAAAGAGATAGAGAGAGAGGGGGACAGAGAGAGTTTTTTGCTGTCCGCCGGGGTGCTGCAGGGGTTACTTCTTTTTTCCAAGCAAAACAGTGCACAAAAAAAAAAAAACGCAGACAAAAAAAAAAGGAGAGGGAAGATACAAAGCGCTGCAATCGGTTTTTCAAACACTATTGTACTGGTTAAGCACTATTACCAGTTCACACGAAAAGTCTGACAGGCTTTTCACATTAACAAGTCTCGTTAACCTTGTGTTAGCCAGCCCTCAGTAATGTTGCACGAAAAAGAGTTCTCTTTTGTTGGTGGCGTATGACTTAATGATCTTTTTCTGAAGTTGACCTCACTTGTAAGTCCAAGTTTTCCTTCCAATAAACTTTCACGTGAGTGCAGCGCTGTGTGTCTTCTCTTTCTTTTTTGTCTACGTCATTGTTTTTTTTTCTTTGTGCGCTGTTTTTCTTCAAAAATGAACAAGCACCAACTAGCACAACTTGCCATTTTGTTACAGTGGTTACGGTGCTCGGCCGATGACCCGAAAGTCGCGGGTTCGATCCCAGCCGCGGCGGTCGCATTTCGATGGAGGCGAAATCCTAGAGGCCCGTGTGTACCGTGCGATGTCAGCGAACACCAGATGGTCAAAATTTCCGGAGCCTTCGACAGCGGCGTGCCTCATAATTATATCGTGGTTATGGCGCGTAGAACCCAAGATATTTAAGCAAAGCTTGTTGTGAGTTGCACATTTCGGTGATGGCGGCAGCATTTCCATGGGCAGTGTTTAGATGAAGCCGATCAAACTATAAGCGAATTTATTTCACCGGATCTGATGCTTCCCAAGCGGCTAAAAAACTTGGTTCCGAAGGAAAGAAGTGGCTTTGGAGCCTTCTGACTCATCACTACTCATTTCTTCAGTCAATCGACCCACACCTCAGATCAAGGCTCCCATCCGGCATTCACTCGCTCACCTGTACCGCGTTTGTTACCTGCCTGTAAGAAAAGTACGGAAAACAAATCCTATCAGTGCATTCACTTTTGCTACCGTAGATCAACTCTGACACAACTATAGGTTCGCCTCGAACAGTATGTTTTTTTTTTGTTCCGTTACCACGTCTACACATTAGCTACGACAAACATACTGCTGCTTTCGCGGCTGTTCAGTTTTAGAATAACACCCCATTGCGTACTAAGCCGTTATCTTCTTTATAAGCATTCAGGAGGAAACTATTTTTATTCGTTCTTTACTCTTAAGCGACGCGTACCTCACCCGTATATACATACTGTATATTGTCGTTTATATTTGATTTTGATACTTAGTTTTGGGATTGTCACTGTTTTTATATTCTTAAGGAGTGTTAATCTTGTACTTCTGTATTTTTCATTAGCTCTACTAGTTACGTAAAGCTGTCCTTTTTTTTGCAATATTTCTTTCTCGTACTTATCACCACTCCATTTTTAACTGCAAATCTTCTTTGTCATATGGGACCCCCTCCTGAATAAGTACTCCATACTTGTATTTTTGATAAGGAAATAAAGATTGATTGATTGATTGATTGATTGATTGATTGATTGATTGATTGATTGATTGATTGATTGATTGATTGATTGATTGATTGATTGATTGATTGATTGATTGATTCCTTACCCAGACCCAAGAGTGCTTTTTAGAAAGCGAAAGCGGCGAGAACGTTGTCAACGAACGCCGAAAGATGGCGCCCGCATCCAGGCTCGAAACCCCGGGTCTCATAACAGAAACTCGCGTGGTTCTTCGATTGCCGCGTTCATCGCAAGGGGGTAAAGGGGAGGAGGAGGGGGAATGAGTGAGTGAGTAGCGGCCGGGTGTTATAAAAGAGCTCCCCCACATTACGCGCCCTATCTCTCAATTCATCTTGCTTTCGTGCTCGCCTACGTCTTTCCCCTTCGTCCACCGGAGTTCGAGCCCGCTTCAGCCCGAGCCGAAAGAGGGAGGCGCGTATCGGCGTGGTCGTCGTGCGAAGCGGCAATTCACTCTCGGCTGCGCAGTTTCCAAACCCCGCGCGCGCCGGTGTCCGCGCAACAAAGGAACGCGCTTTGACTGACCGCTCCTCTATTGCTGCACGCCCACCGCGCCCGGCATTGTTTTCTTGTGAGTTTCCGGACCGCGCGGCTCCTCGAGCCGGACTCTTGGAACTTTTTCCCGCGCGCTGTGCTGAAACGACCCGGTGTTTGCTTCTCTCCTGCATAACACTGCACGCACGCCGCGGGACTTTCTTCGGCGGCCCGTCGCTGCTGACCACTGCGACGGGAGTTGAACTGAGGAGTTCGTTTACATAACCGAAGGAAAGGTGAGTTTGATAATTTCTTACACGGATGCGTCCTACTTTTAGTAATTGCTGTTTGAGATACATTTGCTGACAGACAGCGCAATAATCTGCAAATCAGAAGAAGGACATACACACGCGCTCAATTAACTGAAGGACGCATTTCCGAGCCTGTTGAATAAGTATACAAGACAGGAACATGGAAAATATGACGGAGGTTAGATTGTTCGTTAAAATTAGCTGATAGACGACGTGAAGTGTTTATTTTGCTGGAACTGAATAAAGTTTCTGTTTTTTTCACTGAGAGTCCAACGTACACTTTCAGGGGTTCTGTTGATGTTGTCATTGCAATTATAAGGAGCTGATGAATTTCCCCGATTGACTCTAGAAATGTGTTTTATTCACCCGTTCACTCCTAAAGTGAAGGAACTCGGGCCGCATGTTATTATTACTTGGCACTTTATTTGCTGTTGGACTCCCACAGCCGAAGCAAGGAAGCGACATATTATGCAAGGTGTACCTCGCAATCCCGTGGTCTTGCGAAAATTTGAACCTCACTCTAACAGAAATCCTGGGTGCGCTACTGCATTGAGAAAACGCGGACGTCTGATGGTGATCTTGGTCGTCACCAACATTTTTGTTGTCCGTCTTCGTTCGTCGTAACCGAGTACGGTGATCTTCGAATGATATCGATGTTATCGCATAACGCCGCAAGTTATTCGTCTCACTAAACCCTGTTGGTTGATTCCTCAAACGAGGTATCGAGCTCCGCCGATTTTCGGTTAGGAAACTTAGTCGCGGTATTATTTATTCCGCAGTGCAAAGTTATTGCCACAGAAACTGCTTGCGCTGCATTTGTGTAGGAAAAACTTCAAACGGGTATAATGTGGAAATAGTTATTAAGCATCGTCGAGTCGATAGCCACTCCTGGATAAATCACGAGTGTCTGAACGCTGTGCAGCGAGACCTATTTAATACATGTTCTTTAAGCTTAAATAGTGGTTATTATGTGGCCTCCAGAATATCATGGTGGGGCCTCCGTTTCTCTTACGCATTTCACTTTGCCTGACATTAATTTATCGCTCAATTGAACTGGTGGCTCACGTGACACGACCAGAATAAGAAAGCTTTGTCGTCATGACATCTGCTCCGAAGGAATATTCAATATTGATTGCTCTTATGACCGAGGTACTCGTTCGTTCGGCAGTCCACGCGCTGACGCTTATTTCCGCCGTGAAACGTAGTACGACACAATGACCTTTCATGACTGAACGGCAGCGCATCCACGCACGGACGAAGAAGAGAATGACCAGCGCTGGCTCGCAACTGAATTTTTTATTCGAGGAACAGCGTAATATCATCAAAAAAAAAAAAAGCCACAATTTTTCCGCGCGCGCCAATTGAAGGAAGCTGTCGACCGTCACGCGCACATTACAACTGCAACCAACTATCCCAAGTTTCAGTCTTGTTTCAATGACCTTTACCTATACAGTGTTCTTTTGTCGTTGTACTTAAAAAAAATATTTAGGCACGTTGGCACTAGTGGTGCCAAGCCTGACCTGAAGGAACAGCGGAGTTGGGCGGCCTTCCTTGTTTCTGTTTATTTTCTCTTCCTCTCTTTCTCATCTCTCTCTATCTCTCTCTTTTTCTCGCTTTCTCTTTCTTTCTCTCTCTCTTTCTCTTTCTGTGTTGCTCTCTGTTTTTACTATGTCTTTTTTGTGTGTTTCTTTCTATTTCAATTCCTATTTCCTTGTCTGTCTTTATATCTTTTTCTGTTATTCTTCCCTTTATTTCTCTCTTCTTTCTTTCTTTCTTTCCTTCTTTCTTTCTTTCTTTCTTTCTTTCTTTCTTTCTTTCTTTCTTTCTTTCTTTCTTTCTTTCTTTCTTTCTTTCTTTCTTTCTTTCTTTCTTTCTTTCTCTCAGTGCCCGTTCTCTCGCCCATCCGAGTTATTCCAGCCCACACCGGACATATCGGGGCACGTGTTCTGAGAGCGAAGCAGTAGAAGAGGAAGAGGACAAAGAGATCGCGTCCAGGCCGAGTTATTGCGTTCATGATCATGATAGTTTACATTCGCGCCTAACGGAGTTTCTCCGAGCATAAGCAGCTCCGCTGTCTAAAAAAAAAAAAAAAAAATGAAGCACGACTTTTAAAAGCCAACCTAGAGACACGTTCGTACCTATTTCGTACCCACATAAATCCGTTGATCGATAACTCATTCTTTTCTCCATTTTTTGTTTTTTTCTTCCTCCGAGCAGCCTTTGAATCACTCGACATGTATCACGTGATCTAGAGCACGACTGTATGACATGATCGTACGTGGCCGATACGCCAGCCAATAATTATTGCTGATCGTTCGTGCCGTCCCTACCCGAATCGCCTAATTGCATACATGTTTCTCGCGATTTATGTTCTTGGTGGATGATGAATCCAACTCGCGCTCGACGATTGCGGTTTCGATCGACAACCTCGGTTGGGCTTTACGTTCACGAGCCGATCCAATATCAGGGAGTCGTTCCGTTCGCGACGGAGGGTGCAGACTTGGTGCATGTTGGGTAATTCATGTTCAAAATAGCAACATTGCGAGGACGAGGGACAGACGGAAACATAATTTCTATGCAACACTTCTTGTTGCACTCATTGCTGAACCTTACGTTGTACCTACGTTGCACTTCTTACTGCAAGTCAGCGTTGCGTGCGCCCTTCGTTTGTTCCCGTGTCTCGCGATGTTATTATTTTCAACATGCATTCGCGATGCTACCTGCTCGCATACAGCCATGTTACTGAACACAACATACGTTAGCTGTATATTGCTGCGTCGCCATTGGACAATGCAGTTGTTTTGCCGAGTCACTGGGCCATCTTCGCGATTGTATTGGTGGGTGACGTATTGCAGATTCAGGTGACGATTTCAGAGCATACGAGAAAGGTTCCGTCGCTGTTTTGTTTATTTTTAAGCTCATCTCGGTAGTTCAATGGCTATGGCGTTTCACTACTGATTTTGAGGCCACGAGTTCGATTCCCGGTCACGATGGCTGAATTTCGGAGGTCCGTCACTGCAGCCTTTATTCTTTTTTGTCATCATTACCTCTTTCATAATTTTGTTTTCGTTCGTCTTAGTGCTGTGTGGGGTGATTCTCCCATTTACACGACCTTTCTTTTTTTTTTAGATTTTTCGTATGTGTTTCGCTTAATTATCTGCACAGGCCAACCATCCTTAGTGGGTGCACGCCATGGATGAGTATCATCATCAGTGGTAGCACCGGGCAGCATTAAATGAGCATTTCAGCCATACTTACTCGAAGACTAGTATCGTGTACGCCTAGGGCTTATCGTGATTGACTGCTCGAGCCGGGCTATACCTTGTGAGTAGCTCTTTAGGAGCCCGTAACAACTCCCATAATGCCTGTGGACCGAGCGTTCCCAAAGAACTATGCCTCTACAACGGGCGTGACCATACAAATGACGTGCTAGCTAGCTGTAGCCTCCAGTGTGGCGTCTTGGTCAAAAGGAACCTCGGGCTTCCCGGTGTCCGCTTCTCTGAAGACCTACGCTGTGACGCCATTGCACTCCTAGCGAAACGTCTGTCGTGAAAGGCAGCGTCGCTGAAGTATCGTGCGGAATGGCTTCCGTGCCATAAACGACACCGTTGGGCTTAGCGAAGACCCAGGATGCGATGACCGTCAGCCCACCCAAGTAGCGTGAACACGTACTGTGACGTCGCCGTCAGACTTAGCGACGACCCGGGACGCCATGACCGTCAGTTGGCCCACATGGGGCGCGAACTCATTGTGACGTCGGTGAAACACAAGACGACGCCGTTAGGCTTAGCGACGACCCAAAACGCCACAACCGTCATCCCGCTCGTGTAGCGTGAACACGTCGTGACGTTGCTGTTAGGCTTAGCGACGACCCGGGACGTCAAGATGGTGGACTTGCGAGCAGCGTATGCGCGCTGTGGCATTGTTTAGCGACGCACTTTCGCGTTCACGACCTCAAACACTATCGAACTCGACAAGGCATCGATTCGATCGTCTGGATTGAGTGAGTGTTCAGATCCAAAACTCTCTGGAATCGAAACACCGAGACCCGCCATGATCTTCAGTCAGGAAGTCAGCCGCTACAGCGCCACCCACCTGCTGCCTACCAGCGACAGCGAGCTCTTTAAGAGCCATGACGGCGGTGACTCCGACGGGCACTCGGCAGGGCAAGCCGGAGATCATGCGCCGCAACCGAATCAGCAGGGCCCCCCTCCTCGCTTCGAGAAGAGGCTGTCGTCGCTCAACGCTCCCCTCTTCTACGTCACGGTGGCCGTGTTCGCCCTGTTCGCGATCGTATTCTCCCTCTACGTGTTGTACGCTAGATCTAAAGGAATGAGCATTTACGCAAACTAATTTTCACGCTCCCTGCAGCTTGTCTTTCCGTGTGACCTATGTGCCGTGTCGTGGAGGACCTGCGCTTGTGGGCAATGTATTTTTGAGACGATATTATACTTTAAGTGTTCCTCCACGAATACGCGAATGTACATCAATGGCGTTCGAGCTTCAGCACGACAGTGAGGACAAAACGTCTTCTATTTTCCCTCGTCGTTTTGAAATTCCTTGAAAAAAAAAGAGTGTTTATTATATTTAATTAGCTGAGCCTTTTCTTAGTGGCAGGAACCTCTTCCAAGCACTTCCGGTCGAGCACATCCGATTTTCTGACTATTCAGAAAGTCTTCTAAAAAAAAAAAAACGCCAGACCTGCGCGGACAGCGAAGCACAGTCACAGCGAAAGCTGGAAGAGCGGCATTTCTAGAGCGCGTTATAAACTCTCTTGTGGCTACTAATACAAGTACACTAGCAACGTACCCACTACGCCACAAATCATAATTTTTGTGAAGTTGGGAAGCACCCACCGCGACATTATTTGTCATTCTGAGGAGAAGCGAGGTACCATCTGTAAGGCATCATGTGCACTTTGTTGATGCGACGGTTGATGACGATGAAGAATTATGGCTGATCCCTTTGTAATGGGTTGGAAGCTTTAAAAGACCCACTAGTTACGTAATTCGCATTGTGTGATGCCCGGTCGTTATTGAACTCTCCCGCCACACGTTATAGCATACGTTAACGTGAAAAAGAGAGAGAGAGAGCGAATTAACTTTATTGAGACCCTGAGAAAATGGATCATGGGAGCCTTATGGGCTTCCTTGGCAACCAATAGAAGTGCACTGCGTGGAACCCACTGTGCTATAAATCATCATAATTTTTGTGAAGAAGGGAAGCAGCCACTATGCAATTTTTCGTCATTCTGCGGAGAATCGTGGTACCCGCTAAATACCTGTAAGACATTATGTCCACTTTGTTGATGCTGTGGCGGATGGCGATGAAGAAATAATGGCAGATCCCTTTGTAATGGGTTGGAAGCATTCAACAACCCTCTCGTTGCGCAATTCGCGTTGTGTGACTCCTGGTTGTTATTTTACTCTTCTACCACGCATTATATATGTTAATGTGGTTCCTTCCCGACATCAAGCCTGTAAAGGGTCTTTTTGCAAAGCATTTTCAAGCACTGGCATGCCTCTGGGGTAGAACACTGGGCTCCCACGCAGAGGGTCCAGGTCCGAACCTCGTTCCATCCCGGATATTTTTTCTTATTTTGTTTTATTTTTATTTCGAGCGATAGTGGTTACGGACACCGGCGGCGGCGGACAACTACGGCGCCAAAAACGGCCCTTGTTGTGATCTCATAACAGCTTTAATAAAATAGAAATGGAAATGGATGGTTCTAGTTCAAGTTAAGAGGTATGTTGGATACATATGACACCAGAGCATAAGTTTAATAAATGAAAATTAATTGAGTTTATTGAAAGATTGTGAGCAGCTTGGATCGTTCCGGCACCTGGCGGAGCATATATGAAACACGCGCTTCTTTCTTCATGGCCTCTGAGATCCGCCAAAGCACCCCCTGTATGGCATCTGAGATCCGCCGAAGCGGATCTCAGAGGCCATACAAGGGGTGCTATTCTGGACACTGTCGAATTCCTCCATCTTGTCAGACTTCGTAATGGCGGCATTTTAATCCAATCGAAGGGGACGTAGCAACCCTCCGGACCAATCAGACTTAACCAATGGCGGAATTCGACAACATGGCGGAATTTGACAATGTCCAGAATAGCGCCCATGGGAATGCACGAGAGCACACGAACGCCGACGTGCGAGCGCCAGTACCAGACACCTAAATCAAGGATGAGGGTCGCCTTCAATTTGTTTTCATTTTCAGTGGCTATTTTTTTACGAAGCCGGGAAAGAGTTTAGTTATATGCGTGTACTTACGATCTTATATATTTATTGTCGGAGCATGAGTACACGACACGCTTACGAGGCGCACCCGACGCTTAGGTAGGCTTAGCGGCTAAAGGGCTAACCATGCGCACTGCTAAATACGAGGAAGTGGGTGTGCACAAACACGTCACTTTTCAACGAAGTAACACTCTCGTGATGTGAGAGGTCATTGCATAAAAGCCGAGTTTTGAAACAGGACAATTCTTGAAAAAAAAAAGAGTGTACACAAAGTAAGAGCCGAATTGCGCTTTGACGGAAGGACGCCCGAGTTGTGGGATCCAGATTAGTTTTGACCATGTAAAGTTCCTCAACGTGCACCCAAAATACAGAAAACGACACTTTCTTTTTTTAATTTCTGCTATCGAATGGAGCCGCCGCAACTGCAGTGATCGAACCGGTGACCTCGTTTTGAGCAGAGTAACGCTTAATCGCGCTAAGACACCTGTCGTAATAATGTTGAAGTGCACGTACATACGTTGCTGTTCCTTCCACGAACTTCCACCATAGAGGGGAAAACAGTGGGGGGAGGAACACCTAACTATAGGAACACTTAACTATAGGAACACTTAACTTTGTATTTTGGTTCTTAATTTTATTGCGATAGCAATTACATGGACACTCTCGGCAGGTTTTTTGCTGTCGCCGTCGCTGTCATGTTCCGTAGATGTATATGTATGTATATATATATAAAATAGCCATAAAGAAAAATAAATCAGAAGAAAAAAGATTCCGAAGCGCGCGATCGGCATTCGAACCTGCGACCCCTCGCTGCGCATCGCACAGCGTTAGACAACTGTGCCACGCGCCATACGTCCTCTAGAATGCTAACAGCGAGCTATTTATATATACCATTTTCCGCTGGCGGTACGCAGAGCTCGGAGGTGCTTCAGCGTGTTCGGCCGCGAGATGGCGCGAAGGGCGCGCTTTAAAGGTCGTCGCCCTCAACGCCCCTCGATTTTCTTTCAGTCTGAAAACTGCCCTTGAGACGCGCACTACAAAGTGGCCCATTTCTGTACCTACTCACGATGTGGAACGCCGAGAAAATAACGCGTCGAGCGCCACCGCGCGGCAGGAAACGCAGACTGGAGTCTCCACGCGCCTAACGTTAAAACAACGCCTCCGAGCCGCTGGTTCCGACGTGCTGTGGCACGTGGGAATAGGTGTTGCGCGAAGCAGGCGGCGTACAAGACACGTAAGTAATGATATTCTTGTCATGACATGCCATTCATGTTCATCATACACTCATGTCGTGCTATGCAAATAGTGGTATATATACATACAGCCAACCACACGGCTACGAGAGCACATACGCGCAGGTGGTTAGATCACGATTTACGGGACCTACGTGTCACGATTTTCATGTTGTGACATGTCATTTATGTTCGTCATACGCTGATGCCATGCTCTGCAAATTTTGGTATATATTAAGTTAACGAAATGGCTACGACAGCACAAATACGGTGGTAATAAGCCGGCTCATCTGGGTAATAATGCGTCGAACGCCATCGCGCGGCAGGAGACGCAGAGGGGTCACTCCACGCGCCGCAGTTAAAAAGTATAGCTAAGGGCGTTTGCTTGTGCATAGTCGACCCTTGCAGCGGGCTGCTCAAACATAACGAAGTAACGACTGTGACAGTTGTTAGTTCGCGCTCGTCCTGTGCATACCTATGCGTTCTTTTCGAGCGTCCTTCTTTGTCACAGGGTGAATGCGCATAAGACGTAGACAGAGAAGAGGCTTCACACACACGAGCGCTGGCTTCACATACAGCGCTCGTATGTGTGAAGCCTTTTCTCTGTCTTTGTCTTATACTCATTCACCCTGTGTCATGTCACACCAACAAGCCCAGACCGCTACCTTAGTGTCCTTTGTGTTTGAGCAGCGCGCTGTAAGTGTCGAGCTGTGACAGTTGTTAGTTCGCGCTCATCCTGTGTGTGTTCTTTTCGTGCGTCCTTTGTGCTTGAGCGGCGCGTTTAAAATTTCGAGCTGTTCGCTGTCCTTCGTGTGACATTCCAATACGTTGCTATCGCATTAATTGCTTCGCCCTTGCGGCGAAACTGCGACCTTTTCGAGAACTTGCTCTCTCTCTCTCTCTCTCGATCTTTCTCTTAAGCACTGAATTTTTTCAAAGTCATTACAGCGATATTATGAATGTTTTATTGTAAAAAAATGTTACTTAGCGATGTCATCAATGTTGTATCGTAAAAAGTGTAACTTAGGCTTTTAGTAGACTGTGCTTTTTTTTCTCGGTGTTGTAATAATTCATTCGCATGCTCTTTTGAATTCAGTTGATACTTTGCAGGGCCTTTTTTATGTACTGGGAGCAATATTGATGTTTCCTCTTATAGCAGTTGTACTGGCTGCATTGCGTCGATCCTTGTAAACAGTTGTAAACTTCTGCTCCAACGAGGCAGGTGCCTTAGAACGATTACGCCTTCCTTTTTGCTTTACCTTGCGGGCAAACCCTGCTTTTGTTTTGTACAAATAAATGAAGAAATAAAATAAAAATTGATGAATCGACATACCACCCGTAAATCAATACCCGCGACAAGAGCGGTCATAGTACATATCATTCCTAACATCACGTTTCGGAAACGTTTAATTGTCCTTGGTCTAAGTGGTATACGGCGCGCGCGCGTCACGCTCTGCATGCGAAATGATTCGGCGTTGTGTTTCTTGACTTTTGTTGCGGGCAAACGGTGGCGTATGCCCACTTTTCTTTTTATTATTATTATTATTGCGATCGAATCAAAAGCAAGATTCGCTTCTCGCTGACCCCCTTTTATGGCGCAAGCAGAGGAACAACATTAACTGAAAAACCACTCGGAGGCAGGGCTTTACTGAACGGATAACGTATGTACGAAAGACACTCTGCATACGAAGTCAAGCATTGTCGCGATGACCTGGATGTATATGAATAGCTCAGGCAGCACAGAAATAGAACGAGTGTTTTCTTTTTTTTTATGCGCGAGAGCAGCACTAGCACCACCCACCCCTCCTCTTTTTCTTTGATTTGCGAAGAACGGTGACCCGTTCTAGAATTTCGCCTCCATCGAAATGCGGCCGCCGCGGCCGGGATTCGATCCCGCGACCTTCAGGTCAATAGTCGAGTGCCATAGTCATTGACTACCACGGCGGGTGTGGCTAACCGATGGCTAGTGGCTACTAGTGCTGACTATAGTGCTGGCTAATGCCGAGTTACCATGGCTAAGTGACTGCCAGTGATTCACTATTGGTAGTGACATATTCACTAATGTTTACTATTGGCAGATAGGCTATTGGAATGGAAAAGCTTTATTTAGGAAAAACTTTATTTATGATAGGCTATCTGCTGTTATAATAAAGATTGTCTTCATTCAGTCTAGATCCAATGACACTTACGTCAATGAAACCGCCATTTTAGAGCACCCGCATGGTGGAACGCGAAGTTTTTGGGTGTCACGTTAATCTTATCAGCACATCGTGTGTAGCTTTCTTCGATATTCGTGCGCAGAGTCCAGTAACGCTGCCGCCGCGTTGTGGTCACATTGAGGCAGGTGAACTGTGACGTGATTATGCGGTCTTGACGCCATCGTAGCCGCCATGTTGGAGTACCGGTACTTTTGAGCACGTGCTTTTGAGAAGCTGCACGCATGATGTCAGGTGCAAGCTATCAATAGACAACAAGATGACTTGGTTGTGCAGGATTTCTGTTTGTTTTCTTTTGGCCACGATCCGGCTTTTTTTTTTTGTTCTTGGTCGCTGCACTTTTATTTTTTTTATTTTTTTTTTGCGGTGTTGATGCAGTGGAATGCTTCACAGCAGGGTTCTCCCCACGGTGGGCGGTGGTGGAGCCACCGCTCTGAGTCACCGCCCACTGCTTTCGATAGACCGCCCAACACTCCGATTGACCCCTTTGAAATGCGCGCCTGAGGAACCAATAAATAGCAGCTATGCGGGCGCGCCTTCCGCCACCTGGTTATGTAAAAAGGAGTCTGAACAGGTGTACTTTTGGTGTTTCAAAGATTATAAACTCTAGTACCAACGCTAGAACACAAGCACCCTTGCCTCCGTTTCCTATGTGCGTCATAGATGCCAGAAATGTGCGACCCGAACTGAAACCTGGCTGTGTGTCGAAAACAGGAAGTTTGAAAGCATGACATCATTGAACTTAATATCGCCCCGCCCCCACTCTCAAAATATCCTCCACCCCTAAAATTGTTGGAGGAGTATCCTGCTCCATAGGAACAGTTTTCCTTTTCCGTGACGTCACGTCCGGTTTCTCTCTTATCCTCCATGTTTACCGATCGCGTATAGCGTGATTTCAAATAATTTCATACCACGTCTCTTTCCGTGTCGCCGCCAGCCGCTCAATTGCGGGTCGCGATAAAGGGTCCCGCGCCCGGGCGATCCATTTATAACTTCGCTACCCTTTAAAAAGGCGATGTATTACCACTGGGCACGAATCGCTAAAAATAGCCGACCGTGCTCTGCCTTGAACGCTGATTCCCCTCGAGAAAGGAGGCCGTGTTGTCCGCGCTCTGCTATTGTTCGAACCGTCGTCGGCGGAAGCGCGGCGTCGAAAGCTGGTGTCACGCTCGTGTCCCAGTTCAGTTGGCGAGAGGAAAAAAATTTTTTTTCGATTCTGGTGGGCAGGAGGAGGAAAGGGCGAGATGTTATTTATGGCACCGGCTGTGGGTCACGGCGATACGTCACTGTAGTCGATGACGTCTTGGCCGTAGTGATTACGTCACAGCTATAGGAGGAGAGGCGACCCGCAGCATGTCGATGACCTGAAAAATCTCGAGTTGGGTCGAGGTTGTTTTTGCGACAGTGCGGTTTTGGTTTGGGATCGCAACTGCAGTTGACACCCATCAACTAAAAAAGGAAGCTTCAAAACGTCAAAGCGGTAGCGGGATGTGAGTGATCGAGTGAGTGAAAAAGAAACAGTGAGTGCATGGAATGAGTGAGTGGAGAAAGTGAGTAGGTGAGTGTGTTTGTGTGCGTGAGTGAGTGAGGTGAGTAAACGGAATGAGCGAGTGGAGTAGGTGAACGGGTGATTATCTGTGTTAGTGAATGGAATCTGTGTGTGGAGTAGGTTCACACCACTCATACACATACTCATTCATTTACCTATGTGTGTGAACAAATAGCACGAATGAGTGGAGTAAGGGAATGGGTGTGTACGTGCGTGAGCGATGTGAGTGAGTGGAGTAGGTAAATGGGTGAATATGTGTATGATTGATATGAGTGAATAGCATGAGTGAGTTTAGTAAAGGAATGGGTGAGTGTGTGTGTGAGTGATGTGAGTGGAGTGAATATCATAAGTGAGTTGAGTGAGAAAATTGGTGAGCATGTGTGTGAGTGATGTGAGTTTAAGAAGGGTGTCGACTTGGGCTTGTTGGTTTGTCATTCTCGTAAACTGTTGCGCGTGAAAGACGTAGACGGGGAACACAAAAAGACGCACACGGAGCGCACACTGTCAACAAATTTTATTAGCAGGGCGACGTGACCTTATATACCTGGCAAAACCCAATGCGCATGACAGCAAGTACATACCAACAAACAACACGGTCCACTCAATATACACGTGTTGTGCCACACAGATATGCGATTTCCTTGTCGGAAAGTGAGGCGGACGCTTGGCTGACGCATTTTTCTTTTAGGCCCGAGATCTTGTGAGCCTCGATAATGAGACGCGACATTTCGTTGTTGCTATTTGCGATTATGTTGCACTTGTTAAACTCCGGAATACAGCCACAATTATTGCAATGAATTGCAAGTCATCCCCCCGTTTTGTTTTTTACATTGTTGGCGTGCTCACGAAGCCTGTCGTTTATACAACGACCCGTTTGTCCTACGTAAGAACGGCTGCATGTCACTCACGGCTGATGTGAGTGAGTGGAGTGAATAGCATGAGTGAGTTGAGTAAGGGAATGTATGGGTATGTGTGTGAGTGAGTGGAATAGGTAAATGAGTGAGTATGTGTATGAGCGACGTGAGTGAATAGCATGAGTTAATTGAGTAAGGCAATGGGTGAGTATATGTGTGAGTGAGTGGAGTAGGTAAATCGGTGAATATGTGTATGAGTGATGGGATTGAAAAGCTGGAGTGAGTTGAGTAAGGGAACGGGTGAGAGAGAGAGAGAAAAAAACTTTATTTGCAAGTGTGTTTGGACCCCCCGGGTCCCTGGACCACTGCGCGGTCCCACGCCACGTCTACACGGTCAGTATGCGTGTGAGTGGGTGAATGTGTGTGAGTAAACAGAATGAGTGATTGGCATAGGTGAATGGGTGAGTATGTGCGTGAGTGATGTGAATGAATAACGTGATTGAGTGGAGTAAGGGGATGGGTGAGTGTGTGAGTGAATTAAGAAAGTGCGTGAAATGAATGGGTACACGAGTGAGTGGGTGATCGAATGAACCAGTGGAATGTCGAAGCTGCCAGCCCCACCAACCCAAAACCGAAGTATCACTCAACGCTCAGCAGGCACTTTTCGATTATAATCGATCTCAATCAAGCTTGATCGCGATCGAAAGTGCCCTTGTGACACCCATATAAATGCTGCCTAAGAAAAACAATGCAACTGTATTCATTTATGCGAAATGTTTAGTAGGATGCATGCTATTTAGTAAAGTATAATGTTTTTTCACGTTACTGTATAGGGAAGCGCACCCTGCAGCTGAGTTCAGAGCCGCTGTGGATGACCTTCCATGGCGGGATCAAGAGTTGATGCCACAGCGGCTCGTTCTTATATGTTATTACGTAGTATTGTGGTATCACGGTGAGATGGTAGCATTTAGGGTGCGGTGCCGTCGGTCTAGCCGCATGATACGCACATCGTGATGACATGGTCTGTTGAAATATATATACGTGTGGTGTAGACAGCGCGCAGACACTTGAAACACCGGTGCTGAAACGCCAAGTTATCCTGCTGTACCTCAGGGTACCTTGGCGATCTATCTGTACCACTCTACAAATCTGATCCGGAGGATGCGGAATTGAATCCCCGACGTGGCGACCTCATTTCGATGGAGGCAGTGGAGGCCCGTGTGCTTAGATTTAGGTTCACGTTAAAGAACCCCAGGTGGTCAAAATTTCCGGAGCTCTCCACTAATGATAATCATATCGTGGTTTTGGGACGTAAAACCCTACAAGTTATTTTTATTACTCTACAAATCTTGTTTGCTGCTGTTAGAGCGTATGACAAGAGCTGTGACAGAGGGATATTCTTTGCCACCTGCGAAGCAGCTCAAGTTTGGCACAATGCCTGGTTCGACGGATCACGTGCGTGTGTTTTGAGCGCGAACTTAAGAAGGCAAAGTGAAGCCTCACCGCGCAATTTTCGTGTCCCCATAATGCCCCGTCTTTTCCTTATTGTGTGAATTAAAGATGTCGTACCCTGTGCTAGGCTGCGTGAGAGCCCTTGTTCGGAACACTAACCCCCGAGAGCGCCACACCCAAGCACTGACCGCTCAAAAAATACGTGATTCAGGTCATCGCTTTTCGCTGCTTATCGTCGTGACCCCACACCATGGTTTTGTTTGGGAAGGAAGACGTGTCTCTGAACATCACTACGCCCTTTATAGGGTTTCTTCCAACCTCACCCTCCTTTCCCATCCTCAAGTGACCTAGTTCTCTTGCACGTGAGACGTGCATAACGGATACTTCGAATGCAAATTTTTTTATTTCTAGGTCACTCTATTTATAGAAACCGGCGTTGGGGCGATTCTATAGGTACGATAGCTCGGCAACACCGCACCCAATTCAATATGACTTTCTTAGCTTGCTAGGCTGTGTATCCAACAGCAGTATTGTCAGCGAACGGTCTTTCAGCAGGAGCCCTAAAAGCGTTGCACCATTTACTACCAGACAGTGCCGCAACGCTCCAGCGCTTTGATGACAAACGCCTCTCTATTTGTACGCTTTTTACCAGGGCTGCGTGAGTCCACTCTCTACCCGAATCTATAGTCGTGACGGATTACCGGTGCTTTGAAAACGGCGTTTTCGAAATCGGCTTTAATGAAGACTCACGTTGCTGCCATAGTTTCTCAGCTCGCCGGAACTCTCTGGTGCGAAATACGTGTTTGCCGCACGCACGCAAGCTTACACAAAATAAGCACGGTGTCCCCCAGAGTCCCGGGGCAGTTTTCATCATCACGCGCCGTCGATCGGACCAGTTGCGTGAGAGAAGTGCGCAGGCTTGATGGGGGCTGATGGAAAAGTTAATTACTCTCGAGACGGGAGGAGGGGGAGGGGGAGGGTTACTGCTGTCGCGTGGCGCAGCCGTGCGCGCTCCGAGCGACTCTCTTATTGCTCGGAGCACGTCGTGTCGTCTCCAAAGAACCCGCGTCCCGCGGTCGCGAGAAGCCGTGCGGAAAGAGACGTGAGTGCGCAGTTTGTGTGCGGTGGGGAGGGCCAACAGAAGAACGACCCTGGACCAATTTGTCCAGACGGGGCTTAAGGCCATACACTTTCGCGTCAGTTCTGTGCAGTACTATGTAAACTAGATAATTGATGACGGTGCAGTTTTGAGACGAAAAGGTGGGGGAGAGATATGGAGGAATGAAGGAAAGACAGGGCGGGTAACGAGACTGTTTGCTACCCTATACGTGGGTAGCAAACAGTGGGTAGCAGGATGATCAATCAATCAATCAATCAATCAATCAATCAATCAATCAATCAATCAATCAATCAATCAATTAAAGATTAGCTTTAATTTCGATTCAAGACATGCGTGCAGAATAGTTGAGCCAATAGCCTATGTGGCTATAGCACCTGGTGCAATACAGAAGACGCATATAAGGTCAACCAATATTTGTAACTGCATCGAACATTAATTTTCTGATAAGGAGATATTGCGTTTCTCGTCATTTTTGTTTCCACGGGCACACCACGTCAAAACGCCAAACAATTCGAATAATCGCTATGAAAGATCTATCGAATAATCGTTATGGAATATGAAAGATCTTGCCTAAACGCATTTGCGTGTCCGGTATTCGCACGTGGGAATTCAATTACGTATGATCTCGAGGGAGTAAAAGAGAGAGAGAGAGAGAAAAAATAAATTTGTCTAGACCATTCACACGCCCGGTACAGCGAGTCTACAATGAGGTTCTTAGGTCAGTGGCCTATCAGTATTGCAACAGCCTGCTTATTCATTTCCACCAGATCTTTCATCGCGGTCGCAGGAAAGTTGCGAAAGAATGCGCGATAGATTTGGCAGCCCCTCTAGGCACCTTTCTTTTTTGTCCTTTTTTTTTCACGACACCCACTCTATTTCCCAACGACTGCATCCCTTTCACGTACTGCAGTTGATTTGGAAACAGATAACACGTGTCGCGAGGTATTCATTACGCTAATGCGCGAAATGCTAATACAACGATAAAAACAAAAGTTATTTACAGTTCACTAAATTCCGGTTCGTCTTATCAGATGTAACGTGACCTGCTTATTAGTGCACTTCTGCAGCGACATTGCTGTAAATAAGATGCAACGATCTAAACAGCGTTTCGGTTACGACTACAGCCATACATTGAACATAATTTTGGTCCTGCCTTAGGGTAGGTTTCCTTTTCTGTTTTCTGTTCGCTGACACTTCCCTACTCAGCACAACCTGTACCAACTCGACTAACCAGTTACGCTAATGGACTAGGAGATCGACGATCTACTGTAAATTACCAAGCCTGCTGAGTAAAATGCAAGGAGTAACGCGGCCCTCACCGTCCCTCGGTACTGATCCTATTATCAACCACTGTTTCGTGCAAACTGCGTACGAAGAGAGTGGAATGTTCGGCTTGTCCGCAATGTGTACGAAAAGAAAAAAAAAACATTTGCGGTGGAATTCATAATAGGAACGGTCGTAGAACGAATAATTTCGTGAAGGGAGCAGAAGCTCATTTGCACACGTGCATTGTTTTATTGCATTGCTATAGCAGCGTTTATTCAAAAATTAGTCGACATTACCCCGTGCTAATAGTTCGGGGAACAAATACGGTAAACTTCACAAAAGCTGTACACTATTCTCCAGGAATAATTAACGTTGCAAATGTGTTGATTATAGCTTGTTTAGATAGTTCGTACGTCCTGATTGACCTTTGTCCTAGAGAATGTATGTCCGTACGTCCTAGAGAATTTTTTTCTTCCAAATTTTAGTTCGGAAAAGGTTCTTTTATGCCGACCCAACAACTGACCTATAACATTAATAAAGCACCCAGCGCCGCACTTCGCACTGGTCCCCTCTATTAACACGAAATTGTTTTATGCCGGGGTCCACCAAGACTTTCATGACGTATTTCCGTCACGGAAATACGTCAGCAAAATGAACGCCATCAAATGGCATTTGGGTGTAATAAGAGCACCACCACCCGTTTTCCTTCTGATCACTTCGCCCTCTCTTTCCTTGTGATTCAACAAGGGCGGGGGGGGGGGGGATGATTATCATGATGATGATGATGGCTTGGGGTGTTCGGTGATTCCGGCCTTGACGTGACATATATGCAGTCGTGTCTTGACATCGGAACCTCTTTGTTTCCACCATGCTAAAATCGGCAACGGTGTTTTGTGCTGCATGACTTAATGATCGCTGCACAAGCTGCACTTGTGAAGAGTATAGTGTCGTTGAAAGAAGCGGAGCATGTACTGTGCTTCTCCTGCGTGACACACTGCTTGCGATGAAGCACCCTTGCCGGTGTTCATGTCTCGTGGTGTATTTGGAGGGGGCGTCGTGTGTGTGTGTGTGTGTGTGTGTGTGTGTGTGTGTGTGTGTGTGTGTGTGTGTGTGTGTGTGTGTGTGTGTGTGTGTGTGTGTGTGTGTGTGTGTGTGTGTGTGTGTGTGTGCGCGCGCGCGCACGCTGAACATGATGTTTCGTGTACTTCTCCGATCGAAATCAATTTTTTCGGTGTCTCCTCACGGTTCAGTAGCAGGCTGGCGTTTTGTTTTATTAGATTTTGATCATTTTTCCTTTTTTTTATTTCTGTACTCGCCTTGGTTTCCGCCTCTTGAGATTGCGTTGCAATTCGTCATGCTTGACCATTACTTACGGTGGGCAAAAAAAAGCTAGAAGTTTAATTTGCTGCGACACCGGCAAAACGAAATGAGAGTCCTCCATTAGTATCCTTCCGGTCAGTGCGGCTTCAGGCTACATAAATTTAGATGCTTTCACGTTTACAATGAAAGAACTTACTGGCTCACTTGTCGAGTTTACATTCGCCGCTGACGCCACCGACCTTGGCAGGAACCGTAAAGGTACTCGCAAAATGTTGATAAAGAAACAACGGGTAAAGTGTGCAGCGCCTCGAGTAAATTTAAACACCGATCTTGCAGAGTGTCAGCCAGATGTTTTATTTGTCAGTAACTTCACCTATGCTGTACCATGAGTAAAAACTGCAGTCAGAGATCGCCTCCATGCCACTAGAGCATTGGAGTAATCAAAGTGCCTTACGGAGGGGTGAAACCCCTTAAAATGTTCACGGTATATGTATGTATCAGGGGCGTAGCCAAGGGGGGGGGGGGGTTCAACCCCCCCCTAAATTTTTCAGTTTTGCTTGCGTATATATGCACGCACACATACAAACGCACGCACGAACGTACATAAAGTATGGTTGAAACCCCCCCCCCGAAAAAAATTTATGGCTACGCCCCTGGTATGTATGTATGTATGTATGTATATATGTATGTATGTATGTATGTATGCATGCATGCATGTATGTATGTATGTATGTATGTATGTATGTATGTATGTACGTACGTACGTATGTATGTATGTATGTATGTGCATACATACACAAACACACACAAACATACATAAGGAGAGTTCGTTTCTTCCTTCCACCTCCCCCTCTTCCCTAAATCCCTAAATAAAGTCCTGGCTGTGCCCCTGCACTAGGGCGATGATTGACAGACGCCAAGCTCTACGGCTCACCTGTAAACCGGCACCGAGACGAAAGAGCTAAGGCGAAGCCAGTGGCAAAGTGCGAAAAGCAAGACAGAAAAAAAAATTAATAAATAGCTGTTTCGCTGCAAATCACCACCGGGAGTTCCGCATCCATACTGAATTACGTTTTGTTTTTTGACATGACATTGCTTCGCCTGTATCTGTTAATTCTTACTCCGACTGAAACCACAGAAGTTTAGAGCACGTATTGCTGAGCTTTGCGTGCTCTCCGCGCTTTTCATCTTTCATTACAATTGCGACACAGAGCGTACCAACGTTAATACAAGGATAATTAAAGAAAAACAAAAATACTTGGTCCTAGTGCTTCTGTCTGTGTGCTTCACCTGCATAAGGGTAAGCTTGCAGTGAAGCACTCTTGCCGGTGTCGGTACGTGCATGGTAGATTTTCTTTCTTTCTTTCTTTCTTTCTTTCTTTCTTTCTTTCTTTCTTTCTTTCTTTCTTTCTTTCTTTCTTTCTTTCTTTCTTTCTTTCTTTCTTTCTTTCTTTCTTAGGACTGTGCAGCGCTCACAAAAAGGGACAAGGGACAGAAGAAGTGCTCGGTTTACAGCAGGCAAGCGGAAATAAACACTTTCCGCTTGCAGTAGAGGCATTAATAACTCTACGTATTGCGCTATACAGAGTGCTTCAGTTAAGCCGTCCCGAGCTACAAAAGAAGAATAATAATATGTGAGGTTTTACGTCCCAAAATCACGATTATGAGAGACGCCGTAGTGGAGGGCTCCAGAAATTTTGACCATCTGGCCTTCTTTAACGTGCACTGACATCGCACAGCACACGTGCCTCTAGCATTTCGCCTCCGTAGAAGTGCGACCGCCGCAGCCGGGATCGAACCCGCGTCCTTCGGGTCGCCAGCCGAGGACCGTAACCGCTAAACCACCGGGGTGGACTGCAAAATATCAATCTGTGCGCTATCAGCAGGAAAACGACGTAGTATTGTTTCCTGTACCTTCGAGCTAATCAGTGCATTTTTGCACCACGAGCTTCAGTAATTGGCTAATCAAGCTTAAAGTACTTATCTAAAGTTAACATATTCAGCAATGATGTAGAGCCTAATGACAAACGTTCAGATAATTTCTTTCCTCCATGATAGGTGCCGCAGTTCTTTAATTTTTTTTTTCAGGCTGTTAAGAAACTGCGCGAGACTTTCAAAACAAAGTATCACGTGATAAACGCTTGCGCGCAGCGACATTACTACCTTGAAACGCGCTACGAACGAATAATCGATTCTGCACGCTGGCCGATGGCATAAACATGTTTCGAGCAATGGAAATGGATCGAACTGCTTTAGCGGCAAGGTAGAAAGGTGGACGAGTTGGAATCGATGCATACTTGGAAAACCAGCGTGAAAACAACGCTGCTTTAGCTGTGTGTGCAGCTTTCGTTGTGTATGTGGCCTTTTTTTGTGTGTGCGTGTGTGTATTCTCACCCCATTTCTTATCTTTCGCTTGTTACTTTACTGTGCTTCGTACTCTGTATTCCGCTTATTGTGTAACAGTTAAGCAAAGATCCGGTTGAAGTCTCCTACTGTTAGACGTTTGCCGGAATATCATTTATTGTAACACGTTTTGTGAAGGAATAATAATGTGAAACAGAATGCAATCACCACGGCGTTCACTTTCGCCACAATAAGTTATCTGTCAAAGCAACGAAGCCGATGGTGCGAGACGTTATGTGACAAATAACGCGCACCAATACTTAGCTCCGTCAGCAACATTGCTTCTGACATAAAATGTAATGGGCGAGGATGGTTTCGCGTTGGATGGCCACGTATCGGAAACGGCAGGTGTGGCAATGTGTCGACAGGTGTGCTTTTTGCTTGCGGCCTGTTGATGCCTCCGGTCTACGTGCAGCGTCAATAATTTGTCGATGCCTTGTTTGAGGACGTGCAGGTCGCGTAGCAATCTATTTTCGAATCTTGAATGTGCACATATTTTTTTTTAGCCATAGCAGCTGCACACCAGAGCTTTCGCAGTTCGTAGGAGGCAGCCATCTTTGGCGGGGGTCTTCGACTCGGGTGGAACGAGTGACTACGGTAGCGTCCGGCCTTTCCTTATCACATGCTTGCCGTCATCGACACTTCTTGCGCAAAATTTTCTCAGACAACGGACGAAAAAGACACGGACGGGCGCAAATTTTGCGCGAGAAGTGTTGATCATGGAGTACCAACTAGCTCGAACCCACACCTTGCCGTCATCGTTCGGTCGCCATTAGCTGTGACGTCATTATGTCCACAGCTCCTGTGCCTACCGCGCCGACAGGTCGTCACTGGTGTCAAGATTATGTACGCTTGCTCTAAACGAGTGTGCGAGTGTAAAAGAATCTGGTCTATATCATCTAGGAAATAAATTATTTGGTTATTTCGGTCAGAAATTACCGTCGACAGCAACTGCACTCCGTCGCGAAAATTGGGCAAAATAAGGCCAGGAAAACATTGCCCTCGAAATGAACCGCTGCCGACTCATGCGTGTCGGCAAGGTCCCTCCGTTGCGGCCCGAGCCGCGGTCAATGACATTGCCTGGGTGGAGAGGAGAGAAGGAACGGCGGGGATTTCTTTAAGCGTTCGATATATGCCGAGTGGCAGCATTTCGCCCGGCTTCCGCGTCCCTTCTTCCTCTTTTTATGCTGTACCATAACAGCGGCAATGCCGAACGGAGACCACGGAAGCGGAAATATCCCGGAAGTTCGTTACAGTACGCGCTGGAACCAACCGGGTTTCTACTGTCTGCGCACTCTCTCTCATTTTTTTTTCATTGTCCAATGCGAGGCAGTCCAGTGAATCACACAGGTGCGCAGCGGTCATTCATCCTTCCCTTTCCGGGAGACGTGGAGAAGAGAGGGAGCGTTTGACTCAGAATCGATCGTTTTGACTCTCTTTTAACTCTCTCTCTTTTTTTTAACCTTCTCCGCGTATAGCTCTCTTGTAAACTCACAGAAGCACTAGCTAGTGAGAAAGGGGGTGGACTGACCAGAACCCGCCACGCCTTCGTACTAAACGCAAACGATTTTCGCCGCGTCGTCTGCTTCGATAGAAGGTGAACGCACGGCATGGTAGTTATTTGGAAGCCACGTACGGCAGTACGTTTTGTAGCTACGGTCGTTTTCGGACGCATTACGTGGTCTGCGACGGACGGAAATTTAGTCGCGCCAGCTGCCTTCTGCGACGGTATCACGGTGTAAGCTTTCAAAAGTTTATCTGATGACGTATGTGTACTTTGTCACGTACTTGACGGGAAGTACCCAATATCACTAGTCATATGCGCATAGCTACTTCGTAGCTTGTGTCTAGTTACGTTTAGCCGATAATATTTATGCGCCGTTTGGATTTGATCTTACCTCGTGTTAACATGAAATCAGCGTTAGCTGTTAAGAGATAACCTGTCATTTTATATCTGTACTACGTAACGAACTTGGAAGACTGACGGTTTACTACGGCGACAATTTTTTAATTAGTTGACTGAGTGATCTTGTCGGTTCACAGGTCGGCGATTTATTTGATCAGGATTATATTTACTGCTTTCCGAACATTTAATAAATCGTTTGTAATCCAGCCCGTGGTGGAATGTACCTGATTGGTAGACATTCTGTTCCAGACATGACTCCGCTGGAGACGGCGGCGACCCACATAACCCCGGGCAGCCTCAGACCGAGTCCCATAATATTCTACAACGAGACGCACGGCGGTAGAGGAATGACCACCTACCACAATCACAACATCCACGGAGGGCCCGGAGGCTCCATCTCGCACCCGCTCACGGAGGTCCACGGCGCTCATCCTACCAACCATTTCCTCGGGAGTCAAATAGTCGTAGGTGAGTAAAACAGGTTCTGAAAAGGGGAGGGAGCGTGAGATTGGCAAGGATGTAGAGTGGGGGGGGGGGGGGGGGGGGGGAGTGATGGGGGATTAAGGAGAGCGAGGAAAGCCAGCAGCCGTGGTATTTCTGTACTTGTGAAGACAACACGTAAAAAATGTTTCAAAACAAACCAACATTATTTTTTGTTTAATGGTAAGTTGCAACGCGATCTCTTATTTAGTTTTGTCTCTCTGACGACATCTCCAGGACGGTAAGCTTCCTTAAAGTTGACGTTCTCTACTGCACGTACTGCAGAAGAAAAATCACAGCATATCCACGGAGTGAATGATGATGAGTGGGCGAAGCTGCGGAGGTTCATCGGTAAACCGTGAATCTTCCGTGAATTCTGCCCAGTACATCATCACCGACGTGAGATCGGGCGCGTTTATACTAAAGGTTCGATGAGTTGTGACGACTTGCAGCTCACTTTAATTTTACATGTACGCTGTGAATTTTCATTGTTTAGAAAACCATTGCTTTAGAAAACATCTGGCGTCTTTCGTTAAGCAGCTGGCGTCTTTTCGTTTTGCTTTAGAAACATCTGGCGTTCTTTCGTTTTGCTTTTACAAAACATCTGGCGTCTTTCGTTGGTTTATTTCATCAATCAACGGCGTTTTGCACAAAATTTTTATTGTTTAATCACGCACAGGAGAAATCTCACCAGGCACTACCTTGGAGGTAAACAATGGCTGCTAATGGGAATGAGAGACAGAAGAAGTCGGCTTTTAGCTAACACTTACACTTCTACTAACGTTTCCTACTGGAACATGCCAATGGCTGCTAATGGGGAATGAGAGACAGAAGAATTCGGCTTTTAGTTAACGCGCACGCTGCGAATTTTTTATTGTTCAACAACGCACAGGAAAAATCTCCCACCGGCACCACCTTGGAGGTCAAGATCTGGTACTAGCGTTACGACTGGTTACGCACTACTACGACTACGAGGGACGAATGGGTGCCGCCTTAAGGAGCTTCGCCCCTAAAAAGAAAAGAAAAACAGCTCCACCAACGTGAAATCTGGGGAGGTGCGAAGCACCGGTGCTTCCCATAGGGACACGTCAATAGCAATGAGAGGACGCTGTCCTCTCACTGCTATTGCTACAGACAGCGTCCAGCGCCCATCGCAGGCAGCGTCCACTGCAGAATCAGAGCATTTTTTCTTGAGCCAACGCGCCGTCTTATTATTTGCCACTCGGAGAAGCGCACGTGGCGTTGTCTATCGCGGACGAGCGCGCGTTCTCGCGAGCTTTTCCTGAGCGAACGCGCCGTCTTATTCGCCACTTACCTTACCGTGACGGGCGACGACAGGAGACAGCGTGACGGGCTACGACCACAGGAGACGCCGACAGCCCGAGCGCATGAGGTGCTTCGCGCCTAAAATGCAGGGCGTTTTTATTACAGTACTAGGTGTGCTGCCAATTGGTCCATCTTGTATTCCATGTCAACGTATCAAATTATTTGCGATATTTATAGTTAATAGTATTCCACTTCCATTATTGCTCACCTTGTCTCCTATCCTTGTTTCTCTCACAGGATTAATACTTGGCGCATATGTTCATGATACATTGTCTATTCCACTAACTATAAGTGCGATTTACTGCCACATTCTCAAAATGACGTGAGCTGCCCTCAATATCATTGTACCTCACAAGGTGCGCTAAGGATGTGCAATAAAAGGAGGTACAGCCACTCCTTCATTTCCCGCCGTATCGGTTACGCAGGCGTGAATGCCTCGGCCAACGGCTCCGGTCGCGTCACCGCCGGCAGCGCCTCCAACGGCGTCGGTAAGAAGCAGGGCAAAAATCACGGCCGCCGCTTCTCGAACCGCATCATCGAGGCGAGCCTGTGCGTGTTCCTCAGCCTGTGCGTCTCCCTTGCGGGCCTCTTCCTGGGCCTGCTCTACCAGCCGCTGCTTCTCATCGTGTTCGCTTGCGGGCTCGTGGCGCTGGTCGCCTACCTCTGCTACGGATTCGTCCACTACAAGCGATCATGGGTCAGTTTGTATACTTCGCCGCGGCGTGAGGTTAGGATAGTTATTAAGGACACATACACGCACCTTTGGTGCAAACGAAGCGGCAAATCGCTGTGCTTAGCAGCTTTTATGTGTCTGTAGCGTCCTTTTTTGCCGAAGGCAAAATAAACTTGACGTATAAAGACGCGCAAAAATAAATAATAAATAAATAAAAAGAAGAAAAAATACGAAAGTTTTGTACTTTCGAACTTGTACTTTTGTTCATTCTTCGCCATGCCACACCATGCATTATCAGCCATAAATCTAGATTATATATTCATTGCACGCATTGCTCGTTACAACCCAGCATGTTGACTTATGCAGTAATAATAAATTTCAGTGGCCATTAAGTGATAGACAGGAAAGAAACGTGTTGGCATTACCTTCAGTTCCATTGACAGTGTGCATTAGCCAACAACTATACGGCATTAGCCAGTGAGGGTAGTACGCGAGTAAATACGATAGCCCACAAAGAAACTAAACATTTTTTGCTGGAGTGTACTTCCGAATCCGAACGAATTAATAATACTTTTTTATATACTTCAATCATTCTCATTTAGGGTAGTCTTGAAATCAGGCTTCTCCTTGTGCACCCGAGCGCAAGGTAGTGCACGCTTTACAGGAGAAACACGCGAAGTTGTCGTTGAGCATTTTACTTCACCCTAGTACGTGTACTATTGCATTAAACCTTGTGATCTATTGTGATGTTATAAAGACACATTGCTTTCTTCATTTTAGAGACAAAGTTGCACCAGCGTGTTTGCTCATTTAAAGTTCACAGCGCACAGTTTCTTTACGCGCACACGACCGCCAGGCTCTGTGACTGCATTCACTTTTGCACTTACACCGTATACGAGTTGTTATAACAAAATGACAAGTTGGGCTAGTTGGTGTGTGTTCATTTTCTGAAAAAAAAACACCACAAAAAACGCACTCAAGAAAGAGAGAGGAGACACACAGCGCTGCACTCACAACTGAGAGTTTATTGGAAGGAGAGAAATTTATGTCATACGTTCATTAATAAATTGTTGTGTTGGCAAAACCTCAGTGATGTTGCACAAAATAGAGAGAGAGAGAGAGATTTCTTTTAGCGATGAACGTATGACAAATTTTCTTCTGAAGTTGACCTCTCTTGACATGCGCGGTTTGTGCTTATCAGTTGATATTTCTTTCCAACAGACGTTCAGTTGCGAGTGCAGCGCTGCTCGTCTTCAATCTCTTTCTTGTCTAGGTTTTTTTTGTGCGCTGTTTTCCTACGAGTAGTTCGCTGCACACAATTGCTTTCGCCCATTAACTGCAACGAAACGCGACGTCCTTGCAGCGGAGACGCAACTCGGGCCTGGCGTCCTACTGGGCGGGCCACCGCAAGATCTCGGTGGTGTCTGTCGACCGCATGCCGACCATCAACGAGGTGCTGATTGAGGACAACGTCTCCATCACCAAGGGTCTCCCCGAGGAGACCTGGAGTGGCAAGACGTTCGTCGTGCGCAACGGAAACGCGTCGCCCGAAAGCTGAAAGCAGACGCTACGTCTGAGCCCGTCGTCCTAAAAGCGTTTGCCTAGAATCCATGCTAATGGGTTCCCACGTGACTTCGCGCCGACCGCCATGATGGCGGTTTCTGTGTGGCGCTCTAGCCCAGTCGCCTTGTCGTGGCAACCGAGCGCTTTACCAAAAGCCACGTTTACTATCGGAGAACTGTACGGCTTCCATTAACACCTGTTGCGAAGTTGTATAGAAACAGTGACTCAAAAATGACACTCCTTAATGGTACAGCTCATTGGGTCTTAGCGATTGTCGCGACGCCTGTCGGGAGGAAAGTGAACTGAGAAGCACAAGCATGCGGCGTTTACAGTTTAAAAAGCCTGGTCATTTTTGGCTCGGCGTGTGTCTACTAATAAGGTCAGATGCTCTGCTAGAATTTTTCTTTTTTGTTTTTTCTGGTGTGTGAGTAGCTGAGATAACAACAGATATTTACACTTTCACAAGTTGCCCGGTGGCTTTTCTCGCTTATGAAAACAAACGAACACATGTCATCATTCATTAAACAGATTTATTAATTTCTCGGCACACAGTACACGTTATTCAAAACAACACACAAAGTATCACGAGCACAGTGTAAGATACACAACAATGCTAGCACGACGAGTGTAAAGTTAGTAGGAACCCTTGATGGTAGAAAAACGGAATGAACAAAGTTCAGTTCAGTTGCAAATATATGCATAAAATGCTCAAAAAAAAGTGCAGAATTCCATTCACTCGTGAGTGGTGTCAAAGTGGCATGAAAACATTATACCAAACACAGCCAAACAGTTTGATGACCAATGTCATTGTCAACTGACCACTCTAAGTCACACTCATTCAAAATGTGTTTCATGTTATAACAAAATAATCCTAAAATGTGTGTGACACCTACAATTAAAGAACGCGAATGTATGATCACTATTTTAACAATGAATTGCAATCAAAAGCCATAGTTTTGTCTGCATCATCCGAATTGCAATTTTTGACGTTTTGCGCAGCTTTGCCTTCTCTCCTTATTGAAATCCATGCAAGAAACCATTGTCTTATGTGAATGAGAACACGCACTGAAAAAAACTATGCAACTAAACAAAGCATCAAACTTCTGAATAACAAGAAAACACTGCCACTTCAGTATCATGCAGATACCTTGACTGGAGGTGTGCTACATGACTACGTGAGCAGGTGCCAGCATAGTGCTTTGTAAACTGCTCAGATCAAACTATTTGCTCCAACAAAACAGCCACACAACTTTAAAGGCCCGCAGTCAACAGATGTACGGACATACCGAGTGCCATTCAAGACATGCACTATGGAGCTCACAGATGGGACAACGTTTGACTATGCACACTACTGAGATATATCTGAGCACAACAGCGATCAATGTATCTGCCTGTAAACCAGCTCCGCATCACCAAATGGAATGTAATGGAATCACAGATGATGTAATAAAATAAACAAGTGTCGTAAGGAACGTCTCTTGGCTCAGATGGGTCTCTGGCATCACTGCCTCGAATATACACAGCCTGGCATTTACACAATGAATAACGAGCTTTGCGATGCGCTAATATTGAGCTGATAAACTGTCAGCATGCTTATAAATGACAAGAGCTAAACATGAGCACAAGTTTGTTGTCGCATCATCGCAAAGCACTCAACAAGGTTGACCAATAGAATGGCAGGGAACTGTTAGTGTAAACCGTTATGAAGCAGTTTGCTGACTAAAGGACTTGTTATATTCCATTTGTATCTACCATGCATTCAGTAAGCAAATCACATAGCACTTCAGGAATATCATCACAACAAAATGTGTTGTGCTTACTAGAAATAAAAAGAAAAGCATTTGTTGCAAGCAAACCCAGTGTCTGCTCTCACCTTTCAATTTGCAAAAAATTATATGTTCATATGACTAGAAGAAGGAAGATTACAGTACTTACTCAGTGAAATGACTAGCACATTTGAAAGCCAATAAATATTTACAGAAGAAAAGAATACAAAAGTTTGCATTAAGTAGGGTATCCTTCACAGCATCTCACGTATTGCTTTATAGGGAAGCTGAAGTGGTTTTAGAATTCGATAAAACTTCGTGGTTAACAAGAACAGACATTATACAGTAGTCGTAGAAGTTGTGATTTTTTTTCTGCAGTTACTGCAGCAGGAGCTTTAAAGTACACGAAAGAAAAGCTTGTCTCGCCTTGCCCACGCAAGCGTGCCGAAAGTGTGGGCGTGGAAACGAACTAACCAGAACTACATCATCGTCAGTTCCTTTGGCGAAGCCGCACTGTACTCCGACATAATGTTCCCGCCACTCACCGATCCGAACTGCAAGAGCGCCGTTTACGTACCAGAGGCTCAAGTAAGTACAGAGAAGTGGAAATTTCTGCAGCTCAATTACAATAATATCTGCCATATTCACAAACAGTTGAGCGCAATGTGAACAAGCGTCTCTCGTATCTTCAACCGTGGCCTCTGTGACTAGCTGCAGTTGGGCACAGATGACGCAGCACACCGAAGATGACGTCACTGCATTCGCTGAGCATCTCAAGAAGCCCTGTGGCCGCAGCAGCTTTTTTTTTGCCCATAAAATGCAATTTGCGTTCACTTTTGAGAACTCTCACGTTGGTTTTCGAATTCAGCAAGGATCAAACTGTCATTACACACTACAAGGTAGTTTTAAAAAGTACTTCAGCTTCCCTTCACACTTCCTGGTCCTGGTCTGGGGTTTTTCGGCAACTAAGAGGCTTTATTTCTGAGAAATCCGTATGGATTTCCTAGTGGCTTCGTGCTACAAACGGGTGGTTGTCTATTTTCCCTTTCTTAGCAAACAGTGCTAGTTGGATCTCAAGAACAGATGCATTAATTCGCGAAGACAAATGCGAGGAAAAAGATTTCATTGATTCTGCCAGGGGCTCTACGTATAAAACATGTAAAAACGACATCAGTAACAAATACAACATGTGATGACAATAGCATGCCACCTGTCTTACGTACAAATGGTAATGCTTTGCAAATCACTGAGATGTCGAGAGAATTTCCAGGTCAGAATACTCAAGGCCACAATGGTCATAAAATCTTCTGGCAGTGATATGATACCTGTAAAGTACTAATCTAATGAGTTACAATAATGGCACTTTTGTTTTGTTATTAAATTAGCGTGTGCTCTCGCGTTCACATGGTAGTTATTGCACCAGTCCGAGTGAGACACGGATCGAGAATATTCATTCACGAACCACTGCACCACAGATTAGTTTGGCAATTAGTCAAACAACTAGTTCAGCAACTTACTGAACACAGCACATGCAAGCACGACGGGGACAAACATGCGGACCGTTCTTCCGCAGAACTTCAGAGCATGTTTTCTTACACAATATCTGATGACTGCTCGGTAATCTTTACTGGAATGGATTCTGTGTTGGTTAAGTGTGAATACCTTATAGAACACACTTTAATTGTCATGACTAGAGACCGGATTTTAGGCAAATGCCTATTTTGTTCCTTGCGTTCCTATCACGCCATTTTGATATATGAGCATGAATTAGAGGTTAAGAAGAGTTTTTATAGCATTTTTATAGTGCCTATAAATGCCTATATTTGGCGTTCGTGCCTAAATGCCTGTAAGTGCTTATAAATGCCTATTTTCAAGATTAGCGCTTGTATGAACGCTATTTAACTTCAAGTTGCGCTCCCGGGTGCTGTTTGAGACCCTTATTCATGTTACTGCATAAGATTGACTGTTGGGAACTATGGGGTTCAACCTAGTCCTCTAGTTCAACCAACCAACAACCACTAGTAGCAGTGAAGCGGGACACGCCGGCGAGCATTCGCCGCCGCGCTGACATGGCCCGAGTGGTTGGCGAATACGAAACCGCAGAGAGCCCTCAGCGGAAAGGAGAGTGAAGAGCTAAAAAAGAAAGAAAAATGTGATGTGCACGCAGCTTTTGTTTTGTTTGTAATTTACGTTTTAAGGTGTTCACTGTAGTAGCGTAGCCAGAAATCTTCTTCGGGGGGGGGGGGGACAACTATACCTTATATATGTTTGTGCATGTGTTTGTATGTGAGCGTATATATATACACTTGCAAAACTGAAAAGTTTCGGGGGACGGGGGAGGTTGACCCCCCCCCCCCCCACCTCCCCGGCTGGCTACGCCAGTGGTTCACTGCCCGGGAAAAATTGGCTCTACGCAATTCGACCCGGCCAATAGGAGGAATCCCTCTCTTCTGGTCTTTTAGCAATCTGGCCGTCTGCTCCTGCTCTGCACTTGTCAGTCATGCCAGAAAGACACTCAGGAGTGTCTTGATTCGACAGTGGACACATGACTCACTCTGCAGAACACGGGAGTGCGAACCGTGCGGGACAAAGCATGCTATGTTCAAATGTTGGCGCCTTTGTGCCATCTTAAGCAATAACATTTCTGTTTTCCTGTCGTAGATAGAAGTCGCGCACGTCTTTGTTTGAAGTTATTTGCATTTATGTGAAAATTTATTGTGCCTATATTTACGATTTTGGAAGCCTAAAAATTGTATTGCCTGCATATTTTTGGCGCCTAAAACGAGCTTTTTTAGTGCCTGAAAATCCGGCCTCTAGTCATGACAATGCCACTGTCGCACCCCATAAGTAGATGCTGCGGCAAAAGTCAATGCCAAACCGCAAGCATGTGAAAAAAATCTGTCCTATGCAGTTTCCACTTGGTAAAATCGCATTGGCTTACATTTAATTTGGTTGCAAGCAACTAAGCCTGGAAAATTTGGCAACCAATAGTACACGGAATTATTAGACATTAAGCACACAACCAGAGCTTTCGTTATCGTAGTATATTCTACATTAACGTATTTACTTGATCGTAACGCAACCACAATCCGCTTTTTTCACGACGCCCCGGCGCATGCGCTCTCCCCTGGCGGAAAAGTCACGAAACGTCTCCTCATCTCGGAGGCTTTACTTCTGGCAATACCGGTTTCCCGGCCCCTACCAAACCCCTACCAAAACGGCAGAGGGCAGCACAGGAAAATGAAAGAGGCGGATTGTAGTGCGAGGGGTGCCATTTCATTGCGTCCAGGAAGAAAAAATAGTATTTCGGTATTCAACAGTAACGCGAGGGTCGACTTTAGGTAGCGAAAATCTGGCAAAAAACTCGCATTGCATTCGAGTAAATATGGTAAAAATCAATAATTTGTGAAAGACAAATGGCATATTGTGAAAGGAGTACGACATGTCTGCAAGCGGCGGGAGACCCTGTCACTCAAACATATTTGTAGCAGAACGTGCCAGCACAAAATGTGTAACAGCAGTTCACAAAAGAAGTAAGCTTACACTCGAATGTAAACAGAAACGGCAGTAGAAGGCAATGACAAGCTCAAAAGTGACACATTAACTTTAAAAACATCAAACATGAAAAAATGGCATGTGCTGTCCACGATAAAAATGTCAAAACCTTGTCGAGAAAAAGAAAAAATGCAGTATTGGAAACGTGCCTTGCTTAAGCCAAAGATACAGAATAGAATACGTGTTCTTTTGCTGCTAGCCTGCACTTATCAAGAACTAAGCACCAAATGCTATACATAAGCAATTTTTACTGACCCAGCTTCATTAGCATTTGCCCTATAATGATCAATACAGTTACTGTGTATTAAAGTACACTGCTGTTAATTAGCCATGCTAACAGAAGCCTCAGTCAACATGATGCGGAAAGCCAGCCAATGCATCACGAAACCACAAAGCATTTGCTTGTCAACATGGTACATGCAGAACAATGACCATACAATCTATACTACCTTATAAATTAAAGTTAAAATTACAAAGCGAAACCATTAGTATGTGAAGAATAGCAGCCTAGTTATGAGCACAACCATATGCAAAAATAGCCGTTCTTATTTTAGTGCTCTCTCGGCAAGTCAAGGCTGAAAACTAAATTACTTTAACGGAACCTAATGTAGCAACCTATGCTAAAGACTTAGTTCATGAAGGCAGAAAAACAGTGGACACGTCGCAAATTACCTTGTTCTAGTTAGCTTGCTCACAAAACACTTTGAGCAGCCTTAAAAAATTGTGACATCTTTGCTATGGTGATGTATGAATAAGAGAACATTTTATGTTCCAAGCGGCAAGCAAATGACCAAACTAACTCAATGCATCTCAGTTCAGTGATTGCTTGGATGATTAATGGGAAATCGTGAGGATCGAATGAAGCCAGTCATAGCATTCCCACAGATTCAAAGTCGTCTTTTCAGGCACAGCCCGAATGCAGCAATCATGGAATTCACAGTTTGCCAGTCATCAGTCATCAATTACGCGTAATGGCCGTAAAGAAATCACGCAAATCAATTTTCCTGAAACTTACGCTTTCCTGAATGTTTCTGACTTCAATGAATGTTACACTGCCAATACACCCCAAGGCGTTTCAAATTTAGGCCCTCAGAAAGAACTCAATAGTACAAGGAGCGACTGCTGTAGAATTGGAAGCAACTGAAGTGTTACATATAAACTGCAGTCATCTCAAAAGTGCACCTTTGATACTGGCACCCAAAACATTTATCTACTTTTAAAAACTGGTCAGAATGTCATCCCCATGTCTGTGATAGCATTAATTCACCTCTAAGTACAGTCAGCTTCAAAAGTACTCGGGCCATGAGCTCTCGGAAAACATCAATTCTGAATGGCTGGCAACTGTTTGCCTTACATTTTTTATGATGCTTCACTGTTTGCATATGCCACTGATGGCCCCCAAACATGAATACCATGCCTGCACGTCTTTTCCTGAGGCCCCACAGTAGATAACCCTTTGATGCCAAATTTACACGTTTTAGGCTTATAATGTACTTGAATGGTCTCGTTCAAACAGTTCTGGAAGCGGAAGTAAGGTGTTACAGGCAAAAATTTGTACCATGCAATGCGCGTTAACACTCAGTGATCAGCACCATGCCCGTTAAATCCGCACAAGTTTATATTGGCTGTTATCGCAACTCAATGCGCGACATACGACGTGTAGCACCACAAAGGTTTGCACCAGCTTAATATCTTTTTGGTGCCAGGATACAAAATAAGAGTGAAGGACTTGTCCAAATCGCACTCAGCTGCATTGAGCACTCAGTCCCACCTAACAGTAATTGCTTATGCTTTATACATGTTTGGCCCTGTTACCCTTGCGAGCAAGTTGTACCCTGGTTATCTTTTAGTCTCACAAAATGGCAGTTGCATATGGCGCTATTTAGCTATATAATAAAGTCTGTCACTACTCTTGGAAATACAGCATTTACGTCACGGTAAATCTTTCGAGATGGCTCAAACTACGACTCAGAACAAGATAACCAAGCCCACTCATGCACTTATCACCTTGAAACTAACCTTACCACACATGTCGCAGGCACCAACACAAACACGTTCTTAACAGCTGAAACAAGATGTCCTCATTGTGATACATTTGAAAAAATTGGTCCAGCTCATCCCTAGGTCAGGAATTGAAAGTAATTGAGTGGTTGCGAGAAATTTGCAAGAAAACTAGGTTCAACTATGCTTCCTAACAGAATCCCATCATAGATTCTAAATAGAACACCACGCTGTCAAAACGCATAAGTAACCTAAATCTGCAAATCAAAGCTTGTCATTTTTACGTCGTCAGAGTGGTTGCAGCGAATGTGAGTACTGCCTCAGAGGAACAAGCCTCTTCCTGAATAATCAGTACTAGTTATATTATGTCCCTGTAGTCTGACAAATCAGTGTAGGCTGCTGTCAGCATGCGCAGAGCAAAAGTTTCTTAAGTGGCTGAGCAGTTTTACAAGTTGTGTGCAGTATTAGTACTTCTAGTGCTTGGCAACTAAGTGGACAACCCTACAACTTCGTAGTTGAGCACAGTTTCCAAAATTCTTTGTAACTGCTAAGCCAACTTAACGCATTTTTTCTTTGCTGCACTGCTTTCACTGGCTGAAATAACGCACAACGCTGGCTTTCAGGTTGAACCACACTTAAAAGGTAGCAGCGCGGCATGTACACTAACTAGAAAATCACGTCACGATGACAAAGGCACTGCGGATGTCGTACTCCCCCTTTACGTTAGCTAACTGGAATCTCTCTTTCCTCAGCTCAATGTCTATCTAGATTTGAGTTATACGCACAACCTATTCATTCGCAAGCAATCATAATCTCCAACCGCGCCAGCCTTCTTCCAAAGCGCAGCCAATAATCTCATCGGCAAATGTCACTACATCATCCTGCTGGGGGCAGCTTTGTGCTTTCGTAATTTCTCACTTGTTCCACAAGACCTTGACCTGTATCTTTACCTTGACGGGTGAGTCAGAACAACTTTTTGTTGTGCGGTCAACACCAGATTTTGCGCACTCAAGATTTCAGAGCACGCCTACAAAGTTCTTTCCCACATGACTGGCTAACTTGCGTGCAAATCGTGCGGCGGTTACGGAGGGATTGCAGAGCTGTTCCTCCCTCTTTGGGGGGGGGGGGGGGGGGGGGCTGTGCCGTGTGTCAGACGGCGGTCACCTTGAATCCTGGAATGGAACACGGCGAGTCGCCCCTCTCAAAGGACAACGTCTCTGATGAGTCACCATTGGGAACGGTGTCGGCGAGGCAGTTGCGGGGCGGCGAATTGTGTTCCGCGTTTGGCGTGTCCACCGGCGAGTCCTCTAACACGTCGGAGATGCAGCTGCTGTGCATGTTTAGTTCTTGCATTTCGGGCTGCACAACGCTGGAGGCATTCGGGTGCAGCAGAAGGTAGTAAACGACCTGCGATGAAGGGATGCCGAGAATTGAACCTGTTAGGACTCTTCTTAGGATTGCGTCTGGTGTTCCATTGCTTATCACAAACGAATGTCGCCGAAATGCGTTAAAGAGAAAACGACACGAAAATTTTCAGTTGTCTTTTTTTTTTGTGTCGAATGAAAGGCCAAGCCTTCAAGAGCCTAGAAAATGTACTGGTAAGGGTGAGTGCACACTGAAAAATTATTACAATATGTTTATAACAGCTAGTTGCGGTTCCTACAAGGGGTGTGCGAATATTCAAACTTTCGAATATTTTTCTTATGGTGTTCGCTATTCCTTTAGATATGCACCGGAATTTTACAATTCGAAGTACCCAAACTTCTCGGAAATGAAGATAACGGTTTCATTCGCTTTAAATCAAATCACAGCGCTTGTAAATGATGTGCGCAAACCCAATTGCGTCTGCATGTATTGTTACAAGATCTTTTAAA
Source organism: Rhipicephalus sanguineus (assembly GCF_013339695.2). Lineage (NCBI taxonomy): Eukaryota > Metazoa > Arthropoda > Arachnida > Ixodida > Ixodidae > Rhipicephalus > Rhipicephalus sanguineus. Next base: position 41,407,105 of record NC_051185.1, read on the forward strand.
ACTATGGCATGTCGCTATGTTGATGGTCAGAAGAAAAGAAAGAGGTGTGCGCAATGCACCCTCATAAAAAGTAAAACTTATTCTGCTGGCAATTCCTTTCCTTCAGTGATCCAGTTTTGCTCGCTTTAAGGTCACTTCTGGATACACCTCAATCGTGTGCCGTTTCAAGGACAGTTACCTTGACAAGCTCTGTCTACACTGAGCTTCTTGAGAATGCCTGCAAGCTTGTCATCGAGATCTGGATATTTCATAATTTTTCGGCCTGTACAAACGTTTCCTGGTCGACATATGCAGCTGAAGGTTCCCTTCCTTTGTTTGCACCATTCAAGAACACAGGTTTCGGGCATGCAGAATAGACGCGACGTAGCTGTCCTTAGCGTGCGAAACAACTCTCCTTTGAAATGAGCGTTCATAATGAAAGGGGCATGTCACGATTTCCACTTCGCTGGGAACAAATCTGAAGCAGACAGACCGTAATGAAGCACAAAATGAGCCTGTGCCGACTAACTTCAAAATGCATTCCATCACCATTTTGTGATGGCGATGTCACTGCAACTGCCACTGCTAATGTCATGAACATAGTTTTGGTTTTGCACTCAATAGACTTGTTTTGCTAAACAACCTTTCTGAATAATATCTTGGCACCGCGACATCAGCCAGCAGTATGAAATTCATAAGTATCACCCGAAAAACGAAGTAATATCAAGTTATCCAGGCTCGTGGCAATACTGTATGTTACGTCACCAGCGACAGCTAGAATACGCGACAGCAGCACAGTCTCGCCAGTACAGCGCGCTGCCACCAGGTCTGCAGGCAACCATGCAAAAGGCACTGTTTTCTTTTTGGTCATGTTTTGCACTACATCTTAATGAGAAAGTGCTATTTGGCCAGATTTGCGAAAGCGCACACTCGTCTGGCGTCTGCAAAAGCTGTGTGCGGAAAACACATGTCCCACCGGAACTGGTGCTGGCACCACATAAACCACTCAGAGCCGCGGAGTAGAAGAGGGAAACCCGCGCAGCAGATGAGGAACTCCCCGACTCGAAGAGAGCGCACCCTTGTTTACCATATCAGTTGGGCCTCCACAGAAGTTGAAGGAGGAGGAGAGGTTGAGGAAATAGCGTCTTTTCCTTTCACGTGTTAAGTGCTGTCGACACCACTTTGGATGTGCCAAATCATGTAAATAAACGCAATCTGGCCTTTGCATCGCCTCATCCTTTATAGGACAACTAGGGAACACCACTTAGCAGCACTCCTCCAGCGTATTCACCGACCTAGCCAAAAGAAATGCTATCACGTTCCCATCTCACAAGAATATGCTTAGGGATCCTCTGCAACTTTTTTCTCTAATTTCACTTTGAAGTATTCAAAAAATATTCGAGAAATATTCAAAAAATATTCCATTCAATTTGCACTGAAACTTTAATATTCGAATTTGCTTCGCACCCAAAATTTTGCTATTCGCACAGCTCTAGTTCCTACTGTACCCTAAATGTCACAACAAGGCATGAGCGTCTTGTCACCTACTCGCGCAAAATATCACGACTTTTCCACGGCCACTCTGCTTCGTGGCTCCGGTGGTGACGCACAGGCCGCCATTTCGTATGTTTTGGTACCGGACGTTATCGCAACTAGCCATGCTGGAGAGTGAAGTCACCAGAATTGACAATGTAGCCCAGCTTCACGCTAGTGTTGATGTCAGTGGGTATGCCATGCGAAAATTGCCTTTAATGTCATAATAATATATTTATCACCATTTACTGAGCTTCACACTTGCTATATACAGATTTGTATGACGGAGTAAACTTGACTTCGAAAATTGGCGTCAGTACCCCTTTAACCAACAGCCCACTGTGAAGCTTCGGGGCCACCCTCGGCACCGACATAGAGCGGTGAAATTAAGACAACCGCAAAATTGAGAAACCTTACCAGAGAGACTATGCCCATGCAGAAGCTGCACAAGCTTCCCAGGAGTGCGGATGTCTCGTACCAGGGGCTGCCCTGCTTGTAGTGGTACCACAGTCCGAGCAGAAGAGTGTTCTCGACGAAGGTGAAGGCGTAGAAGAAGGCGTAACGGAACCGGCGGTTTCCGGGTGCCAGGTCGATGAAGCAGGTAATGTATATGAACGCCAGCACCGCCTTGAAGCCGAGTTTGTCACACCTGAAGAGAACATTTTTAAAGATTTCAGTTAGTTCCACGTCGTGAATACCATCAGAATAATGTGAATATACTGTGAAGCTGTAAGCGCGCGAGTGTAGGTGATTGGCTAGCGAGGTCACGTGGTGCCGTAAATCCACCGCTAGATTTGAAATATACTCGCGTACACATTTTGAGCATCATCATCACTTAGCTTTATTTATTTCTTTATTCAGAACCCCCTCTGCTCACGCGACTTGCGCAGCTACTACTACTACTACTACTACTACTACTACTACTACTACTACTACTACTACTGCTACTACTACTGCTACTATGATGACGACAGCACAGGGTAGGTTAAGACGGCTTCGCTGTAAAAGTAAGAGAAAGAAAAATCGTTGCCATACATTACAAGTAATGCTATCTTGATTACTGTCATTAAATTCACAGTGCATAACTGGCGAGAAAGGAAACACTGGTGTTTTAGTTTATCAATTTGCATGCCAACAGCCTGTAGTACTGTTGCTGCTGTTAAGCCCTATTATCAAGTCGCTATCAACTCCTGGTGATGTTACAAGTATTATATGAATGCCAGTGAGATCTTCCAAGTTCCTTAAGCTCCCCGACACATTTCCCTGTGATTCTAGGAACACCACAATATCATCTTGTGCCCAGGTGACCTCGCTTTCTCTTATTTTTCACATTGGTTAGCATTAACTTACGCTCTACTGAACCAACAGCTCCCGTGACATAACCCACATAAGAAATATTTACGTTCATGGCTTTCACTTCAAAAGAACATTCACGATTATCCTTCATGACTGAGATTGACGGGTGTAAAATGTGAGGAGTAGTCTGACGAGAGAACTGCACAAAAAAGGAGAGCATCTTTTACATCCAATTGTTTCATTAAATCACTTTTGCCCTTGAAACCATGAGAACGGCACCAACGAGCCCAATGAACCGGTAATAACAGAATGAAAATAAGAGAATGAAACAAGAACCATGATAATGTCCTATATGTTCTCATTGCATGCGACATGAATGTGGCAAGGCTCCACAGCACCTACTTTCCACATGAGATGAATATAAGATACTGTTATAACTGTTTGCATACTGCTATAACTGTTATATGTAAATGCATACTGTTATACAGCATACTGTTATGACTGTTCGATATATAATGATTGCTGGGGTTTAACGCCCCAAAACCACAATATGATTATGAGAGACACCGTAGTGGAGGGCTCCGGAAATTTCTACCACTTCGGGTTCTTTTAATGTGCACCTAAATCTAATAAGCACACGGGCCTCCAGCATTTCACCTCCACTGAAATGCAGCCGCCATGGCCGGGATTCGATCCCGCGACCTGCGAGTCAGCAGTCAAGCACCATAACCACAACACCACCACAGCGAGTCACATGAGATGAAGGGGAGTGCGCTGGCATCTCTTATGATTGGGCATTGTTTGGCTTTCTCTCCAGTATGTGCAGCTTTTAAAACGACATTGGCATCATAGAGAGCAGAACCCCAATGTTGTTCGCTTATTTCTAATAGCTCACTTTCCCATAGAAACACACGTTCATTTCGCTAGTTTTCGGTGGAAAACTTGAACTTCTCGGCAAATTTCAACACATATTACAACTCACTGGTGTGCCAAATGTAACGTTTAAACAAGGGACAACAAACTTCTATTTCGTTACATGCGTAGTATCTACATTAATGTCCCTAGAGTTTTTCCTTTTACCTAAGTACCGACAACTGCCTCCTTTCCCGGCCCTCTCTCACGTGCAGCCGGCGTCTGCCAACATTTTCTTCCTAACTTGGAAGATTTACAAAGCCACGTACATCTAAGTACATTAGCCACGCATCTTTCAGCGAACAATATGCTAACGTGACGCGCCTTTCTTCTCCCGCCAACCACCCCGTCATTAGTGAGAGGGGGACGCGTTTCACCAGGTGCTTGAAAAGCATTAGGAAGAACATGGCTACCGAAAACGAGCGTTAGCCAATGAGATTCGTCGGCAGCGCTTCAATGGTTGTCGGTACTTAAGAAAGAAGAGGGAAAAATCTAGGGACTTTAATCTACATTAGCAGTGAAAAAGTACTTATGGTTTGAACAGGAACCAACAAGCACGATTCTTTCCACAGATGAATGACAGGCGCGTTGCCGTGCTGGGGGTGAAGCTTGTACTTGTTCTTATGTTGCACAAGACCATGGAATATCTTACGTCACTACATGGCCGCAGTGCCTGCAAGCTGTGCGAATCCTGGCTACTCACCTGCCCTTGCACTGGCCTGTGCGCCATTGTACTGGGGGTGGAGCTTGTATTTATTCTTAGGTTGTAACAGACTATAGAATATCTTAGTTCACTACAAGGCCGCGGGGCCTGCAAGCTGTGCCAATCATGGCTACTCACCTGCCCTTGTACTGGCCTATGTGCCGCTGTACTGGGGGTGGAGCTTATATTTATTCTTAGGTTGTAACGCACTATAGAATATCTTAGTTCACTACAAGGCCGCGGGGCCTGCAAGCTGTGCCAATCATGGCTACTCACCTGCCCATGTACTGGCCTATGTGCCGCTGTACTGGGGGTGGAGCTTATATTTATTCTTAGGCTGTAACAGACTATAGAATATCTTAGGGGCCGCGGGGCCTGCAAACTGTGCCAATCGTGGCTACTCACCTGCCCTTGTACTGGCCTATGTGCCACTGTACCGCGGGTGGAGCTTGTGTTTATTCTTAGGTTGTAACCGACTATAGAATATCTTGCGTCACTACAAGGCTGTGGTGCCTGTAAGCTGTGCCAATCCCAACTACTCACCTGCCCTTCTACTGACCTATTTGCCGCTGTACTAGGGGTGGAGCTTGTAGTTATTCTTAGGTTGTAACCAACTATAGAATATCTGACATCACTACAAGGTCCCGGTGCCTGCAGCTGTATCAATCCCAGCTGCTCACCTGCTCTGGTACTGCCTGATGCACACAAACTTGATGAGCCAGGCATACATGAGCAGCCAGCGAATGCCACAGACAAGCAGTGTCCACCAGCGGAACACCGACGAGAACAGGGCGAGAGCGGTCAGCCGGGGCATGAGCACCATCAGGCGCCAGCAGTACAAGACCACCGTGCCAGGCCATGAGACATTGGGCGAGTCCTTGAGTGAGTGACGCAGAGTCCGCACGTAGGCCACCAGCGACCAGGCCGCCGACCCGACACCAATTCCCATCGACGCCACCTGCACGAGCACTGTGAGGCACAGAAAGCGGTTAGCAGTGCACACTCACTGATCGGTGGGCTCGTTTCTGTTAGACCCACTCAAACAAAACAGATAATGACGCCAAGGCTTCGTTATCTGCTGCTTTCATATGGCTGTGTATATATAATTAAAGGAACCTCACCCTACAAGATCCTGCCATACTAGCTCATCTGGAAGTAATTTACGAACTAATGCATGAGATGTTATTCATAGGTAGCTCCCGCTACCTGTCCAAATCTGAAACAAGGCAGACACGTTATAAACGTCCCCAACCACCTCAAAGCTACCGTATTAATACCCACTGTTTTAAAGGAGTACTGACACAAACTCTAACTTTTTTCGGATTGTTGTGCTAAATAAAAGCACTGGTGTCCAGAACCCTAAAAAGAGTACTCTGGTGCCTGGGAATGCAACCAATCTATTTTTAATACCGCTACCTTAAATAAACCCTTTCGGCTTCGATACCAAGGGGGCGGCTTCTCACTACGTATCACCGCAGTGTGACATCACGGGGAGACAGCAACTCGCGACATACTAGCGGCAAATCTATCACCTGCTCATGGTGGACATAAACAACGATTAGCGAAATGTCATCCAGCGACCTCGGCAGCGATTTCAGCGATTTAGGCTGCATGCAGGACACAGAGCACGCAAACTCAGTGAAACTGTGTTGACTCGTCAGGATAATGTCCATTGCGATGGGGCTGGCTTGCAGATGCGAAGCGACGAAAACTCTATGATCAAAGTAAAATACTTTATACATGTTGTCTGATTCCACTGTGTGGAGAGCGCTAACACTGCATACCAAGCAAACAAAAAATGCCCCTTTTGAGATGTCTGAAAATCGTGTCAGTACTCCTTTAAATGTTTATTCGTTGAGCTCGCAACTACAGATTGGGACAACTGTAGTAGTTGCAAGTTGTCCTTAGACCAACAATAGAATACTTTTTTGCAATCCGATGAAACTCACTTACCCATTTCGCAAATACGACTCATATGCCTTATTTCATTGCGTTGCAAGTACCACTAACCCTTATTATTTGATGTTCTTGGTTTCTTTTAAATCAATTTCTTCTTTTGTAGAAATTGTATAACGTATGTAAATTAAAAAATTAGCGCAGCTTGCACTAAGTCGCACAAGGCTGCGCAAAGCAGAACCGGTGGGCACCTGGCTTGTTCTGGCTTGGCTAGGCTTTAAGCCTCTCTCTTTCACACCTCTTGCGATACCATACTATACATGGCTATGTTTGCTCTCCTTTCCTTTTTAGAGCGCAGCTCTTAGGCGCCTGTTCCAGCGTTGAGCAGTGTAGGCGGCATAACCAATACAGCGAACGACGATGAAAGAGAGCGAATGTCAAGTCTGTCGATATCACGAGCCACTGAACCTCGCTTTCCTCCTCTGTCATGTGCACTGGCCCCTCGGTTGGAGCTCGTGCACATGCAGGGCTGGAACGTGCACTGTGGCTGGCTTCGCTTGTCATAATGGAGCTGTCAACGTTTCGCTCGGTTCATGACGCCTGCGATGCACAGAGTGGTGCGCTCAGAACTCGAGTGCTGGTAATTTCCGAGGCAATATGTAAAGAATGTTACATTGCCACCTGTTACATTGCCACATGTTACATTGCGCCTAGCCAAAACTTCAAACAGAGTTGGCGTTGCTCCAACACGAAGCTGCGCTCAGAATTCCCATTAGGCAGTATTGTAATCGCCGGTCAATCTTTTGGTCTCTATTTATATTTCTTTCTTTCTCTCTGTCTATTTCTTTCCCTTTCTTGCTCTTTCTTTCTTTCTTTTTCTTCCTTTTCTTTCAATCTCTCTCTCTCTATTGCTCGCTTCCTCTTTGTTTTCTCTCCTTCTCTAACTATTTTTCTCTCTTTCTCTTTCTGTCTTCCCTTTCTTTCTCTTTCTTCCATGCTATGCTATACGCTCTTCCCTCCTCCTTTCCCTGCTAATCACTGTCACATCTCTCCATCTCACCCTCAATTCCCTTTCCCACACCCTTGCTATAATATACTATATGAGGCTATGCTGAGCTCTACCAGCGTGCCTAGATAGGCCAGTAGTTACGAGGCTCGCTCACCTTTGAATGGTGGGTACACGGGTTTGAATCTCGCCTCAGCACAAAATTTTTTTCGCCAGAAATTTCTTTTTTTTCATCTCTCTCTTTCTTTCTCTCCCTCTGTACTCGTTCCCTCGCCTATCAGAGTTATAGCCTCCCACGCTGTACAATTGGCACATGTTCTCACAGCAAAGCAAAAGAGGAAGGAGAGAACGAAGGTGAAGAAAAGGATGAAGAGAGCGCGTGTCAGTTCGTGGTGACGATAATTCTCTATCTACGACACACAGCAAACCTCGACCATAACAGCTCTGCTGTAGAGCTGTGTAACCTATTCCACATTATTGCACCCCTTGCATTTTTTGTATCTTGGTCTTTCAACGGTGAACTCTTGACTGTCTAGTGTTTCATACTTTTACGCTATTTCAGGAAAATTAGTCTGCCTGTGTAATTCAATATCTGTTTTGTATTTCTGGATTGCATATTTTTGCCCTCCCTACAATAATCCCTTCTTGGAAGTGGCAGTATGTTTATATAAATAAATAAATAAATAAATAAATAAATAAATAAATAAATAAATAAATAAATAAATAAATAAAATTAATAAATGGGCTGCTAAATCCCTCCTTCACATTCATTTCATAGCAAGGGTCTCAACTCCAGCAAGTATGCTACGTTCATGTAGCACAAAAGAGTTTATTAAGGCAAGAATCTCATCAAATGTGAAATGCCTCATCGAATGCGAAATTTGACCGTCGGCATCAGTGTCCCTCTCATGGTTCGGCTCCGTGGTTACTACCTGTCCTAAGTAGACGTACTCCTTTACAACTTCCAGTGTCTCGCCACCTATCGCATAGCGCTGTTCTCTGCCAAGGTTGTTCCACATTACTTTAGTTATATGCATATTAATTTTCAGACCCACTCTTCTACTTTCTGTATCCAGTTCAGTAATCATGAGCTGTAATTTGTCTCCCGCGTTACTCATCAATGCAATGTCATCAGCGAATCGCAGGTTACCAAGATAATCTCCATTAACTCTTATCCCTAATTCTTCTCAATCTAGGGCTAGAAGAATAAGGATGAGATGGGGCTCATTCGGCAAGCATTATCAAATCATCAAATCATGAATGGTAGTCTACCACTATCCCTCAAGAGGAAGGTATATAACAGCTGCATCTTACCGGTACTTACCTACGGAGCAGAAACCTGGACACTTAACAAAGAGGGTTCAACTTAAATTGACGACGACGCAGCGAGTGATGGAAAGGAAAATGATAGGTGTAACCTTAAGAGACAGGAAGAGAGCAGAGTGGGTCAGGGAACAAACGGGGGTTAAGGATACCATAGTTGAAATCAAGAAGGAGAAATGGATATGGGCCGGGCACCTAGCACATCGGCAGGATAACCGGTGGTCATTAAGGGTAACTGGCTGGATTCCAAGAGATGGCAAACGCGTGAGGGGGAGACAGCAAAATTAGGTGGGTAGATGAGATTAAGAAGTTTGTAGGTATAACGTGGCAGCAGAAAGCACAGGACCGGGTTGATTGGCAGAACATGGGAGAGGCTTTTGCCCTGCAGTGGGCGTAGACAGGCTGATGATGATGATGATCGGCGTCCCGCGTCTACAGCGTTGGCGTCGCACGGAGTCGGGGACGAGTGATGCAAAAACTCACCATCACGTGATGACGTCATCATGATGTCACAGATAGCCAAACTGTGTGACGTCGTCATGACATCACATGATGCCGTCATCACATGACATCGTAGCTTGGTCAAAGTGGGCAAATCACGGAGGTAGTGCAAAACCAGGTGAGGTGCCTCCGATCCTGGACCACACTAGGTGCGCAAAGCTTTCGGAGGGTGGCGGGGCAGGATCAGTACATTGACTGAGAAGAAGATGGCTTTCGCCTTCGAGTTGTCTTAAGTGAATGCATAAGAAACCCTGCAAGTTTTTTTGACCAGTTGCCTTCACGAAAGATGCTCACGTACTACGTCATGCCAACGGGAAGAAAAAGGTGCGACATTTTCCATCATAACTACAAATGGCTCTGGCTAAGACTCCCAAGAAAGTGGACGGGGGAACTGCTGCTGTCACGTCACAAGAAGTAGTGTACTACATGCATCATGCGGAAGTTGTCGTCTTAGTTCCTGCTGGTGGCAAGCTGTTCTGTCCTCCACTTTCACCTCCCTTCATCTCATTATTACAGGATTCTCACCACGGTGGGTGGCAGTGGTATTGCCACCCACCATTCTGGCTGACCACCCACCTGTATGACTACGTACAAACCTCCCTTTCCCTTTAAACAAACTTCTCTTTAGTCTTCCTATAAAAATACTATGCTCACAAGTGTGTCCCGTTTCTAATTTCACGTAGTTGGTTAGTGATGTTACAAGCAATGGCATTTCCATTGCACATTTTTTCTCACGGTGCACTTCTGTGCAACATCTCTTATAGTCAGAATTCTTTTTGTCACATTTTGTCACATGCCACCCCATGTCACAATAAACAAGAATGGAGACTCTTTTATGTAACTTTTTTCTTGATTTCCTTTCTATATGCATATGCTTATGGAAAAATTTATGCAGTTCCAGGCCGTGAGAAGCGTCAAACAGCGAAGCTGCAAGCACGCAAGTGTATGTCATTGGCTAGCGAGATCACATGGTGTCGCAAATTTGTGGTGTCGTAATTAATCAAAGTTAGAACTGCTTTCCCTGGATTTTACACTGAAAGTTGTCATTGTCATCATCATCACAATTTATTCTATTCTTTTTTTAATTAATTCCTCCTTCTGGTCATGTCGAAAGCGTGACTACTACTACTAGGCTGCTGCTACTACTACTACTACTACTACTACTACTACTACTACTACTACTACTACTACTACTACTACTACTACTACTACTACTACTACTACTACTACTACTACTACTGCTACTACTACCACCACTACTACTACTACTACTACTACTACTACTACTACTACTACTACTAAAGAATAAGAAGAAGATTGTTTTATTTTCACTGAATTGATTTACGAAAATTTCTGCGAGACCTACTACTATTACTACTATACTACTGCTACTACTACAACAATTACTACTACCACCACCACCACTACTACTAATACGACAACGGCACAGGGCAAACTAAGACAGCTTTGGCGTAAAACAAGCAAAGAAACACACATGAAATAGACCGTGTCTACAGTTGCGGTTTGCCATGGTAGAAGAAAACAACACCTACCCAGTGAGCGTGCCCGATCTGGTGTGGTGATGAGCACGTAGGCCTGCAGCAACACCTGTGGCACCGACTCGACGAAGGACTCGACCAGTCGCAGTACAGATGCGTTGTTGTCCTCCCAAAGCCTCAGCTGGTAGTAGACGCGGCGATCCGTGATCTTGCGTGACTTGTCCTGGCTCTTGTCGCCAAAGATCCACGCGCTCAGGTACCTGCCATGTGGTGAGGAAATCAGGCGATTTTATACGCGAAATGTTTATCAGACTACTTTGCACGTTTGGTCCCCGTCTGTTCGCTACGCAAAAAACCCAACAGCATGCAAAAAGCCACATTCACTGAACTGCATGCATCAGCAGTTTACACGTGCAATTGAAACGCGTTATAGAGAACACTGATATAGCGAATTATCGGCTATAGTGAAGTTAAATACAAACTTCATTTGACCACACTTCATTTCAATGACATATTGTTTGTACAATGAAACCAATAACACCTGCGCCGCCACAATATTGGCTATAACAAAGAATTATTTGGTTTGCTCATGGCTCAAAACTCAAGTGGCAGCATAAAATATTTGGCAGATTCTGCCGGTTTCAGCGAAGCAGTCAGCGAGTACTTCTATGCTGTACTTTATGGTTTTGAGCCAAGTGTTACAAGGTGGATCGACGTGTTTTTGTAAGTGTAGTAGCTATGTGCACATCGTTGGCTTACCAAGCACGTCAACAACACTGGCGTCTAAAGGGTAACTTATGGTGCCGACATAGCGTCAGCCCTCACGTTAGAGTACATACGTCAGTATTATCGAAACTAAATGCACTTTATGGTGCAATCATGTGAATATCACATGTAACTTTCGTTACTGTATTCCACCGGGGTCGAGCAATGCTTCAATATACGTTGCTGAATCATAGGAATACAAATGTAATTTTTATTAGACTGCCATAAAAGCGGAGCCAAGAACCACAGACGTTAATCTGATATGACACCTGTATCGTAGGAGTGCATATATGTAGTGTTTATTGCTTTCTTGTAAAATTAAGTTAGATAGCCAGCACCACAAACACAATTGAGATTGCACCGACATTAAGCCTGCATAGGCTGTTTTTCAAAACCAGTTTATAGACCTGACGTGGCTCTGTGGTAGAATATCTGATTGCCACGCGGAATGCTTGGGTTCGATTCCTGCTGGGATCCTAATTCTTATTCTTTCCATTCGTCGGGTCAACGCTGCCGATGTCGGTTTTTTTTTAACGCTCTCTCATTTAATTTACCAATGTCTGTTCTCGCTGTTCCTGGGTAGATATAAGCTGTCAATCACCTGTGGCCCATACCCGTACACCAGGTATGCATCCATGGATGGACGGATGGGTGGACAAGTGTCACACTGATGAGACATTCGACCCTAAACAATGAGTAGATTAGAGTAGTGAGGGATGCAAATAGCGCGTGGTAATAAAAAAAAAACATCGAGAAAATGGCGCTCGAGGGATGCACGCACGTGCGTCCTGCGTAGTGATAGCGCATTGCAACGATCCGTATAAACGCGTCGAATATTAGTCACGTACTGTACGTTACATACCATGCCTCTGTGATACATACCTGTACACGATGGCTAGCTGGAAGACGTGGAATACGGCGGTCAACTTCGTCCGCTGCCTGTACTGGTCGTACACGGTGTGGCGCTTCTGGATGAGGCACCACCTGAGGCTGATCCCAGTGACGATCCACGAGGGGATGAAAATGAACGCGAGCGTCAGGAAGTAGTAGACCCACTTGCCCTCCTGCCAGTAATTGTACGCGACCCAGGCGTCGGTGAAGACGTCCAAGATAGTAGCCGTCAAGGAGTAGACAAGACAAAACTTGTCCCATCCCGTGAAGCGGAGGGACTCGGACACCGCGTCCACTTCGACTACGTCGCCCATCGTCCTGAAGCCGTCCATTTTCACCGCTGCAGCCGATGGCGGGTACGCACCGCCGTTCGGCGGGCTCGGCGTCGTCGAGACCAGCACAGCGGCACGCCGATGCGATCCGTCGGGGCGACCACTCCCAGTCGGAGAATCGGGCGGCGAGCGGGCGCGAGCGAACGGGTTTACCTCGCAGCCGCCACGATATGAGCGTCGTCAGCCAGCGGTCATCTCTCTGAGGCAGTGCAAGGTGAGTGTACTCTACTTCTGGCGTCGGAGGCTAATTTTTTGCTTCAATTCCTTTCTCCCTCGTCTGCCGCCGGATCCGATGTCGGTAGTGGCAGGGCGTAAAATAGCTACTCGTTTTGTCGTATTCCTAAAGCACCTCCTAGACGCAGTACAGTAGTACGTGGAGTTCGAGAGGCTCGTTATCAGTGGAGCGCGCACGTGCTCACCCACGTGCGCTCACTACGGTAATCGGAAAAATATGCGGAACACGGAGAAACCGAAACAGAAACTGTCATGGAGAAACGCACCCTTGTCGATGCAGCCGATGCAGCCACTCGCTTCGCATTCCGTCGTTCGGGGTGGCAGCGGTGGCACTGGTAGCAGCTGTAGGTTCGATGCTGTCTTGGCTTGCCCGGTGGAGCAGTGCAGTGGGTCACCGCTCATTTCATATCACACTAATGTGGCGTGGCCCATGCATGGGCCACGACACATTAGTGTGATATGAAATGAGTCCGGTTCGGCGCGCTTTTCGAACTTAGTTTTGCTTTGTGAGCCTTCCGTATCTCGTGTGACGGCCGTTTCATTATTCGAGCGGCCGTCACAAACTTAGACAGCCATTTGTTAGTGAAATTCGTCGCAAGCTCCTTCGGCGAGTCGTCGGAAAACCTGGAGGGTGATGATCTCTCACAAGACCATGCACAAGACGAAAACGCCATTTAGGCTGTGAGGTGCACGTAAATGGTGCGACGTTTTCACGCGCCCAAAAGCGCGAAATGAAAACAAATATAAATATCTTCCTGGTGCGTGCTGACCCTCTTTTCAAAAAGCGTCCCGTAGAAAATAAAGTAATGTTGTTGTTTTTTATTTCACACAGAAAACACGGACGCGATTGTGGGACTATATTCTTCAGCGGCAGCACACGCGTAGCTCGGCTCTCTAGCCTTCTCTTCATTGGCCATGACATCAATAACGCAAAACGCCTGTCACGTACGTCATGAAACCCTTTCCCTCAGTCCAGTGGCGTAGCCAGAAATTTTTGGGGGGGGGGGGGGGAGGGGGGGGTTCAACCATACTATTTTTATGTTCGTGCGTGCGTTTCTATGTGTGCGTGTATATATACACATGCAAAATCGAAAAATTTCGGGGGAGGGTTTCAACCCCCCCCCCTGCCTACGCCTCTGCCTCAGTCACGTGTGGCACATACCCGCATACCACAGTTCATGTTATGCGGGTATGTATGATACAGGTGATTCACAGTCCCAATTGCCAACACAGTAACCGCGAACATACACATTGAAAAGCAAGGCAGGTGGAGCTGAAGGCAGAACTCCCCTGGAAGACGCTCGACTGCCATCCACTCGTCCATGTGGTCCGCCAGAATGACGCAGTGGTCTCTTCATTTCATAGGGAACTGGGTCTCATGCTGACCGAGGATAACGTCAGATTGATTGAGAGCCTCTTTGTGATGCGCGAAGAAGCCGCTGCAAAGTGCCCTGACGCGGCATACGGCTAGCTATACAGCAATGCGGCTCGACGTTGCGGACAACGTGTTACTATGTCATCCCGCATGTGATATTAACATAACTGGCTATAAGAACGAGCACTTACACAGGGATGCCCAAGGTGGCCAAGATGAGCGCAAGCGACATGGGTGGCCTGCCGGCCTCAATTCTCCTGAGCATCGGGAAGCCGTGAATGATCACGGCCAACATCGACGTAAGCGATGGCCTCGTTAATGTAAACATTCATTGGCACCTTGTGGTACATCGAGCGTGACGAACACGGCAACCTCGTGGGACTGTACGCACGTACGTGGCTTGAATTTTCAACGTCCTCGGTAGGCCATATTGTCGTCCCAGCCACGACGAAGCATGTACGTCACTATCGTACACCCCTCAATAGAATTCAAATGGCCCGTGGTAAAATGCGAACCACCACAACCGCGATATACGTCAGAAAAGTATCTCGTATAAGAGGACACAGCTACCCAAGCAACATTTTATCCTTGGTAAAATGTCGGCCTGACGTCGCTGGCCAACTGCACTGTCGTTGGCCCAACCTTGGCAACCAATGTAGGGCCGGTCTTGGGGATTGACATTGGCCTCATGTGGGCCTGCGTCGGCACCCGATGTAGGCCCGTCCACCGTGGCCGACGATGCCGAGTGCATGCCGCTCGCGGGTTGACCAAGGCCCGACATCACATATAAGCGTCAATTTACCGACGGCCGTGGGTCGGTTGCGGACGTTTCTCGCTAGTATTGCTCTGCTTTTTTTTTCTCTTATTTTTTGTGCGTGTTCTAACAAAACGCATCAGTTGTTTTTCTGGTGTGTTGGTGCGTGTCGTATTTAATGCGAACGGGCAGTTTATAGAGGCGTTTAACTCTATCTGAATTAATTACGGGCAGAGTGCACATGTAAGACGGAATTAAACGCCTCTAACGGTCTGCACTAATTAACGTGTTAATACGTAACACACAATAAAAGAAAGACGCGTGAATATAAGTTTTCTCTCTTTAGATGTTTATTTTGCAATTGTATAGGTGCACTATAATTTTACATGCAACATTGTTCTCACGGAGCGTTTGCATCAGCCCTTGTGCAAAGCAACCGTACAGTTCATGTGATCGCTGCATGATAACGCTGACATATATATAAGACGGACGGCATTCTTGTTGGATCGGCTCCCTTCTTTCGGCCAGTTCTCGTGCTCTTGGCCCTGAACACGTACGCAGATGCGACGTTTTACCGTCGAGATATGAGACGGTAAATCGACACCCTCATCGAGATGTGAGACTTGCATTGTTCTTCTGTCGGGAAAGACTGAAAGAAAGAACAATGAATAATACTGTGAGAAAGGTAGACTATTTACTTGACCAGTTGCACAGTCATGTCGCGTCTAGAAACTCTATTCACACAACTAAACAAAATAATTTTGTTGTTGCACAAATAGAAAAGCACTGCACTTACAATAAATGCGAGTGTGCTGAAATTCTGAGAAGTGCTTCAAGCTCCACAGCGCACAAACTAGATAATATGTGGAGACAGGGTGGATCGAGGTTTTCATTGTTGGCTCGTATGTCACTGCAAAACAAATGGTACAATAAATAGAATAATGAGAACACAATATTACCTTCAAAGCGGCCGCGGGCCAGTCACATATTGTGCAGTCGGCATTTACAGCACACCTGCGACCAAATTCAATGTGAAAAGCGATTGCGTGAGACTTTTGTAACCAAGCATGCGTCTTACCAGAATTCTTTTCAGTTGGCGAGACCAGCGCAGCACGCTATCCACACCAGTCCTTGTTGCAGCGTTCCCTAGAGAAAACGGCAAAATAGGTCACGGTCTTGCAATAAGATGCCACAAATAAAAAAACAAGAAAATCTTACATATTTGCCCGTCAACGAAGTCTTAATTGGGTCCACGGACAAATATAACCGCCGTTCGCCTGAACATTTCTGATCTGCCAGCTGGAAGAGACGACCAGATTGAAGCATCGATTGTGCAAATAAAATTTGATTTTGTCGCCAGACAAAACTCACCATGCGATACACCGAAGAAATAGAATGTCACTTACGAGTTCGCGTCAAATCCTCGGCAGCGGAAGACGGCCGCGCGCCTCCAGGATCAAGGCAAACGAAATGCTTCTGAGTGCTTGCCCGTCTCTGTGCAGTGTTTCAGCACGTCCTCGCTCGAAAGAGCTACGATTTTGGCGGGAAGGGAACTCACGCACGCCACGAAGCTTGCTTCCCTCCCCGGCGTTGTGACAAAAAAAAAAGAAAAAAAAACGTGAGAGGTCCGGGGTCCGGCGCTCCGCTTGCACGCCCCGCCCCCCCCCCCCCCCCCCCCGCACATTCCGTTCGTCCTTTCAGGACTTGTCATCCTTTCTGGATGAGGGATGTGATGCATGTTGTGTGTGCTTTCGCGCGTGCTCTCTCTCCAAAGCAAAAACCGTAAGATCCCATCTCACCACATTTTTTTTTTTTTCGGGGGAACGCACGTGTTGCTTATATCAGCTCTGTCTGGTGAGAAAAAAAAAAAGGCGCGCGAAATAACATTCAAGGGCAGCGCTAATGCGTCCAAGAAGCGAATCGAATTTGAATTGAACCGTTTTCATTGTTAACACAAAATAGCGTTGGCACCCTAACATTAAAACAAATTAACACGAAAACCATCAACTGAGCATCAGGTACAAATTTTAAAACTCTTCAGAATGTGCGGACTATCGAATTCTGGCTCTGCAAGCGACGTATAGCTTATGACCGTAGAAATTATCGCACTTTACGCTAATTTTGTGTTTATTTGGACATAGATGGTATTTTTAAATATTCGTATTAACGCATCCGAAGACCTAATCAAGTATGACGATATTCGATTCTATATTCCAAATGTTTAATATTCGCACACTTCTATATGTAACAATTATATCTGATGTCCTCCCGCTGTCATGCGGCTCGATCAGATCAGTCATATATTTAAATTCACGACCGTGCTAAAGCGTGAGCAGTGCTAGCGTTCCAGAAGTACCGAGCTGTTCCACCTAAGCTCATAGAAAAGGCGGGGATCACAATTTTCGGTGGACAGTTCAACATCGTCGATATTTAAATAGAGCCTAGCGCGCCATAGTATCACGATCAAAATTAAATTTCTGTTCGGTATTCGCATTTATTCCCATTTATTGATGTTGTTCAACCAAATGCTTTGCGTCTAATGCATGCAAAGGCGGACATTTTCTTGAGCTTCGAGCAGAAACCGTAAACGCTCAGTACACTTGAAAAGCAGTCATGTCGTACCACTGTACATTGAGCATATAAGTGCTTCATCATAACAGGTCATCATAAGGCTTGAAAGGTGCTCATGATAATGCGGCGGAGGATTCTCGGCGGCCCGATCGCTAAAGGTTCTGAAGTTTCTTGCGAAACAGGTGAAAAACTTCGACATTTAAATTCCGCATCCTAACCAACTCCGTAATTGTACCTTTTCTTATTCACATACTTAATGTGCACATCAGAAATATTCGGCTGGATTCGGGAAAACTGAGGCGCAGCAAACATAACTTTAGTGCTGGTGTTATTGATTGGAGCAGAACTGCAAATGCGACATCATTCTTAGAAAAATGGACGTGTAATAGGCTACAAGAACGCCAGATTTTAAGATCACTTCGCAATTCAGCTTTTCATAATCAGTTAGAGCTTTCGCAGCCCTGAAACACGCATCTGAAATTTTCCACCAAAGTTGTACAGTCCGCGAGATCTCTATTTCGCACAATTCGTGTGACGAAATTAATATTTTTTTTGGTGTCGCTATAAAGCAGCCAAAAACCTTTCCGATGGGAGAAAGGTTGAATTAATTCATTTTCAATAAAGTTTATTACTAATAGATGGTGTAATGTATATGGTCGGTTACAGTCAACGTGCCATTTGCGAACTATTTCAGTCAATTCTATACCGCGGCAAAATGGACCATTGTAAAACCACATTAAACATAAATTCGCGTGATTGCACTTTCTTATCCGTTATGTACTTCCTGGTGGCAAATACATTGATCTCCAGAGTGTTCAAATCTTGCGATTTCTCAAGGTTATAAAAATATTTACGATATGTTTCCGATGGAATAATTCTTCACAACGCCGAAGAATTCCAACTTCCATATTGAGTCAGTGCATGCGCTCATCATTATGGCCATCGCATGTCTAGTCAGCATCCGAATAATAGCTTAACTTCAGTCAGTTCAGAGCAAAACTCGATGTTATTCCTTAGCCGGAAGTTTCCCTTACGTCTGTGGTTGACGGTCATTGCTGTTTTCCTTGTTTGACCAAAGGACGTCATCGCGTTTGTAGCTGCACTACATGACTTATTCCTCAACATACTGCCCGAACGTGCTCGCGCTCGCGCTTGTTAGCTCGAAACCTAAATGTTGAATTTCAAAGTAAAATTGACCAGTGTTCAACTTGTCACTCGATCAGAGACGAATACTTTTCACCACGTCGCGTTATTTTGCTCTGCTTTCGATAGCAACGGCGTTAGATTGATGAGCTCTGCTGACAAATCCTCGTCACTCTATGCAGCCGGTGTAAGGCTGGACAAATATATAAATCAATCTAACGTTGTCGAGCAGTGCACCTGGTCCCATGTGGTGCGTCAGCAAGGGACTTGATAATTAAGCTCTCATATGTGTAGAAACGTACTGTACGCTCACGTTGCGCAGACAGTCAGCCACACACATCGTCAATGGCACGTGAAGCGTCTACTATTAGCAATGTAATTTTATTACTTTTTTTCGTTTTGCATGCGAGGCACCGGCGACGGCAGATTACCGCGAGGCACTAGCTATGCATTTGTCTAATGCGTCTTGAAATATAAAGCTACAGCGTCCATAGAATCATAGAAATATAAAGCTACAGCGTCCAGTTTTAAGCACGTGTTGCTCCTATGGATAATTATTATTCTGTGAAATAACGGAACTAGTAAACATTTTATTAACATTGATCCAACAGAACAGCAGTGCGCGTTGCGCGTTACCCGCCGCAAATGCTCCATTATATGCGATTCTTTTATAGGTATGAGTAAGAAGATCAGACAAATACGCTGAATGTTTCTCATGCATTTCCATGCATCATATTCGCTCGCTTATCTTTTTGTTTAGTATTTTCAAGACGTATAAAATGACCACAATGCGATTTCTGACTGGCATTATTTCGTATCTTGAGGCAGTGATATCCTAATTGTGCAGTATTTTAACTTCTTTATAATGTAGGTTACGGTGTACCTGCTTTGTCTTTTATTAAAAACAAGGGTTCATTTTTATTTGAAATGCTGTGCTAAAAGGATGAATGTCACAAACATATACAATTCGACCTCTGACAAAGTGATGGGATAACAGAAACTTTTCAAATACGCATATCGGGGAATATACCCGTCGTAACTGTATAGTTCCCTGGTTTCAGCCAGAGCTTATTATCTGTGGGAGGTTAAAGTGTAACTGCATTGCACAATAAAAAAAAAAAAGATAAATTCGCTTTAACTTAACTGAAAATTTGTTGCTACCTGGACGTACACGCGTTAATTTTGACAAACGCAAGTCTTTAGTGGTGCTGTTTCCGACATGTGTCCCATTTTCTTATCTTGGCGGCAAAAAGCACTGCTGGGCACTGACGGCGGGCCTGCAGATGTGCGGCTTCTTCGAAAGAGGAGGCGGCTCCACGCTGAGAAAGAAAACCGGAGAACAGCGGAAAAAAAGAAAAAAAGAAGTTTCCCTCTCTCCACCGGGAACTTCCGGGGCGCGGGCCGCAGTAGCGCATGTTTTTTTGCTTCTTTTTTTAAAATGTGCTTTTCACTCCACGCTCCCTACTGTAGAGCAGCGCGGTTCCTTTTAGTTAGCCTTACTTTTCCACCTCATGCGTTTTATTTTTCACAGCACGAGTCTTCAGTGGGTTGCCATTGCTATGTGTTCGTTCTAACAATCTTGAAAGAATATTTCTTGTTCGTGTATTGGTACTAAAATCTTACATTGCGGCCACGCCTTTTGATGAGTTTTTTTCACAGAGCATATATGGTATTTCCGCTTGCCTGACTTATCCGTCAGCGAAAGATAAGAACTTTTATTCATTACATTGCGCAAATTACATAATAAAGGACTAGCCTGTTAGAACAAAACACTGCGTCTCTCAGGGGCGTAGCCAAGGGGGGGGGGGGGTTGGGGGGGTCCAAACCCCCCCGAAATTTTTCAGTTTTGCTTGCGTATATAGGCACGCACACATACAAACGCACGCCCGAACATACATAAAGTATGGTTGAACCCCCCCCCCCCCCCCCCGAAAAAAATTTCTGGCTACGCCCCTGGCGTCTCTCCATCCACAGACTGTTTGGGTGTGCAGCGCTGCTCGGGCAGCACGCAAAAATTTTCATGCTTCATGTTGTCTGTGTACAGACAATGCTTCTTTTAGATTATACAGAATGGTTTTTAATGGCCGTTTTAGTTCAGAAATGACATAAATGTATTATGTGAGCTCGGTTTAATGCAAGCGGGTGACATAACTTGCATGAAAAAGCAAAATAAATAATCGCCTATCTAAATAAAGTTAATTTATGACCTTCAAATTACACTGCCTTACCTACTGAAACTGACTAACTGTAGCCACTGAGTTTGCAATAATTGGAATGAAATCTTACGATTTAATATTTGTGCCATCAAATTTGAGGTAGAAGTTCACTGTTGCTTCATTCACGTTTATTTTTGTAAGAATCCGTTTTAAGCACCGAACAGCGACAAAAGCCTAGTTTAACGCCCATTTATATAAATACTGTCGCACACTTGGCGAATGATGGTCTCGAAAAAATCTTTAAAAGTAGATACGCATGCCTGGAGAAACCATGCACGAATGTAATGGCTCGCTATTATTTTTGTTTAGTCAGTAATGTATTTGGATTGTTCGCACAAATAATCTCTACCACTTGGTGTAATCAGCTCAAGGACCTGTGTGTCACAGGTGATTTTTGTAATGTTTAAAAAATCACGCTGTAGGAGTTGTTTACACTTCCTGCAGTGTATTTTATGCTGCCCTAAAATAATACACGCTGTTCAAATCCTCTGCCGGCAACCAAGGCCGGCACGACGTGTTGCCGACTTGTCGCCTCGACAAGCGTTTGGCGCGCTCGGCGTTCACTCGGCCACCAACGGTGGTGCGAATCGTGCAGCCGATCTGATGCCGACGTAGCTGGCAGCGCACCTCCGGCCGACCCTTTTCGGATGCCTGGTGGCCAGTGAAGTCGGCTTCCGACTATTTCCCAGTGATCAGCCAATCGTCGGCAGTCGGCCAGCGTTGCTTGGTTCCCCTTGGGCAAGCAAACGACATAAAAGTAACAAAGGGCCACAGACGCCCTGGTAGTCTGCGGATACGATAAGCGCCAACCACTGAAATTGGTACGTCTTCTAGGGCTACCAGCCTCGACGGCCTATACCTCCCCAACGCAAAAGGTGACTTCAGGTTCTGACATTTCACCTGCTCTATAGACAGACAGTCTGTCGACGACATGACCCGGCTAGCAAACAGGCCTATAAACGTTGTCTTGAACCGGGCTACCACCTTCATTAGGTGCCACAACCACAGCAATCACCTCACGCTCGCCGCTCTCAGCGTACAGTCTGTGCACGCGCACGTGCACGACCTCGAAAAAAGACGCTTTGTTCACAGAAACTGGCGTGTTAGCATTTTCTGAAACCTGGAGCGATGGGCTCACTGTGTCGTCCACAGCAATCGGCTTCATCGCAGGTGCCAGGGGCGTAGCCAGAAATTTTTTTCGGGGGGGGGGGGAGGGGGTTCAACCATACTTCATGTATGTTCGTGTGTCGTTTGTATGTGTGCGCATATATATACGCAAGCAAAATTGAAAGCGACAAAAGCCTAGTCGGGGGGGGGGTTGACCCCCCCCCCCTGGCTACGCCCCTGGCAGGTGCGGATGACGTAGGCGCGCATATAAGAACACGGCGACGCTCAACCTCAGCGTAGGCCGCATCCCACTTCGCCGGCCGCCAGGCAGAACACACACAGACAAGCAGCGGAATCGGCGAGGTCTGCGTTGCGCACATCAGTTACAATAACAGACATTCCACTCGCCGTGCTCGTTTCACAACCCCCTGCCGACACCCATAGTCAATATAATCGTCGGTAGCCCGGTACATTGTAAACACTTCCGCGTATATCGGAATATCGCACACGCTCGTATTCACTGTTGGAGAAATTTAGCGAGTGTTGAAGGCGTCCGGATGGTTTGCTTGCACATGCGTGCGAGAGCAGACAATGTAGCACTGGGTGTGTCGCAGCTTTGTCGGCCCACGTGTCCAAGCTTCTTACACAGTAACGTCACTGTCCAACTCTGCGCCCAGAAACCGAAAGTAATTCGCATAAATGATGCTGTGGTGAAGCTCATTGGCAGCAGGCGGCTCTATTTTGCCATCAGCTCTGACGTAAATGTTAGCTGTCATAGTCACTCAAGATATTGCGAGGTAAGCCAACCCTCGGAAACATTTGTAATAGCGCTTCTGCCATGCTTTTGGTTTATACATGCTCATCAGAGCTACGGCGTCAGCATATCGGGTAGCAAAATTGACCATATTTAAACATATTTGTTTCCAATGGCAGAACAAGGCCGACTGTAGTTCTTTCGCAGCTAAAGCTGCCGGCAACTGATCATTAGTTCATCGCGATGTAGCAAACGAGTTTTATGCTAGCACAGCGACCGCGGCTGAAAGCTAGCTCTTCATCTTCAGCAGCTTCAGCCATGTTTGAGTTTTGTGACATTGCGCGCGCATCGCGTCAAGTTAAAACGAAGCTGCAGAGTGCCGGATCCGCATGTGGACAAAACCGTGATCACTTACTGATGAAGATAGCGATGCGGACAGCGCCGCATCGTTCCAGTTGTCTGCGAAGTGCGAACGCCGTTTTCGCTCTTTTGCATCGCTTCGCGCTCGGCGCGCTCCGGGGGCCGTCCGAATTAACCGTGTTGCGGCCGAATGTGACCGAATTGACGAGTGTTTGACGCCATTAAACAATGCATATGGTGGCGGGGACCAGGGAACACGTCCGAATTATCTGATATTCCGAATTAACGAAGGTCGAATTGACGAGCTTTGTCTGTAATTAAATAATTCTCATTTGCTGTAACCTTGAAATCAGGCTTCTCCTTGTGCACCTGAGCGAAAGGTGGTGCACGCTTTACAGGAGAAGCACGAGAAGTCTTGGTTGCGCATTTTCCCCTCGTACTTGTGATAATGCATGGAACGTAGCGGTCTACTGTGATGTTATTAATACATAGTTCGTTCTTAATTTTAGCAAGAAAATTGCACTTGCGTGTTTGCTTATTTGACTTCCTTTTCTCGCACACGACTGCCGGCCTCTACGTGTTCACTTTCACGTTTACACCGTGTATGAGTAGTTATAATAAAATGACAAGTTGGGCTAGTTGGGGTGTATTAATTTTCCGAAGAGAAATAGCGCACAAGAAACCTAGACAAGAAAGAAAGGCAAGGCACACAGCGCTGAATTCACAACTGAAAGTTTATTGGAAGGAAAAAATTTAATGTCACATGTTCATCAATAAATTCTTGTGTTGGCCAAACCTCAGTAATGTTGCACAAAAGAAAAAAAAAAGAGATTTAGTGATGAACGTATGGCAAATATTTTTCTGAAGTTGACCTCACTTGATATGCGCAGTTTGTGCTTACAAGTTCATGTTTCCTTCCAATAAACTTTCAGTTGTGGTTGCAAGGCTGTGAGTCTTCTCTTTCTTTCTCGTCCACGTTTTATTTGTGCGCTGTTTTTCTACGAGTATTTAGCTACACGCGATTGCTTTCGCCCGTTAACTGCGACGAAAAGCGACGTCCTCGCAGCGGGGACGTAACTAGGGCCTGGCGTCCTACTGGGACGGCCACCGCAAGATCTCGGTCGTGTCCGTCGACCGCATGCCGACCATCAACGAGGTGCTGATCGAGGACAACGTGTCCATCACCAAGGGTCTCCCCGAGGAGACCCGGAGTGACAAGACGTTCGTCGTGCGGAACGGGAACGCTTCGCCCGAGAGCTGAAAGAAGACGCTTTGTCTTAACCCGTCATCCTAAAGCATTTGCATCGAATCCGTGCTAACGGGTTGTCACGTGACTTCGTCCGACCGCCATTATGGTGGTTTATGTGTGACGTTGTTAACACAGTCGCGCTCTCGTGGCAACAGGTCGCTTTAGCAACAAGGTACGTTTACTGTGGGAAAGCTGTACGGCTTACTCTAACACCTGCTGCGTAGTTGTACAGAAACAATGGCTCATAGATGATACTCCTCGGCTGGTACAACATATCGGGTCTTAGAGATCGCCGCGACGCCTGTCGGCCGAGTCAGATGTTTTGCTGGAAGTTGTTCTTTTCTGGTGTGTGTGTGTGTGTGTGTGTGTGTGTGTGTGTGTGTGTGTGTGTGTGTGTGTGTGTGTGTAGCAGAGATAACCACAGAAAGTTACCTTCATAAGTTGCCGGTGCCTTTTCTCTCTTATTAAAACAAACACAAGGCATCATTCATTGAACAGGTTTATTAACTTCTCGGCACACAGTACAGATCATTCCAAACAACACATAAAATGTCGCGACACAGTGTAAGATACACAACATTGTTAGCACGGCAAATGTAAAGATGGTAGGAACACATGATGGTAGGAATTCAGGGAACAAGCAAAGTTCAGTTCATTTGCAAATATATGCGTCAAATGCTGAAAAAAAAAAGTACAGAATTCCATTCACTCGTGAAAAATAACAAAGTTGGCATGAAAATACGGAAGTTTGACTCGAATACTAAACACACCCGAACTGTTTGATGACGAATGTCATTGTCGACTGACCACTCTAAGTCACACTCATTCAAAATGTGTTTTAGGTTACAACAAAATAAACCTAAAATATTTGTGACACCTACAATTAAAAAAGAACATGAATACATGATCACTGTTTTAACAATAAATTTCGATCAAGAGCCATAGTTTTGTCCGTGTCACCCGAACTGCAATTACAGGATGATTTCATGTTTTGCGCAGCTTTGCCGTCACTCCTTCTTGAAATCCAAGCAAGAAACCACTGTCTAATCTGAATAAGAACACGCACTGAAAAAACTATGCAACTAAACAAAGCATCAAACTTCTGAATAACAAGAAAACACTGCCACTTCGGTACCACGCAGATACCTTGACTGGAATGCTGCGCTACATGACTACGAGAGCAGGCGCCAGCGTAGTGCTTCGTGAACCGCTGAGATAAAACATTTTCCTCCAACACAACAGCCGAACGCACCTTTAAAGGCCCACAGTGGACAGCTGTACGGACATACTGAATGCCGTTAAAGGCACACACTATGTGCTCACAGATGGGACAACATTTGACTATGCACACGACTGAGATATACCTGAGCACAACAGCGATCAACGTATCTGCCTGTAAACCAGCTCCGCATCACTAAATGGAATGTAATGAAATCACAGATGATGTAATAAAAAAAGAAGCGTCGTAAGGAATGTTCAGATGGGTCTCTCACATCACTGCTTTGAATATACACAGCTTGGCATTTACACAGTAAATAATGAGCTTCGCAATGAAACTATATTGAGCCGTATACTGTCAGCATGCTTATAAATGACAAGAGCTAAACATGAGCAAAAGTTTACAGTTGCATCAACACAAAGCACTCAACAAGGTGGATCAATAGAAAGGCAGGCAAATGTTAGTATGAACGGTTATAAAGCAATTTGCTGACTAAACGACTTGTTATGTTCCATTTGTATCTACCACACATTCACTATGCAAAACTGCATAGCAGCACTTCAGGAATATCATCACTACAAAATGTGTTCTGCTTACGAGATAAAAAGAAAGGCATCTGTTGCAAGGAAACCCTGTGTCTGCTCTCTGTTTTTAATTTGCAAAAATAAAGAAAAAAAGAAAACAATTTGCTCGCATATGACTAGAAAAAGAAAGTTTAGAGAACTTGCTATGTGAAATAACTGGCACATATAAAAGCCAGTAAATATTTACAAAAAGAGAAGATGCAAAGGTGGGCAAGAAATAGGGTATCCTTCACAGCATGTCACTTCTTGCTCTTAATGCAAAGGGTGGGCATTACTGAAAATTTTTTTTAGCAGCTACTAGCTGGCTAAGATAAATCTGTCATTATATCGTAACTTTTCAGATATTACTTATGTAGGCTGCAAGACAAGCTCTTGCCTCCTATTCCGATACTGTTTTTAGGACTTCTTCCTCTCATCCAACAGGAATGAACAACATTAAATACGACATCCTCCAAAAGAAGGTTAACCAACACAATCTCATATCTGTTGGATAACACAACCAAAAAGCCCACGGAGGGCTTTGTGACAGGTATGAATAAGAACAGTTTCTGATACATAGCAAGGTACTGATAACAGGACTTTTGATGACAATGCCTTGTACTTTAAAACATTTAAAGGACAAGCTCTTTTCCACTAAACGCCAACATCATGAATCTTTGAGAAATTTAATATTTAGCTTGACAGCAAGCAAGATCATGGCTTTTGGAAATTTCCCAATTTCGTGTCGTCAGTGAGGCCAGAACTGAAACTGTTTTTTACAAAAACATCCTGGTTAAAATCTAAAAAGTGGTTACATATAAAGCATAACCTAAACGAGCAAGAACCGAAAATAAATATGTGGATATAGAAACTTCCCAAGTGGCACCTACGTATGCAGGTAACCAGATAATGTCAGATTACAAAGAACTGTTCAGAGATCGTGAAGAAAGAACTACGATAAAGGAGATGCTTAGAGGTGCAAAACAGGTGCAAATGGTGGACTATGTTGTCATAGCAACTATAAAAAAAATTAAAGGCTAAAGGCTCTGTTATACTCCGATGTCCAACGCAAGCGCCCGCGAGGACGTTGCGTTTTGTCACGCCGGGCCGGCGACGCTATGCCAGACGCAAATCGGTCTCCGCTACAGTCGAGCCGGCTCCAACGCGCCAGTGCGATCGCATCTAGAGGAGCGCGTGCGCAGTAAAGCGATGAATGCCCGCGCCACCTATCGGAAACCGACGAAACAGCCCGTGAAGCAGGTTCCTGTACATGCGAGTCCGGCGCGGCCAGCGCAAAATGCAGCAGGATCTATTCGGAGCCGAGCGACGCCTGAGTGCGCCAGCAGCCGTCGGCCGCGTCGGCGGTCAGCCGACGCCGGACTATAGAGGGCTGTCTTTTGCTGACGTAATGTCGCCGTGGCGCGCGAGCGCGCTCGTCGACGTTACGCTGGAGTATATCAGAGCCTTAAGATTCCACTGTGCTACAGATCTGAAACTGCCCGCAGCTTCTGCAACATCATCAGTCTGTCTCCAAGGTGGTAGACAACTAACTCATTCATCAACTGTGAACGGTCCTCTGTTGGGTGTTAATCGTCCACGCCTGCACATCAACGTAACAGCAAGTAACTATCCCTCTAGTATATGGTGCGCAGCACCATGTGGTCTCTATGTCCTAAGTGCCCAGCACTTAACCTCAATATGTGACGCACTAATATGCATGCGGTAATTGGCACCTTCTGCTTTGCTTCTGTTTTGTGTATCCTTGTCCTAAGAATGCTGGAAATATACTTAATGAAGTACCCTGTCTCCTTAAAACTACGTATGAAGCAAAGAAAATGACCACGAAAGGTATGTGTATAATTCTGGACTTGTGTGCACATCGATACCCTGAACCCCTAATAATAACACAATGGGTACATAGTGGCTGCTGTATCACCAACCTCTCTGCAATCTCACTCCTGTTTTACTAAACTAACGACCTAAACACTGTTTTTTTTTTGTCACATCACACAACAGTGGTGTAATACAAAGTTATTTAGCAAGGGCTGAGGACCAATGCAGCCGTATTTCCTAAAGCAATGCAAAAAAGAAAAGCTTGCGGGAACTTTTTCGACTGCCCGAATAATGAATGAGACGCGACTCTGGTTATGTGAATAAATGTTCTTCAGCTCAAATGAATTCAGCTGATTTCAACAGCTATCACTAAAATTCCATTTTGCAACTATGCGAACAAAGAAGGTTGGTGACCCCAGAATAACCTAGAAGGCATCACTATTGTACGCTTTTTGTGACACTGTTATGACAAATTGTTCCGCATAATATGAACAATAACAGTTCCCGACACATCAGCAGTAAGCACTCCAGCAACTAACAATCACTTTTTACATTACTTCACTGCGCATACAAATCTATGCTGGGCCCAACCGTTCCCAAGATAGTCAAGCAGTAACACCAACCCACAAGTCTGTTCACTACTCACGCACAACAGCAGACTTCGGTGTATGAGTCACTGCGGTGTAATGAGTTCTCCACTATCATCCTTTACCGCAGTGACTTTGTCAACTCAGAAACTGTTCTTGTGCTTCCAGCATACAAAACCACGTAAGCACAGAAACCCAGTTAGTAAAGCTACAGTAGTACGACTTTATCCTGTAGGACTTGTTGGCAGTGACCGACTGCAAGATGCCGAAAAAGCAGTTCACTTTTTCTTAAACTCACTAATTCAATTGCGAGAAAAGACGAGAAATATGTAAAAGAGCCCATGTCCCACGATATTCATCCCAGATTCAGCAGCAAACAATGCCAGTTGGATCTCGAGAATCGGTGCATTATTTCACAAGAGGTGACACAATTCATTGATTACGCCCAGAGGTCTATGTGTAAAAACATAGAAAAAGGAACATCAGTAAGGTATACAACATGCGATGACAATAGCATGCCACCTGTCTTGCATACAAATGGTAACGCTTCATACAAGAACACTGAGATGTATGCACTTTCTGTTGCAAAAATTTCCAGGTCAGAATGCTTATGGCTGCATGGTCGTAAAGTCATCTGGCAGTGATACGACACCTGTAAATGATTTTGCGAATGTTACAGAGACTTCTGAGCCTCTAGCGAGAATCCTGTTATAATGTATAGTAGCGGCCCGAGATTCCTTGTCTGACTTGCAACTGCTAACACCCTCTCTCACCTTCATCCCTTTCAAGTTCGTCAGCTGGTTGCCTCATTACATATGGGTCCAAACGAGGCTGTCACATGATAGCGTCCATGGAGGAAGGAAAAATAAGGAGAGGCCCTGACGTCACATTCGTGAAGCCTCCACATCGCAAACACCCGCATCGCCTCCTAGCGAAGGAGCCTCGAAACATTTCGCGATTTCCGTCGTATCATTTGCAAGCGCATGCGCGATTCGAGCCCTCTTTTTTTTTTCGCTGTGGAAGCGGCACCGCGGCGCGCAGTCGATTCACGCATGCTGTTCTTGTGTGTGTTCTTTAGGAAAGCTACGCAATGCCCATGTGCACTGCGGAAAGTACCGGGTGTCACTTTTCATGTGTACGTACACGTTCGCTTCATTGCTGATCACTAATGCATGGTATTTGCATGCGAAGCTCTCGGATGTGCGCTCTGTTGCTTCTTACTCATTGTGTCAACTCAGAACACACGTGAACTTTTGTCTTTGGCGTCTGACGCGCCGTACAGAACATGCGCCGAAGGCATCGTACGTTTTTAGAGGCTGTGTCTTTCAACGAAAGGGCAATAAACTTATGTTGTTGTTATCGGACTACGTGATGTATGTATTGTGCGGTGTGCGCTCGCTGCATGCTTGTTGTTGTGTGCGTACTGGAATTACAAACTTTACATGCACGATCTCGTATACAATACAGCGGTGTCCTCTTTTCAACGTGAAGTTACGTCAACTATAGGTTGGCATTGCGCCAAATAGCTACTCCGCTCACTCCACATACACGAACAAAGAACCGCTAATCCGGCAACAGATCGGGAAATCGGGCTACGAGAAAGGGAAGGCCTAACGCCCAGCAGAATGCGTAAGTCACTGCTAGGTGAGTTCGAATACGATGATGCAGGGGCTGAACGTTTTTGATCACGGCACGTACCGGTATTCTGTACTGTTGCACAAAAACGCTCCACGAAGAATTTCAGCACGCAGCGCTCGGGCCTGCCATGCACGAACAGCCTGGTAAACGTCTGCTTGCAACATTTTACTGCGTGCGAACCGCACAATACGCGCTAACTTTACGCCGGGACTACAAATATGCGCAGAAGCGAACCACCGCGAAGAGCACACCGCGGGGCGTCTGCTGTTTTGTTTGCCCCATGCCGGTTTGTTTGCCCCATAAATCTGACGTCACTTCCGCCACACTTTTCGCAATGCATTGAAATACGATAGGGCCTCTCCTTAGTATCCCTTCCTCCATGATAGCGTCCACCATGGTCATGTGACCCTGGTGCACATGGTTATTGGCTGAGACAACAAGAAACAGATAAGCCGGCACTACATACATCAGTCATAATAATATCTGGTGTTTTACGTCCTAAAACCACGATCTGATTATGAGGGACGTCGTAGTGGAGGGCTCCGGAAATTTTGACCATCTGGTGTTCTTTAACGTGCATTGACATTGCGCAGTACACGAGCCTCTACCATTCGGCTCCACCGAAATGCGACCACCGCGGCCGGGATCGAACCCGCAACCTTCGGGTCAGCAGCCGAGCACCGTAACCGCTACACCACCGCGGCAGACACTACATACATCAGATCTTTCTCTGGCAGCAAAGTGAGAATAGGAAATGTGGGCATTACATTGGATTACTTGCTTGATGCTTTTGTCTGTTGACAGCATTAGTACACTCAAACCTCAATATAACGAACACGGATATAACGAATTATCGGTTATAACGAAGTAAATGGAAAATTGTCCTATAGATACAGTGTTATGAATGCATGTTTATAACGAATTTTCGGATATAAAGAAGTTATTTTTGTGTCAGATGTGACTGTTATAATGAGGTTATAGTGTACCTTTGCTTAATCGCTTGACCTGCGTCAATCTTGACCAGCAACAGTGGCACAGGTCTGCACACCCTAACATTTGGCGGTTGGTGAAGTTCCAATGATGGCACTCTTTTTTGTTGTTAAACCGACGTGTGCTGTCGCATTCGGCGTTCACGTAGCAGTTATCACGCCAGTCCGAGAGAGGCATGGATTGTTAGTATTTACATACAGGAGCTGCTGCAACAAAGATTAGTTTGGCAAATAGTCAAACAATTAGTTCAGCAACTCACCAAACCCAGCATCTGCAAACCATGAAGGATTAACCATGTTAACCTTATCTTCCGCAAAACTTGAGAGTATTTTTTCCCCACAATATCTTTACTGGACTGATTTCTGTGTAGGTTAATTATTAAAGTGAATGTACCTCAAAGTGCACACTTTAGTTTTCATAACAGAGCCATTGTCACACCCCATAAATAGATGCTGTGGCAAAAGTCAATGCCACGCCGCAAACATTTAACAAAAAAGTGTCCTATACAGTTTCCTCATGACACCATCATATTGGCTTACTTAGTTTAGCTGTGAGCAACTAAGCCTGGAAAATTTTGCAACAGATAGTGCACGGGAATACTAGGCATTATGCACACAACCAGAGCTTCCATAAGCCTAGTAGAGTCTACATTAACAATAAATAATTCATCAGAACATGTTGTGAAAGTACTACACTCAAACCTCGTTATAACAAACATGGATATAACGAATTATCGGTTATAACGAAGTAAATGAAGAATAGTCTTGTCATAGATACAGTGCTACAAATAAACGTTTATAACGAATTTTCGGATATAACGAAGTTATTTTCGTGGCAGATGTCACTTTGTTATAATGAGGTTTGAGTGTAGTACAACATGCCTGCAATTGGTGGGGGACCCTGTCACTCAAACATATCTGCCAGCACGAACGAAATATGTGATAGCAGCTCACACAAAAAAAAGGTAAGCTTACGCTCACATGTTGACAGAAATGGCAGTAGAAGGCAATGACAAGCTGAAAAGTGACAAATAAATTTTGAAAACACCGAACATGTAAAAGTGGCATGCGCTGTCCGCGATAAAAATGTCAAAACCTTGTCGAGAAAAAGAAAAAAAAAGCGACACTGGAAATGCGCCAAGGATACAGAATAGACTATGCATTCCTGTGATGCTCATCTCTGATTATGAATAGGGCACCAAAGGTTATACATACATAATCCACTTTTACTGGCCTATTTTCATT
Source organism: Rhipicephalus sanguineus (assembly GCF_013339695.2). Taxonomy (NCBI): domain Eukaryota; kingdom Metazoa; phylum Arthropoda; class Arachnida; order Ixodida; family Ixodidae; genus Rhipicephalus; species Rhipicephalus sanguineus. The sequence goes on from NC_051185.1 coordinate 41,439,578, forward strand.
AGCATTTGCCCTGCAATGATCAATACAATTACTGCTTAGCAAAGTACATCGCTGTTAATTAGCCGTGCTAACAGAAGCCTCAGTCAATGTGGCGTGGAAAGCGAGCCAATGCATCACGACAAGAAACCATAAAAAGTTTGATCATCAACATGGTACAAGAACTCGGACAATGACCACACAATCTACTACCTCATAAATGAAAGTTAAAATTACAAAGCGATACCATTATTACGTCGAGAATAGCTGCCTAGTTATGAGCACAACCATGTGCAAAAAATAGCGATTTCTTATTCTAGTGCTCTCTCGGCAAGTCAAGGCTGAAAAATTTCAATTACTTTAACCTAACCTAATCTAACAACCTAAGCTAAAGACCTAGTTCATGAAGGCAGAAAAAGAGTGGACACGTTACAAATTACCTTGTTCTAGTTAGCTTGCTCACAAAATATTTCGAGCAGCCTAAAAAAATTGTGACATTTTTGTTCTGGTGACGTGCGAATGAGAGGACATTTTTGGTTCCGAGTGGCAAGCAAATGATCAAATGACCACAATGTATCTCTGTTCAGTGATTGCTTGGATGATTAATGAGAAAATGTGAGCATCGAATGAACCCAGTCATAACATTCCCGCAGATTCAAAGTGATCTTTTCAGGCCCAGCTCAAATGCAGCAATCTTGGAAGCCACAGTATACACCTCATCAGTCATCAATTACACGTGATAACCGTAAGGAACTTACGCAGCTAAATTTTGCTGAAACTTACGCTTTCCTGAATGATCCTGACTTCAGTGACCAGATAGTTACGCTGCCAAAATACCCCAAGGGACTGCAAATTTAGGCAACTCCTCAAAACGACCTTAATACAAGGAGTGGCTGTTTTTCTGCTGTATGACAAGAATCGTAAGTAACTGAAGTGTTACGTATGACGTACAGTAATCCTCTAACTGAACAGCCCGCTATCTCAGAAGTGGACCTTTGATACTTGCACCCGAAAAGTTCATCTACTTTCAACAAACCGGTCAGAATATCATTCCTATGGCCTTGTTATCAATTCACCTCTAAGTACAGTTGGCTTCAAAAGTGCTCGAGCCACGGGATCTCAGAAAACATCAATTCGGCACAGCTTGCGACTCTTCGCACTAAATTTTGTGCGAAACCTCACTGTTCACATGCCCCAGTGATGACCAGCAAACATGAATACCACGACTTTTTTGGAGGCCCCACAGTTCATAAACTTTTGATGCCAAATGTACATGGTTTAGGCTCGTAACATACTTGAATGGCTGTTGGTCAAACTAGTTCCAGAAGTGGATGTATGGTGTTACTAAAGACTGGCAAAATTTGTACCATGAAATGCACGTTAAATCCGCACAAGTTTATGATGGCTGTTACTGCAACTCAAAGAGCAACATGCGAAGTACAGCACCACAAAGGTTTGCGTCAGCTTAATATCCGTAAAGTGGCGGGATAAAATATACCGTTTAAGAAATGTGGTGATTTGGGCCTGTTGGTTTTACATCAGAAACAATTTGTAGTGCAGGGTACACAGGCACGAAAGAAGACACGAGACGACATACGAGCACTCGTATGTCGTTCCCTGCCTTCTTTTGTGTCTGTGTTTCCCGCGCTACAAATTGTTTCTGATACATATTAAGTGCCGGGATAAACATGCAATAAAACATAGGCTGTGTCCGAATCATCTTAGCTGCCTCAAGCAGTCAGTTCCACCTAACAGTAACTGTTTATGCTTTACACATGTTTGGCCCTGTTACTCTTGCGAGCAAATTGTACCCTGGTACCCTTTTAGCCTCACAGAATTACCGTTGCGTACAGAGCTATTTAGCTATATGATATAGTCTGTCACTATTCGTGGACGTACAGCATGTACGTCGCACTACAACTTTGAGGATGGCATAGACTACAGCTCAGAAAAGCATAACCGAGTCTGCTTATGCACTTGTCACCTTGAAGCTAAAATTACCACGCATATCACAGGTACCAACACATATAAGTTCATAATAGTTAAAACAAAATGTCCTCATAGCAATATTTTTTAGAAAATTGGTTCAGCTCATCTTTAAGTCATGAACTGAAAGAAACTCGGTGGTTGCGAGAAATTTGCAAGAAAACTAGGTTCAACTACGCTTCCTAACAGGATGTCATCGCAGATTCGATATATAACACCCCATTGTTAAAACACACATAACCTTTATCTGCAAATAAAAGTGTGTCATTTTTACGTTGTCAGCATGGTGGCAGCCAAAGGGAGTGCTGCATCAGGTGAACAAGCTTGTATATTCAGTACTGGTTATATTATGTCCCTGTAATCCAACAAATTGACACAGCCTGCTGACTGTCAGCATGCGCATGAACAAAAGTTTCTCCTAAGTGGCCGTCCTGTTGTTGTGTGCAGTACTAGCACTTCTAATGCTTGCTAACTGTGTGGCCAACTCTACAAATTCATAGTTGAGTGCAGTTTCCAAGCTTCTTCGCAGCTGTAAAGCCAACTTCATGCTATTTTTCTTCAATGCACTGCTTTCAGAGGCTGAAATGATGCGTGACACAGTCCTTCAGTTTGAACCACGCTCGCCAGGTATCGGCGCGGCATGCACACTAACTTGAGAATCACGTGACGATGACAAAGGCATTGCAGATGTCGTACTCCTCCTCTACACTAGCTAACCAGAATCTCTCTTTCCTCGGCTTAATGTCTATATAGATTTGAGTTATACACACGGCCTATTCATTCGCAGGGAATCACAATCTATAACTGCGCCAGCCTTCTTCCAAAGCGCGGCCAATAATTTCACAGACAAATGTCACTACGTCCTGCTTGCAGCAGCTTTGTGCATTCGCAATTTTCTCACTTGTTTCACGAGGCCTTGACCTGTTTCTCTCACTTGATGGGCGGGTCAAAACAACCTTTTGTTCTACGGTCAACACCAGAATTCGTGCACTCGCGGTTTCAGAGCACATCGGCCAAGTTCTTTTCCGCTTCAGTGGACTCGCTCGCGTGTGAATCGTGTGGCAGGTGCAGAGTAATTGGAGAGCTGTCGCATCCCTCTCCGGAGGATCTCTTTCCTCGGCTCAATGTCTAGATTCGAGTTATATGCAGAGCATAAATGATCAGCGACCTATTCATTCGCAAGCAATCAAAATCTCTGACTGTGTCAGCCATAATCTCATCGACAAACGCCACTACATCGCGCTCGGGGCAGTTTGTGCCTTCATAATTTCTCACTTGTTTCATGATGATCTCTTTGACCTGTATCTCTCCCTTGACGGGCAAATCAAAACAACCTACGGTCAACAGCAGACTTTGTGCACTCCATATTTCAGAGCACATCTGCAAAGTTCTTTCCCGTTTGACCGGACTCGCTCACACGTGAATCGTGCAGCGGGTGCGGAGGCATCGCCGAGTCTTCGATTCCTCCTCCCCTTCCGGAGGGCCGTGCCATGTGTCAGACGGCCGTCACTTTGAATCCCGGAACGGAGCATGGCGAGTCACCACTCTCGAAGAAGGACGCCTCCGACGAGTCTCCGTTGGGAACGACGTCGGCCAGGCGGACGCGGGGCGGCGACCTGTGTTCTGCGTTTGGCGTGTCCACCGGCGAGTCCTCCAACCCGTCAGACATGTACCCGCTGCGCGTGTTCACGTCTTGCATTTCGGGCTGCACAATGCTAGAGGCGTTCGGGTGCAGCAGAAGATAGTAAATGACCTGCAATGAAGGGACGCCGAGGGATCGAACCCGTGAGGACTATTCTTAGGATCGTGTCTGGCATTCTATCGCTTTTCACAAGCACATGGCGCCAAAGTGCATTAAGGGGTACTGACACCTTTTTTCGAAGGCGAGTTTACTCTGCCACACCAACCTCCTGCATGCAGAGACGGCTCTGATTAAGTGTGGAGCTCAGAAAATGCTGGTAAGGTATTTTAATTTGATATTAAAATTAATTTTTCCATGGCGCACCTACTGACATCGACACTAGCTTGACGTCAGGCTACAGTACAAATTCTGGTGACCTCACGCAACAGTCCGGCTAGTTGTGATGACGTTAGGTACCAAAACTTCCAAGATGGCCGCTTGAGCGTCATCAAAACTTCCAAAATGGCCGCTTGTGCGTCACCAACGGAGCCACGTCGCGGAGCGGCCGTGGAAACGTCACTGTATATTGTGCGAGCACGTGACGAGAAGCTCATACCATGTTGTGACGTCAGGGTAGAGTAGGAACCGAAACTACCTTTTAAAAACACACTGTAATTACTTTTTCAGGGCGAACTCGCGTTTAGCACTGCCTTTTCTAGGCTTTTGAGGGCTTGAACTTTCATTTGACGCAAAAAAAACGACAACTGAAAATATTCGTGTCAGTACCCCTTTAAGGGGTAAGGGCACGTAAATATTAAGTTGTTTGTTTTTTTGTCAAATGAAAGGTCAAGCCTTCAAGAGGCTAGAAAATGTACCGGTAAGGGTGAGTGCAACCTGAAAAATTAATTACAATACATTTTTAAAAGCTAGTTTCCGCTCCTATTGTACCCTGGTATCGCAACACAGTATAAACTTCTTGTCATGTGCTCATACAAGATATCATGGCGTTTCCATGGCCACTCCTCTTTGTGGCTCCATCAATCACACACAAGCGGCCGTATTGAATGTTCTGGGTGACGCGCAAGAGGTCATTCTAAATATTTGCTATCTGACATCACCACAACTAGACATACTGGTGCGTGAAGTCACCAGAACTGACACGGTAGCCTGACGCCACAATAATGCTGATGTCAGTGGGTGCCCCATGCGAAAATTGACTTGAATGTCGAAGTAAATTATCTTAGCAGCATTTACTGAGCTTCACACATGCTCAGAGCCATCTTTGTATACAGGAGACTTAAACGATGGAGCAAACTCAGTTTCGAAAATTGGTGTCAGTACCCCTTTAAACACCACCACAAAGCTTCTGGGCCACTCTCGGTGAAATTAAAACGACAGAAAAATTGACCAAGCTTACCAGAAAGACCATGCCCATGCAGAAGCTGCAGAAGCTGCCCAGGAGTGCGACCGTCTCGTACCAGGGGCTGCCCTGCTTGTAGTGGTACCACAGTCCGAGCAGAAGAGCGTTCTCGCCGAAGGTGAAGGCGTAGAAGAAGGCGTAACGGAACCGACGGTTTCCGGGCGCCAGGTCGATGAAGCAGGAAATGTATATGAACGCCAGCACCGCCTTGAAGCCCAGTTTGTCACTCCTGAAGTGAACATTATTAAAAATTTCAGCCAGTTCCGCACAGTGAATACCGCCAGACAGTGGAGCTGTAAGTGCGTCAGTGTACGTGATTGGCTAGCGAGATCATGCGTCGTCGTAAATCTACCGCTAGATTTGAAATATCCGCGCTTACATATTTTGAGCATCATTATCATCATCATCATCACTCTGAGCATCATTATCATCATCATTTCGTTTGATTTATTTCTTTATTCAGTCCCCCCCTATGGTCACATGACCTGCACAACTACTACTACACTCAAACCTCGATATAACGAGCACGGATATAACGAATTATCGGTTATAACGAAGTAAGTGAAGTATAGTCTTGTCATACACTCAAACCTCATTATAACAAAGTCGCATCTGCCACGAAAATAACTTCGTTATATCCGAAAATTCGTTATAAACGTTTATTTCTAACACTGTGGCTATGACAAGACTATTCTTCATTTACTTCGTTATAACCGATAATTCGTTATATCCGTGTTCGTTATAACGAGGTTTGAGTGTATATACAATGTTACGAATATACATTTATAAAAAATTTTCGGATAGAATGAACTTATTTTCGTGTCAGATGTGACTTCGTTATAACGAGGTTTGAGTGTACTACTACTACTACTACTATGACGATGGCATAGGGTAGATCAAGACAGCTTCTCAGTAATGTAAGAGCAAGAAAAATCACTGCCATACATTGAAAGTAATGCAATCTTGATTACTACACTGGTGTTTTAGTTTTCAATTTGCACGCCAACAGCCTGTTGTAATGTCGCTACTGTTAAGCACTACTGTCATGTTGCTGTCAACTCCTGGTGATGTTACGAGTGCTACATGAATGCCAGTGGGATCTTCGAAGTTCCTTAAAGCTACCTGAGACGTTTCGCTGTGGTTTTGAGAACACCACCAAGCAATCTCGTCCACAGGTGACCTCGTTTTCTCTTACCTTCCACTTTGGCTAGCATTAACTTATGTGCCACTGAACCAACAGCCCACGTGACGTGGTCCAGATAAGAAAGATTTACTTTCACGGCCTTCGCTTCAGAAGAGTATTCGGGATTATTCTCCCTCATGACCAAGAACGACGCGTTATGGTGTAAAATATGTGGAATAATCTGAAAAAAGAAAAATTCCGACAAAAAAGAGAGCATCTTTTCAATCCAGTTGTTTCATTACATCACTTTTGCCTTTGAAACCATGGGAATGGCACCAACTAGCCCAACAAAGTGGTAATAACAGAAAGAAAATAACAGAATGAAACAAGAACCATGACAATGGCCAACCTGTTCTGCACGTGACATGAATGCAACAAGTGCCAACAGCACCTACTTTCCACACGAGATGAAAGGGACCGCACCGTGCCTTTTATGATGGGGCACTGTTTGACTGCCTCTCCGGCATGTGCAGCTTTTAAAACGACGTTGGCATCACAGAGAACAGGAACCCAATACTGTGGCCTTATCACTGGCAGTCCAGTTGCTAGTTATATCTACCGTATTTACACCATGTTAACGAGACCTTTAGTTATAATTTTCATAGCTTGAAATCAACCCTCGCATAGACGGAAGTTGAGTAGAAGAGGACAACACACAGGGGTGAGCACCCACGCTCATCACTATCTTCATTCTCCTTCCTCTCAGTCACTCGGTTTCCTTGATGGCACGATAGTCGGCTACAACCTATAAGAATAAATGTAAGCTTTGCCCATGGCCGTCACTGTCTCACCCAAAGAGAATTCCATAAATTTCTCATTAAACTGCAGGTTGCTTATTTACACGACGTCAAGCACGTCTTGCTTATTTCAAGTAGGTGACTTTCCCATACAGGCACATGTTTGCGTCACTAGTTATTGGTCGAAAACTTGAACTTCCCCCCCTGGCAAATTTCAGCAAAGATTACAACTTCACTGCTCAGCCGAATGTAACATTTTAACAAGGTACGACGAACTTTTATTTGGTTCCATGCGTAGTGCTTACATCAGCAGCAAAAAAGTACTCATGGTTAGAACAGAAACCACCAAGCACAACTCTCTTGCACAGATGAATGACAGGTGCATCGTAGTACTGGGGGCGGAGCATGTATTTGTTCTCAGGTTGCACCCGACTATAGAATATCTGATGTCACTACAAGGCCGCAGCGTCTGCAAGCTGTGCCAATCCCGGCTGCTCACCTGCCCTTGTACTGGCCGATGCGCACAAACTTGATGAGCCAGGCATACATGAGCAGCCAGCGGATTCCGCAGACAACGAACAGGGCCCAGTGGAACACCGACGAGAACAGGGCAAGAGCGGTCATCCGGGGCATGAGCACCATCAGACGCCAGCAGTAGCACACCATTGTGCCGAGCCACGAGACGTTGGGCGAGTCCTCGAGTGAGAAACGCAGTGTCCGCACGTACGCCACGAGAGACCAGGCCACCGACCCGACACCAACTCCCACCGACACCACCTGCGCGAGCACTGCGAGGCAGAGGAAGGGGTTAGCAGTGCACACACGTTAATCGATGGGCTCATTTTTGTTAGACACGTCAAACAAAACAGATAATGAAGCCAAGGATTCATTATCTGCTGCTTTCATATGGTTGCGTATAATTAATTAAAGAAATAGGCCGCTCAATCTAGGCTCCGCCCTCTCGTTCATTCCTTAGCAAGGGTCTCAACTCCAGCAGGTTTGCTGCCATTACGCAGCACGAAAGAATTTATTGGCCAGTTGTCTTCGTGGAAGACGTTCACGTGCTATGTCATGCCATCGGGCAAAGAGGACATTTCACACTTGCCATCATAATTACGAATGGCTCTGGCTAAGAGTCCCAGGGCTACACTTACACCCAAGAAGGTGGACGGGGGAACTGCAGCCGCCATATCGTAAGTTGTAGTGCACTGCATGAGTAATGTGGAGGTCATGGGCTTGGTGCCCACCGGCAGCAAGCTGTTCTTTCGTCCACTCTCACCTCCCTACATCTCATTATTACAGGGTTCTCACCGCGGTGGGTGGCAGTGGTTTCGCCCCCCACCATTCTGACCGACCACCCACCTCTATGACTACCATACAACCTTCCCGTTCCCTTTAGAAAAACTTCTCTTTAGTCTTTTTTATTAAAAAAAAAACTACGTTCACGAGTGCGTCCCATCTCTGATTATAAGTACTTGGTTTTCGATGTTATATGCAATGGCATTTCCATTACATAATTTTTCTCATGGTGGACATCTGTGCAACATCTTTTATCGTCAGATTTTGTCACGTGCTGCCCCACGTCACAATAAACAAGGATCAAGGCTCTGTCGAGCTGCTAACGCAACTTTTTTTCTCGATTTCCTTTCCATATGCATATGTTTACGGAAAAATTCAGCCAATTTCCCGCCGTGACAAACACTGGACAACGAAGCTGTAAGCGAGTGCCTGTGATTGGCTAACGAGATCACATGGTGCCATAAATCCGTGATGCCTAAGTTAACGAACGTGCAGATTGCTTTCCCTGCATTTTGTACCGAAAATCATCATCATCATTTCATTTGATTTATTTCTTTATTCACGCCCCTCTCTGGTCACATGACCAACGTGACACTAACTACTACTTCTACTACTACTACTACTACTACTACTACTACTACTACTACTACTACTACTACTACTACTACTACTACTGTCTATCAACTGGAAGTTTAATGAAAAAAACGTGAAGTACTTGAACAGAAAGGATGGCAGTGACAAAATTTTATCACTCTAGACCTAGCTTCTAAGCACGTATGCTGAGATACAACACCTTGGCATCAGTGAGAGCGATTGATGGCTTGCTCATGCACTTGTCTTTCGCTTTTATTATTTCATGTGCTTCCGCAATTTCACGCGTGCGCTAGTCCTTGTGCCTCATCACTACAGCGGTTTTGTTCCGATCAGCTGTGGAAGCATATTAAATAATAAAAGCGAAAGACAAGTGGTGAGCCAGCCATCAATTTCTCTCACCAATGCTGAGGTGTTGTACCTGCAGCATACGTGATTAGAAGCTAGGTCTGGAGTGACAACATTTTGTCGGTGCCTCCCTGTCTGTTCAAATGTTCAGTTGATAGACAGCGCCTGCGTCATGCACTTTCTTCTGTATCTAGTCTTGTTTTCGCTAGCCGTCTTGAGATGAAGTAGACCCTGTCAACAGCTGTGATTCGCCGTGGTAGAAGAAAAACAAACACCCACCCAGTGAGCGTGCCTGATCTGGCGTGGTGATGAGCACGTAGGCCTGCAGCAACAGCTGCGGCACCGACTCGAGGAAGGACTCGACCAGTCGCAGTATGGACGCATCGTTGTCCTCCCAAAGCATCAGCTGGTAGTAGATGCGACGATCCGTCTTCGTGCGCGACTTGTTCTGGCTCTTGCAGCCAAAGATCAGCGCGCTCAGGTACCTGGCACGGGGTGGGGAAATCAGGCGACTTTATGTGCGAAACATTTATCGGACTGCAGTACAGCCTCATTAAATGGAACCTGAAGGGAACAGGAAAATATGTTCCGTTTAACAGGAGCTCCGTCTACAGAGAGATGAACAGGGGTGCAGAATACAAGCACAAAACCGTTTAAGCCGTTCCGTTTAAGCTGCAGTTCCGTTTAAAAGATTTCCATTTGTTCGTCATCTGTCTGCTACGCGAGAAACCTGACAGCATGCAAAAAGCCACATTCATTGAACAGTATCTGTCAGCAGTTTACGTGTATGAACTTTGCTATAACAAGCAATGATACGGTAAATTATAGGTTATAGTCAGTGCTGGGCAGTATCGAAGATACATGTATCTTAGATACTATCTTAGATACACTTTGGGTATCTTGTATCTGTATCGCGATACGTCTCGAAAGACGAGTATCTGTATTTCCGATACATTCGATAATGTATCGTGTATTTTAAGATACAAGATACTTCTATCGCAACACAGCCGTGCGAAACAATAATCGCTGGCCAAACTCCGCTTCTCAAGCTGGTACTGGTGCCACTAAGTGATCTGAATTAGTCTAAGGGCAGTGACGTTATTTTTACGCCAGAGTCGTCCAGTGAGGGTAGATCAGGAAGACAAGCACGCGGACGTCTACGCCCAGCCCACGTACCTTTTGTTTTCTCGATTTCTTTTCTTTTTAGTTGCTCCAATGCCACTACACTTGCTCATAGCCACTGTCCTGCGCGAATTCTGATGTTGTTACAGTGTCGTTATTGCAGATTCTTTTGCGTCTTGATCCGTAACGAAATGTGATGCGTGCAAGAATGGGGTTGCTTTGCGTCGCGTGGATTTTACATATTAGCGATTTAAAAGATCTCGAGGATATAAGTTTGACTTGCATGCAATGAATTAACTTATATGCAAATAAGATTCTAACAACTTTAGCACCACAGGTACTGATGCTAGATCTAATAGAGCAAGCGTTTACCTAACAGAAAATATCTTGGCGTACGGTATTTTTCACTTCCATCTGCATTTATTCAAAGAATTTATGAAATCATAATTTGATTATTAGCACAAGGCACAAGTGCTTTCTTAGCTGTAATTTTGCGTCACATACATTACCTAGGCCTCTGCACTGTTTTTCCGGTCTGGTAACTGCAGTATGTATTTTGTAACGCGCTCCCAAAAAGACATTGCTGCTTTATTCTTCTAACTGCCTGCTTTATTTCTACTACTGCTTACACATTTACACGTTGCCAAGGCGATTTCGAAAACAAATTTATGATGTGGGCGTGCCTTGAGTATACAGTACAAAATATTCTACTTACCGCTTAAGAAAATAGCGAAATTGAGTTTGCATTATAAAAATGGAAGAGCCATCTTAAAGATGTTAGGAAGGGGATTCGAGAAACGTTGTTTTACTGAATGCTCCGTTTTACTCAGCGTCCCAACGAGTCGTTTCAGGCAATTTTCCATAGGCACTGAATTTCACATTGTCTCAACCAAGCCCTTAGCCGGGGGGGGGGGGGGGGGGCGGCTAGGGGGTTGGTTGGGGGGGGGGAGTGGCCCGGGCCACTCCCCCCCCCCCCCCGAAATTTTGGTGAAGTAGGTGGTTATACCAAAAATAAATAATGAAAATAGGTGTTTTTCTCAAATAGTCAAGGTTTTCAGCAAGTGCCCCCCCCCCCCCCCCGAAAAAATTTTTGGCTACGGGCCTGGTCTCAACAGGTAAGTTGACGATACTTCGTGATCATAGCTGTTAAGGGTGCCGTCTGTATCGTGTTTCTGTGCTCATTCAATGTGAATGTTTGATAAACAACCACCTCTCTATTTTACTTATATTTGTTTTCCTGTTTTAGGCCTTCTTAAATATTTTTCTTATTACTAATCGCTACGTAAAGGGAGCTATAAGCGGCAATAGCGCGAATAGCGGCGGTGTCCTGCGATGCTTCGTGCAGCTACGCAATACGTCTGAGACATTTCTGTGTTGCACATGTTCTCTCGTTCAAGAAAAATTGCTAAAAAATTGCACGTTAGTGAGTATATCAACAAAGAATCCCTTACGCCAGCAGCTAAGTAGAACATGGAAATTCATTGCAGGTTTACGTCATCTACGTATACAACAGGGGTCTCAAACTCAGCTTATAGCCGGCGGGCCGCAGTCGCGAAATTTAACTCCAAAGGCCCGGGGACAGTGAAGATGGTGGGGTCGGAGAGAGTTTGAACAAAATGACGTTGCCATTTGAAAGGAGGCCTTTGACATATCTCATATATAGGTCATTTCTGAAGGGGATTTTGAGTCCGGATTCCAGAAACAACGATACGGATGTACATAACGAGTGAAATCTGGACGCGGATTGAAATATAGAGTTTTTGTTCCACGGTTGAGACTTGAGACCAGTCTGTCTGCTTGAGACCAGTCATGTCTGTGTAGCTCACTAACATACTTATTTAGAAAACAAAAACAAATGGAACGGAGATGGTCATGTGTGCCGGCCGGGCCACTAGTGAACGGTCGCAAGCCCCGTATACACCATGCGTTCCCTGCGCCACTCCCCCCCCCCCCCCCCCCCCCCCCCCCCCCCCCCGGAAGAAAAAAAGTCGCTATTAGAGTTGTTGCTGCTGTACACCTGTCCGGATATACGGCATTGTGCAAACTGTCTTTTACGGACAAGGTAAAAGTCCACACCGGTATTTGCGCCGTCGTGCGAAGGCTTCTTATTGACGTTATTGTGATTACATGGCAACCCGCTAGCTGGTCGGCAACTTGAGCAGCGACTGCCATCAATTACAAAAATGACAAGCAAGAACCGCTGTCAGCGAAGTGTATAAAGAGTTGTCCTGTGAACAAGCTAAAACAAGCTCCAATAAGTTGTTTTGGAAGGAAACTAATGTACTTTGAGCAAGAAGGGCAAAACTTTTGATATACTAACAGACATTTCATGCAAGTGAAACTAAATAGGTCACAGTCCAGAAATTTTCAAGGAGACATCTTTGTGTATAGGCGTTTGCTGCTACATTGTATGGATCTATAATAACAAATTTGAGAATGTATCGAAGTATCTTAAGATACAATTGTCAAGTATCGTATCGGATACAATTAGTGTGGCAGTATCTTGTATCTGTATCTCCAATACTTTTTGCCTGAGTATCTTGTATCGTATCGCGATACAATTTCAAGGTATCTTTGCCCAGCCCTGGTTATAGTGAACTAAATACAAACTTTGGTTGGCCATGTTTCACTTCAATGACATTTATTATTTTTATAATGAAACTGAAAACGCGAGTGCCACCGCAACATCGACTATAACAAAGAAATCTTTGGTTTGCGCAAGGCTCCAAACTTAAGTGGTAGCATAAAAAGCAAAATACAATCCACAACCTCATTAAAAAAAAAATGTGGTTGTAATTTTACCTTTTCATGTTTCGGTTTGTTTAGATTGGCATAACACAAGGATACAGGTAAGGATTACCTCGTTTACAGTGGGTTTGAAGCCTAGAATATATTCGTTTCTGTATCTAGGATTATCATGCGAGCCAGTTTGCAGATTTGTTAGTGCTGATTTCTATCTTTATTGTTACAACGAATATCAGATATAACCAACTAATCTATAGTCCCCATGCTACTTCCTTACAATGAGGCTTCACTGTAATCCCCATTTGAATTGCCTCTAAGGATCCACTGGTTGCGGACTATATTCTCTGCACAACTACGCAGTGAAACAACGGTTGGTATGTGAATATACCTAAGAGCAAAAAAAAAATATATATACACCCACCTGTCAAGAGCACAATGTCTCTAATAAAAAAAAAAACACTCTGCCTCCTTTCCCAATGCTTATGGTTTGCTGAACCTGATTGGTCAGTATCCCCAGTACATAGCGCTACCTTCACGATTGGTCCACTCTAGTCAGCACGCCAATTGTCACAGCAAAGTGGGCCAATCCCACAGACCAGGGGTCTCAGACACGCAGCCCGCGGACATCTCGCTAGAGGCCTGGCCCACACATGGTGATCTCCATCCCATATTTCTTTTTTCTTAATAAGTATGTTCATGAGCTACACAGACGTGACTTGGTCTCAAGCGCTTCTTTCATGACGCACCCATGTGGTCACCATGTGTTAAAACATAACTGTGGAACAAAAGCTCTATATTTCAGAATCGGCATCCAGGTTTCAGTAATCCTGGAGATCAGTATCGGTATGTTTCTCAAAACCTGATGTCACATGCCCTTCAGAAGTGACCCATATATGAGATATGGGAAAGGTTCTCAAACGTTAGCCGACATTTTGTTCAACTCCCCTCCAACCAACTTAACTGACCTGGCCTTTATGGAAGACTATAGCTTTCCTTACTGCAGCACAATAGCTGAAGTGTGTTTGAGACTCCTGCCATAAACAGTGTAATATAATGCTGTCAAAGCTATGGCAACCAAGGAACACGAGGAGCTCCACATGTTGGCAAGAATAGAGTAGGGGAATTATTCATCAGAAACAAGTACAAAATAGTTTTGAATATAAGCAAGCAGAGATTACAAAATACAAGAATGCACTGTTCATTCCAGCGCCTCTAGTAGCAGAGACAAAAGCCATTTCACAAAGGTGTCTGAAGCAAGCGGAATGAAAACTATGCGGAGAGCTACACTTGAGATTTTATGCTTGTTAATTGAAAGAACAAAGAAATGCAAGTTTCGCGCGAATAACTTAGCAAGCCGGAGAATTCTTGTGGCACTGATGTAATGTCTAAACCCTGCCATTATTCTACAACAAGTGGCAGTGAGCTAACTTGGAGATCCCTGAACGGTCACATGTGATGATCTCCAGGTTTGCTCACTGCTACCTATTGAAGGTCACTGCATCTTATTTACCAGTGTCTACACCGAGACCAAAGCAGGTGGGCATATTGTGATACCCGTTGACATCCCGCGTCAAAACCCATGCTGGTTGGCTGTTAATTATTCACTCCAAAATATATCGTTAGATGTTTCGAAATTATGTTCTCGGATCTTGTCTGATATACTGTTTAATGTACAGTATTGTAGATCAATAGATGTTAATTCGTTGCAAGTATCACTTACACTGATGAGACTTTCGACTCCAAACAATGAGTAGATTAGATTGCGAGGCGTGCAAAGCGTGTGATGATAACGAACGCATGTGCTCCCTGCGTTGTGATAAGCGCAACAATCCGGAGACGCGCGTGTCGAATTGTCACGTAGTAGGTATACATTACTGCCTCTATGATAGCTACATACCTGTACACAACGGCGAGCTGAAAGACGTGAAGCGTGACGGCAAGCCTCGTCCGCTGCCTGTACTCGTCGTACTCGGGGTGACGCTTCTGGATGAGGCACCACCTGAGGCTGATCCAGGTGACGACCCACGAGGGCACGAAAATGAACGCGAGCGTCAGGCCGAAGTAGACCCGCTCGCCTTGCTGCCAGTACTTGTGCGCCACCCAGGCGTCGGTGAAGACGTCGACGATCGCGGTCGTCATGGAGAATACGAGCACTAGTTTGTCCCATCCCGTGAAGGGGAGGGACTCGGAGATCGCGTCCACTTCGACTACGTCGTCCATCGTCCTGAAGCCGTCCATCTTCGCAGCCGCGGCCGGTGGCGAGTACGCACCGCCGTTCGGCGGGCTCGGCGTCGTCGCGGCCAGCATAGCGACGCGCCGGTCCGGTCGTCGGTCGGGGCGACCACTCCCGATCAAAGAATTGGGCGGCGTGGTGCGGACGCGAGCGAACGGGTTTGTTTACCTCGCAGCCGCCACGATATGAGCGTCAGCCAGCCAGCGGTCATCTCTCGCCGAGGAAGTGCAAGGTGAGTGTACTTCCGGTGTCGGAGGCCAACCTTTTGCTCCAGTTCCTTTCCCTCCTCGACTGCCGCCGGCTCAGATGTCGGGAGTTGCAGCGATGAGGACGTAAAAACGGCTACGCGTTTTGTCGGATTCCAAAGCTTGTCCTAGCAGCTGTAGCAGCAGTAGTTCGTGGAGTGCGAGGGGCTCGTTATCGCTGGAGCGCGCACGCGCTCACCCAGCACGTATCTACGGTAGCCGGAAAGAGATGCGGAACGCGGAGAAACCGAAACAGAAACTGGCACGAAGAAAAGCATCAAAAGTTGTCGCCCTTGTCGATGCAGCAGCCACTCGCTTCGCATTCCGTCGTTCGGGCTGGTTCGGGCTGGCAGCTCAATGTGATCGGAACGAGTCGTACCTGGGCCATCAGTCAACTGTCGTTGAGGCGTGAAGAGAACAAAAGGGGGCCTACCTCTCCACAGCGCAACAGGCGTGGATAGAGCGGTGTTATAAAAAGCAACTGGAGAGAGAGGGGATAGCTTTGTTGCTGGCTGTTGCTTGCGGATCCCTGGGGTGTACGTCACAAAGTGCTCCGGTCAAACGTCACGCTCAGCCGAGAACGAAAAGGATGTGTGTGCTTGCTGATGTGCGGTGTACAGTGTCGCGTTGTTGTTAGATGACCCGCTGAGAGCGCCGAGCCTTTGCCCGCGCTTGCCACTGGGTCATTATGTGCGGTCTGATGCTCCGCCGCGCTTGTGAGCGGCACGATTGAAGAAGAACTGGTCGGTTTCGCGTGTATCGTCGCCGGTTCTAATGGCAATAACCGCTGAAACACGGAGCGATGTCAGCTTCGGAAAAGAAGGACGTTGTTTCGTCCGACCCGCCTGCCAACGGCTCCAATTGCAACTGCGAGCCGCCCAAGGCGGTCAGACCATCAGTGCGTACGGCTTTCAAGCAGCGCAAGTACACCATTCTGGACGGTCTGTGCGTGCTTTGCTCGGTGGGCAGCTTTCTCTTCGACACCGGTTCGGACATCTGGGTCGCTTACCGGCACTACAATGACGGCAGTTACTGGTATTTCGGCCTGACGGTGGCCTTTATCATGGTGCCCGCGACCATCATGATGGGCTTTAGCTTTAGGTGGTATCTACTCGATCTCAAGCAGCACGGCAAGCACCCGTCCAAGTTGCAGTGGTTTGTGAGAACCGCTTTTCACTTGCTACAGTTGGGACAAGTTGTCAGGTGAGTGGAAACCGCCGCCGAAACCTTGAAGTTCGTATATCGATCAGTCAGAACAGCGTTTGATCGTGGTAATTCGGTGAATGCACGTGCCGGGCATTCACCGAGCAAATGTACCTCTCAAAGGTGGTTTCCTTTCGCGTGAAATCATTGTTTTTGTAATAACGCAGAAAGAGTAGCCTACCTTATCAGTTTTGTGTGACCTAGCTAACTTTGTACTTGAAAGCATACCTTCATCTCTGTCGCTCGTTATTGGAAGTGTCAACATCAGAGCAATGCTGTACTTGGCACTATCTGC
Organism: Rhipicephalus sanguineus; assembly: GCF_013339695.2. NCBI lineage: Eukaryota > Metazoa > Arthropoda > Arachnida > Ixodida > Ixodidae > Rhipicephalus > Rhipicephalus sanguineus. The sequence goes on from NC_051185.1 coordinate 41,456,582, forward strand.
AAGGCCATCAACCACAATCTCACACACAATGAGGAACATATATTGGTAGGTTAATGTGCATAACGGTGGGCTGTCACAAGAGATACCGGTGATTGTTATCACGCGTCGCTTCAATTCGTAGAACGCTGCTTAATTACATGTTATGTTGTTACATATTGATAATCACACGTCGCTTCAGTTCGTAGAACACCGCTTAATTACATGTTGTGTTGTTACATATTGGCACAGCTTATCAAGTGAAGGTGTTGGTATATGCTGTATTACGAATAGCCAAATAATGCTTTGAATGTCGTGCTACATCTGCATTGAAAATAATGCAATGTTGATTCAGTTAACATGCTTTCGTAGATAGTGTTGAATGCACCATTTCTTTCGCTGAAAGATTAGCTATGTGCTATGTTAAGTGAGATGGGATGTGCCCTCCTTTTGGAGTCATCATCTTGCCACTGCTGCATTTCGTCAACTTTTCTGCCTCCCTCTGTTGCCAAGCTAGAAAGTCTCTAGCATTTCACCTCCTTCGAAATGCGACTGCCGCAGCCGGGATCGAACCCGCGACCTTCAGGTCAGCAGCCAAGCACTGTAACAACCACACCACCGCGGCGGACAAAATTTCACACTGTTAACTAACTTGCTGTTCTAATTGTCATTAAGTCTTCGCCAAGGAGCGGTATAGAATCACAAAAGATGTCAAAATGAAGTGTTTCCGCTGAGGTATTACATCACGCGTTTATACTCCACCATGAATGACTGTACCATGAAAAACATGGGAGAGAGAAAGAGTGAGTTTATTAGAGGAAGGCAGAGAGGTTGGCCTGACCTAGTATTCTCTGACCTTCTAATGTGCACAGGGGAAAAAGGAAAGAGAAAGGAAAGAGTACTTGTAATGAAGACAGGAAGAAGCAACGCACACGTACGGTAAACACATAACACAGTGGTTTCCTTTAAGTCTAGAATGTAGTCTAGTACTATTCAAACGGTTAGTGACAGCCCTCGTCGCCGTTGTTGGTACTGTCTGTCCACACACTGGGCACAAAATACAGCTTTCACTGCCAGCGTTTTCCGTCATGACACATAGACAGGGTAGATGTTCTAGTGTCTCAGACACAACAACGTTCACAGTTCAGGCAACACGGGTGAAGTTGATGTGTGGGTGCAGGTATGTGGACGCTCTCATCTATGGCCTTAAGAGCGCCCGCAGCAAGTCGGAGCAGCGGGAGTTCTACAGACGGAGCGCGGAGGAAGACGTCGACGCCAGCATGCTGCGGCTCTTTGAGTGCTTCATGGAGGCCACTCCGCAGCTGATTCTGCAGATCTGCATTCTGGCCAGGGACTACCCACACCAGGAGGAAGACTTCTGGACAAGTCAGTGAGCTCCCCCTAGATGCGGGATTCGTTGAATTGAATCGAAGTTTATCTGTCCTGACTGCTTGCGGAAACTGAAACAGAGGCCAAATGCTACATAGTCTGATATAGCCTCTCCTCCTCCTAACTGCAGTCAACATGCAGGCCAATGAACGTAGCAATGTAGTGCAATATTGCTACATAACGCAATGTGGTAATATTTCATAAATTGGTTAGCGGAGGCCTATACATGACGTGGAAATAAAGCAAAACATTTATCTCGCATAATGCAGTATGATATATAACGTGTAATAACACAGACACAGAACATTTTATTATGCAAGCTCCCTATTGTGATGTATCTGGATCAGGTTATAAATCAGGATGTCGGGAAGCATGACTCTGTACGTTTTGCATACTCTGCACATTTTTTTCAGTGCAGTTATTTATCTGCAATGTTCTTTTACGAAATAACTGGTCACTCACTAATGACAACTGTAGCTTGATATATGTATGTAAAATTATGTCAAATCATGTATTATTTGTACGCCTGTACTCTTTCAGTATCCAGCACATCATGTTTTGGTCACAAGCGCAAGCAGTGCGCAGCACCCACATGTCATAGAAATGCGCCGCTCTACTCATTCATTGATTCAGACCTGCAACACATTCCACATGACAAACACATCATATCTTGTTATATAAAAATATGAGACTTGTTAACTTCATTATTACGAGACACCCATATTATTGTTTAAATGTGGCACACACTTCATGATCACAAATGCAAGCTGCAAAAGAAGTATTTCAACCCTTCATAGCATTGCTTTCTATGTATGACATGCAGTGTGTGCGTTTTTGCCCAGAACACAACTAATGAAATTGTTGAATGATTTGTCATTTTGCATTGTCATTCTTTCTGGTGTTTCGTTGAAATCCATGTGTGTCGTTGGGCTAGCTTAAAACAACATGTTACTAGGGATGGGCGAATATTCGAGCGTTTCGAATATTCGAACGAATATTACAGTATTCGAATTCGCTTCGATACGAATTTAGATTATTCGAAGTATTCGAAATGAACGAATATATGTATACATTTGACCGCACATAATCCTCTGTAAAGGTGGTTTCACTGCAGCGTCTAGTTGCTGTGCCGTGAAACAACTCATCCAGTGGAAATTTACACTGGCTCGAAGCCACACTTCAAGGTTAAATGTACATATTTTTTTTTAAGTTTAAAATCGTGTTATATGGGCTTATGTGCGCTAAGTATAGTAATTTTTAAATTGTAACGTATTGCACCACTTATAACTTGCACCCATTTCGAATCATTTGAAATGAACCGATACATGTATACATTTGACCGCACATAACCCCCTGTAAAGATGGTTTCACTGCAACGTTTAGTTGCTGTGTCGTGAAACAACCCATCCAGGGGAAATCTGCACTGCCGCGAAGCCACACTTCAAGGTTAAATGTACATATTTTTTAAAGTTTAAAAGCGTGTTATATGGGCTTATGTGCGCTAAGTATAGTAATTTTTAAATTGTAACGTATTGCACCACTTATAACCCTACTGCTATTCAAATCTTGATACTATTCAAGAACACTTAATTTCAAACCAAAAAGGGACATTCACTCATACCTAGTTCCAGTCCTTAAAAATATTGTGCAAGGGTCATGACAAAAATGCTCATTTTTCTTAATAATATGCGGTAAATACTATTCAATTCGAAATTATTCGACCAAATCACTGTTCGCTTCAGATTTGCTTCGAACCTCAAATTCACTATTCGCCCATCCCTACATTTTACTCATTGACACTCATGAATTCATTCAAGTACAGTGAAGATTAATGCGGACGATAGGAACAAATACGTATGTTGGCTTTCTTTGCATCCACGTCTTGTTGATGCTGTGCTTCAATAGCGAAATGGCGTGCATGTAGGACAGGTGGCAGACTTTGCAGACCTCTGCGCTATACTCAGAAAAAAATTTCATCTCCACTGACAGCCACCTCTGTCCCTCCCACACAGAATTTGCATAAAGGCTCCACCTAGTAGTGCTTACTCATTTTCATGACATCAAGCACTGCTCAAGTGTTTCAGATAGTTGACTTTCCAATACAGACACGTTTGTTTCGCTGGTTTTAGGTCTGTAACTTCAACGTCCTCGTAAATGTTGTCAGGGACTCGGACATCACTGCACAGCGGAACGTAATGTTCTGGGTAGTAGCGACGAACCTTTAACTCTTTATATGCATAGAATCTACATTAGCCGAGAAAAAGTACTTCCAGTTCGAGTGGGAACCAGCTAGCACGACTGCCTTTCACAGGCGAAGGGCAGGGGTGCCGTGCCGGCAGTTCTGTAGGCGGAGCCGAGATTTTTTTTTCTCGAGCTGTAATCGAGTACGGGTGTCTCACATTCCTCATAAACTGTCGACCTCTCTCTCTCCATCAGTGGTGGCGCAGAATGTGTCCATCGTGACGTCCCTGGTGTCGGTGGCCTGGTCCCTGGCCTCGTACAACAAGTCGCTGCGGCTGGTCATCGAGGACAAGGCCAACATGCGGTGGCGTGGCGCGGCCGTCTACTTTCTCTGGCGCCTCTTCGTCATCGTGCCCAGGGTGCTGGCCCTGGGGCTGTTTGCCTCGCTGTTCCCGCTTTACATGTTCCTCGTCTGCGGCCTCCGCTGGCTCATCATGTCCGCCTGGATCATCTCGATGAAGACGCAGTTTTATGAGAACAGGTTAGGGCAGCTGCCGCCTTGGCCATGCTTGTACATGTTTGTCTGCATCCGAGATAAACACCTCATTAGTATTCAAAACCTCATAGAAGCTGATGTTACATACATAATTAGGGAAATGATTATCTTGTTTAGCGTTACCATGTCATTTAACAGACATTTCGCTTGCGAAGTAGAATAAACGTTCAAGTTTTACCGGCTTGAATACTGATCAGGTGTTCACCGCGGATGTGGTTGACCCTGTACATGTGTGGCCCGAACTTTTGTGAAACCTGCATTTCCAGCCTGGGCTGTGAACGTCTGAAGTAAAAGTTTCACTTTTTGCTGTTTATTTTCTACGAGCCACTACTAGAGAGCACCAGTTATTGTCCTGTTGACACTGGTGTTTTCGAATGTCACCGTATCTCACTGGATCGTGATAACAGTGTGTATATCACAACGAGCCATTGTCCGGGATGCTCAAACAATATTGGCCGGGCTGATGCTTACGGTATGCTTCTGGGTGCATGTTATGCCCACTGCACTGGCCTACTGAATTAGTGGTATAGGACGGCAAAAGAAGTGGCGACTCACTCGGTAAATGTATTTTGCGCTTAGGGCTCACTCGGACTCAGACTCACTAAAATTTTTCTCAACTGGGCTGATTTGGACTTAAGCTCACCATAATATTACTCCTCCGGACTCACTCAAACTTCATGACTCGATCCGAGTCTGAGTGAGCCTTAGTGAGTCGACTCATGAGTGTGTTTGCGGGTCAGTGGTACATACTATTTCGTTTGTTTGTGCAGCAAGAATTCTGTTGTGATTCAGCATCTGTCTGCAGTAGCTATATATTGTGGTGTCCCTCGCAGCCAAGGGTGCAGAAGCTTTTGTTCCTTTCCTCAATTGCAGGGTGGAGGAGCTGGTGTACAACCTGGTGCTCGGTGTGGTGTTCATCTTCTGCTACCTGAACCCGGTGGACACACCGACTAGGTTTCGCATGTCTGCCTTCTACGTGGGCACTTTTCTTGAGAACACCATCCTGCTGGGCGTCTTCTATGCATACAGTCCCTCGGACATCTGGTACAAGGTTCCTGCGGTGCTCGGTGGTACCCTCTGCTTTTTCCTTGGCATCACCTTCATGGTAAGTGTGTGCATATGATAAGGTAGAAGGCTGGGTGTGTTGGTATAGCATAACTGAAGTTGGATCCCGCTGACATTGCTAATCACGAGGAACAGTGCAAAGTTCAGAAAACACGCTATAGTCGGCTACAACGTAAAAATAAACACAGGCTCCGCCCGCAAAGCTTCGGAGCGCTTGTCAGCCACCTCTGTAAGAGAGTCATGCAAGCTGGTTTCCTTTCGAGACATAAGTACTCCTTCTGTGCTAATGTAAATACCACGCATATAGAAAACTAAAGGTTCGTCATTCCTACCTGAAATATAACCTTTTGTTAATCAGTGCGATCAGAATCTCTGATGAAATTTACCAGGACATTCAAGTTTTCAACTTTAAAAGTAGCGATATGAACATGCGTCTGTACGGGTGCATCGTCTGAATCGCGCGAGAAGTGCTTGATGTCGCGGATATGAGCAATATCCGTGACATCACGGAAATGAGAATTGGATGGGACGTCTATGCAAATTTTCTCTGGGTGGGACAATCACGGGTGTGGGTGGAGCTTGCATTTTTTCTTAGGTTGTAAGCGACTGTAGATTCTTTTCTGTTTGTTGGTGTTTCAAGATAACTTCACGAGCAAGGGTCAGCTGTACTAAACTTGACTTTTGGATACTCCAGATTCACTTCACGAATGGATGCGCGCGGCATTTGTTTGCGCAGGTGATCTACTATCTTCTCCTCCACCCTACGGGCAGCATTCCGCTGGTGCTGCGTCGGAACCAGTGTCTTCCGCTGCCGCGGGCGCAGATGCGCGAGGAGATGCTCAAGACCGGCGCGCTCGAGAAAGACATGGCCGGCCACCTCGAATCTCTGACCACGCAGTCCCCGCCCAGTGAAGATGACTGCAGTTGCTCCTGCGAGACTGACAGTAGCGCAGCACGTGACAGTCGCAATAGAGTCGATGTTTGACCGAGAGTACCGATTAGGTCAGGGCCAATCGCTGGCAGGTTTGTGTTGTAGGGTCACAGTAGTGGGAAGGTGGCTTTCTTTAAGAAGCTTAGGTGTCTAATGGCAGGGCACATCAATGAGTCTTAAAGGGCTCTATACGGGAAAAAAAAAAAAGCTCCCCCCTCCCCGTCCCTCCATCGCAGATACAATGCCTAACCCTTCCATCTTTTATCATTACAAAAGTGCAACTAGAACGGAGACGAAGAAAGAACACGAGCGCTTATGTAATCATGAACTTATACCAAGATGCCCGAATGGCAGTTATCCTGTCTGTCCATCTTGTCAAAATGTCACCGCTGCAAAGGTCGACACAGATGAAGTCGTACAGCTGAACCGAGATATAACAGACACATATGTGTATAATGAATTATTGGATATAATGTAGTACATGAAAACTTGTCTTGCTGCTAATACTATCGCATGAAGAAACGTTTATAACGAATTTCGGATATAGCAAATTTATTTTTGTGTTAGGTGCAAGTTAGTTTCAGTGGTGTTTAGAGTTCTTTTGTCATGAAAAAAAAACCAGAAATAACAAATAATAATACTAACACCAACAAGTACAGAACGTGCTGACTTGCAACTGTGACTTTGTCTTTATTGACATGGCTGAGCTTGATTTGTTTTTGCTTCTTTAACAGGCGTGTGGCTTTTAGGGGCAATTTTTGTGGGACTTACCCACAAAAATTGGGTAAATCCCACTACTTACCATTGTTCCACTAAACGTGAAGAAGGCAGCAGCTAGCCCAACAAATAGCCGATGACGTATCAGGATTCAATTGCAGAAATTTGTTAAATTCCGTCTCAAAATTGGTTTCAAATACCAAGTTTTCTCCTGTAAAGCATACTTCGTAGCATGTTGCAGTGTGTAACACGAAGATAACTTACGGCAAAATCACTGCTAATTGGGCAATGAGAGACAGAAGAAGAAGAAGAAGCACCTTAGGGTAAGCTTCATTCCGACGCAGTTTTCCGACGACGTTAGTGGAGCTGAAACACCCTTTCCTACATGCCCGGTTTCAGGCTTGGCACTCATCAAAGAAATCTCTCTCAAAACAATGTGGCGAATTAATTCTTCTTATTCTTTTTCTTCTTCTGTCTCTCATTGCCCATTAGCAGCAATTTTGCTGTGGGAAACACAGGCGCACACTGCATGCTTTGCCCCTGCCCAGGTTTCATGTTAGTGGAGCTGAAACACCCTTCCCTACGTGCTTCGCCCCTCCCTATTTTGTATAGTGGGTTGGAGCTGTTCGTGCTGGGAAAATAATCAAACAAACAGACGCTATTTTTCACCTCCTGAAATATTCCAGTCAGGCATGTCTGTGCAGTGTCCACCACACTTCAAGAACACATCGAGGATGTAGTGGGAGTTATTCTCTGTTTTTCTGGGGCGCCTAGCTGAGGAATGTACAGTCGCGCTCAGTATGACCTGCAACGTGAGAGCGCGTTGCCTCACGAGCTCAAAGGTTGTGCATGGCTATAAATTGCCCTGATTTCCACAAATAGATGAGATTTTCTTATTTGGGATTTTACCCAAGTGAAGAACAGCCTATAGCTGTGGAAATAAAGGCTAGGTGGAACTCATGGGTGATCTTTTAGCTCTTGAGGCCATGCGTTCCAGTTTTGCAAGTTATATTAAGCACGACTGTGCATCGTGTTATATTTAGAAGTGCGGAGAACTTTACACTACATTTCCTCCCGCCACTCCCGTCCCATTTCGCTCTTCAAATCGCCACATGCTCAGCCACTAGACAACTAAGTCGTGCGGAAAAGCCACCTTGTCAGTGAGATGCAGGACTGCAAGAAAAATGTGATAGTGCCATAAAGTGAGGTGTGAAGCTGCCGAGTGCATGAGTCTCGAGAGTGAAACATTGCCCACTGGCACTTCGACATGCGGTGCAGTCACCTACGACCACGACTTTCAATTTAGTAACGGTCATGCCGTTAAGGTTGCGGTATAATGGTTCGACTGGTCACCGTGTGGTGCGCTCTTTATGATGATGGCCTTATGTTTATGTTCAGTCGACTGATGGAAGAAGCTGAGTGTGTCTGTGCTGTTGAAGTTCTTTTCTGCTGTCTCTGCTTGGACCAGAGTTTCAGGCCAGGCGCTGCGTTTGATGACGACAGCCTAGGAGCTGTAGATAGTCTCCACATGTCTCTGCCCTCTCGTACAACAGTCCGACGTGTCATGGTCAGCACGTATGGCCTCCCAGCTTTCTTATAATACCTCGCGATCATCAACCGCACGGAATATCAGCGTCTTACAACAGTAAGAAGTGGCGAGATTGGCATTAGTGAGCACGAGCAGACAATCTCCAGTGGGAACACCAATGCACGCAGTCTTCACGACTAATTTCATGACTGCATATGTATTTGTTATTTGTGATGCCTTATCGGACGCAGGCATATACTAATGAGTTCCTTAGCTTTTTTATCTGTTGTTGTTTATCTAATTCCACGATGCATGTGTGGTCCTGGCAGCACAAAATAAAAAATGGAAAGTTCTTTACAGATGACGCTTTCATACTTGTGCACATGTTCTCCATTGTGCAATTCTTTTTTATAGAAAGAAAAATATCTGTGAAGTGATTCTTCTTGAATAGGTGGAGTGATTTTGAAGCGATTTTAAAAAAGTGATGAAAATGTATATTTGAAATCAGTGGAGAAGCAGAGGACACTTGCACTGAAGTCTAGCATGTGTGCTTACTGTTGCCTGTCTTGCCGCTTCTTATGGCCATGACGCACTGAAGTGCTGCACGGTCAACTTCGTGCAGCGTTCTTAAACGTCTGGGACGCTGTAGTACTTCCCAACTCTGTGCCACTTCAGAATCTGCTAGTTCATGCTTTTAGGAACATTAGTCACGCTAGATAGCTTGTGATTGTGCCTGGGAATTCAACTTTTTGCACTGCACTGCACGTACCAAAACTCGCTCGCCACTCACTTTGTGTTTAATGTGTGTATTTCTTTTTCTTTTTAATTTCCCATCCTGAGTTCACTTGAGCACAGTGCCTTTTTCTCCCCTCCCACCACGTTTTAGTAAAACAATCTTGTGCAGTTTTGGCTTAAAGACATCCGTACGCTCATTGCACGCACGTACAGTTGGCTGCAAAAGCTTATGGGATATGGTACGCCACGTGAAAAAGTAATTTTCATGAAACCTGAGCGCATAGCCTAATATTTAATCTTTCAATGTGTGCCCTTGCGACCTTTGTTAAATGATGCATTAAATTAAATTCATTTTATTAGGAAGTGATACCTTAAAAAGCTAAAATTAGAACTTGCGGTACCTACATTCAATAACCGTTTGCAGCTGCCTGTACTTCGTGCTTTTGTAACGACTACAAAAGAACACCAGCCAACATTGAATACGTTTTGTGCACATTTTTATACGTGCTGAACTTGCCAATGAAGTAATTTCAACTGCTGAAGCATGGAGACTGAGTTAGTGATGGAGTGCAAATATTCATAGAGTTCTGTACTGCAAGTAGGAATTCGTTATGTTGTGCTTGGATTGTGTACTTGTTTGGAGTCCTTAACGTTGAGGCGGTGATGAATTCTTGAACAGCGCTGGATGATGTGCTTTAGACGCGTGTTGCTGATTGTGTATGACTGCGCGTAATATCTGCCGTTGCTTCGTCGTAAACAGCAAGCTTTCGTACAAGTTGTAAACTTAGTAGAGACATGGAAAATTTTTGGTGCAAGGCAGTAACCTCTGCAAATGTGTGCTAGTACTTCGTGCTTTGAGACGACAGCTCTTAACTAAACAATAGGCAGTAGTCTGTGCAGCTTAGTGAAAGCGTTAAATTTCTTACATATTTCTGGGTGTTTCACACTCTATTCAGGTTGAATATGTGTATTGCTTCTTGATAGTCCAAGGTGTAAAGCACTGAAACATGTAAATTAATGAGACTATAGGTGACAGCAAAGGTATTAGGCACACAATCTTTGTGAAGGACATACATTTCCTCATGCTTTTGCCATTCTGCCTAAAATTAAGATCAACAATGCAGTATCTCATACGGGGATGTATTTGCTGCACCTTTGAGTTTGAAAGTTGATAGATGTGCAGCAAAAACAAGAAATATTGTTGTTTCTGAAATCCCAAGCTCTGAAAACTTTTGCATGTGGGATCACAATATTTATGAAGATGAAAATCTACGTAAATGGCTCATCACATTACGTACTGAAAGGACATTTTCTTATTTTCACCACCCACTTGAGGTAGCTTTGATATCCGAATGACACTGCATCATGTTGCTCTGATGGCAGCTATTGCAGAGAGATTAATGTTGCTTAAACAAACCTGTATTGTGATAACGTTTGGAGAATTTCAGCATACCAATATTGCTGTCTCATTCACACCTGCCACCTTTGCGCACACTTACTAAGCTGTGACTGGTATATGGTCAACACAGCTTAGAACATGCAGAATGCACGTTGTGCATGCGTGAAGTGTGCATGCGTCGAGACGTTAGCATTAATAGTAGAGCATTACATGTATGCTCAAAGTCTATTTCGAGGCCATCGAAGCCCGCATATAGCTAATGTACACATTTTTTCTTTTTGTTTCTTTTGAAGTTATTGAAGCAACTTCCGACCTCACGCACTACAGCTGTGGAAGTACAGTTCAACGTCGATGTAATGTACTTTGATGTAACGATCTGTTTATATAACCGAGGAAAAGAAATTGTGTTTGCCATTATCAGCTTGCAATGAATGCATGTGTGCTGATAACTGATGTTGGATATGAATATGCTTTCGCGTTATGTGTGACCATGTTGGAACAAGATTCAATTCAGTTCGTGCTGGATCCTTGCTTGCAAAGGGCAACTTGCAACGCATTCGGGTAGTTAGGTGACGTGCAATATTTGTGGTCTTTTACTCAGAGTTGGCCTTCTAGTCATCCTCTGTGGTCCTCAGTTTGCTAAGTTATCAAACATTATCAAACCTGCTTTGTTTGTTTTGAGTTCCTCATGTATCTTTTTCTTGTATTCGCGACATATATATGTTAACTTTTCTGTCTGGGTCTTGTGCTTTAACTGCTACTGCTGGTTGCATTATGTGAACCCTGTTTTTGTTTTTGCTACCGTCATTTGCACTGCACAAACGTTTTTGAATGCTTTAGAATACAGTTTGAGAGTTTTATATCAAGAGGAGTGTTTTTTGCCATAGCATTTGTATAAGTGGAATTGATTCCATGGAAGTGACCTTTTAACTCATTCGTTGCTGTGAGCAGACAGCAATGATCTTATGATAGCAGCGGTGACGACCGTGTCCATGGAAGTTAGCTTTCCTATCATAATTTTCACAGCAATAAATCCGCCCAGTATAACTCGTTTCATGAATTTCCCAGGTTATATATCGTTTGTGCTGCATCAGTTGACTGCTTACGGATGTATGTACAGTCCAGGTCATGATGACAGAAAACACTCACTTGGTATGTTGACTAGTTAACACATATGCTGCGAGTTTAAAGGGGTACTGACACAAAATTTCGCGGCCGAGATAGCCTGCTGGATCGATTCCCGTGTACGTGCGTGTACCATCTGCAAAATATCGGCAGCGAATAAAGCTTGGAAGGTATTTTATATGAATTTTGAAGTTCGCGAGCGCGATCCAGCATTATAGGCCGCACCTAGTGCATTGACACCCTCGGAGGTGACCCGAGGTGACCCCCCTACTTCCCCTACGTAACCGTTGCAGCCGGTACAAGTTACGATGACGTCGTAGCCGCCATTTCTGTTTTGACGCGCTTCCCGACGAATCGCTCCTCGCCAGCGGGTCAGATGCATGAAGTGATTCGCCACGTCGAAAATTCCTTCGATCCCCGCCGCAAGAAAATCGTCGCCATCAGACGACGATGAGCCCGACGACGACAGACCGCGCGGAAATGCGTCACTGTTCTGTGTGCTCACGTGACCGAGCGTTTCACTCGCTAGGTGGTGATAGTTGCACCCGGCGGCTTGCCGTTTTTGGAGCTCTGTCAAACCGAAACTGAGGCTGTGTCGGTAATGAGGAACTTGTAATTAATTATCTGTCGCGCGCTGCAGCAAACGATGTGCCGTGTTATGACTAACAGGCCCCCAGCAACACATTGCAGCAAAAAAACGCGGGGCGAAAATTTTTGTGTCAGGACTCCTTTAAGCAAATGCTGGTGACAGTTGTTATTTAGACGTTGATTTATAGAACAAACTGTAATTTGTTTCATTGAGCCCAAAATGAAGGGAAACCATCGTAGACGTTGACTCCTTTTAAGCTGACGATGAAGAAACATTACGTATTTATCTATGTTGCCAGATAACAAATGTATGTTGAACGTACGACAGTCTGAAAGGTCCTTAACAAACTGAGCCTGTTGAACAATAGAACCTAACATAGGACAGGGTTTTTGACGTGCTTCGGAACACTGGAATGTGCCGTATAGTTGTACCTTTGACGCTTTGTTCAACTTGTGTGCTACGACGTGCCAATAACTGTGGCATTTGCGGTTTGCATTTGCGTCAACACGTGCCACCATAGTCGCCAAATGTTGTTACCCGTTTCAATGCCCGAAACGTCCCGACGTTGCCAAAATGGTGAAACGACTTCGAATTTTGCACTATGCACGACTTCTGGTAGCAGAATGATGAAATTAGCGAAAGCCCACATTTTCTCGTCCACCATGTTACTGTGTACGTGTGTTATTTTTGCACACAGTTGTTTCCTTTATTTAGGCTTACCTGAAGGTGCCCAATGTTATTAGTTATAGTTAGCAGTGTTAGGAGAGCTGTAGAAAGAAAAACTAGTAAACTGTGTACAAAAGACAGCCTTCATATACTTACACACTCCATTGTGGTAGTACCGCCTAGCCAGTAGCTAAACGCACGTTTGTTTTGGTCGGCCCTGCACGATATAAAATTAGGTTATCTTATCAGCCGTTTTGCACAGGGGTAGAAGGGCACAGCTCCTAATTATTCGGAAATGTATCGTTTATATCTATTGTAGTGAATGTGCCGAAGGATCTCCATTTAGACACATACCGTACTGCCAAGAATCGTTGCCAAAACAAAACCTTGCAATATTGCATTTATAGAGATGGTTATGTATTCACTTTGGTAGTTTTAAATACACAGAGTGCAGTTTTCCCAGAAGTCACAAGATCTCCGTCAAACAAACGTGGTCATTCCCCGCCCCGCCCAACACAGGCCTGTTTGATGCGGGACGCTATCGTTCCTGCAATCTGTGATAACTGAAAGCTATTCCAACGTTAAACGGAAACACAGAACAAGTGTTTTTTGTCGGATTTAGGAGGCATCTGTTTAGGTACTTATTGAAGGTTTTTTGTGTGTTTGTTACGTTTGTGGCATTGTTATTATTCTGGCATTCATGTGACACACATGGTGCGGAGGTTTAATAAATAGCTTTTGTTAAAAAAAACCTCGCTGTTGTCGTTCCTTGGCTCGCGCGTGTAAGCAGTTGTGAACTTGGTTCACCTGCGATTGCTGTTATTGCGGGGGGGTCCATCAAATGCTTGCATCCACTTTCTTGATGGGTCTTTGTGTAACCCCGCTGAATGACCTATTACTAGTTGCACTAGCAACAATAGATTGTCAGGGATACTTTGCCGGAATACATGCATGTGCACGAAAAATCTTGTGTGATCAGAAGTGATCTGTATTTGTTAAGCTCAATTTTGACATGCATACTTGGGCATTCTAAATGCGTTTTAACCGTGGCTGAAGTAGAATCTATTCATGCGCACTGTAGCTGAAATTTTATTTTGAAAGACACTTTAATTAAAATAGCGTGATGTGGTCAGCGGCACATGCCACACATCATTGAAGCAATGCCAGTTCACGCTCAGTAGTGGATTGTTGTACATGCGTGCATGCATTCGGAGGAAATCCAGCCAAGTCAACCACTCTGCCACTGTGTCTGCCTCGCGTGAACCCTGCCGTAGTTCCGAAATCCTGCTTAGCGTGGTTTGTAAATGTGTTTGCTTTTGCAGCATCAGACTGTGGTGGAGGAGGGTGTAAGTTTTTTCACATCTTGGTACAAAAAGAAAAGTCTTGCAGCGAGACATTTTGGGAACATTTACTCTGGCATCACATTGCTTTCTTTGTTTTGTTTTGAAGCTTCAGGATACGTAACGTGACGGAATTTGTACTTCGCGGTTGATGCGTTTAATGCGTGCTTGTGCCACAATTAATTTCACAACGCACGCTCGTTAATTGCTGAAGCTTGATGTGCTAGGAGCAGTGATGCGTTCTAGCGTTAATTTTTCATTCAGTGCCTGGTGTTCGCGACACCGATCGAAAAATCGAGCACACCGCAGTTATGTGTCCGTGCGTTAAAACGCTTTTGTGACCGAAACCGAAACTAAGTATCCTCAAAACTGTTTAGAAAAGCTTTGTATTTTAAGAGAATAATAATGTGAACCTCAAGTATTTCATGCTTAGCTGTCATAAATACGGAGCTTTTGAGATTTGAGAAAAAAGTCGGAAGAGTAGCCGTCAGGCATCGGCTGTTTCGAGTCAATCCGAGATCCGACCTTATCCAAAAAAACATGGCGCCTTCCATGCTGTGAGCGTGCTTTCAGTACTTTCAGTGCTTGATCCTCGCCGAGAGGGGTCAAGTAATTCGTTCTGCGCTTTCAATCTCTAGTTCCACGTTTCGTGACTTCACACGGCCGTGGCTTCTAGACAAAACAGCCGCTGTTCGCCATGCCTCGCATAAAGTACATCGGCTACCCGTCCCCGTACGTCGGCAAGCACTTGCTCTGGCTACTGGGCAACCTCAAGAACTTCGGCGTCGGTCGCATCGTCACTCGGACCTCGTTCGAGCGGTACCCCGAGCCTTCGTACTACGTCATCACCAAGGTCGTGCCGTACATGGACGACGCCAACCAGTACGGCGAAGTCTGGGCCCAAACGGTGTTCCGGGGCAGGAGACTAGGTGTGACCCAGCTGGAGTCGCCTCAGGTGCCAGACTACAAGCTGGTGCCCAGGAGCGAGGAGGCGCGACTTCTCTCGCTCCCGGTCGTGGACCCCGTACCCAAAGTCCTGCCCCGCTATCTCAAGATGGCGCCGTTGATGCGCATAATCGTCGAACGAGACCTGAAGGCCAAGGGCGTTGACAACGTGGAGCCGAAGATGAGGGCCGTCTACGCGAGCTCCTACGGGGGGAGCTACCGCATCGCCGAGGAAGGGGAGACGCCAGACGTCGAGCACACCGACGCCAAGAACTACATCACTGAAAAGTTTCGTCAAGGCGTCAAGGAAATTTAGGACTTCCCTTTTCGCCACTTCGTTGCACCCGTGTACATAAATGCGTAGATGTATATTGAATACAAAGTCTGTAGAAAAGACGTCGTATGTGTACGTTCCCGTTCTGGAGCCTTGCACTTTACGAAAGCTGACTTAACGGCAGCGCCAGTCTTTTCAACAAGACGCACTAGTTAAAATATAGACTTTGAAAACGTGGATACCTGGTCCGGCCCTAACGCAAATATTTAAAGAGCCTGGACCTCGGAGCACATTTTCCTCTTGTGCTAACGGGAAGCAGCAGTCGCTTAGAGCAGTAGAATGTGCCTTAAACTTGCATGCAGGTTGAAGTTACGACGAGCCGAAAATGAAAGACTAAAAAAAAGTAAAACGGTGCCTCATAGCTGCGTACCAGAAGATTGTCAGTCGTATGCATTCATGAAAATGGGAGAAAACTAGTAAATACGTAGATTTTCATTTACAATGGTTAGTTAAGTCACGAGGTGTTTTACACATAACATGTAATTGTTTCATGCTGCTCAAGACTTCTGTAACAATTCAGAAATATGGGCTATTTATAACAAAACAGGAATACATACTTACATTTGAAAGAATTGGTCAACATGTTTGTTGGCATTGCATTGAAGCATTGTTCCGCTAGTCTCATCACCTTCGTGTAAGCACATCACAATTTGACAATGATGAATATTGGTTTGGTTTGTGGGGCTTAACGTGCCTGCCATTCGTTTGTGCAAGGAACTCCTGCTAGGTGGTTTCAGTTCTCATAGGCGGCGAGTTTTCATTTTACCGGAGGGGGCGGGGGCCCGACTTGCTCTTCCACATTTCTCCCCCCCCCCCCTCTCTCTCTCTCTCTCTCTCTCTATATATATATATATATATATATATGAGAGAGAGAGAGGGAGTCCAACTTCTAAATTAAAGAATTTAATATAACTTTAGTCTCTTAGGTGCCAACACCGTGATATCATTATGAAGATCTGTTAAGTGAGACTCCAGATTTAGTTTTAATTTACACAAGGAAATCGATCCACCTCGTAACTCTTGGCTCAAAGCGAAAAAGGCCGCATAGGCTGCTACTCGTCAACTGCATCGCATAAGATCTATTCCCACAATGCGCAGAATCTGCCGAATTTTTTTGTTTATTAACAGGCTTTCCTTTGTTAAAACATGCACCAGACAGGAGAGAGTAGGCTAACGCTGGCACGGGAAGCTTTAATTATGTCAGTGAATTCAATTCAAGATAGCCGTAATTCTCAGGTGGTAGCAAATACCATTTGCTACTACTACAGCTTGTGCGAAGCTGCGGTTACGAATTTTTCCGCTAAAGGTTGTTTTCTGGACGAGCAATTGAGTTGCTAATTGGTGGCCGAACTTGTAGTAAAACCCTTTACTGATAAATCAAAAATGCGTATCATCTTTTCTCGGCACTTTTATAGGCAGGCGTGTCAAAGGGTACCCAATTGTAGACAACCAAGAAATTACCCGTTTTTTATGGCGAGTAAGTTTGTGCGAAAGCATTCACTGACTGTGTCGGGATTGCTTTGTACTCTCAGTAGCATTTTTGTGTTCTCAAAACCAGTCTCTACGCGTGGTTCAAGACCTTTAGAGAGCAGCTCATAGGCGTCCATTCCTGCGTTCAGTGGCGTCGGCGGCGTAACCGATAGCCCGAATGAGGACGAAAGAGAGAGAACGCGGAGTCTGTCGATATCGCGAGCCACAGGCCTCTAACCTCGCTTTCTTCCTCCGTCACGCGCGCTGGCCCCTCGGTCGGAGCTCGTGCGCATGCAGGACTGGCACGTGCACTGCGGCTGGCTTCGCTTGTCATAACGTGGCTGTCAGCGTTTCGCTTGGTTCGCGCCGCCTGCAATGCACAGAGTAGTGTGCGTAGCACTAGAGCTCGAGCGCTGGCAGTTTCTGTGGCAATATGTAACGAATGTTACAACTGCGGATAGTCAAAACTTCAAACACAGTTGGCGTTGCCCGAACACAAAGCTGCGCTCAGAATTTGCATTAGGCAGTATCGTAATCGTCGGTGAATTTTTTAACTTGTCATAGCTTAAGCAGTCGCTTCAGTTGTTGATCAACGTATTCTGCATGCACGTACAGATCCGTTTGAGGGGCATTTTCCACTGAATGTTTGACTTGTCACTGGCTCATGAGCCGAACTTTAAAAGCCTGAAATGAAAAAGAAGCGGGCATAAACCTGTCAAATAGCTTGGTCAAGAGTTCGACGAAAGTTCGTCTGGTCAGGCATTGGATGAGAAGATTCACAGTCACTAATCAAATCGGGTTAGACGATCTGACGTTTCGGAACCGCATACGGGTTCCTTGTTTACTTGGTCAGTGACCGTGAATCTTCTTTGTCGAACAGCTGCCAGACAGGACGGCCAACAGTGTGTTGTCAATGGACGGGGACCTAAGACAAGCTCTTAAAAAATATCCTGGGCCGGCGGCAACCAGAGGGGGCTCTGCCCCCCATGAGGCAGTCCGGGGGGGGGGGCAAGCCCCCCAGCCCCCCCGTACTCTCCGCCTATGTCAGTTCTAACTGCAATTGATATTACACTGCTAATATAAATACTATGCATAATAATATATACAAGTTCGTCCTCCCTACTTAAAATATTGCGTGTGGCCGAGCACTGATGTTAAAATCTTTGCTGAAATGTAGCAGGAAGTTTTCGATTGAAAACCAGAGACACTAACACGTGTCTGTATGGGAAAATCGTGTGCAGTAGACTCTCGGCAAACAGAAATCTCTTAAATAGAACTACTGCTTAAACAGCACAACTGCCTCTAATATGATTGGTTTTATACTTGGATTCTGCACCCCTGCTCATCTCACAGTAAACGAAGCTCCCGTTAAACGGACCATGTTTTTCTGCGTGCCTTCAGGTTCCAATAATAATAATAATAATAATATCTGTGGTTTAATGTCCCAAAACCACGATATGATTATTAGGGACGGCGTAGTGGAAGGCTCCGGAAATTTCGACCACCCGGGGTTCTTTAACGTGCACCTCAGTCTAAGTACACGGGCCTCAGAGATTCTCGCCTCCATCGAAAATGCAGCCGCCGGGGCCGGGATTTGATCCCATGACCTTCGGGTCAGCAGTCGAGCACCATAACCACTAGACCACTGCCTTCAGGTTTTGTTTAACGAGTCTACTGTACCTGACCTGTGCGAGAAGTGCATAACGTCACAGATATGAGCAAATACAGCTTAGACTGACAGAGAGCTGAGGTAGTTGGTAGGTATTCATGTTAAAGGGGACGGGGCGTGCAAACGCGGACACAAGAGGGAAGTCAAGACACCAAAAACGCTGGTGTTTGTGGTGTCTTGGCTTCTCTCTTGTGTCTGCATTTGCACACCCTGTCTCTTTAACATGAGCCAATGCCATTGGTTAGGGCATCAATGCAAATTCTTTCTGGCTGAGACAGCAACGGCTGTGGGCCGAGCTGACACTTTTCATGTTATTAGCAACAGTAAAAACCATCAAGAAAAGTCACAGGAGACCGTGCTGAATAAGTAGGGACGTCATTTATTTTAACGGATCAATACTAGTACTTTGTAAATATACTACCGGTGAGTGTGTACATATATTACAGGTGACAATAAGGTCAGGAAAGTAGCGCGGCCACGAGCGCCGATATGAGCAGGGTCAACCAGAAGTTGACCTTCAGGAGAGGACTGCTGCTGTCCTGTTGGTGGCTGTCGTGAGCTTGCCGAGGCGACGCGGGAGCACGATGCGTGACGCCCCGCTCTCCGTCCACTGCGTTCAATCCTGTACGGCACAGAAAAAAACGGTTCTATAAATTAAAATAACTGTTTAAAGGGCCCCCAAACCACCTTCGATAATTTTTTAACATTTCAAGTAAACACGCGCATCGAGTTCAGAATGCCATCACGATCAACAATGACAAACATGGCAGCATTATGAGCCGCGAGCGCTGCACAAAGTAAAAAATATAATCCCTCGTCCTCTCTAGGCTTTTCAGTATCCCCAGCGTTGGCCGTGACATCACCACTTGCGCCTAATAATGTCAACAACGAAAAGAGCCTGTTTGCTCGCAGGTACGTGTGATTGCTGCTATTCCTCCTTACACTGTGAAGAGGAGCACTCGACCAGGAGGAGAGACAAGCCGACGAACGGAGCATAGCGAAGAAAGGAGCGAAGCGTGTGAGGGCCGCTTTTGGATCATCAAACGCGTGAAACTCTGCTATTGTGGCACCGTTTCAAAAATTTCTCATGGCTCCATGTTTGTTGAAGAATGATGCACAACTGCGACATCACAACTAAATTTTGACCTCTGGGTGGTTTAGGGGCCCTTAAAAAGAGTGCTGGCACTAAATTTTGTACGTACCAACGTACGAACTTTGACCCTGTAATGCTCAGCGTTGCACATCAAGAACAATTAGAATGTAGTTTGGTTTCATTTCCAGCCTTGGAGGGTTTACTTGCACAGGCAACACAAGTAAATGTTATTTCAGTTGCAGCTTCAATATTGTGCTAATTAATTGGCAAATCATTCAGTGAAAACTCTCTCCAGCTTATCAAAAGTACCGCTTAGCAGGCTATCCTTACATTTCCCAGGCACAAATCATTATTTACAGGTATCAAAGCAGTGCAGCATATATAATACATCAGGCATTAATTAGAAGAGCAAAAAAAGTCGCAAAAATCTCATGGGCGGAGAGGGGATTTTATAAAACTTTACTGTGCTTAAAGGAATACTGAAGTCCAACACTACAACAGTTTACACACAAAAATTATTCTTCCAAAACTCTTACTGTCCTCAATTTTCATACGATAGATTTTGTTGTTAGAGAAGTAAAGGAAGGCTCAAGTTTCGTTTTTGAATTGTACTCTGGTTGGTGGAGATAAAAAAAATCGTTTTATTTTAAAAAATCTGGGTCGTAGTACCGAAATTGGTCCTTAAATATGGGTTTTCATCCTGAAACCTTCATTACTAGTTAAACATGCTAACCATGCAAGAAACATTGGACATTCTATAGTACAGCTTAGGGAATGCAGGAACAGACATGTTTAGCTTCAAATCACAGAAAAAGATAATTGTTTTATTGATGTAGTGTTCTTCCTGAAATTTCGCATAAAGGTTGCATTTCAGTGTACTGATCGTTTAATGTGACGCCTAGCCCTAATTCATGTTAAAAAGACAGGATGTGCAAACAGCATTTGTGGCGTCTTGACTTCTCTCTCGTGTCCGCGTTTGCATGCACTCTCTCTTTTTAACATGAATACCTACCAACTAGCTCAGCTCTCTGTTATTCTAAACCTAGCACTAATACTTGCCTAGTTCTTACAGAAGAAAAAAAAAGAAAAAGATTTCACTTGTGGGGGAAGTTAGCTGCTGCGAAGACTACGTCAGCATAAAGTTGTTTTCTTCTGGAGAAAGCAGCTGTTTAAAAAAACAGGTTGCTACGTGTTCCGAAAGGAACAAGCAACACGCGGCACTCATTCTGAAACAGCTGCCGACAGTCAACAAAACAAGTTCATCCTAATGCCGTCATTGACATCAGCTATCTCCCCCATAAACAAAAATCAACTCTTCATTTTCTAGCACTTTAAAGACTAGACAAGAACGCCAAGTCTTACATCAAACAGTTGCGGCAACAAGACGCTATATTCTACGTGAAAGTTGATCAGTAATTGTTGAAACATAGAAGATAAAAACGAGACCTAAATCACCCTTTTAAAGCACAAAAAGGTCATTCTTTCCATGAGGTAGGGTTTGATCAACTGGAATTAACACAAAGAGAAAAAAAAAGCCTCCTGGCAATTGCATCTCAAAAGCTCCCACACCACGTTGTCTTGTAGTTTGATGGTGTCTGCTTGGGAGTAGTTAATTTGTATATTGGTGATTAGAGACTGCGGTGTACTTTAAAGAGCTATTTATGAATGGGTATGGCTTCCACAAGAGAACATCAGCCACCTATTTCATAACATTAGAACAGACATAGATATATAGATACGTGCTGTACTGTCAGGGCTGTTGCATATGTTTGTGACTGATGATGTTATTCAAACACTAAGCCAAACATCAATGAACCCACTCAAACAACATCATTTCAGAAAGAACGATCGCCATACCTTGCTCACCAGCTGACAGCACACGTTTCTGAAACGCAAATTGAACAATTGATTAGATTAACTTACGCGCAACACTTAATTACTAAATGCCATATTCCCGTTGATCTATCACTACCGAACACGCGTGTACATATTTATTCGCTGCATTCACAAGTGCGCGTGCGCCAAAAATAGACGACACACTGGCAAAGTTAAAATAATTTACGCCGGCAGCTGTCGATACATAGCTACGTGTCACGCGTACCCGTCGTGGCTGTGAATTAAACATTACGCGTTCAGTCAACATCCATTAACCTAACGAACTAGTTGGGTAAGAACACGCGTCAGCGATCGATGCAAACTATTTTCGTTGGCTACTAGGTCGATCTTTGTTACCAAGTGATTACTTTAACACTTGAGCCAGTGTAGTCAGCCGGCGCGGTCTTTCGTCGCGTTCAACATTTTGCACAGAGGTGTTACGTATACACAGAGTACTCTAGTTATCGGACACGACACTATGAAGATCGCGCTCGTAATTCGACTACGTCACTACGTTATCGGTCGGTATCTCCGCAGTAGATAGCGATGCGCACGTCATACGAAATAGTACACTAAAGCGCCGATCGCACGATTCTAGCCATGTTTCAGCTTAATGCGCTTTTCACATTTTTTTCCTTTTTCGTTTTGGCGACAAACCGACATTAAGTTTTTACATCGCCAGAATGTAAAGGAAATCCTCGCATTCCCAAGGACGTGCGACTGTTGACCAGCTGATCGATGCTTTTGCATGTATACGTATATTGATAGAGGTGTACAGTGCGTACTCACAGACACACGAGTTCGAAAGTGATCGAAAACAGTGCAAAATCGAAGCGATTAATCGACAACGAAAAAATAAAACAAACCTCTTCGGCGCACCCGCTTGAAGAGCAATCCCGTTGCCGCTCTGAGTCCGCCGAGCAAACCGCTACGAGCAAAAGGAAAGACGAGAATGAGAAAAAAACGCGACTGCTTGAGTATTCTACAGGAACGTTAGAACGAAGGTGTGGTTAACTCACCGGCCAGCACGAGAACACTCAGAGCGATCGTGGTGGGATTCATCGCATCCGCGCAAATCGCCAATCGATGAGTCAACCACGAAAGAGTCGGGTTAGCTCCTCCGGTAAGCTGCGCGAAACAACGCAGCGGCGGCGTAGATCGGCGCTCCTACTAATTGCCGCGAAGGATTCATTTCGACGGAGATCATTGCGATCTCGAGCAGTCCGTCGAGGTCGAAACAACGTCGCACGGAGGTCGACACATCGCACACGCCCTCGCAAGCACAGCCTTCGGCTTCACCGCTCAAGGAGTGACGCCCAAAACCAAATAAACGTACAAATCGGGAAAATTCCGAGCGTTGAAAACCGAAACTACGCACCGTCGCGCCACACAGTGGTCGTGAATGATGTTCAAGTACATTTTGTAGCCAGCCAATTCCGAAGCCAAAGCCGGTACTGTTTTGTAAAACATGGCGCTGCCTAGCGTGAGGCTCGCTGCCCGAGCGCCGGGCAGAATACTTAGGAGCACGCTTTGCGTTCTCAAGACTTTGCACAGAAATGATTTGGGTAAGCGGCGAATCAGCGTGCTCGCTAACCGTCTAGCGAATCATTCCAATCGGCTGCTTACGCTATGCTTTTATCCCTAAGTGCTTTCTTAGAAGATCGCTGAATTCACTTGTTTGCGAAACGAAAGTCGCTTGCTAAACTGTCTAAAATGCCTCTCCTCATGAGTACGCGCCAATAAAACGTTTATTTTGCCTAATCTTCGAACGAGGCTTAGCATCGTTGATTCGTCTTGAAAACCTGACCGCCGGTGATGTTTTCCACGCAGCATTGGCTCGGTGCAGTTCGTCGTCAGCGAAAACTTCCCCGGAATCCGGTTGGGACTTGGTCGGCGCTGTTGCCCTCGAGCGCAAGCCTATCATCATGCCGGAGCTGAATGCTCTGGAGAAGAAGTACCTCGAAATCCTGCGCGCTATCGAAGATGAGGGAAGCCTGCTCAGCGACCACGAGCTTCAACTTCTCGAGTGAGTGAATATAATCGTCCAAATTTGTCTACTTTAGATTCTGTATAGAATTTATGGAACTGCAATATCTTTTTTTTGTTTCCTTTACGCTGAGTTATTAATTCGTAAATTTGGGTCTATGTTTTCTTTTCCAGAACTTGCGAGTATTTGGGGGCTTTTAAATAAAAATATCGCACCGTGTGGGCATTAGAATATGTTTCTCTGTAAAATGATGCATCAAGTTTTGCTCAGATTAATCGAATAGCAGCGGTCGTTCAATAAAAACATTCCGACGTCTCACATGTTTTTGCGTAAACGCATACCTCCAAGGTCGAATGCAATTGAGGCACTTCGTAAATTACCCTTCTGTGAGAGTTTTTCTTACCTTGAGAGGATGTCAAGTATGACAAAAGAAAGACCCGAAAACTAAAGCTGGATTGGGATGCCACACTGTAGTTGCCGTGACGTCATGAATGTACACAGTGTCTGTTATGGTTTTGTTCATTTGTATAGGCAAAGATGGCCTATATTGCATTGTAAAGGAGCCAAAGTATGAACACTACAAGTTTCAAAACCATTTTATGGTAAGCAATGCAAAATAGCATTGAAGACGTCACCACCATACCCTAAAGCTTCCCATCATGCCTCATGCACTGGAATCTTGTTCGGGAAGTGGAATCCGAAGACATGTGCATTTTCAACAGAAGGAGCAAGGGACATCTTAACTGCAGTGGCAGTATCGAAAGCATTGGATGTGTTCTGTGCAAAACATGTCTTTGACTTTTCATTCCAGCTGTGCTTGACCTTTCATGTTTTCCTCTTTTTCATTCAGAGACAAAAAGAGAAGGGTCGACCCGGACGAAGGAGTGGCCATCACAGTCCAAACAACACAGGACATTGAAGATGAGTGGACCAAGAAGGCCAAGGAGTTCAAGCCTGCCCCGCGGTTGACCGGTAAGGCCAAGGTTTGCTTTGGGAAAGCGCCACGAGCCGTCTGTATTTTGGAGCTTTGTTTAACTACATCGACTTTGTGGCAAGGTTAACTGAAGGAAGATGGGGGAGCCCTTTGCGCTGCAGTAGGCACAGTCAGGCTGGTGATGTTGATGGCTGCCGGTGGTTGGTTCGCTGCACACTGAAAGTTTTCTTTTCAGAGGCCGACTCCAAGGGTGACACACGGACGACACAGCGCTGCCTTGACCAGCCACTCCTGCTTGTTGTGAACCAGCAGTTAGGCAAGGGCCATCGTTGGATCCTCCCACAGGCAGTCCGTGCTAATGGCGAAACCATGCGACAGGTAACAAGCTTGCTTCTTGGGAGAACTCCTTGCCAAACTCTTTGGTGAGCATGGAGGTTAGGCAAAGGAAGAAGACGCTTGTATTGTCTATCCTCCTTCGTTACAGCACATCTGCACGTTGATTATGTACATGCCAGAACCCCACAACTTCCCAAGTGCCTGGCACCTGTGTCTATGGTTTGTAACCTTTGGCAGCTTTGCCCTAGGACACGGGATATCGGACACAAAAGCAGACAAACTAAAGATGATAAAACGCGGATTCATGTTTCTTCGAGAGTGGAGAGTGTGTCGAACTTTGAGACGGTTATCGACAATGATAATTCCACAGATGTTTAAGTATGATCAATAATGATAAATTTACTTGTATCAATCACAAAGACCACTTGAAAGACTCAGTGACAGGTTTATGTATCTGTCACGGGCCATACGCAGGTGCTGTGCACACAAATTCAAGAGAGAGCCAACACATTCAGACGTGCTCCTTAGATCTACACATGCAGATCGCTTTGCCCATTAAATAATGGACAACAAATGTGCTCACTACTGCAATAGCTGCACCATACCTGTATTTGATGCACACATGTACCTTCTTTCTGCAACACATGCCTAGTGGCTGATTCCCCTCCGTCTGTCCGCCCCCCCCCCCCCCCCCCCCCGAAAAAAAAGAAATTTGTATTAATGTTTAACCCTTTGCGGTCCAAAACTTTTACCCCTTTTCTGGCTCTACCGGTCGGAAACTATTTTGCCAGTTTCTGGCACCACGAAGAAAACCACAAACTGTGGAAGAAAAACTCACAGGATATTTATTTTTGTTCCTGCATTCTGCATGCAACTCCTTTAGTGATATTTGGGCAGCGTATGATACCACTCAAAGCATTCTCCTGTGTGCAGTCCAGGGGTGATGAAGACGACGACAATCACCATCGTCTTTGTCACTCACTTCTGTCGAATCACTGTCTGGTGGAGGCACGTAATCCTCTTCCTCCCTAAAGTCATGCTTGCTTTCACTAAAAGCACCACCGTAAAACACAGGCGGTGAAAACATGGCCATGCTTCTCAGCGAACCCCGCGCGAGTGGGTACACTCTGGGCTCCGTGCTGAACATAGTGCTGCACCCTTGTGTAAAAAAAAGTAAACCTCAACAAACAAAGCTCACTTATTCCTCAAGAGATCGCACTTCATGTGTACAAAAAATGCGCGTGACTCGCAGTGAGAAAACAGCGAAATTTAAACCACGAACACCCTTGTCGGGCGGTGCCCGATAGTGGACCGCTACGGCCGTGTTGCGTTGGTCGGGTGCTGCCTGACAATGGACCCCAAAGGGTTGATAATTGATAATTAAGATGTCATTCTGAAGACTACTAAAGCATGTGAACTCACTGTCATACGTATTTGTGCGGCAAGAATTCTCTTCTGTTTAAAACTTATTTTATTATTTTGTGATTGTTTCATCATTTTTGAACGCCTTGTTTCAAATGTTTACCTGCTTTACACTCATATGAAAGCCTTGCTTGCACTCCCATTATTAATGAAAGAAATCCCATGTGATTAATCTTTCTATGACTGTTGTTATTAATGCAAATAGTGCTGGTGCAATGTAACACGCACTTTAATGCCACCACGGCACACCTAATTAATTGTCACGCTGCAGTTCAGAGCAACAGGCTACAGGAGTAGCAGGGGCGTAGCCAGAAATTTTTTTCGGGGGGGGTTCAACCATACTTTATGTGTGTTCGTGCGTGCGTTTGTATGTGTGCGTGCCTATATACGCAAGCAAAACTGAAAAATTTCCGGGGGGGGTTTGAACCCCCCCCCAACCTCCCCCTTGGCTACGCCCCTGAGGAGTAGGAAGGACAGATTCATGTTACACAATGGTCACTATAAATCTGACATGTTGACATGCAACAAGTAGCATTCCTCTTTGGCATTTAGGCCGCTTCAGCACTTTTGTATTGGCCCATTGTGTTCAGCAATAAGGTTGCATACTGATTGCTCGAGCTTGTACATTGGCTCCAATCACTTGCTGACTGTATTACAAATCCTGACCACACTATTGTTAGCACACATCTTCCAGCAGTGAAAGCATCTCGGGGAACAGTGGTCCCTGTAACTTCTTGCATTTGACACATGCTGCACATTGTAAGGCTACGAAAACTCAAGGTATGTATTCTTTCTTTATGCAGACTGCTGAACGAGCGTTGACTGAAGTCTGTGGGCCCGCTCTGGAGGCCTTTTTTCTCGGAAATGTGCCTTCAGGGTGCTACAGTTACAACTATCCACCTGAATTCCAAAAGAACGGCATCCAGGGAGCCAAGGCAAGTGGAATGTAGCCATCCTATCTACAGCATGCATAGACCGGAGCGCGCGAAAAGCGTAGAAGTAGGTCTTGATTGCACTTCTTCAGGCTAGTGATTCGGATGCGCTCTGGCTCAACGTGCATTCAAGTCTTCGAGAATTTTCGTAGTTAAACTTTGAATCTTTATGAACACTTACGTATGTCCAGGGCTGATGAAGGGAGGGTTTGCCAAAGTATGAACAAGCTTGGTAAGTTAAGAAAGCGTATGAGTCTAGGGAAGATAAGTGAAATGCACTAACGTCAATTTCAGAGTTCACAAATTCGTGTGTTTTCTGTATGCATGTCGCCTCCATTCCAAAATAGTGTTGTGCCGGAAATTGTCAGTACATGCAGTTTCCAGTTCGTCCACTCAATTAGCACTTGTGCTTCCTGACATTCAGATGTGCAGTTAGCAATAGCACTACGCAATAATGCTATTATAGCTGAATGCATTTAGACATGTCTTGCAGGTAAATTATACCTTGAAGACATACATTAAAGAAGTCTGAAATCCTACAGGTAAACTAGGCACCCAATAGTTCTAGTACATGTCCTGGTACTGTTATCATGCTTCAGGCAAGAGTATTGCTGTGTTCGTTAATTGTATGCACTTGAACCCCTTTATAAGAGACACTTATATAACAGACAATTGGGCGTAAGAGCGCCTGAATCAAAATACAGTTGACCAGGAAATGAGAACATGCTACCCTTCTTATAAGAACGAAAGAAGGCGAGTGGTTCGAGGGCTTCGTTTCTTCGTTGAACATAACCTAATGAAGCTAACAGACAATCAAGCAGTGGAAAGCATACGGGACGTCATTTCTATTTTTTAACTGTAGAGTAGTATACAGTTGAAACCCACAATAACGAAATCGGCGTGGAAAGCACAAAATTTCGCTCTTGCGGGAATTTCGTTGGCGCGAGAATGCGGCAGAAAAGACATGGAATTTACAAAAACCACATTTTATTTCCAAAAGTCAGTAAGTTTGCTTTGGCGTGCTTTACCATGCAGCACTTTCATGCCTCTCGATCGGGAATCTCGTTTGCCACGGTACAAAGTTCGCCCCATGCACTGGTCAGTGACAGCGGAACTGCGCTGTCACCAGTCATCAAGTGCGCCTACAGGCGAACCTTCTTCAGGCTCCGCTGGATCAGCGCGGATCAGCGCAGAATCGTGGACAGCAAGCGGCACGCAGCGCCGAATTCTTCGGCGATATCCATGTTTTCCCTGCCCTTTTCCACCTCATGATGATTGCAGCCTTATCTTCCAGCAAGATGAACTTCCGTTTTTCCATTGGAGGCGGCATCTTCGCAGGCAGCGAAATCGGACGAAGCAATCGGAACACACAGTTCGCGTTGCAGCAAGCGACCAAGCAAACGCACCACAAATGGCTCCACACACGAAGCCATGTGCGCTCAAACCTGACAAATCCAAGCACAGAGCCAAGTCAACGAACGAAACTCCATGAGGAATGTGGATTTGGCTAGGTAGTCCGCGATAATGAGCAGGTGTTTCGGCAAGCCATCATCAACATCATTGTCGCCAGCTTTGTTTTTTTGTAAACAATAATGGCGGCTGCTTCTCAAGTGCGCTGTATAGCGATAGTTTTGCAGAATTCAAGTGTAGCATGAATGCATTTCAGCAGTTTTCGGATGTAGTTACCGTAATGTTGGGAGAGTAGATTATTTGCGCACTCGTGTTTCAAACATTTCGTTAATGAGGGACTGCGGTACGAATATCTTTCGTAGTCGCGAGTTACAAAATGCATTGACTCCTATGGCCCTTCGCCGGTGCTCCGAAAATATTTCGTTGCGGTGAGAATTTCGTTCCCACGGGATTTCGTTATCGCGGGTTTCGACTGTATGACATAAATGGAAAGTAATTAAAGTGGATGAAAGAAAACCTTTCATGTCAGTGGGGCCCGAACCCACAGATGACAAAGGTGTTATGTCGTCCACTTAAAAGTCGGGTTTAGTTTCCATGATTGAGGTTGTGGAATTTACGTTTGGAGTTGGCTCTTGGTCATAAGTGCTTGTGTGATTTCTCTTCACGCCAGGTATTCTTCTTCAAGGCACAACTCAGGAATGGCGCCTTGTCTGTCGGTGATTTGAAGAAGCTAACTAAGGCGGATGACTTTGCCTGGCTCACGTACAAGGAGCTCAGTTCTAAAATGCTTCCGAGGTACTGTAAGGCAGTACGATCCTTCCTAATGGTGCCCGACGAAACGCCATATCAACACCTGCTTGACAGGGCCCTTTCTTCGATCACGTGGCGAAAATCGGGCATCACACCGGAAATATCGCGCGAGAGCAAAGCTGCCGTAGAAGTTGGAAAAAGCTAGGAAAAGTGTTTTACAATAAAGTTGAATTTAATGTAGCTATTCCATGGTCAAGCATTGTTGTTGTTCTACTGTTGTATTTGTATCTCTGTCATTCTGCTGCAAGGAGTTCGTCATCGAGAGCATGACGTTTAACAACTAATTCCATCACCTTCTAATGTGATCAGTTCAAAACACCCATCAAGTGTAGTGTGGCTTCAGACATAAAATGGGATTCAGCAATACAGACATTATCATTCAGGTTTAGTGAACACTTCATTGCGAGTAGTGTGTCATGTTTGATATGAATCGCAGTTTATTTCACACAGCGTTGCTGCATAAATGTGTCTTCAGACCACCATGTTAGCATTGCCAGGTCTAAAGTGTTTCTAACATTTTGTGCGATCATTTGTCATGCACAACCAGCTCTGTAGGACAAAGACGCTCTACACTGTGAACCTTAGCGTTTATATGACAATGTGATCCTGAGAGTGCACGCCACAGACTACAACTCTAATGAGCAGCGGTGACAACAACAAGCAGAGATGTTCTTCTGCAGTGCCTGGACCGTGGGAACATACCTTTTTGTAGAACAGCTGTGTACAAGTTAAGAGAAACTGAATTCAAGCGGTGGTTTTTAAGCTAAATGAAAGGGGAAGGTGGGTGTGGGTGAATAATCAGAGAGGAGCCTAGTTTAGGGCAGGGCTCTCAGTTGAAACATTCTATATATCATTCGAATAATTCCCTATTATTTTGTATGATTTTTACAGAGTACATGTGGATTGCATATAAATTCTATAAAACAAATAAAGGGGCCCTGCAACACTTTTTCAGCATGGTCAGAAAACGCTGCCGATCGGTAGTCGAGGCTCCCGAGAACACGCGAGCCAAACATTATATAGCGCAGCACGCGGCCCTGGGATTTACAATAATTTCGCAAAGTCGGCTAAAAAGCACTTCCTCTTATCTCGACAAAAAATGATGCTTACGGCGTCACAGACAGGTTCCACACCATTGGCTGATTTGAACATGGCGCGCTCGGTAGTCGCTGTGGCCACCGCGAAAGGCCGCCCCGCGCGCGCGATTGCACTGAAAGTACGCTGCCGCGTTCGAAGACAAAAAAAAGAAAATGTGCTCAAGGTCAGGAGGCGCGCGTGACGTAACTTCTTCCCCATGCCGCCCCCCCCCCCCCCCCCCCCGCTTAGCTTCCAGCGCTTTCGTCGGGGCGGTAGAAGAGAGAAAGCGTGCGACAAATATTTGTAACTCCGCTCATACTGGACGGTTTCTAAAAATTTTTGCGTCGTTCGATTCGTGAGGCAATAAGTTCCTTTAGTGA
This sequence comes from Rhipicephalus sanguineus, assembly GCF_013339695.2. Lineage (NCBI taxonomy): Eukaryota > Metazoa > Arthropoda > Arachnida > Ixodida > Ixodidae > Rhipicephalus > Rhipicephalus sanguineus. Next base: position 41,487,453 of record NC_051185.1, read on the forward strand.
TGCCATTCCATGGCTACTTGAAAATTATTGCAGGGCCCCTTTAGTGATAGCACGTGGAATTATTCGAATGGATATGGAATGTTTTAATAGGGCTAGTCTCGCCATCTTATCATCATCATCGATACTCTTTTTTTTTATTTATATCTACTGCAGGATGCAGGCTTCTCCCAATGACCTCCAATTTAACTTGCCTTTCGTAAGCAGCTTCCATTTTATGCCTGCAATTTTTTTAATTTCATCATCCCGCCATATCTTCTGCCGTCCCCGGCTGCGTTCCCCGTCCCTCTAATCAGTGTTACACTGGAAACAGCAATGGTCTGCACTAGAGAAACAATCAGTTTCTCCTTGTCTTACTCCATAAAGGGTCGCGGTCCGGCAGGTATTTTTTTAAGTGATAGAACTGTGGTATGGGGTACGCACATTTGTAGCATGTTGAACAAAATGACGTCAGCACTTATGTTTCCAACCCTTGTCAAATAAAAAAAACTGCACTGAAATTGGCAATAATTTTAGGCCTGCAGCTGTTTGCTAAAAAGACTGAAAATGTTTCTGTTCATACACCTTTAAAGTATGCATTTTTAATATCTAATAGGTGAGGTTATTTTCATTATGTGTTTTGCCTAATTTTTGACAGTTTGCAGCTATATCTTACTAATTGCACCATAGGTTGGTGAAATTGCTAAAAAAATAGTAATACTGTGAAAACCAATATATTGAGCAGTTTTAACAGCCCTTGGAAATCACATGAAAGAGCATTGCGCTGTACTAGATGTATGTACATGAGGGACGTTCACTGCCGCTTTCAATATGTCGAGCGCTGTGCCCTGCAAGTGGGCTTCTTCTAATAGTACCTCAATCTCATTATTGAGTCATGCTTCTTGTATATAGTATTGGTCTATTAAAATGGCACTTTTTAAATAGATTATGTCAAATGAGGCATTTAATCTGACGAAAATTTTGTAAATGCTGTGGAGAAAAAATTAACAAGCTGCATGTCTTCGAAAACGGGGGATTCCTGCAGCAACAGTCTTATTTATGCTCCTTATGACGATTTGCTTCAGTAAGCATCACTGAGGCACAGTTTTGCAGTGCTGTGAAGCATACTGATAGTGGCGTACTACCTGGGGCCCATATCTCTTGTACCGAATTAGCATTAGGTGTCGAACACCTTCTTTTGATTATTATGTCCGGGTTCAACTAATGTAACTGGAGTAATATTTGTGCAGATAAGCTGATCTCTTTACAGCTTGCAGTAATTTAAGTGAGAGTGCGTTATTCCTGGACTGACTTTGAATTTAGGTAAACTCTTTTTTCTCTTTATGTGGCCTAGTATGCTTGTATTACAATAACTTAATGAAGAACATATGTAGTTGAATCGCTCACTTGATGGCATTTAGTTCTTTCTTTTTGGGGTGTTTTATGGTCAACTAGAATATTATCAGGTAAAATATGTCCTCATTTTTATATTGCCACTGTTATCACACATACTGCAGCGATATTTTGCCTTGTTGATGATTTTCAAATGGCATAATTTACGAAGCTTTTATTGGGAGACAGCAGTGTACGTAATCGAGAACAATAAACCATTTTTTATTATTGCGATAACAAATATATGGGCACGCCAGACGCATTTTATGCCGTTGCCGTCGCCGTCATGTGCCGTATAAAGTCCAAATTGATAACATAGTTTCGCGTGTGGTATGTTCCGTGTGCGAGCGAAAGCGCGCCGGCGCCGCCGACGAACGCATCTCAAGCAGAGATGAAACGAGCCTGACGAGGAGGAGGCGGGGGGGGGGGGGGGGGAGGGAGGTGCTGCACGCCTCTTGCAGGAAATGCGTACTTATGACCTACCGGGTGTGAGTGCTCGTGGTCGCGCGTGTATCTTTAGAAGGGGTCAGCAGGTGGCTCATAGTCTTGTACGTGTTGTGTTCTCATCGCAAAGTTTGCGTTGAAGCCATAGAAAGTACAAAGGTCACTTCGCTCGCCACAGCGGCCACGTTTCCTAAAGGAGGGATTTGCTAGCCTTTCTTCGTTTCACATTCCGATTTATTGCTGTCGCATTCATTGCTTCGCCCTTGCGGCGAAACTGTGACTTTTTATTGTTCTGAAAGCTGCCATGAAAATGTGTTCTAAACGTTTTAAGGAGCATCAGCAAGGTGTTCTGTTTTGAAGAGAAACTTTTCATCTGGTCTAAAAACAGAAGTAGCCACGACACCAGTCTTTTCGGAATCATTGAGCAGCACGTTTATAGGTGTATTGTACAGTTGGTAAATGTAAAACAGTGCATCAAGCAGTCACCAGTTCGCTACAAATGCTCAGACTACCATCAGTGCAGACAGACAAGGTGGTAGGTTGCACAAAACAGTGAGCAATATTAGAGGTCACATGTTGGTGTAAACAGCGAACATGTCACCATCATGTAATTAACTGCAGTGTGAGCCAGACGACTACTGCTGAACATTGCAAATAACTGAGTCATAATGCTGCATCATTTCCCTTTTTCGATAAGTACAACTTGACAAGAGCCAATGTAACATACTGTTTTACATGTTCCGATTGAATATTGTTCTTTGATCAAACCACGCTGAGTGCACTGCATTGACAATAGCGTCAATTTATCTCTCTTTGCTCCTTCACATCTGCCTCAGTGGAGCAAGGGAACAGCATGAACGCACGCCAAGTTATGCCCCTCAGCGAGTACAGAAAATATATATTTCTTATGTTTATTTTTTTATCGTATCACCTTTATTTCAAATAAATTAAGGTCTCGTATCTCAAGACCGTGGAAATCTGTGGGCACTCGCTACCACCGGTTTAGGATTAATTTCACGGAAGTTATACTGCGTCCTGACGTCGTAATGCGGACGCTGATACTAGTTTCGGTTTAGTTTCCCGGAGGTTATGCGACGTCCCGTCATCATTAAGCAGAAGCTGGTCACGTTTTTTGGACTCTTGCGAAGACCAATGTAGCAGCGTAGAAAACAATCCAGCGAACATCAAAACATCGCATCGTGGTGTTCCCACGTGACCACATTCATCGCCATGACCTCACAATGCAGCATAGCCTCGGGGAAACGAAACTTAAACTGACTGTGGAAAAGCTATTACATTGAATTACTTAGGTTGCCCAGAGGCTTGGTAGTGTCATCATATGCTCCCGAGGTCGTTACCTTCATATAACACAGAAAGTGGATCGTCGAGAATATTATACCGGTACCTCTCTACAACTGAGAGCAACATTCCAGAGCAAGACGCACATTCACAACGCATCGCATCATCGGTGATATGACGCAACGGTTCGAAACGTGAACCGGTTCCTTTGCCCTCGAGTGCTTGGACAGAATTACGCTTGCGTCAGCGAAACAGCGATTTTGGCCAATCATGCGAGGTTGAACAAAAGGGTTCACTTTTCGAACCGCTAGGATAGCACCGCAGAGCCACATTTGAAACCAGAGCTACTCATGGGTACCGGGTCTACTTTTCAGTTCGTCATTTGATTAAACAGCGGTAACTGTCACGCACCCCACTTTCTCGATGACCTGCTTTTCTTTTTCTTTTGATTTGGCGCACGCATAGCGAGCCTAATGCCACACATAACAAAACAACAAGGTTCGTAGTGCCCCCTAGCGGCACCTAGTGGAACCGATAGTCGTCTACGTAGCAGACGCATCCGCTCGGAATGGGAAACAGGTCGATAAGGGGTTTCTGGCCCGGATCGTAAGGATTGACTGCGATGAGCGGGAAGAGCATCTCGCGCTGCTTGCACGAAGACTTGTAGCAGGGCACCATGTAGTCGCATGGCTTGTTTCGGTACCTGCGAGACAGCAGAAGGAAGTCACTGGTGATGACGACGCCATCGCGTCACGGCACTAAGCCGACATTGCATCATCTCAGCGGCACCGAAAATGCATTCCAGGTAAGCAGGCGCCTTCAGATTATTCTTTAACTTCGCATACCTTAGAGCAAAAGAAAAAAAAAGAAAAAAAAAAGCTGACGTTTCGCTTCGTGAACGCAGGTACTACGCGCTTATGTGTGGATGCTACTCAATTTACGCGCATAGCGCGTAGATGCTCTTCTGTTCGGCCTTGAGCTCCCAAGCGAACTTAACAAGCTATGTTGTCTTGCCTGACAAGCCCGCATTGACGCAGGCCGCCCAGTATGTCCTTTGAGTAACCTGGGCAGGTCTAGAGCGCGACTTTTGCGGTCTTGTCGAGCTCGCGCCAGGCGCTTGGGGACAATGGAGTCGGTCGACTCGCGCTCGGTCTGCCGCTGGTGATGTTGCTGCTTCGCCCTCGCTCATAGCTCGGCATCTCGATCGCCAGACGAACCCGATAAATCCATAGCGCACATAATTCATAGAGAGGATCCCCCCTTCACGACGCTCCGCCTGCTCCTTCCTCGAGTGCTCCACCGCGCTCTCCGCCTCCAAGCACCTTTCAGCGCTCACTTTCCTCGAGGCCTCCGACATGATCTCGCCGATTTAACACGTGTGTGCTTGAGCGTGAAATAAAGGCCAAAGTAGCCGCCTATGAATTTAGCCGTCAAAGAGCGCCGCAAGTTATGTCTGCATGACGTCAGGAACGTAGACGTGACGGCTTGACGTAGCAGCATGGCAGATGACATGCCTGACCGAACGAGAAACAATTTACAACCCAATGAATTGGTTCCAACACGTCACGATGTTGCTCCCCCACGTGACAACCCTGTGCTTGTCAACGCTACTAGAGTAGGCTAGACCTAATCTATAGCGTTTGGTGCTTGCCTCACTAGCGGAACTTACGGTTCGTCCGGACTTGACGGCGAGCGAAAGTTAATTGTTGCACGTTTTGGAATGTGGAAGCACGCACCTACGTCACATGCAACAAATGTCAGAACCGAAAGAGATGCTTCGTGAGAATATTCTTTGCGGGCGGGAGACGCGCGGATGTGACGGCGACAGGAATGTTCGCCATTGCGCTTGACAGGACATGGAATTGACGCTTCTGCGTTCACGTGTGCATATACGTACTTGCATTTCTCGACGCGCGTGACCTGCGGAAAGCGCTCGGTGTTGACGACGGTCATCCAGAGGCCCTTCCAGTTCTTGGCCCAGCCGATGCGCAGGTACACGGCCTCCGAGCGGCACACGAAGCTTCCGTGCTGCTTCTCGGCGGCGAACGCCAGCGTGTAGTTCTCCACCCACTGGACTTCGTGCGGCGGCGTCTTGTACAGCGTGTGGTACAGGTCGTACATGTGGTTGTAGAACCGGTCCACTACTGCCTGTACTTTCTCACTGCGACGGAATAAGCATGTTGGCTTGAGTACTGCGAAACTAACAGGCGCTCAAAGAAAATACTCTCGAAGCCATATTTTATTTGCTAATTAATAAAACTAAATTTTGTTCATAATATCTACGGGTATGTAGATGACAAACTTACAATGTCAGTGCGTTCACTTATGTCTGATAAAGGTGCCTGGACGCAGGTCTCAATAGCCTGTGCGTGGTTCTCGGGCATATTGCATGAGAGTATAAATTAATTAGTGCCCGCGAATGTTTTCTTTGACCTAATGAACCTATTGAAGAAGGAAGCAAGTGGATACTACTACCTTTCAACATATTAGTCTCGTATGTCCACTCTTCCTGCACGTTTATTCGGCGATGGTTCGATTATCCTTAAAGGACACACTTCGCAGGTTCACACAGGTTCATTGTTCGCGCCTTGATATATCCTAATATTACAAGAAACTCATAGCTGTTGACAGCTGCTTGCGCTGTTTTGTTTTTTTTTTTCGCTTCAACTTTTAAGCCCGAGGTATATATATGCGCTGGTTGCTTTCTTGCCGAGCATACAACATGAACGCTGTTTCCTGCTGTCTTATCTCACCTATTGACAATAGGCGTGGCTAGGAGGGGGGGGGGGGGAGGGAAGTGATTATCCCTCTTCCTGAAGTTTTTCAGTTTGTATGTGTATATGTACACGCACGCATCCAAACATAAAAGGGCATAAATAAAGAGGCGTATACCACTGCCTGTGCGGTATGCATACAGCTGTATTCTCCTGCGCACTCACCTGGGGTAGTCGTGGTTGAACACGCACAGGTCCAGGTCCCTCGCACACGAGGGCCTCCCGTGCACGAAACCAGACGGGATGATGGACGCCGCCGGCACAAGAGACGTCTTCCCTTTGGAGAAGCGCCTGTCCCCGGAGAACGGAGGTTCCTTGTGGTACAGGACCACCACGCCGCCTGCTCCACCAGAACCATGGTGGTGTGGGAACTCCGAGCCCAGAACCGTAGCCATGGTCCAGAACAACGCCAGGCAGAGGGCGCCGGACGCTGCTGGCAACTGTGCCTGCTCGGACGATATAGGTCCCATTGCCGGTACACAGTTAGGGTACACTTGTTACATGCTGGATGGCCTTTTTGGGCAAGAAGCTACACAGATAGCTTGTCGTCTCCCAGGAGACTCAACAAAGCAATGACAGAGTAAACAGTGTGTGCGCAGCTACAAAAGTATGCAGTTGGAACAGAGCAGGGATATATGGACTTTCAAAGAATCGACAACTGGGCTGATTGGTAATAGTTCTTGACCGTCTTGAAGACACTGCAAAAAAAAAAAAAAAAAGAAGGAGACACGTATAAGAAAATATTGACGGTCACACCACAGCGTTGTGGTGTGTCCTTCAATCTTCTCTTGTCCGTGTCATTTCTTCGCTCTGTTTTCAACATACTCAACATATATGAACTCTAGCGCGGTGTAGCGCCTTAATTGCGTCTACCGGGTACCGGTCACGTGCTCGAACGGTAACCGATGGGGCCTAAGGGTAAGGATCACCCAGTCTGAACTTAGACGGCACGCCGTGTCGTCTAACGTCTCATTCGAGCGCGGTCCTTTAAAGAATGTCGCATGAGCGATCCAAGTTTTCTTGCATGACCCCCTGTGATCACCCACCATTGTAATCGCTTATCGGAAGCCGCGTTTCCTTTACGCTCGCCTCAAGGAACAAACTGAACGGATGGGCCTGCATCCGGAGCAACCAATCGAAGTATTCGTTCGGCGCGAAAATTCGAAACTTGCCACCAACTCCGCCATCAAGGATGAAGAGCTTACTGCATGCCAGCACCTTCGTTTTTACCTGACGATAATTAGTGGTTTATATGCAACAGCTGTACGTGTGTACGCGTTTGTCTATATATCACGTTACCTCAGTCAACCACATACAATCTTACAAGGCGTCGCACAAGAATGCTCTCTTTGCATCCAATATAGACTTTTCTTGGCACCAATTGGTACATAATCCAGGAAGGGCGGAAACAGCGCTTAGTGACAGACAAGCGAAGTAGGAGAAGAAAAAAAAAAGCGCAGTCTTGAGATACATCTACTCACGCATAATAACTAAAATAAGCGCTTTCTCATTTTTGTCCCTCTTTTTAAAGTGTTTTAATCGAGTACCGCTCTATCGCTTCCACGGAACAGCTGAAAGTTAGCGCCCTGCGTGTCTACGGCTTGTCGAGCTCTAAAAGGAACACTCAAGAGAAAAAAGGATTTCGTATTATTGAACTAGTTTTTCACGATATCAAAAACACCACGCTTGCTGCTAAAAGACGCTTGGTTGAGGAAACGCGCAAAAAGAAAATGCGGGTGGCGCGCCACCTTCAAGTTAGTTCCCGCACCGTTTGTCGTGACGTCATAGATTTTGACGGCGTCCACTAGGGCATACACAGTTCCTAATTGGTAAAAATGAAGTACATTGTCATCTGAGGGAGCCAGAGACTTTCATCAAGTTTTAGGAAATTTCGTTGAGCCAATGAGGCCAAAACACGCGAAATGACATTGACATTGGTGACGTCACCATCGGAGGTTTCGGCGGGAAATATAAAAGTGACACTTTTGGCATTGATTTTCTCATCTATTAATTTACCTATGGTGGTGAAATTAACGACACTAGAGTTTTCGGAGTAACTTATCAGTCTAAACTGATTTATTGTTTCACTTTAGTGTCCTTTGAAGGCTGTTCCCAATCTCTCACATGTATGCGAACAGAGTTGCCATTTCTATCGCTGGAAGTCGAACCCGTAACCTCGTTCCCCGGGACACATCCACGTCCTAAACAAGCGTTGGCAGCGTCGCACTTCCAGTAAAAAAGGTAAAAGACGTGCTGAGAAATCCTTTTCCGTGGTTGGCCCGGTCCTCACCGTGCCTATCCGTGGCGGAATCCCGGGCCTCCGCCGAGTGTCCATGGTGACCAGCTTGTGACTCGCTCGGCACCTTCGCTCACGCGGACGACTCTCTCTGCGTGCTCTGAGTGGACGCGCGGTCCGGCACCGGTGTTTTTAAGGCGGCCCGCGCTACAAAAGGGGCACCGGGCCGGAACGGGGCCAAGGGAGAGCGGCCACCGCCGCGCGGCGCGCATTGTTTCTGCGGTTGCCGGGATGCCACCGGCACCGCTAATTGCGCGCCTCGCCGTGCCGCCGCGGTGTAGAAGGGGGCGTACGTATTCCGGTGAAAGCGAACGCGAAGATTCCGTGCTCGTATATACGCGATGCGCGGTGGAAGGTGCATCGGGTGCTCGTTCGGCGGTGACCGCCCGCAGCAACCGGCCTTTTTTCGTGGGCCTGCTTTCTGGACTTGCCGCTCGAAGCGTCATCTCGAAGTGGCGATGGCGCGCTGATGTCGCGCGTGGTCGGACGTCCTGGAAACGCGTGGTGCAGTTGTTCAAATTATGTAGTTGAGCTGGTGGATTGTGTGTACACTTTTCACTGACCATTGTACTTCCCTTGTCCTTCAGGCTACCTATTAAAAGGCGCTCCAACAAACGCTTCACAAAGTGTTGCTTGTTCATAAGGTTGTTGCTTTCTAGCGAAGCTTTACCCGCCACGGTGGTCTAGTGGTTATGGTGCTCGACTGCTGGCCCGAAGGTCGCGGGATCGAGTCCCGGCTGCATTTCGATGCAGGCAGAATGCTAGAGACTCGAGCGCTTAGATTTAGGTGCACGTTCAGGAACACGAAATGGTAAAAATCTCCGGAGTCCCCCACTAAGGCGTCCCTCGTAATACAAATACGTTATCTGGTACTTGGACTACGGTCATGACTTTGTTTTTTTTTGTTTTTTTTGTCACGTGCTGTCGTCACAAACTCTTCTTCTTCTCTTTCATTGTTTTACATCCCCTTTCCCCTTCCCACGTGCAGGGTAGCAAACCGGAGACTGCTTCTGGTTAACCTCCCTGTCTTTCCTCTCTCTCTTTCTCCGAGTAAATGATACGAGGGGCGTTCAATAAAGATTTCCCCTGACTGACTTCTATTTATTGCAGGATGCTGAAACTGCGCATGTGTAATGACATAAGTTACTGTAGGTTACGTGCCCATGTGCAACTCTAAACTAATAATGGTCTTTCTTTTAGAGGTGCTGAAGTGGTGTGAGGTGTGGTAATGGATGCAGTGGAATACAGAGCAGCCGTCAAGTTCCCGTACTTGAAAGGCCGCACTCCAAGGGAGACGTTAGATGAGATAAAAGAGGTTGATGGGGAGGATTCCCCATCATATGATGTAGTGAAGAACTGTCATCGTCAATTCAAATACGGTCTGATTTCGGTGGAAGCGGCTCGGATTGCAGGGCGAGCCCACTCCGCTGTCGATGAACACACCATCCAGAAAGTGGAGGCCGCCATTTCGGAAAATCGTCGCGTTAGCAATGGAGACCTAGCCCAACATATCAAGATTAGTGTGGGGTCCACAGAAAAAATCATTCAGGACCATCTTCATATGCGTAAAGTATCCGATCGCTGGGTTCGCCGGCTGCTCACACCTTTCCATTAGCAGGAACGAGTCGAATGCTCCCAGGCTCTTTTGACCATGTGCAATGGACACCAGCAGGACTTTTTCAACAGACTGATTACACAGGATGAATTCTGGGTCCATCATTATGATCCGGAGACTAAAGTCCAGTCGATGCAATGGAAGCACTTGGACTCACAGACTCCAAAGAAGGCACGCACCCAGCCCCCGGCGGGCAAGGTCATGCTCACAGTCTTTTGAGACCAGCACGGAGTAGTCTGGATGGAGTTCCTAGCAAAGGGTGCCACGATTACTGGGGCATACTATTCTTCACTGCTGTGAAAGTTGCGAGATACCATCAAAAACAAGAGACGTGGCATGCTCACCAAAGGCGTCCGCATTCTGCAAGACAATGCCCCAGTTCACAACTCACGTGCTGCCCGGACGGACGCACGCTCCTGCGGCTTTGAAATTCTACCGCATTCCCCTTATTCGCCCTACCTCGCACCATCGGACTTGCACCTCTTTCCAACATTGAAGTCATATTTGAAGGGCAAGCATTTTCCAGATGATGAGACTCTGATTTCTGAAGTTACAACATGGCTGTCGTTACAACCTGTCGACTTCTACAAGCGAGGTGTTTACAGTTGCATAAAAAGGTGGGAGAAATGTGTGTCCCTGGGTGGCACCTATGTAGAGAAGGACTAGTAAATCTGCAAAGTTTCGTTGCTCTCCGGCCCCAGGAAGTGGGTCAGGGGAAATCTTTATTGAACGCCCCTCGTAGTCTCTAGAGCGTGGACGTGTCAGCGATCAGTGGTTTCCGATATGTCAATCTGATCTTTTCTCGGGGTGACTTGTTATTTCATGTTGCCGCATTTCATTGTTGCCTAGACATGAACGGATGACCGTCGTTGTTGCTTGTGGCAATTGAAGTGTTGTGCTGCTAAACAAGTGGATGAAGGCCCGATTCCCGGTATGGAGGAAGGAAACAGTTAGGAGGGAGCATTGCGCAATGTGATAGAAAGAAAAGTAGTACCTCATGCACACACACGCCAAGCTTGCCTTGCCCTCATTTTCCCGATGGGGCAAAGGCAGTTTTTTTTTCTTTTTTTTCCCTCTCCCCCCAGTGGTGTGTTTATCTCCCCCAGGCCTCCTCTATACCCTAACCTCTCCTCTACTTTTCTCCCCATTCCCCACAAGTGTCGCGGTTGTGGTGTCCTCGCCCGAGAGACAGTTACTGCGTCACTTACCCCACTCTTCACCTATTTTCCCAACTCAAGAATCTCTCTCTCGAAAATTTCTTTAACAGCGAAGATGTTTAAGGGTTCGGTAACTTGCGCTCCGTCGTAAAAAAGCTATCAGCATCATGAACCGGCATGCGCTCTCTTCATTCACTTTGCCGTGAAGCTGCCGTGTTTATGCTATCGGTAACATGTGCTCCGTCGTGCGAAACTCCTCGGGTGGGTATGCGTCGCAGGAATTGGGCAAGCCCCACTACCGTGTACAGGAAGTGCGAGTCTCAAACGAAAACGAACACGTGGAAAAGAGAGAAAAAAAGAGATAGAGAAAGAAAGCAATATAAAGAAAGAGGAAGAGAAAAATAGAGAGGAAAAAGGGGAATAAATACATAAAAGATAGAAAGACAGAGAAAGAGAGAGAAAGTGACACGAGAAAGAGAAAGAAGAACATAGAGTAGACAGAAAGAGAAAGAAAGAAAGAAATAAAGAGAAACAAAGAAAGAGAGAGGAAGAAGCAGAGATAGAGATGGAAAGAGAGATAGAAAGACAAAGGAAAACATGGAAAGAGAGCAAAAGATATAGAAAGAAACAGACACGAAAAAGAGATAGAAAAAAAAACAGAGAAAGGCAAAAAGAGAAAGAGAGAAATAAAGAGAGAGAGAATGAAATAGAAGAAAGAATAACAATAGAAAGAGCGAGAAACACAAAGAAATAGAGAGAAAGAAATTAAAAGAAACAGACAGAAAAAAAAAACAATAACGAGAAACAAGGAAGGCCACCCAGCTGTGCTCTTCCTTCAGGCTTGGCAACACTAGACCTAGCATTGAGACCTAGCATAACCAAGCAAGGCCTAGCAAGGCCAAGTAAGACCTAGCGAAACCGAGCAAAACCATTGCCAACTTGGAATTTACCAGCTTCGCTGTGTTAAGCCATGCGCCACTTAGCGCAAGCTTCGTCAATTTTCGTTTGCTATTTATTCGAGAAATCCGCGCACAAAAGTTATCTTGATGGCTAGAGAGAAGAGATGACGGAACACCGCACTGCTATCGCAATCGTTTACTATTATTCCAAATTATGATACGCTTGCGCACTCATGGTCTCGTCCATATTCTATGTAAACACAAATAATCAAGCTGCTAATCAAGATAACAACTGGGCGTGCAGCTTCCGCACGGTGTCTTCGCGGGACTGTGCGAAACGTCAGTGGCTTCCATAACAATTCACGCCTTTTTACGGCGAGCGTGTCTAATTAAGGAGATGGTCTGAAATGGTTTTCGCGTAACGGTTATAACTTGTATGCGACGACGTGGTCGATATAAAAGTGAAGTCGTCCTGAAGATATGTCGGAGGCCTGAGTTCGCGTTGAAGAAAATTACAGGGACGTTTCACTTCGTGAACGCGGGTGACGCGCGAGCGAATCGGTGCTATCCCCTAGTCCATAGCCCGTAGAACGTCTCTTTACGTTAACTAGGATTGCCTTGATCTTGAACTGAATTGTACAGCTCGAAATACAACACGGACGACAAAGAAGCACACACACTCCACGAAGGCGGTTTGGCGAATGGTGCATTTACGCTGGCGCGTAAAAGTGGTTAACCTGCTACCCTTGACCCCAGCATTGAGAAATTAGGTGTTCGGAATCATCGAAAGTGAGATGTGTTCGTGTTTGCTTCTGCGGCCATTTACTATGGTAGTTAATGTAATTATTACGCGAATGTTTTCTCCGCATATTCGCGTTGTTGTTCTTGGCTCACAAGCGCCTCTTTCGAGACGCTTCGTCCTTTCTGGCTCTCGGCTTTGCCTGTAGGTGGCACTGCTTGTGGGGACACACACCACCACAGCAATGTGACAGATAGGGCGTTTACGCTTTCGCGTAGAAAATAGTCCTGTAAATAAGAATATACCCTATGTAGGTATTTCTCATTCAAATAGAGGGCAACAGTCGAACGCCCTTACACTGAAACAGACACCTAGTATTTCCGTTTGACAATCTGCCTTTTTCACAACCCCACGGCGCATGCGCCATTCCCCAAGCGGAAAAGCCGCGAAACCTTGTGTTGCGCATGATTTTAGTGTAGGAGTCCGGCCAATGACAAAGAGCTTTTACGAAAAAGAAGCTTGTGGACACGGTCCCAGATGTACAGTCCTCGACTTATAGCCATGAATATAGCCATGAATGTGGCTATCGGATGCGCGCTCACCCATTGGTGATGTTGAACACATTATTTGCTAATAATGACGACCCTTTATGTTAAAAAAAAAAGACACAGAAGTAAAAATGACCTTGGAGGAGGCAAGACACTAACGTCTTCGATTATCAGTCCCTGACAGCACCAGACTGCCCGAGGCGCTGCATACGCAATGCTCATCGGCTGTAGGCACCGCCTCGGACAGGTCCAGGATTGTCAGGAACGAATAATTGAATAGGTCCATTATATCGTGCATGCAACCTAAATTTCTCCATGGCCACAGTTCCACTCGACCACTTGAACCCGCCGCAGTGGTGTAGTGGTTCTGGTGCTTGAATACAGACACGGTGGTCGCGGGATCGATTCCCAACCACGGCGGACGCATTTCGATGGAGGCTAAATGCTAGAGGCTCGTGTCCTTAGATTTAGGTTCACAGTGAATAATTCCAGGTGGTCGAAATTTCCGGAGCCCTGCACTACGGCCTCCCTCGTAATCATATCGGGGTTATGGGACGTAAAACCCCAACAATTATTAAATAACAACTACACCTGACCACAGTTCGTACGACGCCCACCCGGAGGATCCTCGTCACTAAGTCCCATCGTACGCTCCACGCAGCACACCAGATGCGGACACTTTTGTCTGGCCAAGAGCGTGCGAGGAGTCGCCTCACTGAAGTGGGTCGCTTGGGAACGCTGTAACGGTCGCTGTCGGAACACACACCGCAGCGATGTCGTAATGCGCCGGTTGGTGGATGCACGGCTTTCACGGTTTCTTTATCGGCGCCGCCGCTGCCTCCGCGACCTTCCAGCGGCTCATCGCGACGTACGTCTGTCCTTTATTGTCGCTGAGAACATTGCAGGGTGCGTGGGGGATCGCGGCGGACGTCCCAATGAAAGACGCACGCGACGCCGCGCGCTCTTGCACTCGCTACCTTGTAGGCGAAAGAGCTGTGTGCGGCCGTTGATTGTATCGGGCCATGTAACGAGCGTGGAGCGCTGGTCATCCCGATTTCGTTTGCACTTGCTGGAGCCCTTGTCATACACTGCGTTAAAAAACGAAGCGTTCGTGGCTGGACATAGCTTGCGAACTTACTTTGAAACGGTCAACATGTTCCGTTATGACCGAGCTCTAATCACTTGTGTACCAAACCCAGCTGCGAAAGAGACCAGTGGCGAGAGAGGGGGCGGATCTCGGGGTTTCGAAAGCAGACCTTGACCCATGGAGTCGGCAAACTCCAAGGAGCTCGTTCCGTATGCAGGGATGCGGGTACGTGGGTGTGCGAAACGCATGCACTATGGATGCTTGTGTACGGCCAAACGCACGTGCTTCGGCTTTCTCTTCGAGCGTCTTTCGACATTCGCACGACAGTCGGGGACGTCCTATAGTTCCGACTCCTCGCAAGCATGTCCCATTGGTGGACGAACTATAAAGGCTGCCCCCTCTTGAAGGTTTTCGCGGTCTATTCCGCCGTTACTTTGACAATGGGAATACGTATTGGCAGTTTGAAAGCACGAAGCAGTGATAAGTTTTTCTTCGAGGGCCCTCTAATGTTGTGCGAAGTGATAGTTTACTGACACGATATAGACGGAAAGATTGTCAGTACCTTGAGCGACAAGGTAAGAAAGAAATCGTCACTAATTATCTGTTCTACTACCCCAAAAAAGCAAAACAGCATGTGTGATCTGCGTATTTATTTATACACATTGCACAGAGAAATACGGGGGATAAAACAAAGTTTCGATACGTACAGCACATGCACATTTCACGTGTGCACCACATTACAATACAAACACACTTACATATTATACAATACTGACACTCTGCAATGACAGCATGAAATATCTCGTAAATCGACACATATTCATTATAGACAGAGGTTAGACGATTATTCGAAGTTCTGGCGCGGTCTACACGCAAATTACGAAAAGAACGCGCACTTATTTGCACGATTCATGGCGGCGTCATTTGGGCAACGGAAGGCTTTCGCGAAGGAAGGCATGGTGGCAACAGCCTTGTTGCAGCTCACTCGCAGTTCGACCGGGAACACGTTGTCCAGTCCGCACACGGTGATGCAAGCGGCGACAAAGAACAGCTGGTCCTCGCTCAGTGCTGGAAAAACCTTCAACGAGCGGTCATATTCGGTCACGGCCGCCTCGTACGCAGCGTGGACGGCCTCCATAGCGACCATCTCCGGGAAGAAGTCGCTGTAGTTGCCCGAATCGGGCTCGAGGCACGACGCCTTCTTTGCTAGTGTGGACTTCGTGCCGGCGGGCAGCCACGAATCCGTGATTCTTCCTTGAGGGTCCACCTGAAAGGTGCGTGAAAAGGTCAAGCAGGGCCAATTCGGGTTTTTGTCTACGTATATGCGGGTCATCATAGGATTTAGATTGAATGAAGACGGTCGGGCTGTTACAAAAGCGGATAGCCGACATAAGCAACAATTTAGCCAACATCATAGCCAGTGCTAGCAACTGCTGGCAGTATACGAATAAATACGGAAGGCCATAAACGCCACCGCTTAACGTTCACAGGCATGCTGTCGCATATAGGAATTACAATTCACGAAATCAGATTATTCTGAAAGCCACAACATCGGGGGATTGAATTCCCCACTACTTCGCCTATTTACCAGGATATGCACCCAGGAAGGCCCGACATCTACAAGTACGGCTGCTGTTGACAAATCTATGCACTATGTCTTGAAGTGCTGACAGGACATGCTCATATTTGTAGTCAAATATAGTTCTTGAGCTCATAGAAAGTGCCGAGTTAGTATGTCGCGTTTGTACAAGAGCAGACGGCATAACTATCGCAGAAATACAATAAGAGGCCCGGAGCGCATGTGGCACTATATTGCAGAATGTGTGCTATATCGAACGACGTGTCCTGGGACATCTCCGTATGCGCGACTCTGCGAGTCGATGACAGCGTACAAAATGACTTATACGACAAGAATGCGGAATTATCCAAACGTAAATTCTGGTCTTTGCGTGCCAAAACCACAATAACGATCAGGCACGCCGTGGTATCAAAATATGGATAAATTTTGACAACCAGTTTTTCTTAGCATCCGCTAAACGTAAGTACACAGTTGTTCTTTGCCTTTGGCCTTCATGAAAATGCGGCCGCCGTGTTCAGAAAGGGAACCCGCCTCCTCGAGCTGAGAAACTCAACACCTTGCCTGCCAAGCTTACCACTACGCGTAATATGGCGGAATTATAAATCTATCCAGAACATCAGTCTGACTCGTCCTCTTGTAAAAGAGGTGCGATTATTTGTGTAGGCTTCACATGTTTTACGTACATTTAGGTCGGGGTGCGCGCCGCAGAAACGAATAACTATCAAGTTATTCTATGCCAGTAACTATGTAGGTGTGCAGGCCTCTCGGTAGTACCATAGAAGGAACCACTGATAATAATGTCAAGACTACGCTGCATGGTGCGTTTTAGGCGCGAAGCACCGTAAGACCTCACAATTTCCGTACGTCCACCGTAGTCTACAGTCCAAGCGCAGGTGCAAAACAGCTGTGCATAAACCGTCTACAGAGCGAGCATAGCACGCATATGGTTCAAAGATAGACCATACTCGGCGCGGCGCTGCTGGAAAGCTGCTCGAAAACAAGCGCATCGATTAACAGGTGACAACATGCGCAAAACCGTCTACAGAGCGCGCGTAGCGCACACATGGTCCTAAAATAGACCGTTCTCGGGCGCGGCGCCGCGCGACCTCGTCTTTGTCAACTTCAGGCTAGATCCAATCAAAGAACCATTGGCTCTACATTTCACGGACCACAATGCAGTAATAATGAAGGCAAAACGGAATCCACAACTGAACACGACATACGAGTTATGGCCAAAAACACATTGTATATAACTGTACACACGCGTTGTCACTCATTTACATGCGCTAGTGGGCAATGTCACGGGAGATTCACGGTTACCAAAGAATCCCAAGTGCTTCGCACACTCATCATCATTCACTTCGTGGATATGGTTGGATTTTTTTCATAAGCTAAATCTCTACTGACATCTTTAGCAAATCGAACCGGTGCTCCTTGGTGCACCTGTGCGATTTGTCGAAGATGACATACAGTATTCTAGTACCTGGATTCCTGTGGCGTCGAAGCTCCTAACTAGTTCGAGGGCGTAAAAGAAGCCGAGGGAGCCGTAAGCCATCGCCTTGGTGCCCTTCGCGTAGTACCAGGGACGCGACAACGTCACCAGTGCCACGCAGACGGCGTTGAGAAAGTAGTCGTACTGGACGAAGGGCACTAGGAAGTTCCGGGGGTGCTCAAAGACCTCCCGATGATCATCCCATTCAAGCGTCAGTCTGCGCCAGTTTCTGGCCGCGGCGATCCAGTGCTCGGTGAAGGTCCTTGCCCTGGAGAACCAGCCTTCCTGGAACGTGGACAGCCCTTCCTCTGTTAGGAGGCTTTCGCTCGGCCATAAGGTCACCGACACGTTTTTGACCTTGTCGCCGAGGGCCTTCCTGAGACCCGGGTCAACCCAGGGCGCCTTCTCAAGTAGCGATGCTACGGTACGCGTGATTTCCTTCAGCGAAGCGTCTATGGCGTCTCGACTCTGCCGCGGGAAGTTGGCGGCGACGATCACGGAGACCAGGATCCACCGGTACGACGCGTCCACTTCGGTGGCGCAGAATGAGCGTCGCTGCTCACGGGCCATCCCCGGCGTGCCGTACTTGAGCGTCAGGAAGTCCCGATCGGCGATCGAGGAGAATACGAGAGTGAAGGTCCAGGACAAGTCCTCCAACAGGGCGGTGTCGTTGTGGCGGAGGAAGATGTTGTTCACGGCCTTTAGGGAGGCCTCGCTAGCGAACGTAATGCTATCCGACAGAAGGAACTGTTGGCGACTGGACGCCCGCAGCGCTTTTCTCCAGCGCTCCGCGCTGACGTTGACGGTGTGCGCTCCGATGTGGCGAAGATGGATCTGGAACGGCTCCGTGGACTCCGCTCTGATCGCGGTTCTCAACTCGTCGTAGATGTCGTTGTGTGTTCGTATGACCTGTTCTACCTCGGTGCGAGGTCGAGGTGGGCTGCCCATCGAGAACTCCCTGTACAGGCTGTTCCAGACAACGCCGTGCGCCTCCGAAGCTCGGATGTCTCGTTCAATGGCGAACCAGTGCCAGTGGAGAGCTGCTGGTTGCAGCACAGCATTGTGCGTTCCATCGCCGTACTGCAACACGGTGACATCGAACCACGGACCCAAGCGCCAGCTGAGCGAGAGGTCCAGAACGACCTCCAGAGGGTCCACTCCGGCCGGCGGCGCTTCGGGCCAGGGCACGCGGAGTTCGCGCATGAATTCCTTGAGCTGCCGGACGCCCTTGCGCGACTCGGCCGTCGAAACGTCACCCATGCACTTTCTGAAGACGGCGAGGACGTGACCGGCATACTTCACGTATTGAGTTGCCCGACTCAGCTTATCCTCGAGGCCGTCCGCCCACTTCTTCAAGCCATAGCCTATAACCCCGGCGAACGGCTTCTCCCCCTCGGCGTACACCCATTTGGAGCAGACGTAGGTTTCGAAGTCACGGCACGGGTCGACGCTCGTGTTGAGCCAGCGTTGGAGTATGTGGGCCTGCATTTCGCAGTCCTCGGTGCGGCAGAAAAGGCTGTCCAGGACGTTCGACTCGTGCGCAGACCTGGCGAAGAGAGCGTAGGCGAACATGCTGAAGATGACGGTCGTGGCCAGGCCCGCGGACACCGCCACTGCTGCGGACCGGTAAGACTTCTTGACGGCGTGAGTGGCAATGGATGACTCCTGCGGCAGATCCGAGGAGTAAAATAAAATCTGCAGGCGCTTTAGCTAACGCTAAGAAGCGCACAGGCGAAGGCCTGTGCTCTCAAGAGACACACTATGTTACTTTGACGTTATCCGATAATTAAATTGTTACTTCCTATTACTAGTTCTCTTTCTAGATGAAAAATACTCCAACAGAGGGGTGTTGCTGGAGCCAGTTTTTCGAGAAGCGGTCGTTTTGTCTACTTCAAGAACCTGCCGATAAATGATATTGTCTTCTATGATAAGACAAGACCACTTGCCAGAGCATTGGCTCCAGCAGCGCGCCCTGTTTCAAGGATTTTAACTCGAAAGTGTTTTATGTCGGGGTCCGCCAAGACTTCCATGACGTATTTCCGTCACGGAAATACGTTAGCAAAATGAACGCCATCAGATGGCAAAGAAAAAAAAATGTTGCAGTGGCTTAGCTCGGCTATGCCAGGATAACGTAGCGTTAGCAAAGGTTCAGCTGATTGTTCTTAGCTTTCCTGTCTAGGATTAGCTTGATTATCAAGCTTACTGCGGCTCCAGTGACACACACATGGTATACATATTATGTGGCACATGTATATTTATTTTGCCAGGCAACTACTTCGGGATCCGATGAGTTAAGCTTCTCCGCTCTTCTGCGCCGTTGAGTAGCATCTGCGCCCTCCTCCTCCATGGCTAAACCACACTGGCAAACGCCAGTCAGAGGCGCTATCAAGCGGCTCCAGCGCAGTGTCAGACGGCGACTGCACAGCGAAGGCGAATAGCTGCGCGCGCGCCGGCGCCAGTACGTCTACCTCGGCTACGACGTCACTCCTCTGGAAAGCGCAGACCGGCGGCAGCGAGTCGCGCGCGGCAGCGGCGGAGTGCGCGGGAGGTGCCGGCTCCGATGCGCCAGCTGTGTGACATCACTGATCCTCGCGCATGCGCAGTACGGCTCTTGAGGAGCTACGCGAAACTGGCTCGGCTAGGCCAGTTTAGCTAACGCTACAAAAAAAACTATAAAGAAATCCCGTTGACAGGATTTGAACCCATGACCTCTCGGTCTGCGACGATGGCTGGCGGGCGTTTAGCCCACTGAGCTACCGCCGAACACATAAAGGAGGCTACATGAACGCGCCTTTTACCTTTCACACTTTCCTCTCATAGAGCTCTTGGATGGATGGATGGATGGATGGATGGATGGATGGATGGATGGATGGATGGATGGACGGATGGATGGATGGATGGATGCTATGAGCGTCCCATTGATAACGGGGTGGTGACAAGTGTGCCACCATGCTTGAAAAAAAAAAAAACTTCGTTGAAGCCGCAATAAGCTCCGGCAACGCACCGTTGCTACGACCGTCCCATTTGGCGCGTTTCCAATAGGAGAAGTGTAATTGCGTCAGAGCTTCAACACACGGCGAGGTGGCGGCTTTAGCCCAAGCCTCGCTCATAGCATCCATCCATATCGAAAAGAGCTCTCCGACGCTCGCCTGGCTGTCGCACCGCGTTCCCCGCTCGCCCTGTGAGAATTAACGGCCAGGCTAGAGGGAAGACACGACGCTCGTCGCGTTTATCTTCGCGTTTCACGATGCTTTGAAATAGTGCATATCGAGTATCAGTGTTTACTATTTGCTTGTTGATGCTATTTTTGCGCGCGATTCACCCCCATATGCGGTTTCCAGGTATATCTTGACAACTTCAGCTACCGCAAGGGTTAAATCATGATTATGGGCGTTAGTCCTCGCTATGGAGATGTGGCACTAGGCGTCAACGTGGGTGCGTCCACATCAAGCGGTGCTATGTCTGCCGAACAACAACAGACATTATACAAGCTCTCATATACCAATGCACTAAAAACAATCAACCACTTATGTGACGACACGTTTCACTTTCGTGTCATACCGATTCCTATGACGAGGGGATCAGCCATCTTTTTTCATACCTTCAAGTTTTCGTCATCTCCTGAACGTCTGCCTTGTTTAGTTTTCTTTCGATCGCCTAGACATCGCCGTTGCTTCTGCATGCTGAGACTTGGTCGCCGAAGTTTCAATTCCAATTTGATTCGAGTTCAGTTAACTTTAACATTTGAATATATTAATGCACACTTGATTCACTTTAATTCACTTTAACGGGTCGTTTACTTTAATTCACTATTTTTACTCACATCTGATTGATTAGCGCAGAATTAATGCTTTAATTGAATTTTAATTAATTCGCCTTAATTCACATTTGATTCACCTTGTGCACATATCTAATACTATGGAGGTCGACGCCTCAGACATACAACCGGTATATTTTGTGGAAGAAGGCCGCGTCTCCGTAGCTTCGGCCAGTCCAGAGCAGTCGTGCCCAACGTTTGTCGTGCCCGCCACGGCCAGCAGCGTCCGGCTAGCGCGCCCAGGACGATCTCCGGCCACAACACGCGCACCCGTGGCACTTGCGCACTTCGTCGTCTTCTTCATGGCGTCCCTCTGGCGCACAAGCGCCACAGTTGATATAGACAGGTTGTTCTTCACTTTCATACACCTTGAATTTAGTAATAAGGTCTGAGTCCCAAAGTGACTGTTTCGTCGACCTGCACGCTTTCCTTTAATAGACAGGACGAAGTACACAGGACGACGTAGGCGGACTAAAAAAAACATGGCTGATCCCTCCGTCATAGGAATCGGTATAACACGAAAGTGAAACGTGTCTTCACAGAAGTAGTGCTTATTGTGTAGTGATATATGAGAGCTTGTACAATGTCTATTCGTGTTTGGCAGCTATAGCACCGTTTGACGTGGATGCACCCATGTTGACAGCATGTCTCTATCGCGACGACTAACGCCCATGATCATGATTAAACCGTTGTGGTAGCTGACGGTGTGAACATATATTTCGACACAGCGAATCGTGAATCCCGCGTAAGGATGATATCAACAAGCTCATAATCAACACTGGTACCCGGTATGACCTTCTTCAAAGCGTCGTCAATTGAGAAGAGAAACGGCACGGTGTGCGCTTTCTAGCAATGGGTAGCCGACGCCTGTGCTCATGCATACATAACACACACGCGTGCGTCCCGCTGGCCTCTGTCTCGCAGGCGCTGCTCTCGCTCCACCAGGGCACGACATTCGCCCGTCGAAATCGCGTCCTTTCTGCAACGCATATTGCAGCAGTTTTGTTAGTCGGTGCTCTCGCAATTGAAGCAGTCGGCGGCGGAGAAATCTCGTTGGTGCACGTGGAATCTGCACTACTCCGATGAGCCGACGCACGCTAACACGAAGCCAAAGGCAAAGAACGTGACTGCGTCAAGGGTGCCCCGGCAACGCCAGCGCGGCCACTCTACCTCTCTGGTATCGAGACGCTTTAACTATGACCTCAGATATCGCGTGCAATCTCGGAGTAAGCGCTACTAAATGTCGATCGTGAAGCATTACTTCTTTTCACCTCTCACAGACGGCGGCACCGCCCCGCTCCGCCCACCGCGAAAGAGAATGTGTGAAAGATATAAGGCGCGTTCGCGCCGTGCCTAGCATCTCCCGAGATGGCTTAGTGGGTAGGGCGTCGGGCGCTTGCCGTCGCGGCCGCAACGTCGTGGGTTCGATTCCCAGCGGGGTATCTCTTTCTTGGTTTTTTTCATTCTCACCCGTTGGTGTCCATTTTATCAACGTCATATCCGTGACGGATGTACTTGGTGGACCCCGGCATAAAACACTTTCGTGTTAAAAAAACGCCGTAGTCCTGTTCGTCCTGTGCTCAGAGAGAGAAAGAGAGAGATAGGGATATACATACCGGTGTTGACACTGGCGAACGGCCCGCAGTCCGGTCTCTGGCGTTTGGAAGCAAAGCGCGAAGACGAGGGTTTCCCGATTCCGCACTGCCGGGCAGATATCCTGGTGTCCGAAGGCTAAGCGTGGACGGCCGCTGCTGTGAATGTACACGCAGAAACGCTCGGATGATGACCGTGTGCTAACTTTGGTGAGCGAATAATGCCGTAATTTTACTTCGTTAAAATTAGTTCCGGTAAATCATTCCAGGGAGCAACTAAGGCCATTACTGGTGTGATCATTTGTACGACGTCGCTCGAGATACCGAGACAAACATTTTTAGTCATCGTAGAGGCGCCTGCAAGCAAATTCACTGGTGGGTTCTTGTTCCGTCGGGTCGACCGTACCTTTAAAACTAGACACCGCATAACTATAACCGAGCCAGTATGAGGCGCGAGAAATGGCGGACGAACGTTTTCACTGTCTTCAATTGCGCATCAAACCAATTCTATTGCGTCTGAGCATGGCCTCTGAGATTGCGCGCCGTCATGTTGCGCTCGGAAGCCATGGTCTGAGGAACTGCTCTGGGTGCAGCTTACCAAGGTCCCCCGTTGGGGCAGAGGGGCCATCGTTCCACGAAAAAGGGTCGGCGGCATCATTTTTCCAGGCGGGACGCGGTGCCCTGCCATTCGTCGCAAGGTGCGTACTGACGGCGACGTCGACCTCGTCGAATGCGGCCTCTGTGGTGACGCGATCATCCGCTCACCAGCCGTCGCTGGCCGGACATTGGCACAGGAAGCCATGCCCGGGCTGCGAGAAAGACCGGGTGAGCTTTTACCGCGCGAAGCGCACCATTTTACAGTGCAATAGCTAAACTTTCACGCTACGGTACGCTACTCGGATGTCATCGAGGCGTGGCACATACAGAGGTGAAAATAATCATGCGTGTGTTTCTGTTCTATCGCGCTGCAGGAAATAAAATCATGTACTTGAACGAATAATGTTTTTTTTTCTGGCAATGTGGGAAAATGCGCGCCCAGCTCATGCGAATAGAAGTCTTTTGTGAGTCGACGCTTGTGCTCCCCATTAAAAATTTGTCCGACACCTATCCCCATAATCCGATTATGATGGAATGTTTTTTATCGTAATGATGGATATTGTGGTGGGCATGGTATGTGCATCTTATTGGTTCGCCATGAGTTTTAGGGAAATATTTCATAACCCCTGTATGCCAATTGCAACTAAAGTGTACGTTGGTTAAACAGGGCGTAGGCAGATCTTTTTACAGCGAAAGCTGTTATGAAATCACAACAAGGGCCGTTTTTGGTGCCCCTAGAAAAAATTCCAGGATGGAACGAGGTTCGAACCTGGGCCCTCTGCGTGGGAGCCCAGTGTTCTACCTCGGAGCCATGCCAGTGCTTGAAACTGTTTTGCAGAAAGACCCTATACAGGCTTTATGTCGGGAAGGAACCACATTAACATATGTAATGTAGCGTGGTAGAAGAGTAAAATAACAACCAAGTGTCACACAATGCGAATTCTGTAACCAGGCGTCGCACAATGCGAATTGCGCAACGAGTGGGTTGTTGAATGCTTCCAACCCATTACAAAGGGCTCTGCCGTAATTCTTCATCGTCATCAGCCGCAGCATCAACAAAGTGCGCATAATGCCTTACAGGTGTTTAGCAGATACCAAGGTTCTCCACAGAATGACGAAAAATTGCATAGTGGCTGCTTCCCTACTTCACAAAAATTGTGATGATTTATAGCGTAGTGGGTTCCTCGCAAGTGCACTTCTATTGGTTGCCAAGGAAGTCCATAAGGTTCCCATGATCCATGTCCGCAGGGTCTCAATAAAGTTAATTCCCTCTCTGTATCTTTCTCACGTTAGCGTATGTTATAAAGCGTGGTAATAATAACATCTGGGGTTTAACGTCCCAAAACCACGATTTGATTATGAGGGACGCCGTAGTGGAGGGCTCCGGAAATTTCGACCACCTGGGGTTCTTTAACGTGCACCTAAATCTAAGTACACGGGCCTCAGACATTTTCGCCTCCACCGAAAATGCAGCCGCCGCGGCCGGGATTCGATCCCGCGACCTTCGGATCAGTAGTCGAGCGCCATAACCACTAGACCACCGTGGCGGGGCTTATAAGGCGTGGTGGGAGAATGAAATAACGACCGGGCGTCACACAATGCGAATTACGTAACTAGTGGGTCCTTTAAAGCTTCCAACGCATTACTAAAGGCTCAGTCATAATTCTTCATCGTCATCAGCCGTCGCATCAAGAAACTGCACATAATGCCTTAGAGATGGTACCTCGCTTCTCCGCAGAATGACGAGTAATGTTGTGGTGGGTGCTTCTCAACATCACAAAAATTACGATTTGTGGCGTAGTGAGTACGTTGCTGGTGTAGTTGTATTAGTAGCCACAAGAGAGTTTATAACGGGCTCTAGAAATGCCGCTCTTCCAGCTTTGGCTGTGACTGTGCTGCGCTGTCCGCGCTGGCCTGGCGTTTTTTTTTTTTTTTTGAGGGGGGGGGGGAATTCCTTCTTGACCTGTAGTGGAAGCCGGGCAGGTAGATGTGGTCGAGGGTCATTTTATGCTATGTGTGCCATGACAAAAAAAAAAAAAAATTCGGGGGGGGGGGGGGGGGGGGGGGCATGGGCCCGGTGTGCCACCCCCTGGCTACGCCACTAACCTAGAACCATTATTAGGTACTAAAGTTCGCCACTGAAGCAATCTTGGCAAGTGGGCGGGGTCGGCAATTGCATTCTCTTGAGAAGCCTTCAAAGAGAATTTACGCAATCTGGCTGTTGTCATATGGTATAGGTAGAAGCATGCCGGCTTGGAGATATTTTAGTGACCCTTTGACTCTTATAGCACGCCATGAAGCCACACGTTCTAGGTCATGCCCTTATGTGCCAATCCGGCGAGCGGTCACGACGGCATTTATTCATTGCACGTTACGCTCTATGAGACTGCACTTCAGTTTTTTACCCTAATGGCCGAGTATTGGCTTTACATTGTGGGGAAGGGGGCGGGTGGGATAGTCATCTGTGAGCATGTTAAAACAGCCACAGACTTGAAACGATGCAGAATACTAGGCATAATAATACATAAATGAGGGTCAGAATAATTTTACCACAAAAGAGATACAATGTATTTCATTGTAGCATAAAGGTATGATTATACAATGCAGAAACACCAGGTCGACCTGCAGGACTATTAAAGTAAGTACAACACATACATGACATATTTCAAAAGTAGCGAAGAATTAGAAATATCAGACAAAAACTCGTCAGACGTTTGTTAACAGATCGGTCGCAGAAACGCCGGGCGAAGCGGCCGACCTTTCTGCTTTCTCCTACTTTTTTTCTCTTGCTTTCTTTCACAGTTTGCGCTAAAAATGTACCCCATTGATTTCAACCAACTCGCCCAGCAACAACTCTTTCTCAAGCATATTCCGGGTATGCTCATAAGGTAGTGCCAATACGCTCACTACCATTATTACCAGTATGGTCATTGAATGTCAGAATCAAAAACTAGATATATTTTTCAATGTCGGTATCAAAAACTAGATATATTTGCGAGCTTTCTTCGACGCTTGCTCTCGCATTTCTAACGTAGACTTTCGCACGTAGGTTCCTCTATGTCTACGTTCTATGAGACAACACTTTTTTTTCAGTCTAGGATTATTGTTACAACTAAACTTTACCACAAAGCTTCTAAAAATCCGCCCTTCTATTCAAGAATAAGCCGTATGTATATTCCTCACCCAATGCTTCTGCTATGCGGAGCTGATCGAAGTGGACCAGTGGAAGATGACGAATGCCATCCCGTCGGCGTGGTTGCCGCTGGGGGAATATTTCTGGACGTTAGCGACATGGCCGAAGTCTGTGCGGGCGACAGGTCGCTAGCCCCGCCTCCGTAGGCCACTTTCGATGGCGACTCCGCGGACAGTTTACGGAGGACGGTCGTGGCCCTTCCGGCTAAATGGGAAGTGCAAGGGAGCTTTGGTAACCGCGCATAAAATTTCCCGGGCGTTAGGATACTTTAGCAGTGCCGGTAATACCGTACTGTTTACGCTACGGTATAACCGTTCCGTGTTATCGATACGGCAATCCAAAAACGTTTTAGCTGCGCGAGTTGTTCAATGCGTATGGTATAGCGTGGTGAGATGATGGGAATGGCTAAGATAGGCCTTGCAAATTAAATACCCCCCTGAGGCGCAATTATGATACACTGTCAGTGTGTGTGGAGAGCGTTAACACTGCATGCCAAGGGAACAAAACATGTCCCTTTTGCGGATCATCAAAATTGCCTCAGTAGCTACGTTAAAGAAAAGGCTAGACACGTCCTATGTCACGTGTTCCCAAAGACACAAAAGCACGGAGTTCACTGAACCATGATAACTAACCGTGGCCCTCGAGTTTTCCAGCGCGACCTTTCCCTGTGAAGCTGCCACGGCGGGTCATAAGAGTAAGAGTGAGTGGAAACCCCTGCGAGAGGCTGCTGTCTTGCAGCGGACATCATCGGTAGGCTGCCTAGCCTGATGATATTAAATGCGAAGCATTTCTTAGCGAACTTCTGCGACTTTGAGCGTATCTATCTATCTATCTATCTATCTATCTATCTATCTATCTATCTATCTATCTATCTATCTATCTATCTATCTATCTATCTATCTATCTATCTATCTATCTATCTATCTATCTATCTATCTATCTATCTATCTATCTATCTATCTATCTATCTATCTATCTATCTATCTATCTATCTATCTATCTATCTATCTATCTATCTATCTATCTATCTATCTATCTATCTATGTAGCCGCCTACGACTTTGTGCTCTCCTGGCCGTTTCGTTAATCGGATGTATACCAAAATTGGTGTGTCATAACATGGCCTTATTACGAACATAAATGACAGGTGATAACATGAAAATCATGACATGCATGTCATGAACAGCATGATATACATTCCGCGGCCTTTGGGCTCTTGGCCGTTCCGTTAATTTCATATATACCAAAATTGGTACGGCGTGACAAGAGTTCATGACGAACATAATGACAGGTCCTAACATGCAAATCATGACGCGCATGTCATGTGCATCATGATTTACATGACATGGTCTCGGGGCGCTCGCGGCCGTTTAAATGAAGGGATACGTACGAAAACTGGTATGACGAGACATTTCTGTTTGACGAACATAACTGACACGTGGTAACATGAAAATCATGATATGCATGTCATGTATGACATGATTTACGTGCCACGCTCATGGCGCACTCGCGGCCGTTTCGCTAGATTGATATACACCAAAATTGGTATTGTGCGATGTGACTTTATGAAGAACATGAATAACAGGTGGTAGCACGAAAACCATGACATCCATGACATGTATGTCATGATTTACATGCCACGCTCATGGTGCATTCGCGTCCGTTTCGCTTGCGTGATGTACACCAAAATTGGTGTTACGCGACATGACTGTATGACGAACGTGAGACGTGGTAAGATGAAAATCATGACATGCAAGTCATGTACGGCCTGATTTACATGCCACGCTCATGATGCGCTAGCGGCAGTTTCAGTAGATTGATATACACCAAGATTGGTATTGCGCGATGTGACTGTATGAAGAACATTAATGACAGTTGGTAAGATGAAAACCATGACATGCATGTCATGTATGTCATGATTTAATTGCCACGCTCATGATGCATTCGCGGCCGCTTCGCTAGCTTAACGTAGACCAAAATTGCTATTGCTCGAGGCGACTGTACGACGACGGTAAATGGGACGTGGTAACATGAAAATCGTGACATGCATGACATGCACGATATGATTTATATGTCATGCTCATGACGCACTCGTGCCGTTTCGCTTGCTTGACACACCAAAATTGGTATTGCGCGACGCGACTGCATGACGAACGTAAATGAGAGGTGGTAACATGGAAATCATGACATGCAGGTTATGTATTTCATGATTTACATGCAGCACTCATTGTGTATTCCCGGCCGTTTCGCTAGCTTGGTGCACACCAAAATTGGTATTGCGCGACGCCACTGTATGACGAACGTAAATGAATGGTGGTAACATGATAATCATGACATGCATGAAATGTACGCCATGATTTACATGCCATGCTCATGGCGCACTCGTGGCCGTTTCGCTAGATTGATATGCACCAAAATTGGTACTGCGCGATGTGACCGTATGAAGAACATGAATAACAGGTGGTAACATGAAAACTATGACATGCATGCAATGTATGTCATGATTTACATGCCACGCTCATGGTGCATTCGCGGCCGTTTCGATAGCTTGATATACACCAAAACTGGTATTGCGCGATGTGACTGTATGATGAACATTAGTGACAGGTGGTAACATGACAAACCATAATATTCATGTCATGTATGGCATGATTTACATGCTCTACTCATGGTGCACTCGCGGCCATTTCGCTCCTTTATATACACCAAAATTGATATTGCGCGATGTGACTGTATGACGAACATAAATGAGAGGTCTTAACATGCGAATCATGTTATGCATGTCATGTACGGTATGATTTACATGCCACTGTCATGGTGCGCTTCCGGCCGTTTTCTTAACGTGATATATACCGAAATTGGTATGGCATGACACGAGTGCGTGATGAACATAAACGACAGGTCATGCATTTGTATACCAGAATATGCATTTCATTGGCATGGTGTACACTAGATTGTGCATGCATGCGTGCATGGCAAACATGCGATACATGGTGGACTAGATGCCATGGCATGAATGATTTCAATTGGCTCAAAGACAAACAAGGCGATGTATGCAGCTCTTTGCTGGCTGCTTTTTTAACCCATGTGTTTATGCTCTTACGCGATAGAAGCGGCACAGCTGTGTACTCTTTCGGGGAATCCTTCACAACAGTCCTCTCCAATGTGCCGAGAAGATGACATTCACTTACAAACGGAATGGTCCGAGAGGTTGGCTTCTGGTGTTCCTCTGGGACTAGTCTTCGCCTCGTCCGCGTCAGCTCGCCTGGCCTCCAGTCGCACATTCGCTCGATTTCGCTCGGATTCCTGTTCGGGGCTCCGATGCAAGAGCTGCGCGCTTGCATGCTCAGGACTAGGACGACGTGCCTCGGTGCCGGCGGCCAGCTCCGAATATCCGCACGGGCTACAAGGCTTCTTGGGCGACTCCATGACGCTTGCGTTTCTTCTTTTCCTTCTTCTTCTGTGGTTTTCTCGTCACGGGCCCTCGAGACGCTGTATGCTGTTGCTGATGATCATGATGAGAATTCCTTGTCTATAATGTCTGCGTTCTTCCGTGCGAATACCACAAAATGATTATGATGCGCGCTGTAGTGGAGGGCTCCTGAAATTTCGACCATCTGGTGTCTTTTAACGTGCACTGACATCGCAAAGTACGTGGGCCTGTAGCATTTCGCCTTCATCGAAATGCGACTGCGGCGGCCGGGATCGGCAGGGATTGTTCAGATAAGATGCCTCTAAGTAGAACTCTAACGGCGAAATATGCCGTCATACCTTTGTAAATGAAACTTCTAATGATCGGGTAGGACACCACTCCATGTGCCATGACTACTGGAAATGCGTGAACTCTGTGAAATTTGCTAGTGAGTCTTCTGTCGTCCGCGAAAGACGACTGTCAATATACAGCCGCATCGATGTGAGCAGTAGTCGGCGGCATAGAAATAATGAACCATTCAAGGGGAGCGCACACATGACTCGGTGACTTCATTAAGATGAGTTGTTCGATGACCTGGCACATATATATATATATATATATATATATATATATATATATATATATATATATATATATATATTTAAGAGTAGTAGATGCAATGAATGTGGAGTTAATTAATGTAATATGTTCAAAGAAGAGTATTATATTATGATTCGGTTGCTCCCGATGAGATAAGTGGCACATATAACCGACATGTAGGCATATATGCTCATCCTAGCCATAAGCGGTGTCCAAGCACAGGGCAGAGTGACCGTTGCCTTCGAGTTAAAAACCGATATCGAACACTACACGAGTAACACTCTGTGACTGAAAATTCCCCGATAAATGTTTCAAATGTGTGTTACGTTTGAATTGTACCACTCTCTGAGATAAGCGGCTCCGCGGACTCTGATACTAATGTCTTCAAGAAGACCCATCCTTGTGGTACTACTTGCTCAAGTCTGGGACTAACAACAGACCTTCTGGGTTCTAGTTTTTTTAAACAACGGGTAGCTTGGGATCAACGAGATCTTTAGGCTGAAGACGGAACAGGACGCTGCCTCATTTTCTTTTGAGAAAGATACAGTTATTGTAACAGCGTGTGACATTGCAATTGAGCTGCCTGTGCTACTGGCAACTTCGGGAACAAAGTGACTTTAGTCCTGCTTCACGTTTCATGTGGAACTATCGGCTTACATTGTTCGCTGTAGGCTGTAATGACCTCATTGTTTCGCATGGGCCAAATTTCCAGAATGACGTCACACACCACCCTAAGGTGCCATGTAATCGGAAAGAGTTTAGTTGCAAATCGTATTTCTATAGTGCTGCCTTTGAAGTGCTATGAACCACTGTTCGAATTTGCGCGGGGTCTCGTGGTTTTGTTGCAAGCCATATAAAATCCGTTTCTGTTCCAAGTAAACATAACTAAAGATGCAGAGCGTTGACATCCTGTCGAATCTTCCCTACAGTCGAATCTTTTCTTACGTCGACGCCGCCTGCAGCGAGGCAAAGGGCAATGCGCGCTTGTAGAAAAAAATCACAGCATATCCACGGAGTGAATGATGATGAGTGGGCGAAGCTGCGGAGGTTCATCGGTAAACCGTGAATCTTCCGTGAATTCTGCCCAGTACATCATCACCGACGTGAGATAGGGCGCGTTTATACTAAAGGTTCGATGAGTTATGACGACTTGCAGCTCACTTTAATTTTACATGTACGCTGTGAATTTTCATTGTTTAGAAAACCATTGCTTTAGAAAACATCTGGCGTCTTTCGTTAAGCAGCTGGCGTCTTTTCCTCTTGCTTTAGAAACATCTGGCGTTCTTCCGTTTTGCTTTTACAAAACATCTGGCGTCTTTCGTTGGTTTATTTCATCAATCAACAGCGTTTTGAACAAAATTGTTATTGATTAATCACGCACAGGAGAAATCTCACCAGGCACTACCTTGGAGGTAAAGAATGGCTGCTAATGGGAATGAGAGACAGAAGAAGTCGGCTTGTAGCTACCGCTGCGAATTTTTTATTGTTCAACAACGCACAGGAAAAATCTCCCACCGGCACCACCTTGGAGGTCAAAGCGTAAGACTGGTTACGGACTACGACTACGAGGGACGAACGGGTGCCGCCTTAAGGAGCTTCGCCCCTAAAACGAGCCAAGAGGAGCTCGGCAACCAAGACACCTACCGTACCGACAAGCAGCATGACGTAGAACACGAAGAAACCGTGTAATTCTAGCACGGGCTTCTCCGTCTGAGAACTCTCCACGCGGGAATAACGCGTGCAGCCACGTCATTCGTCCAGGAGGTTGCCGCTGGATGTAAAGAATGGCTTCCTTTATCGCGTACAGTTCGGCTGACGTGCTTGTTGTTAGTCGTTCAAGACCGCATGCGAAATTGCAATTGAGCTGCCTGTGCTAGTGGCAGCTTCGGGAACAAAGCGACTTTAGTCCTGCTTCACTTTTCATGTGGAACTATCGGCTTACTTCGTTCGCTATAGGCTGTAATGACCTCATCGTTTCGCAAGGGCCATTCCTTCCAAATGACGTCACACACCCCAAGGTGCCATGTAATCGGAAGGAGTTTAGTTGCAAACCCTATTTCTATAGAGCTACCCTTGAAGTGCTATAAACCAGTGTTCGAATTTGCGCAGGGTCTCATGGTTTTGTTGCAAGCCATATAAAATCCGTTTCTGTTCCAAGTAAACATAACTGCAGATGCAGAGCGTTGACATCCTGTCGAATCTTCCCTACAATCGAATCTTTTCTAACGCCGACGCCACCTGCAGCGAGGCAAAGGGCAATGCGCGCTTGTAGAAAAACGAGCCAAGAGGAGCTCGGCAACCAAGACACCTACCGTACCGACAAGCAGCATGACGTAGAACACGAAGAAACCGTGTAATTCTAGCACGGGCTTCTCCGTCTGAGAACTCTCCACGCGGGAATAACGCGTGCAAGCCACGTCATTCTGGCAGTATGGGGAAGCTAGCAGGCCACCCTCTCGCACCCTCTGCAGGAAGGCCCTATAGGCGTCCCTCAGCAGGAAACTCTTACGAAGAGGCATACTGCAGGGTCGGGTCATGAGGTTCTCGTCGAACGCGGCGACATGGTCCGACAATCCTTTCATAACCGAATGAGGCATGCGGTGGGAGTAGCACACGCTACCGTTCCTTGTGGCACATTCGAAGCAGGAGCCTAAGTTGGCAGTTACCAACTGGTCGCGATGTTTGAATAGCGACGCGCGCAGTTTCTTTCCTAGCTTCGTCGGATGGTCCCAGTTAATGATTCCGTCCAAGCTGGCCGATTCCCTCGGGACGCACGGAGCTGCGGCACCGGCGTCCAGAGCGGCTTCCAATTCCTGGAGCGTGTCCAGGCTGTTTGCAGGACGCCCCACCGTCACCACAGAGGTCAGTTCGCCTTGAAAGTACTGAGACAGAGGGAGCATCGCTAAGGCCCAAAACAAGTAAACAACATTCTGTACTATCCGCCATCTGTTCGCTTTTGGAAATGGCGTTGATCTGGCAAGAAGGAGGGCCAGGAGAAAGAGCGTCTCTGTTTGCGCCCTTTCGTGTAAGGGATATCCACCTGTAATTACAAGGAGACCGGAGCAAATTGCCAGGGATGCAGCTGCCACGGTGACAGTCACTGCGGATCGGAATGCGGTGTCGAAGAGGGACGGGGCTTGCACGTTGCTCTCCAGGGCGTAGAAAGTTTCGGGCACTAGGAGAATATCGCTGTACGTTGAAGCTGCAAGAATATTCTCGTCTAAAGGCATGATGAGCACTACCATATCGGTGTTCTCGCAGTACAGGTCGTAAAACATCGTCGACCAGTTCGAGTGAAACTGGTACTCCAATGAAATGTTGGTCGTTTCGAGCAAGCCAAAGAGGTAAGAATAAAGTGAACAGATGTCGTGGTCTGGAAACTGCTTCGACCGCAAACACCCGATCTTCATCACCTTACCCATCAAGGACGTTTTTTTCGTCGAACGTGTCAACAGGCCTTGCTCTTTGTGTGGCCGATAGTCGTAAAGCAGCGAACTCCCATCAGGCTCAGAATTGGGAACGTTGGGTCGAACGTGTTTTCTCTGTGATGTACCCGCCAAGCAAGCGGGCAGCACCGATGCCGGCTCCCCGTTGTAAGAGAAGTTCAGGTTATTGGGAGCAACGATCCAACGAACGAATCCCCTGTTCAACGTTCTTCGTACAGCATCAGCTATCATCGGCCATTCAAAGCGGAGGCTCGGAACTATACCCACAGTCGACACGTCCGCAGCGCTGTTCTTTAAGATGTAAGTTTTGAAACCGCCTTTTCTGGAGTTCCAAGTCGTTATCGGCCACGGCAGATGGCGCGTCAACGAGTTGTCCGCTTCCTGCCAATGCTCGTTGAAAGAGACGACCGCGATGTTCGCTCTTGCCCGAGGACGTGTTTCTACAAAGTCCTGAAGGTTTGCCTGGACGTCCTCTGTGAAGGCACACCCGCCTTTTCTGACAGGAACGACGATAACAACGAGCAGAGATGAGAACTGTATAAAAGTGAGCATCATTTTTTTCCCGGGGTGGCAACGTTAGAGCACACCTCGTCAATCCCTGGTAACATATAGTATCTCGTTTACTCCTTTGCACCTAGCCATGACGCGTATCTCGTGGTTACACAAGCTACATCACCTCCACCAATTGTGACGAAGAACTACTACGCGATTGTAGGAAAACGCGGAATACCGCGACTGGGAGGTGCGACAGTGCGGGCCAGGGCATTCTCAGCAGCAACAATGTCCAACTCGGGTCTTTCTTGCGTAGATCATAGTAAATATCACAGGATGACTGGCGCCTATATATTTCGGGTTCAAAACGGGCCAATCACCTGTTAGGACTCGTTTGTCGATCGGTCGTGTAGCGAAGTAAAGACTGAGCATGGGCGTATCTTATTTTACGAGCCATCCACCAATGGCGTACAGAAGCTCAACTACAACCTAGAAAAACAGCGTCCCCTTTCATCACTATCCTACATGGTTTCCCTCTCTCGCGCCATCTCCTTCAGATCAATATACATAATTGGCTTGAGTACCATAGAATAAACGCAAGTAAATCGCTTACGGCTGATTTATGAGCCAGTGGATTCCTAAAATAAAAAGAGGGCGTCAAGCTAGGGGCAAGCACGTAGACAAGATGAAAGAAAATGACAGGGTCCCATAAGAACGCACGAAACGCTAGTTGCCCTGTCATTATAA
Source organism: Rhipicephalus sanguineus (assembly GCF_013339695.2). Classification (NCBI taxonomy): domain Eukaryota; kingdom Metazoa; phylum Arthropoda; class Arachnida; order Ixodida; family Ixodidae; genus Rhipicephalus; species Rhipicephalus sanguineus. Next base: position 41,522,645 of record NC_051185.1, read on the forward strand.
CTTGAAGTTCACAGAAAGGTTCGAATTTGTGCTGAAGCCTCGGCCCGAAAACAGACAGCATTGAGAAAAAGAGAGCTATCTGGTGCGCTGCTGTAGGGCTGTGGTATTGTACTGATCAAGCGAAGTATAACAGAACCTCGTCCTCAGGGTTAACGGTTCCCAGCGAAAGCTTTCACAATTTTGTTCATTGTGAGAATTGTAACTGCAGTTGGAAACAAAACAAATGCGCATGTGCTGTCGAAGTTAAGGAGAGACGACTGTCTAGGCATCTTTGTAAAGAGCGGGACAGCGTCGGACTTGCCTGCAGCGTAGAAGTATTCTATGGACCGCACTTGAGACGGCGTATATTCAGGTAACTGAAAGGCAGAAGACATATGAGCTAATAACTAACAATAGCTGCAGTAGCTTGTAACATTAGAGGGCCTTGCCACACGCAAGGGCCACAATGTTGTGCACGTAGATTTCTCGCCTGTAAAATTATTATCGTCGCAGCCTGTGTGTTATCATCATCATCAATATCACCACAACCACTATCATCATGTGGTGCGCTAGATTAGTGGCTTATTCTACGGCTAGTTCAACGCTGAGTGGTGCAAAATGAAACACGTGGAATAATTGGCTGTTGGGCTAGATGGGAGGGGCATCACGCAATATTCTCATGTACAATTAATTTCTCAGAAGACGGCACTCTTACTCCTGACACGGCAGGATGTATTCACTTTAGGCGCAAATTATCCATACATGTACACTTCGTACTCTGAAATGTTTTGGACTCATTTTGCGAGTTTAACTTAGATAATTGTCTTTTTATCTCTTAATTTCGTGCCACTTGTTTAGTGATCGAAGAATGCGTGCGCGGAGAAAAGTTCTAAGCGCGGAACAACCATACAATCATTCTGCGATGCTCTCGATCAAATCCAATATTTGTAGCGTCCTGGGTCATCATGCGTGTTTCTCATTTTTTTCAGGATCCTCGGACACATTTCTTGAAACACCCTGCATATTTCACCGTAGCGTGTCGGGAGACAAACCACTCAAATGGCTGTTTTCCTTGGCAGGCGGGCGAGAGAGCGGGGTTGCTTACCGCGCTATATTCGTATGTTCCTTGCGACCAAACATATAGCGTGCATTCACAGTTTACCCATATACAGACACGTCCACACCTTGAAAGACGGAGGGCCACTCTATGGCTTGCTAATTATCTCGTGCTTCAAAACGAACCCAAATAAAGTCAATACGTGCGTGTACACTTTAACTACAGGTGCAGTTTTTGGGTCTTGTTCTGTAACAGGAATCATCTATCCTGCGTGCCTTTCCACGTTTTAAAAGGGCCTGCATGCCAAGGTTCGCATGTTGTGTTTTAAATAGCAAGCACTTCTTAGCGAACCCAAGGCACATTAAGGGTTTCTTTCTATCTATCTATCTATCTATCTATCTATCTATCTATCTATCTATCTATCTATCTATCTATCTATCTATCTATCTATCTATCTATCTATCTATCTATCTATCTATCTATCTATCTATCTATCTATCTATCTATCTATCTATCTATCTATCTATCTATCTATCTATCTATCTATCTATCTATCTATCTATCTATCTATCTATCTATCTATCTATCTATCTATCTATCTATCTATCTATCTATCTATCTATCTCTATGTCTTGGTGCTCTCGTGAAAGCTTACTTAACTTGGTGTAGACCAAGATTGGCATGGGAGGGTAAGAGCGTTTGACTAATATGACTGTCGGGTCATGACATGAATAATATGAAATGCTGTCGCGTACCTCGTCAAACCCTTTCCCGCAGACACGTGTGGCACATGCCCGTTCGCGGTATACGGGTGTGCGCCACAGGTGATTGACAGTTTATATCTACCCAGGAACGGCGTGAAGAGACATTGGTGTTAAGAAAAACAGACATCGGTAGCGTCGACCCGACGATTGCAAAAGATAAAAATTATCATCCTAGCAGGAATCGGACCCAAGCATTATGCGTGGCTGTCAGGCATTCTACGACGGAGCCACGCCAGGTCTAGAAACTGCTGTGAAAAAAGAATATCCGTAGGCGGCATGTCGCTGCAACGTCAATTGTGGTCGTAGTGCTGGTTATCTAATTTTATAACAAAGCAATAAACACTACATGTACTCCTACGATACAAGCATCATGTCAGTTCAGCTTCAATTGTGTTTCCAGCGTTGGCTCCGCTTTTTAGCAACCTAATAAACATCACATTTGTATTCCTATGATTCAGCATGCTATATTCAAGTGTTGCACGAGCCCGGAGGAATACGCTAACGAAATTACGTACGATATATTCACATCATCGCACCGTAAAGTGCTCTAACGTGAGTGGTGACGTTACGTCAGACCATAAGTTATTCTTTAAACACCAGTGTTGTCGAAGAGCCTGGTAAGCCCTCGTTGTGCACACAACTACTACAGCTACGAAAACAGGTCGATCCACCTCGTAACGCTTGGCTCGAAGCCAAGAAATGCACCATATAACTATGCGCTGACTGCTTCGCATGAAACCGATTCCCACAAGGCGTGGGATCTGCCGAATTTTAGTCGCCTGTTTGCTTACTATAGACGGGTCTTGTTGATCACTGTAGCACCAGTGAAAGTGGCGAGAGCAAAAGAGTTTGATATTTTTATTTGGCCCAGAAATTGGTTTCCGTGCCGACTGCAGCATCGCCCGTCAACAATCCCTGGAAACAGAAGTGAGTTGTTATGCTGCGGTTGTGTGGCGTAAAAGAATTGTAGCATGTCCTGCGCGCTGGGCGAAATCAGTTTCGATATCGCCAGTAAAATTCAATTATGAATACCTTAAATTACGCGCAACTTTTGGGAATTCTAAAATAACGGATATGCCATAAACGCTCCCGCACTAAAACTCTCTAATACAAACAACTGAGTTAAGCAGTTTTTGTTAATTAGTCGACTCAGTGTCCTCCAGTGCGGCAAAGTATTTCCGCCTCGACGTAGAGTTCGACAGAAAAGTGACAGGAGCCTTACTGTCATGGGATCTTCATAAAAAAATTGTATTTATAAAAACACTCTGTACACTTAAATCTATTAAACGCAATGGAGGTGGCGGTAATGAATGAAATGAGTTCAGAGGGAAGCAATATTATGTGATTTTATTCCTTCCTGGGAATCGGTGGCACATCACCAAGAAGCAGGCATATGCTCATCCGTTCCATAAGTGGTGTCCAAGTACTCGACCCAGTGACCGTTGCCTTTGATTTAAAGGACATATCTCGAGCCCACGTGTGGAACATGCTGCGACTTGAATTCACCAGATTAACGTGTCAAAACATCTGATCTTTGAATTGCACCTACCGCACGTGTGAGTGGCTGCGCGGACCCGAATATTAATGATTTTTGGACGATGCATCTTTGTGGTACTTCTTGCAGTAGCTCTGGGTCTAGCGAAAGAACTTTTGGCTTCGAATCTTTTTTTTAAAGTAACGTGCAGCCTGGGAGCAGCGAGACAGTTGGGCTGAAGGCGGAACGGGACGCTGTCCAAGTTCCTTCGCAGCAAGATACAGCAATTGCGCCAAATTCCAACATTACGGTGAAGCTGCCAGTGCCAATATCAATTGAGGCAACACAGCGACTGCAGTCCTAGCTGTTTCTCGTTTGATGTGGGACTCTCAGCTTACAATGTCCGCAAGGCTGTGCTGCCGTCATCGTCCGCACATGCCACTCTTCCCAATTAGCGTTGCGCTCCACCTGAAACAGCTATCGAATGGCACAGACCAGGGGCGTAGCCAAGGGGGGGGGGGGGTTGGGGGGGTTGGGGTGGGGGTTCAAACCCCCCCCGAAATTTTTCAGTTTTGCTTGCGTATATAGGCACGCACACATACAAACGCACGCACGAACATACATAAAGTATGCTTGAACCCCCCGCGAAAAAAAGTTTCTGGCTACGCCCCTGGCACAGACGTTCGCTGCAAACTGTATTTTAACGCGATAGCCTTAAAAAGCTCGTTCCACAGAAATTCCGGTGTCGGCGTCGGCGTCGTTGGTTGTGAGCGAAAAATCATCATTTTGTTTAAAATAAATTACAAAAAATCTTAGGTTCGACTGAGAATCGAACCCAGGCCGTCTGCATGGCAAGCAAGTGTTCTACCACAGAGCCACTCCTTTTTTTTTTTCTTTCATGGTATTTATTACAAATGTGTGTAACTAGCATACATAGCGAACAAAATATTCAGGCGGTCTCTACCAGCGTACAAGCGATACACAGAAGCCCTAAAAGGGTATTAAAGCTATACATTTCATGAAGAGTGGATACCAGTCCGGTTGAAACTCTAATTGTTTGTAAAAGTCTTTTAGCTGAAGAGCCATTTGAATGAGATGCAACTGCGATGATACCATGGGTTCCGCATGTCTGTCTAGCATGCGAGTTTTCCATAAACTGTGCATACCCATTAGTAATAGCATGTCAACAGGAATAGAATGGCTTTTCGGTGGCATGAGATAACGGATGCTATACGAATTTAAATCGAGTTGTTTTTTACCAAGTTTAGTGGTATCTGCTAATTGTGCCTCGCCTCCCTATTTGCAAGGATTCATGCGTGAAGTGTATGAATCAGTGCGGTTTTTGACAGTAAGATTCTCTAATGACTATTTATTCTCTAGTTCAAGAAAAGATCTATATAATGCCATATTAGATATGTTGTTTCCTGCACCTTTGTACCGCTCACTATATGCTGGATTGCCTGGACACGACGTGCTTGTGCGTGTGAAGAAAATGCCTATTTCACCAGCATCCAAGACATTCTTCTACAAAGTGCATACACAGACGCTGCCTATGAAGACCTGGTTAAGCAGCAAAGGCATCTTTGTATCTTCAGTTAACTGTCGCCTCTGTGAAGTTCCGGAAACTATAGAACATTGCTTCATCAGCTGTAAAGACGCCATACTCTTCTGGGACGTTCTACAAAGGGCACAGAGCCACTCCACTGCTTGGAACTGCACTTAAATTAACTTTAATGCTTCACAAGTATACGCGTCTTCTGTACAGGTGTCACAGTACGAGGTGTAATATCGCAGTAAAGAGGGCTACAAGCTTATGCTGCCATCGGGCGTCACACCATGTGAACTGCATAACGAGTTGGTGGCTTAAAGCCGGCCTCCCATTACAAAAGGCACACACATTACTGCGCGTATTCCCTTACGCACAGGCAGTGGGTGCATCGCCACTTCAAAAAAGTATCACGTGCGTTATTGCTGCTGGTTTAAATCATACCATCCATTACAAAGGGCATACACGTTAGCGCGCATTCTCTTACAAACACGTAGTGGGTACACTGTTGTCATAAAAGTGCTGTTGAAGAGGGGGAAACCTTTACCTTTACTATAGGTATGTCGAGTGTGTGTGTGTGTGTGTGTGTGTGTGTGTGTGTGTGTGTGTGTGTGTGTGTGTGTGTGTGTGTGTGTGTGTGTGTGTGTGTGTGTGTGTGTGTGTGTGTGTGTGAAGACCGGGCGACTGAACATAATGACAAGCGAAACAGAGCGCGATGAGGATGGCGCCGGATATCGCTATCTCGTTCAACTCTTAAAGGTGAAGCGTAAGCGTCCCCAAATTTCGAAATTCGAAAACTAAACCATGACAGTAATTTTTGCAGCTGCTTTAGAGTAGAAGGAACCAGTGCTTTTCCTAGTTTGCGTGCTTTTTTTATTAAATGTATTCAAGAGAGGGTGGCACCTATGCGTGGCGCCGGCTACTCCACTTACAAAATAGTTGCGTCCATCTTCGCGTTTTTAAGCAGAGCACAATCGCAAAACAATTAAAATAGGCAGACGAACGAACACTCACGTATTTAGTCCCGGTACATCAATACAAACAAATGTTCACTCAAAAGGAAGGTTCACAATACACAGTTATTCACGCAAACGAAATGTACACACGTTCTCAGCGCCTTCTAGTGGGTCGTCCTCTTTGGCTTCTCCTGAGAGGACGCCGCTCGCGCTGAGAGTCCGTGCTTTTGCCTTGACTGTCGCCATTGCGCATTGTCGCTGAGTGCCTTCCAATAAACACCTTAACAACGTAAACACACAGAGGCAAATGTTCAGCCAACAAAAAAGCTCACGAGAGAGAGAATAAACATCTTTATTTTGTTTTCATTCAGGCATCGTCTTTGGGGTGGTCTCCCCATTCCAGGAAACCATAGGCTTTCGCCGCGTCGACTGCCCTCGCTACCAGCTGGCACTGGTCATCGAGGGTGTGGCTGGCTAGGGCTCGCTCCCAAAGCTCAGGCGTGTGGTATGAATTAGATGCACTTACAGGTGACTGTGTACACCCCCCTACCACAGCTTCGCCGGCAAGGTATTCGCGCCTCCGAAAAACATGGCAGCACTGCCAAAAGCGGTTGTCGTCCACTTCGAATCTAGCAAGTGGCCGCCGTACGCTCTGTAACGTGTAAGTTCCGAACTGATGCTTCCATTTGCTTTAGATTCATGTTCTTAAGCTTCGACAGCAATGTATTTGTCCCGATTCGGCGCCGTTTTTGAGCGCCATAGTCAAATATTCGATGCTGTAAGCTTAGCGAGTAAAAATGGGCGCTTCCGAATGCTCGGAGGACATAGATTACGCGTTTGTTAGTGGTTTCTAATCCTCCATAGCTGGCGCCACTTGGCCTGGTTCGGCGCCCACCGCACCCACGCTCGCGCGTCGCCTACGTCACAATTTTGCGTGGTCACGTGGCCAGCTGTGGTTACCCGTCCTCCGGAAGTAGTGCTGCTTAGCTCGGTGCTCTTTGAAACCGAAACTGCGACTGGGCGCTATAAAAACGTCTCTAAATAAATAACCGTCGCGCACTCGCGCAAACGAGGTTTGCAGCCGTCATAAGCGGATCATAAGTTATCTATTGCGACAAAAAAAAACAAGGTGCAAAATTTTTGTGTCAGTGCTCCTTTAAGATGCGGTCTTGACTGCCGGTGAGCTTTTTGTGCGGGGGTGCGAATATGCTTCTTTGCATCCTGTAGTGTAATGTGATATCCTGATATGAGACTGGAGGGGGTTAGATTGCCAGGGTACTTCCGCACTGCCAGGGGCTCGGTTAGTGAATCCTCGAGCCGTGAGATGCGCTATCTCGTTAACTGGGACGAAACGCAAATATTCGCGCAAACCAAGTGTCCACACACAAGATAACATTTCGCGAAGGTGTTCTCACAGCAGACCATTATCCTTTAAACTCTTTTCTGCACTGCATGCGCTGCATGGCTAACGGCGATGCCGCACGGCATGACGGAAACGAAGGCGAAGCTCCCATGTGGAAATACGCGGGAAGAGGAGCTCGACAACGAAGACAGCTACCGTACCAGAAAGCAGCGTGGCGTAGAACACGAAGAAGGCGCGTAACTGGAACGCGGGTTTCTCCCTCTCTGAGGCACTTTCCACGCGAGAACAACTCGTGCAAGCCATGTCATTCTTGCAGTATGGGGAAGCTAGTAGGCCACACACTCTCAACCTCTGTAGAGAGACACTGTAGGCGTCTCTCAGCGGGAAGCTCTTAAAAAGAGGCATACCTCCCGCTCGGGTACTGAAGTTCTCGTACGAAACTTCATTTCTGGGTCTCATTTATGAAGCTGCTTGTGCCGGCGTTCTGGTTTGTTCCAGTGCTCTCAGGTGGAGTTGCGCATTACGCGCCGAAGTAAGGCGTTATTGTTTGTTCGAGAAAACGCCGTGCACCTTCCGGCGCATTATTAGATGCGAAGTATCTTAAGGTCGAGCTCAATCCGGCGGTGGTGGTGGTGGTGGTGTGCGGCGTGACCACCCTCACTGCGCATGCGCATACCCTCTCCACATACCTCCTCTCCACTTCTCCTTCCCCTCTAACCCTCTCCCTTTCCCCTCTCTACTTTCCCTTTCCACTTTCCCTCTCCCATCTCCCTTTCCACTCTTCCTCTGAAACGCGGGCTAGACATGCCGAAATTCTCTCCTGCACAACGCCGCGATGAGCTCGAGCGCATGCGCGTCCCCTCCCCTTCTCTCTCCTCTCCTACGCTGCCCCCTCTCGCCCGCCTGTCGACCGCGTTCCCCGCTCGCCCTGTGAGAATTAACGGCCAGGCTAGATGGGAGACACGACGCGCGTAGCGTCCCTCTTCGCGTTCCACGACACGAGGTCGGTAGCATGCCCAACGAACGCCAACGGAACGCGATCGTGCAAGTGCTCCGGCTTCGCATCGCCTCATGGTCCCCTTTAGCGGGAGATGGCGTAATTTTTTTAAAGCACTTTTAGCTTCAACGTCAGCCTCTTCATTCCCCATTACTCCACCGTGAGCAGGTATCCACTGGAATGCAACATGATGTCCATTTTTCATAGCAAATGCCAATAAGCTCTGCAATATCTATCGATAACGTAGGATACAGGCTTTGACTCATAAGGCAATCGATGGTTTGAAGAGAAGCTTTGGCATCGCAGAATATCGTCCATCTACGAGCGAGCTCTGCGGAAACGTGTCGTATTGCCTCCCTAATAGCAACCAATTCCGCGGCAGTTGATGTGGTCTTGTGATCTAACTTGAAACTTTGTAAATGAAAATTCTAGTGATAGGGTAGGACACCACTGCATGGGTGGGCCATGAATATTGGAAATGCCTGAACTCTGTAAAATCTGTTTGTGAGAGTCTTCTTCTATCGTCCGCGAAAGACAGCTGTCAATATAGAGCAGCATCAATGTGAGCAGTAGACGGCGGCACAGAAATAATGACCCATTCAAGGGGCGCGTGCATATGATTCGGTGACTTCCTTAAAATGAGTTGCTGGGTGACCTGACACCTATATTTATATTTAAGTGTACTAGATGCAATGAATGTGGAGTTAATTAATGTAATGTGGTCAAAGCAGAGTAATATATTGTGATTTGGTTGTTCCCGACGAGATAAGTGGCACAAATAACCGAGACGTAGGCATATGCTCATCCTAGCCATAAGCGGTGTCCAAGCATGGGATACAGTAAGCGTTGCCTTCGAGTTAAAAACCGATATCGAACGCTACACGCGGAACACTCTGTGACTGAAAATTCCCCGATTAATGTTTCAAACGTACGTGATGTTTGAATTGCACCACTCTATGAGATAAGCGGCTCCGCGGACTGTAATACTAATGTCTTCAAGAAGAGGCATCCTTGTGGCACAACTTGCACAAGTCTGGGACTAACGACTGACCTGCTGGCTTCGAATTTTTTTAAACAACGTGTAGCTTGGGATCAACGAGATCGTTAGGCTGAAGACGGAACGGGTCGCTGCCTCATTTTCTTTTGAGCAAGATACAGTTATTGTAACAGCATGCGAGAGAGAGAGAGAGAGAGAAAGCTCTTTAATGAAAAACAGAGAATTCTGCCGGCGTACCTAAAGGCGCCTACATGCTACTCTGTATAGGGGAGGGGAGTGAGGACAGAAAGGCCCTAGGAGGAGGAGGGCAGAAAAGGAGAAGGAGAAAAAAAAGAAGATAATATGATCGTGGTATGTACATGTCACAACGTAATGATGCTGATGTAAGTTAATTTACAGTTTATCAATTCGGTGAATGTCTTCGAGGAATCGGAACAGAAATTTTAAAATTTTACGTTGCTGAGAAGGAGAAGACGTAGGTCCGAGTATATTCCTGAGATCTAGCGGTGCTTGGGAAGTTGAGCATATACTACTTTCGAGACAAGTTCTTTCTTCTCTGTATGCCTGGCAATCTAATAAAATATGTTCTATTGTTTCTAGAGCACCACAGTTATCACAGTATGGGTCAGTGGTCAAACCAAGGCGGCACATGTAGCTATTGGTGAATGCTGCGTTGAGGCGAAGACGATGATAGAGTGTCTCAAGGTGACGAGGAAGGTGATGCGGAAGTCTTGTTTTTAAGTCAGGGTCTATGGAGCGGAGAAAGAGGTCTTGAGGCGAAAGATTCCATAACTGATCCCTCTCTCGGTGGGCGTTCTTCTTTGCCATTGCTGATGCATCTGACTTAGTGAAGTGTGTCCGTCGAATTTTCCTTAAGCATATACCTCTACGTGCAGCTAGATCCGCTTTTTCATTTCCGTATATGCCGCAGTGTCCGGGAATCCACTGGAACATGACTGTGTGACCAGACACAGTGGCCATGTGGTGGATGTAACCAATGTCTCGGGTCACCGGATGTTGTTGACGAGTGGCGTTGATGTTGCTCATGCTCTGTAGGGCTGCTTTCGAATCTGTTAAAATGACCCATCGTCCAGGAGGTTGCCGCTGGATGTAAAGAATGGCTTCCTTTATCGCGTACAGTTCGGCTGACGTGCTTGTTGTTAGTCGTTCAAGACCGCATGCGAAATTGCAATTGAGCTGCCTGTGCTAGTGGCAGCTTCGGGAACAAAGCGACTTTAGTCCTGCTTCACTTTTCATGTGGAACTATCGGCTTACTTCGTTCGCTATAGGCTGTAATGACCTCATCGTTTCGCAAGGGCCATTCCTTCCAAATGACGTCACACACCCCAAGGTGCCATGTAATCGGAAGGAGTTTAGTTGCAAACCCTATTTCTATAGAGCTACCCTTGAAGTGCTATAAACCAGTGTTCGAATTTGCGCAGGGTCTCATGGTTTTGTTGCAAGCCATATAAAATCCGTTTCTGTTCCAAGTAAACATAACTGCAGATGCAGAGCGTTGACATCCTGTCGAATCTTCCCTACAATCGAATCTTTTCTAACGCCGACGCCACCTGCAGCGAGGCAAAGGGCAATGCGCGCTTGTAGAAAAACGAGCCAAGAGGAGCTCGGCAACCAAGACACCTACCGTACCGACAAGCAGCATGACGTAGAACACGAAGAAACCGTGTAATTCTAGCACGGGCTTCTCCGTCTGAGAAGAACTCTCCACGCGGGAAGAACGCGTGCAAGCAACTTCATTCTGGCAGTATGGGGAAGCTAACAGGCCACCCTCTCGCACCCTCTGCAGGAAGACCCTATAGGAGTCCCTCAGCGGGAAACTCTTACGAAGAGGCATACTGCAGGGTCGGGTCATGAAGTTCTCGTCGAACGCGGCGACATGGTCCGACAATCCTTTCATAACCGAATGAGGCATGCGGTGGGAGTAGCACACGCTACCGTTCCTTGTGGCACATTCGAAGCAGGAGCGTAAGTTGGCAGTTACCAACTGGTCGCGGTGTTTGAATAGCGACGCGCGCAGTTTCTTTCCTAGCTTCGTCGGATGGTCCCAGTTAATGATTCCGTCCAAGCTGGCCGATTCCCTCGGGACGCACGGAGCTGCGACACCGACGTCCATAGCGGCTTCCAATTCCTGGAGCGTGTCCAGGCTGTTTGCAGGACGCCCCACCGTCACCACAGAGGTCAGCTCGCATTGAAAGTACTGAGACAGAGGGAGCATCGCTAGGGCCCAAAACAAGTAAACAAAACTCTGGACTCTCGGCCATTTGTCCGCTCTCGGAAATGGCGTTGATCTGGCTAGAAGGAGGGCGAAGAGAAACAGCGTCTCCGTTTGCGCCCTTTCGTGTAAGGGATATCCACCTGTAATCACAAGGATACCGGAGCAAATTGCCAGGGATGCAGCTGCCAAGGTGACAGTCACTGCCGATCGGAATGCGGTGTCGAAGAGGGACGGGGCTTGCACGTTGCTCTCCAGAGCGTAGAAAGTTTCGGGCACTAGGAGAATATCGCTATACGTTGAAGCTGCAAGAATATTCTCGTGTAAAGGCATGATGAGCACTACCATATCGGTCTTCTCGCAGTACAGGTCGTACGACATCGTCGACCAGTTCGAGTGAAACTGGTACTCCAATGAGACGTTGGTCGTTTCGAGCAAGCCAAAGAGGTAAGAATAAATTGAACAGATGTCGTGGTCTGGAAACTGCTTCGACCGCAAGCACCCGATCTTCATCACTTTACTCATCAAAGACGTTTTTTTCGTCGAACGTGTCAACAGGCTTTGCTCTTTGTGTGACCCATAGTCGTAAAGCAGCGAACTCCCATCTGGCTCAGAATTAGGAACGTTGGGTCGAACGTGTTTTCTCTGTGATGTACCCGCCAAGCAAGCGGGCAGCACCGATGCCGGCTCCCCGTTGTAAGAGAAGTTCAGGTTATTGGGAGCAACGATCCAACGAACGAATCCCCTGTTCAACGTTCTTCGTACAGCATCAGCTATCATCGGCCATTCAAAGCGGAGGCTCGGAACTATACCCACAGTCGACACGTCCGCAGCGCTGTTCTTTAAGATGTAAGTTTTGAAACCGCCTTTTCTGGAGTTCCAAGTCGTTATCGGCCACGGCAGATGGCGCGTCAACGAGTTGTCCGCTTCCTGCCAATGCTCGTTGAAAGAGACGACCGCGATGTTCGCTCTTGCCCGAGGACGTGTTTCTACAAAGTCCTGAAGGTTTGCCTGGACGTCCTCTGTGAAGGCACACCTGCCTTTTCTGACAGGAACGACGATAACAACGAGCAGAGATGAGAACTGTATAAAAGTGAGCATCATTTTTTTCCCGGGGTGGCAACGTTAGAGCACACCTCGTCAATCCCTGGTAACATATAGTATCTCGTTTACTCCTTTGCACCTAGCCATGACGCGTATCTCGTGGTTACACAAGCTACATCACCTCCACCAATTGTGACGAAGAACTACTACGCGATTGTAGGAAAACGCGGAACACCGCGACTGGGAGGCGCGACCGTGCGGGCCAAGGCATTCCCAGAAGCAACAAAGTCCAACGCGGGTCTCTCTTGCGTAGATTATAATAAAGATCACAGGATGATTGGCTCCTATATATCTCTAGTTCAAATCGGGCCAATCAGCTGTTAGGACTCGTTTGTCGATCGGTCGTGTAGCGATGGAAAGACTGTAGCATGGGCGTATCTTATTTTACGAGCCTTCCACCAATGGCGTGCAGAAGCTCAACTACAACCTAGAAAAACAGCGCCCCTTTCACCACTATCCTACATGGTTTCCCTCTCTCGCGCCGTCTCCTTCGGATCAATATATATTGGCCGCGAGGCCCACCACTGGAAACGCCGGCGCCACCGTTGGCGTGGAGTGCTTGGCAGGATCACGTGGTCTCAGCGGCCGCGTCGGCTGCTTGTGGAGCGCTGCCGCGTGCTTTGAAAACGAGTTTCAAGTCCCACATGTGCTGAGGTCTGTTCATATACGGAAGTTTTCTCGCATTTTCTACTCAAATGTGAAACCATTGCGATAGAGTGGCTGCTTCCGAAGGCGACAAACATGGGGCTCTACCGCTCGGTGCCGCAGTGCCGGGCTTACGCAACGGAGCCCAGTGTCGGCATGCACCGGTACCCGCGGGACAAGAAACTGCATAAAGTATGGGTTGTAAATATAGTGAACTAGAACATATAACCTAGTGGTGCGAACGGAGGAGCCTGGCAATGCAGCGGCTGAAACCGAACGCGTCTCCTCGCCGCAAGGATCGCGGCTGCACTTTTAGGGGCGAAGCTCCTTAAGGCGGCACCCGTTCGTCCCTCGTAGTCGTCGTAGTAGTCCGTAACATGTCTTACGCTTTGACCTCCAAGGTGGTGCCGGTGGGAGATTTCTCCTGTGCGTTGTTGAACAATAAAAAATTCGCAGCGTGCGCGTTAACTAAAAGCCGAATTCTTCTGTCTCTCATTCCCCATTAGCAGCCATTGGCATGTTCCAGTAGGAAACGTTAGTAGAAGTAGAAGTGTAAGTGTTAGCTAAAAGCCGACTTCTTCTGTCTCTCATTCCCATTAGCAGCCATTGTTTACCTCCAAGGTAGTGCCTGGTGAGATTTCTCCTGTGCGTGATTAAACAATAAAAATTTTGTTCAAAACGCCGTTGATTGATGAAATAAACCAACGAAAGACGCCAGATGTTTTGTAAAAGCAGAACGAAAGAACGCCAGATGTTTTTCTTAAAGTGTAGTAGTAGTAGTTGTATGTAGCCACCTCGCCCGATCGTCAACGGGCGAGGTGGACCGGCAACGGCGCGAGGACCCTGCCGTACGAGAGTTAAATCACACTAAAAGACATACTTTGCGGGCGATATACTCTAGTGAGCTTTCAACTTTTCGTCTTAATGTACATGATAAAGAAATTATTTCTACGAAAAACGCAAGGCACACCTTGAGCAATATTGTCACGGGGATGACGAATACACGAGAGAGACAGCAGCAAGTATATTTACAATATTTACAAGCAACTGTGCCACCGAATGGCTGCCAGCATCTCGCGCGGCATACCCGCTTCTTCCTCGTCTCTTCGTCTCCAACGGCGTGCTCATCCACAATGCCTCGTAACATCACCCCCGGCGGACGGAGCGCCGTCACGGCGCCTCCTAAGTCATTCAGCACTGGGAGTGTAGTAGCGTTTGAGGCGCGACACATGAACGACATCAGTAGGTGGTGTAGGAGAAGACGAGAGCGGATGGACGGGAGTGATGAGGTAGTCAACGTCAGTGACCTTGCGGAGAACTTTGTAGGGCCCTGTGTATCGAGGGAGAAGCTTCTCGCACAAGCCTTCGCGTCGATACGGCGTCCAGAGTAGGACAAGAGATTCGGGCGGGTAGTCGACGTCGCGGTGCCGGTTATCGTAGCGCGCTTTTTGCGAGACCTGGGAATCACAGAGCCTGGCGTGGGCGACTCGGCGAGCCTCGCGGGCGCGAGAAGCGACGTCCTGAGCATACACGCTTGGTACGATGGTATCCGAAGGGAGGAGCGTTTCGAAGGGCAACGTAGGATGGCGGCCGTACAGAAGAAAGAACGGCGAATAGCCGGCGGTGTCATGCCTCGACGAATTATAGGCAAAAGTAACATAGGGTAGGGTTGCGTCCCAATCACGGTGGTCAGCAGAGACGTACATTGACAACATATCCGTGAGAGTACGGTTGAGGCGCTCGGTAAGACCGTTAGTCTGCGGATGGTAGGCTGTAGTAAGTTGATGTTCGGTAGAGCAGCTACGGAGTATTTCGTCGATGACTCTTGCGAGGAAGCAGCGGCCCCGATCCGTAAGAAGCTGGCGCGGAGCACCGTGTCGAAGAATGACGTCATTGAGCAGAAAGTCCGCGACGTCTGTAGCGCAGCTAGTTGGCAAGGCCCGTGTTATGGCATACCTGGTCGCATAGTCAGTTGCGACAGCAATCCATTTGTTACCGGACACGGACGTAGGAAAAGGTCCGAGCAAGTCGAGACCGACGCGGAAGAATGGTTCGGATGGAATGTCAATAGGTTTAAGCAGGCCGGCCTGAGGAAGAGCAGGGCGTTTGCGCCGCTGACAGTGCTCGCAAGCAGCGACATATCGTCGCACAGAACGATAAAGGCCAGGCCAAAAGAACCGCTGCCGCACGCGGTCATAGGTGCGTGAAACGCCCAGGTGTCCCGCAGTCGGAGCATCATGGAGATGTTGAAGAATGGTTGCACGCAGGTGTCGGGGAATAACTAACAAAAGTTCTGGACCATCAGGCTTCATGCTGCGGCGATACAGAATGTCATTGCGTAGGACATACTGGCGGAGAGAAGGGTCGGAACGTCCCGAGGAGACTTGGTGGATGACCATCTTGAGGGTTGCATCCCGACGCTGTTCTGCGCCGATGTCGCACAAATCAGATATGGCGAGTACACAAGAATCATTGTCATGGTCAGCGAGGCTAGCAGGGTCCACCGGATGACGCGAGAGACAATCGGCGTCTTGGTGCAGCCTGCCCGATTTGTAAATTACGTCGAAGGCATACTCCTGGAGACGTAGAGCCCAGCGACCAAGGCGACCAGTTGGGTCCTTGAGTGATGACAGCCAACAGAGAGCGTGGTGGTCGGTAATAACTGAGAACTCACGGCCATACAAGTAGGGGCGAAGTTTTGCGACAGCCCAGACCAACGCAAGACATTCGCGCTCTGTGATCGAATAGTTCCGCTCAGATGTGGAGAGAAGGCGGCTGGCGTATGCAATCACACGTGTTTGGCCCCCCTGGTGTTGGGCGAGGACGGCGCCGATTCCATGCCCACTGGCATCTGTGCGAACCTCCGTAGTCGCGGACGGGTCAAAGTGGGCCAGTATTGGTGGTGAAGTGAGCAAGTTGATCAGCGTCGAGAATGCAGCCGCCTGGTCCTGGCCCCACGAGAAGGGGACGTCTTTCTTTAGAAGGTCAGTGAGCGGTCGGGCAATGGTGGCGAAATTGCGTATAAAGCGTCGGAAGTATGAGCATAAGCCAACAAAGCTCCGAACATCTTTAGTAGAAGAAGGCAGAGGGAAGTGCGTGACGGCGCTAATCTTGTCAGGGTCAGGTTGTACACCAGTAGCACTTACAAGATGACCAAGCACAGTGATTTGTTGCCGGCCGAAATTGCACTTTTTGGAGTTCAGCTGGAGTCCCGCTCGACGAAAAACAGCAAGAATGGTCGACAAACGAGTTAGATGACTCTCAAACGTTGGGGAAAAGACAATGACATCGTCGAGGTAGCAGAGACAGATTGACCATTTATAGCCACGGAGGAGAGAGTCCATCATGCGTTCGAACGTCGCCGGGGCGTTGCACAGCCCAAAAGGCATAACCTTGAACTGATAGAGGCCGTCCGGTGTGACGAAGGCAGTTTTTTCTCGGTCGAACTCGTCGACAGAAATCTGCCAGTAACCCGAGCGCAGGTCTATGGATGAGAAGTATCTCGCACCATGAAGACAGTCAAGGGCGTCGTCGATTCGTGGCAGCGGGTATACGTCTTTGCGGGTTATCTTGTTCAAGGCACGATAGTCGACGCAAAATCTCCAGCTGCCATCCTTCTTTTTGACCAAGACGACAGGTGACGCCCATGGACTTGAGGAGGCCTCAATGACGCCTTTTGAGAGCATCTTATCGACTTCTCGTTGTATGACCTGGCGTTCGGAATGGGATACACGATATGGCCGCCGTCTGACAGGACTAGCATCGCCGGTATGTATTTGATGCCGTACGAATGACGTTTGACCTAAAGGGCGCTCATCGAAATCGAAGATATCCTTATAGGTCGTTAAAACATGGCGAAGTTGCGCTGCTTGACGCGGTAGAAGATCAGGCGCAATCATTTTCGCGATTTCGTCGGGGGGTGCGCTTGCTGAGCTGGCTGCAACACCGGACGAGCACTCTCCTGCGTCTAATGCCACGATGTTACACGCATCAAGTGCTGATATGTTGGCCAACGAAATGCCTCGCGGGAGAACTTGGGTCGAGTTACTGAAGTTGAGGAGAGGGAGCTGTACGTAGTTGTCGACAACATTCACGAGGGTATGCGGCACAGCAACATTCCGGGCCAACAGCACGTCAACTAATGGGGACACTATGTAGTCGCCGTCGGGAAGAGGTGGTGATGTCGTCAAGGCCACACACGTGGCGGCTTGCGGTGACAGCCGAACATAATCCACAGAGCACAAGTGGTTTGGCGGTGAAGCTGCGCCGTCAGCAAGCCGAGGCAGTTCAAGTTGAAGAACGCCGGTTGCACAGTCAATGAGGGCGGCGTGAGTAGACAAGAAATCCAATCCGAGAATGAGGTCATTTGGGCACTGCTCAAGAACAGCAAACAAAACAGATGTGTGGTGATCGGCGATCGTGATGCGTGCTGTGCACATTCCTATAACGGCAGGACTTCTTCCGTCGGCGACACGAATCATACCAGGAGCAGCCGGAGTAAGCACTTTCTTCAAGCGGCGACGAAGTCGAGCACTCATCACGGAAATATGCGCCCCAGTATCAACAAGTGCGGAAACAGCCAGGCCGTCAACGTCAACGTCGATCAAATTTCGTCGTGTCGGCAGTACAAGAAGAGGATTTGAGGTGGAATTAGAAGATGCAGCATCACCTCTAAGAGCTGCATCTCTTAGTTTCCCTGTCGAAGATTGAGCGGCGAGGTCGGACGTCGTCGTAGAGGAGACGGAGACGACGGGCGACGCGCTGGCGGCAAACGGGACTGGTGACCTCGGGGCGACGGCGAGCGGCTGTGCGGCGTAGCAGTGGCATCGGCGTTGTATGGCTCGAAAGGCTGGGAACGGCGGTAGTTATCGTGGTACGGCTCAGGAGGCTGGGAACGGCGGTAGCTGTCGGCGGGGCTAGCAGTGGCATACCGGGTTCTTAAAGGCGAAGACCAACGGTTGTTGCAATGTCGTGCGACGTGACCTATACGGCGGCAGTTGAAGCAGATCGGCCGATCATCTGCAGTTCGCCATTCAGCCGGATTACGAGACCGTGGAGAAAACCGTTGTTCCTGGGGCGGCGACCTGGGGCGAGGCGGCGATCTTGGGCGAACGTCAGATGTCCGGGACTGAGCAACGGCACAGACAGCGAAGCCCAAATTGCCGAGTTCCTCCCGCACAATTGACTGGACGAGGGCAACTGAGGGCAGGTGCGAATCAACGTGACCGTTGTTGGGAAGAGCAGGTGCAATTGCTTCGATTTCCCGACGGATGATTCGTGTAATATCGGATGCCGGTGACGACTGCAGATGAGAGGTCAGTCCATCTTCGCATGAAGACGTCGCAGCTGTGTTTGGCAGCCGAGAAAATAGCTTTGCAATACGTCGGCTTTTGGCCTGTTCAAAACGCCGGCATTCCTCAATGATT
This sequence comes from Rhipicephalus sanguineus, assembly GCF_013339695.2. Classification (NCBI taxonomy): domain Eukaryota; kingdom Metazoa; phylum Arthropoda; class Arachnida; order Ixodida; family Ixodidae; genus Rhipicephalus; species Rhipicephalus sanguineus. Next base: position 41,541,186 of record NC_051185.1, read on the forward strand.
TCGTCGACGGTCGCACAATTCCGGCACAGTAATAGATTGAACGCGTCGTCCGCGATACCCTTCAGCACGTGGCCAACCTTGTCCGACTCCGACATGTCGCTGTCGACTTTACGACAAAGAGCCAGCACGTCCTGAATGTACGATATGTAGGGTTCAGTGGACGTCTGAGCACGGGTGGATAGCTCTTTCTTTGCGGCTGCCTTTCGACCCATGGGCTTTCCAAACAAGTCGCACAGTTTTCGCTTAAATGTGTCCCAACTTCCGATCTCCTCCTCATGGTTCTCGTACCATACCTTTGCCGTGCCTTTCAGGTAGAAGAGCACGTTGGCCAGCATGAGAGTCGGGTCATAACGATTGAGAGCACTGGTACGCTCATAGTCAGCAATCCAATCTTCGACGTCGACTTCATCCGTACCGCAGAACGTCCCAGGGTTTTTCGGATGCGTCAACACGTACGTTGGCGGCGTTGTGGCCGGTGCAGGCGTTGCCGGGGCCGGTGCACGCGTTGTCGTGGCCGATGCAGGAGTAGTCATAGCATCGGTCTCGTCTTCCATCCTGGAAACTCCGAGTCGACGACCACTGCGGAGCTCCGTTGTACAGCGGTTCTTCTACCCCGCACCTCCACCAAATTGTCACGGGGATGACGAATACACGAGAGAGACAGCAGCAAGTATATTTACAATATTTACAAGCAACTGTGCCACCGAATGGCTGCCAGCATCTCGCGCGGCATACCCGCTTCTTCCTCGTCTCTTCGTCTCCAACGGCGTGCTCATCCACAATGCCTTGTAACAATATATTTGGTTTTGGGACGCTAAATGGAACCATGAGGCGATGCGAAGCCGGAGCACTTGCACGATCGCGTTCCGTTGGCTTTCGTTGGGCATGCTACCGACCTCGCGTCGTGGAACGCGCGTCCTGTCTTCCCTCTAGCCTTGCCTTTAATTCGCACAGGGCGAGCGGGGAATGCGGTCGCTCTTGGCGCTCTTTCGCTCGGGAGCGGACTTCTTCCTTGCATTTCACCGATCACAAGTGATAATGAAGGGACCACGTAAACCAACAGTACAATAAAAGTTTGATGTTTAATATATACACGATGTTTCACACTCTTTATATTATGTACTGGGCGCATTTCACGGAAGAGTTTCACGGTTTACAGATGATTCCCTCCGTAGCTTCGCCCCACTCATGATCATTCACCCCGTGGATATGCTGTGATTTTTTTTCTAGCGCTCCGATGCGTTCGCCTATCCGCCTCGTGCGCTGCTGCTTTCAGTGGTACTGGTGGCGCCACCAACGGCGGACGGTGGCGATAGGTGGATATGCGCGGCTCATAGAAGCCGTGGGCAAAGCGCCTGTTACTCTCCGTTTTTCTATTCATGTTTCATTCTGGTTTGATATTTGTACTGCCGACGCTGCTCCACTAGACAAACATGCCGTCCGTTGCGTCGATTGTTCTATATTATTTGTTTTAAAATGACAGGCCCGTTTTTTTTATGCGTGCGCGCGATTCACTGCCTACGTTTCTTACGTGCATGTGTCCAAGTTATTTGCGTGATCTGTTAACACAGATGAAATAAAAACTGTTGCAGTACAAAACAGCATTCTTGTTTTATTGAACACCCCAAACAGTTCAACAACAATGACTATTACGGCTGTATGCCTGCTTAAGAAACGCACAAAAGACACGCGATTTTATCTTCGCCCAACACTCGTAGCACTCAACTAGGCTAAGAAAACCAAAATCTAACTTGCTGAACGTTTTAACAGCCGTCACACAGCTCAGGCACGTAGGCAAGGGGGGGGGGGGGGGCGGGGGCCCTTATCCCCCCCCCCGAAATTCGTCCAGCCTTATATGTTCCCGGGCAATTTTTTTTTCTTTTTGCCATGAAAAGACTCTTTCGAATAATTAGGCCTTGCCCCCCCCCCCCCCCCCCCGAAAAAAAATCCTGGCTACGTGCCTGACACAGCTGCATAATAATGCGTGAAAGTACTTTAGCAAATGACCAACAAACATTCACACAGCGTTTTTTTTTGTTCACATACCGTGTTAACATATGAGAAAGTTCTAACTGCATTGCAATCACATATTTCAGAATATATAATCACTTTCACCGTTGAAGCCACAATCCTCTAACACATGCTCTTTAAATTGAGCATGGCATTACTCAGACTTATACAGGAAATGCGCACGCGTGGCATCACTCACATTTATATAGGAAATGCGCACGCGTGCAATGTATCTCGTATGCTAGATTCTCCTTTGGTACGTGCAGCTCAAAATAAAATGCGATTCTAGAAGTAATGTTCGCGGAGTAGCGAGCATATAGCAGGACAACTACTTACAGCTTTACTTACCTTTGCAAAAACGGTATTCCAATTGCAATTCAATATTAACCGACGCAACAACGATAACAACACACTTGTTGCACACAGGCGTACCAGGTTGACGCGCGAGGCCAAGCGCGGTATTTTAAGTGTAGCACAATCGTGCGCGTACAGTACGCTAGAATATTCTGGCACAATGTCGTCAAGCTTGCAGTCACTTCAGCGGTTCCCACGATGTAGCACCAGTTGACGTCCTCGCGTCATCAAACTGCTACGACGCCGAGAACTACACACACAGCTGACTTGGAAAAACGCGGTCTTGCAGGAGGCCATCTTGTCCCGCAACCAACGGACAAAAGTACACAACTGAGGCGTCTGAAACATTGCCGTTGATGAGATGGCAGCTGAACGAAATCAGGGCTCATCGTCCGACGTGTGGCCACCGCCTTACACAATATTAACGTTGCAACGTTCAAGGAAGACGCGACGAAAGCGACGAGCCCAGCCGGCCTTGTCGGGTGCGCTGTCGACAGTGCACAGCGCGCGCTCTCACGGCCACCGAAAGAAATAAAAGAAAGTGGAGAGAGGAGTTAGCTTGGAGCACGGCCAGTCGGTGGAAGAAAGAGGAGGTGTTGCATCGTCGGTGTGGCGTGTTGTCAAGAGATGGCGCTAGTTTGTTTTTGCGCAACGGAATCGCAAACTTCATTCAAAATGTATGGGATCCTATGGGGGGTTGGCAGAGGGTACAACCGCCTGAGCCGAGCGGTGGCGCCACCATACCGATGCACGAGGCGGATAGTGGATTCACTGTACATTGGTCTTTTTCTTGCCACCCCACAGTTATTTTTTTTTGGCATGCGTCCAGTGCTGCCACCACTGCTCGGCGCCGCCGTTGAAGAACGGTGAGACGCCGTGAGCTGGTGTATCACTGGCGTCTGAAATATGGTAGCTGCGCCTTAGTCGATGCAGCTGTAGTGAAAAAATATATGAGTATGAAAATAAATTATAACGATTCCAGTTCACTACAGATGCTGCTTGGACACCGCAGTTGTATGTCCTCCCCCGAAAGTGGAGAAAGCGCTTTAATTTTTCTTTCTTCAAATATGTAGACTGGGATCACTTCCGAAAGATCAGGGAGGAAAGAGGTGGTGCATCATCGGAGAACTTCCAAGATTGGATGGCTAGCGTAAGAGGGGACGTAGAAAAAGCTACCAAGTTGATACACACAGAGCTGGAGGTCAGTCAGATGGATAGCAGATTAGCACACTTAATAGAGGCCAAGGATTCTCTGCTGTCTCGGTGGAAAACGCAGAAGCTCAACCGTAGGCTTAGAAAGAGGCTAGCCGTGCTAAACAAGGAAATTATGACACATTGCCAAGTACTTGAGAGACAGCAATGGCAGGAGGTGTGTAACATGGTAGATGGGCAGATGCGAATAGGTGGGAAATGGAACTTACTCAAGCACCTGCTCCACGGAAGTAAGACCAAAGCCAGCCAGAATTGGGTGGTGGATAGAATTCTACATGCGGAAAGGCAGCACCAAGGGGATGACGAAATTGCCACGCGCTTAGCACGGAGGTATCTTCCCCTGGCGGACGATGCTGGGCCCCCGGGGCCGGACTGGTCAAGATATGAGGGCAAATCAGCCGTGCGCCTTGATAGGCCGTTTCAGGAGGTGGACGTTCGCGAAACACTACAAAAGCTCAATGGCCAGTCAGCCCCGGGACCCGATGGCGTAACTAACAAACTGCTACGCAGTTTAGACGACAGGTCGATGAAGGTCATAGCGGCAGAGATCAACCGCACATGGGAGTCGGGTGTCTTTCCAGATGAGTGGAAGATTGCGTCCGTGATTCTTATTCCCAAGCCTGGGCGCAGCCCCGGGGCTGAGAAGCTCAGGCCAATTTCCCTCACGTCTTGTTTGGGAAAGGTGGCGGAGAATGTGATAAATAATCGGTTCTCTAAGCACATTGAGGACGAGGATCTTTTTCCAAACAACATGATAGGCTTCAGGCCTCATCTTTTCGCGCAGGACGCCATGCTACTTATCAAGCATGATATATTAGATAGAGACACCCGAGACACGAGGGCCATTCTCGGTCTCGATCTGGAAAAGGCCTTCGACAAAGTGTAAAATAGGCATATTCTAGACTCGATCTCCCGCCTTGACCTGGGGGAAAAGTTTTACAGATTTGTGCAGTCCTTTCTCGGAGGTAGGAGGGCCACCATCATATTGGGTGACCTAACATCAAAGGCTTACGATCTCGGGCAACGGCGTACGCCACAAGGGTCGGTTATTTCGCCGCTCTTGTTTAACGTAGCGATGCAGGGCTTGGCAGTCGAGCTTGAGCAAATGGAGGGTATTGGCTCCGCAATCTATGCGGACGACATGCATCGCCCTCTGGTGCTCTGGCGGGTCGGACAGCAGCGTTGAAGAAGCACTGCAAGCAGCAGTGCATTGCGTCGAGAAACACGTTAGTCAGATGGGCCTCCGTCTCTCACCTTCTAAATCAGAGTTGCTCCTATATCGTCCCACTAGAAGGGGACCCAAGCCTAGAGGGTGGAGGCCTCCCGAGGAGACAGATATTGAAGTTCGAACGTCATCCGGGTGCGAGATCCCCAGGGTTCGTTCTCTCAGCGTGCTAGGCATGATTATTGAAGCTAACGGTCAGCACGGGCGTACTATAGATAAGCTTACAGGGCATGCTGAAGGAGTAATCAGACTCATTGCAAGGGTTTCCAATAAAAAAGGGGGGCTTAGGGAAGATAATCTACTCAGGCTATTTCACGTGTTCCTCATGAGCCATGTGAATTATGTCACTCCCATGCACAGATGGCAGAAACACGAAATTAACAAACTGAACACGCTCATCAGGAAGTGTATTAAGAGAGTCCTCGGACTCCCAATGCACACAAGCACAGAGAACCTAGCAAGACTTGGCATACACAACACATTGGAAGAAGTGATTGAAGTTCAGCAGACCGCACATATTTCCAGACTCTCGTCTACGACGGCGGGCAGGAAAATCCTGACTAAGGTCGGGCTCAGTCCGACTTCGTTAAGGGATAGGAACATTCAGTTTTCGGATAGTGTGCGGCAGGCTATTACGGTCTGCCCTATTCCAAGGAACGTGCATCCAACTTTCAACGCTGGCAGGAGGACGGCTCGCGCCTCCGCGCTTCTGCGGTACGCGCATGCGCATGAGGCAGAGTCGTCTTTCGTAGACACCGCCCAGTACGAAGGCGACTGCAATCACTTTGTTGCTAACGTTGTGGACCTAAAAGGACGCGTATTATCAGCCGCATCAATCAACACGTCTTCGGCTTGTAAGGCAGAGCAGCTGGCCATTGCACGGGCAATCCTTAGGTCGGACAGGGAAGAGATTTTACAGCGAAAGCTCTTATGAGATCATTTCACCGGCCGTTTTTGGCGCCGTAGTTGTCTGCCGCCGCCGCCGCCGCCGCCGGTGTCCGTAACCAGTATCGCTCGAAATAAAAAAAAAACTAAATAAGAAAAAAATTCCAGGATGGAACGAGGTTCGAACCTGGGCCCTCTGCGTGGGAGCCCAGTATTCAACCTCTGAGCCATGCCGGTGCTTGAAACTGCTTCGCAAAAGGTCCTGTACAGGCTTCATGTCGAGAAGGAACCACATTAGCATATGTAATATAGCGTGGTAGAAGAGTAAAATGAGCACCAAGCGTCGCACAACGCGAGTTCTGTACCCAGGCGTCACACAATGCGAATTGCGCAACGAGTAGGTTGTTGAATGCTTCCAACCCATTACAAAGGGCTATGCCATAATTCTTCATCGTCATCAGGCACAGCATCAACAAAGTGCGGATAATGCCTTACATGCGCATAGCAGGTACCAACGCTCTCCGTAGAATGACGAAAAATGGCACAGTGCCTGCTGCCCTACTTCTCAAAAAACATGGCTGATCCCTCCGTCATAGGAATCGGTATAACACGAAAGTGAAACGTGTCTTCACAGAAGTAGTGCTTATTGTGTAGTGATATATGAGAGCTTGTACAATGTCTATTCGTGTTTGGCAGCTATAGCACCGTTTTGACGTGGATGCACCCATGTTGACAGCATGTCTCTATCGATGTCTCTATCTCTAACGACTAACGCCCATGGTCATGATTAAACTGTTGTGGTAGCTGACGGTGTGAACATATATTTGGACACAGCGAATCGTGAATCCCGCGTAAGGATGATACCAACAAGCTCATAATCAACACTGGTACCCGGTATGCACTTCTTCAAAGCGTCGTCAATTAAGGAGAGAAACGGCACGGTGTGCGCTTTCTAGTAATGGGTAGCCGACGCCTGTGCTCGTGCATGCATAACACACACTGCGCTTCAGCAACAGGGGAAGTAGAGGTTCGTAGCCTGAGCCGCAAACGCGTGCGTCCCGCTGGCCTCTGTCTCGCAGGCGCTTCTCTCGCTCCACCAAGGCACGACATTCGCCCGTCGAAATCGCGTGCTTTCTGCAACGCATATTGCAGCGGTTTTGTTAGTCGGTGCTCTCGCAATTGAAGCAGTCGGCGGCGGAGAAATCCCGTTGGTGCACGCGGAAGCTCAACTACTACGATGAGCCGACGCAGGCTAACACGAAGCCAAAGGCAAAGAACGTAACTGCGTCGAGTGTGCCTCGGCGACGCCAGCGCGGCCAGTCTACCTCTCTGGTATGGAGACGCTTTAACCATGGCCTCCAATATCGCGCGCAATCTTGGAGTAACCGCTAGTAAGTGTCGATCGTGAAGCATTACTTCTTTTCACATCTCACAGACGGCGGCACCTCCCCGCTTCGCCCGCCGCGAAAGAGAATGTGTGAAAGATATAAGGCGCGTTCGCGCCGTGTCTAGCATCTCCCGAGTTAGCTCAGTCGGTAGAGCGTCGGGCGCGTGTCGTCGCGGCCGCAACGTCGTGGGTTCGATTCCCAGCGGGGTATCTTTTTCTTGGTTTTTTCTTTCTCACCCGTTGGCGTCTATTATATCAACGTCATATCCGTGACGGATGTACTTGGTGGACCCCGGCATAAAACACTTTCGTGTTAAAATTACAATAATTTATAGCGTAGTGGGTTCCTCGCAAGCGCGCTTGTATTCATTGCCAAGGAAGCCCATAAGCGCATGATCCATATCCTCGGGGTCTCAGTAAAATTACAATGATTTAGAGCGTAGTGGGTTCCTCGCAAGTGCACTTGTATTGGTTGCCAAGGAAGCCCATAAGCGCATGATCCATTTCCTCGGGGTCTCAGTAAAGTTCTTCGCCCCCCCCCCCCCCGCCTCTCTCCCACGTCAACGTATGTTATACAGCATGACGGGAGAGGGAAATAGCGACCGGGCGTCACCCAATGCAAATTACATAACTGGTGGGCCGTTTAAAGCTTCCAACCCATTACAAGGGCTGAGCCATAATTCTTCATCGTCATCAGTGGTCGCGTCAACAAAGTGCACATAATGCCTTACAGACGTGTAGCTGGTGCCTCGCTTCTCCGCAGAATGACGAATAATGGCTTAGTAGGTGCTTCCCAACTTCACAAAAATTGTGATTTATGGCGTAGTGGGTACCTTTCTAGGTGTACTTGTATATGCTTGTATTGTAGTCCCAAGAGAGCTTACAACGGGCTCTAGAAACGCCGCTCTTCCAGCTTTCGCTGTGACTGTGCTGCGGTTTCAGCGCAGGCCTGGCGTTTTTTTTACGGACTCGAGATCCGCCCTTCGAGCTTTCTCAACTGCCCCAGTTGTGAGGAGGTTGCTAGGGCACTTGAGGGTAGGATGCTCACTCATCACGTCATTACATGGTTCCCGGCGCACGAGGGCGCCGAGGTAGGGGGGTTGGCCAACGTTAATGAGTTGGCCCATGCCCAGGCGCGAGGTCTTGCCGGCCGCGCCGGGCACTGGGAAGCCGGTGTGCCGGGTGGGACCGGCGACGGGCTTGGTCCGACCTTTTCGGAGGCTGACCCACCCCGCTTCAGGGACATTCCCTGTACCTTTAACGAGGTCACTAGCCACTACCAGATGAGCCGCAGGGCTTTCTCCTTGCCACATCGAAACCTCACGAGGCCCCAGGCCGTGACTCTCAGGCTTCTGCAGACAAAGTCGTATCCCACACTCTCCGTCTTCAGTACGTACACAGAGGTCTCCCCTCTGTGTCCCGACTGTGGGGCGGTTAGCCACTTTAAGCACATGCTCTGGGCGTGCCCCTCTTTGCAGCACCACACAGACCACGGCTTGACGGAGCAAGCCTTTTCTGCTTTCCTCACGAGCCACGACTGGTTTTACCAACTTCGGGCTGTCCAGAAGGCCCACGATGCGGCGGTGAGGCTTGGCCTCCCTGTCCCAACGTGGGAGCGGCCCGCAGTCTTGCCCCTATAAAAACGGGGTGAAGATTCTTCCGGACCCGAATAAAGTTATCTATCTATCTCTCTATCTATCTATCTAATGTGTTGACTTGCAAATAATAAAGACGAAAATTATCATCCCCAGCGTATTGTCCACGTTTCGATCTCACGCACTCGCTGCGTGCGAGTTGCTTAAAATTAGAATGAAATTATTCTCATTCGCGGGTACAATCACGTTATACGTTGTTTCAGCCTCCTGAAACAGCTGAGTACGATATTCCTTGGAAGTTAGTCGAAGCGAACGGCATACACGTTATCTGTTAAACGCGTTAGACAGTTTTATTTGGGCATCCGCAGCAGCTCTGCGGACGCAGCCTGTCAGCGATTCCCAATGACAGGCAGCGGTCGCTCAACTAAAACTGTCTATTAAAGCACGGCACCGCTACAACGACGCGCAACGCGGAGAAATGCACACAAGAAACGCGCAAGCGCCTACAGCAGAAGGGGCGGTGCAACTTGAAAAAGTTGCACTGGCGCCACCTGGATTTTTCTTCGCCAAGAGGAACGCCTGAATCTTCCCGTTCGCGCCCACTAGGAAGTTGGTTCTAGTCCACTACAGTTGTATAGCTAAGAACCGGTAAGTAGCCATCGGCTACGAGTCTTGTGTGGAACAAGAACTTCCGCGACGAAGACATTCGCTACTGCGTCGGGCCTGCAATGTTCGGTGAGTAGCAGGCAGCGCGCATGAGACGATGGCTCACGCGCGCTTGACGCCGACAAATGATGCTTATCTGCCACAGGATGGAAAAGGCGCTACCTTTTACCATGTGCGATACCATCTCAGAACCCTCCCCTGCGACCTCCTGATCGTCGGCCCCGTGCTCAGCGTCCACAAAATCGGCTGCAGATGGGCAAGTCATTGTTTAGATACGTTGAATAAAAAACTCACAGGGTCCATTATGCACTCGCCAAAGATGACTGGAAGGCAAAAGCCATCTTCTTCTTCTAGTCAGTCGATGTATTGATTCTCCCGCGCCCCCCTCCGAAAGCGTTCTGCAGCTAAGGCGGTTTTGCACGGCCTCCGTGACCGATCACGGAGGCAATGCAAAGCGGCCATGACATGTGAATACGTGATCATGTGACGTCACGTTATGTGACGTCATAATGACGCTACATAATATGGCGATCTGTGACGTCATGATGACGTCATATGAGGACGCCATCACGTGACGATTATTTTTTGCATTAGTCGTGTTGACGCCGCCGACGGGCAATCTTCCCGTTTGATGAGGCATCTAGGGCTTTCGACGTTTTGCATTGCCTCCGTGATCCGCCCACCGATCACGGAGGCAATGCCAAGGGACCATTTCGTGTGAATACGTCATCATGTGACATCACGTTATGTCACGTCATGGCGATGTCATAATGAAGTTACAAATTTAGGAGATCTGTGACGTCATGAAGACGCCATATGGTGACGTCATCACGTGACGATTATTTTTTGAGTCACTCGTCTTGACGACGCAAAGGTCAATCTTCCCGTTTGAAGAGGCATCTGGCTTTCGCCTTCATAAGCTACGCGACGTTTGCCGGTGGACGTACATAGCGAGAGAGTCAAATGCTGCGGCTGTATGCTGCATTTATGTTGGCAATAACATTTTTTCAGTCAAGCTTGCGTTCTTTTGACGCAACAACTATGTGCTAAAAAGCCCAAATTTATCTGTGCCACTCTCAAACTCCCATTGGGCCTCTCCAACCCCGTGTATTTTCTTGGAGCCTCATTTATTTACGTGGGAAAGATGTCACCCTGTTGGCGTTAGACACGACACTGCTGCCAAAATTGCTGGGGTACTCGTCAAATATTTACTATCCTGTGTTGCGGCTGCTGGTTGCTGCAATAGCTTCCATTTTATTCACCGCTATTTCATGTTCACGTGAGTCCTAGTTTACAGCCGACGTTTGCAGAACAAGTCCGGCGAACGTTATTGTATTTTCTTTCTTTTTCTTGGCGTTGCATGCTACTACATGCTCGGTCTCGTAGACTACTTCTCCTGCCACTAGCAATCTCGAAGTGGTGAATCTTTGGTCTATGAATTTGTTGATGACAGAGAACGGCAAGTTCACTGGAATGCAAATGAAACGATAATTAAAGAGCATTAAAAGAAGGCGTCGCATTTGCTCACGTTTTGTGTGAGCACCAAACGAAACGAATGCACTGAATAAAGAAACAGAAGCAGCGGCATTTGCCCGCTGAGAAGGCCGGTCAATACGCAGTGCGAGACGACTTGTCAAATGATATTGAAACGTACAGGAATTTAGACTGAAAAAAAAAAAGACACTGAATCGTCGGGACGGCACATCACAAAGTTGCCATGCGCACCGAAGCCGTAGTTGTAACGAAATTGTTCTTGAACTGCTCTGATAGCGCCTGCGCAACAGTAGTTGTTTGTGTACTCACAAATTCTCATATTTTGCTGCTTAAAGTTCACAGCGCGGTGCCAAAACGCGCTCGTAGCAAAAGCGAAACCATCCGTACGAGCATACATGCAGAGGCACCGTCAGTCGTCGCGAACCCGTGCGATCGCTGGCTTGAGGCTTCTTTCTGTTATGCTCCGTTTGGTTATACAGGCAGTGTACTGTAACGAGATATTTCACATATTTTGCACTCAACGAGTGACTACCTTTCACGCAAGAAGCCGGTTCAGGGGTCTCCAACGCGGTGACCGCGTGAAGCGGGTGCTCGGTTTTCTGCAAAGAGACAGTGACTGTAGACTATCTTGTGCTTGCTCTCCATCGAAAATTATTCTTTTGACAGGAAAGAACATATTTCTTTTCGACAGTACCTGCAGAAATGTCCCGGAGGGCTTCCGCGAGGTGATTTTGTAGAGCGCCGACAGCGAAAGCCTACGGGGCGCGCGCCGGCGGCATCCTGCCTAGCACGAAATCGAGGCGTGTCCGATAGCGGGCGACTCCGTAACTCCTCGCCGCCAATCCGCGATGCGCAGCGCCTATAGGCGCGCCACTGAAAGCCGCCTAGCGGCGGCCGTTGGTACCGCTGGTGGGTCGCGTAGCAGACGCCTCACTTGCGCGCGTGCGATTTGCCGTTTGTGCGCGTCCCAGATAATTACTTTTGCGGCGATAGTGTGCGCAAAGGAGCCGCACTTTATAATAGTGGACACGTGTCCGATGTCACAGCTGTGTGGGACGACAATGTCACCATACGCGCCAAGGGTTTGCCACAGACAAGCGTCAACAAGCTTCCCTACGAAGTGGAGCTCATCGTAAGTACACCACTTTCTTTATAACGCCCCGATCACTAATGCCTGCATGCGTTGACGCGTGAACCAACGTTTTTTCTCAACACAGTAGCTTCGTTTACGTACCATTTGTTTATATAGTAGATTTTGAGGAAGCGCTGTCGCACCGGCGTATAGATTTCACAGGTGCGGCCACGCGAAGGGTCAGCGTTGGTAAAACTTTAAAACCAGCACGATAAACTTGTGAACAAATAAACGATAAACCTGTCATCATCGGTGCAGAAGCGCACAGCTAACATTCTGCACCGATGATCGCATTTCAGTGCCATCAATAGGTAGAATGCAGCCGATTTCGTGCAGCACACGTGTGATTCCACGGCGCTTTTGTAAAGGAGCCGTCACCTGCCCCACATTCTCTGGCATTGCGCTTCGCGCCATTCGTTTTTCAAGAGAGCCTAGGCATCGCGTCTTATCAGTAATAACAACATCATGTGCATTGTAGCGTCTACAATGCAGGCGAGGCGACCAAGTGTAAACGTAGTAGCGTTCGCTGAAGACGTAGCGACGTAAATGGAGAAGTAAAAACACGGTAATCGTTCTAACGCTGCCGTAAACAAAGCGCGATTGCTTACCTTCTACGTCGTGCGGCCGCAATCCACCGCCGCCGTCGCTCTCGCTCATGAAATAGCACCGGGAACCTGTAAGAGTGCGTTCCTGGCGATTTTTTGTGTGTGCTCGAGCAGCCGACAACGCAGCAGTTATTTTTCGACATCGCTGAACATCGCGACAGAGTCGTTAAATCACGATGAAAACACATCCATCCGTGCACTCGTGTACACGCTCGCGGGAACACCCCTCGAACGGACCCAGCAACGCTTCCGAGCCGTGGCGGCAGATGGCGTCGTCGGCGCTTTTCGCATCGCCTATAATCGGCTTGAGCACCGGAAGGATAAACTAAAGTAAATCACTTACGGTAATTTATGAGCCAGTCGATACCTAAAAGAAAATGAGGGCGTCAAGGTAGGGACAATCACGTAGGCAAGATGAGAGAAAATGGCAGGGTCCTTTAAGAACGCACGAAACGCTAGTTGCCCTGTCATTATAACGTGGAAAAAGTCAAATGGTGGACATGGTGGAAACCACCATCCACCATTATAGTGGATTAATGTAGTGGGTGGATGGTGGACGGTGGTGGATGGTGGACGGTGGTGGGTGGATAGTGGACGGTGGTGGATGGTGGACAAGGTGGGTGGATAGTGGACAGTAGTTTAGGTGGGCAGATGGTGGACGGTAGCCTTGGTGGTTAAAAATTATGCTGTGTACAAGGTACGTGGCAGGCACGGCGATGGCGGGCATATTTGTCAATGAACTATTTCCCTTTCAATGCTATTTCAGTTATATTTCAAAACATATTTGCCTGTTACACAAGGCATACAGGTTAACCACAGAAAACCAATTGGTAACTCTCAGCTTTGGTTCCAAATGTGTTATCAGGCAAAACAGGCACCATAATACCATGCCTGCACTAAGCAAAAAACCGACTGGCTCAGTGAATAAGTTTATTCCCTTTTCTACATTTCTTGGCGTTATGCTTCCTCCTTTGCCTCGACAAGCAGCTTCTGCAGAAAACCCTTGTAGAAAACCCTCACCACTACATCACGGTAGTTCCTCGGTGGCTATAATTGAAGCGGCTAAAAGAGATGCATTACTCCAAGCAACCTGAAAAATATTTAAAAAGCACCATTAAAAAATATAAATGATTTGTTTAGTAATCAATATATTGATGTGTCTTACACTGCTCCTTTCATACAAATAAATAGATACTATAGTGAGATCTTGTTGCAAGTATGGCATGTTGTTGGGCTAGTTGGTTCATAGATACAGCAGACACCTTTAAACTGGGCGAAGACAACACGTTAGTACACAGAAATAAACAGACACACACGAAGCGCACGTTGTGTGTGTTCTCTGCGCTTCGCTCGTCTTCGCGCAGTTTATACGTGTCTGCTATACTTACGACCAAGTGACTTTTTAATTAATACAGTAAAATTGCACTACAAATCACTACAGCTGGTGAGGTACTACCGGCTGTTATATTATTTTTTTTTTAGCGAGTTGCCGTAAGCGAAATAGTGCCGGCATTCCGTGCGGGGACAATTACTTGCCCTCGCAACAGGCCGGCAGCGTTCACGTGATGGTGGCCCTTGAAACAAATCTTATTAAAACCACAAGTGGGTCAGTTCTCGCGGCAAATTACCTACCCCTCGCAAAATGAACGCGCGATTCGCTAGCCCGCGTTGAGCCCCCTTGGCAATACACATACAGCAATAATAATGCATAACGTGAACAGAGTAGCACTCAAAGCCACCTACCTTTCTCAAGAAAACATGCAGCGTACACGTTGCGACGTCCGCCGGTCTTCAGGTGATGTGACGAGTCGGCGTTGGCTGACCACCCCGTTTGCATGCATCCGTCGGTCTAGAGGCAATATGGTGAGTTCCCATGTGCACGAACTGTCACGTCGATTCTCCATGCCACAGCGCGCGTTGCGAGAAACTATTCCGGCACTCTTCATCGATGATGATCACCAACAAAGGAATCGTACTTGAAAAGCTGGCGCCTGCAGCTCACTTAGACTGCCGTGTACCGCGTCATACTGATTCAAGATGTTCCGCTAAGTCAATGACCGCAACATAAAACACAAAGCACGGGCACGCACAAAAATCAACCGCATCAGCACAAACACAATCACCACGCCATGACCACGTTATAGTGCCTAGAATATACTGGCTAGTGTGCTGAGCGGAGGGGGTTTCCTATGGGAGGAGGTGGCAAGGCCGGTGATGCCTTAGTAAGTAAGTAAGTAAGTAAGTAAGTAAGGTGTTCCTATTCCCTTTTAACACAGGGCAGGCAGTTTAAGTGCCACAGGAAGAAAAAAAAATGTAAACAAATGTCAAGTGTTTTCGTTGTTTTGTTCGAGCATAAGCAGAGTGTCACGGGTCACGGTGTCGCTTAATGCACACACTGGCACACACGCACACACACAGAGGAGGCGCTGCACACACACACGATTGGCTTGGTGGAAGTCGAGTCAAGAGTCGAGCCAAGCCATGCCGTGTTCTGCACCTCCGTGCATAGAGTGCCTCCGTGGCCGTTTAAACATGGCGGATGTTTACCGTTGTAGGGGGTCACCTATCCAGCGGCCGTGTTTGGGAGTTCCGTGATGCTAGTACTTTGTCTCAACCACTGTTCTCGACTTGGGTCTTGAAGCATGACTGGCCCTGCCAGCTTCTCGTCAGTCTGCTTTGACCCATTGCCACAAGGCGGCGGAGTGTTGGTGCGCGGGGCCGCAGAAGAGGGTGTGTGGGGCGTTTCCCTGGCCGATGTGGTCGCGACCTCTCTGTTAAGACGATCCCAGCGTAGCAGGAGATCCTTGGTGTAATTGACCCTATCGAAATGGTTTTCTTCTGTTTGGCCCGACAGGCCCAGGAGTTCCGGCAGACTTGGTGAGGTGCGGGGTTTATCGTGCAGGCGCGGGCAGTCCTGTAGAACGTGGGTGACAGTTTCTTCGGCTGCTCCACACAGGCGGCACGACGGTTCGGAGTCAAAGAGTTCATGACGTCGTTGTTGAGTCGCCAGAGACCCCGTGCGAGCCTGGAATAGTAGTGCGCTTGATTTGTCTCCTCTGTAATATGGTTCACAGCCCGGCGCCAATTTATGTGTTGCATAACACGATAGGCTGTGTTTCTTGGTGACCGCTTTACGCCAGATGTCCGTGCTGATCTGGGTGATCCATTCGTTCACTTCCTGACGCCATTCACTTTCTTTTTTGGTTTGTTGGAGTTTCGGGTTCGGGCCGAATTTTGACTCTAATGTTGCAAGTCGTTGCATCCAGAGGGTTTTAATGCCTTTGTACCGTAGATGCAGGTATATTCGCTTGCTGAAGTTAGTTTCTGGCAGGAATTTCAGTCTGCCCATGTATTGGAATTTAGATCTTGCCTCCCTAATTTCGAAAGGTGACCACCCCATTTCACCTGTTATGGCAGCATTCGATGTACAGAAGTTTCCGCCCAACAACCACCGTCCCAGTTCATTTTGGTGTCTGTTTAGACACTTCATTGTTCCAGTTGGGTACGTAAGTGCATCAAGCGCATACGTTGCCGCTGGGACAGCGAGCGTTTTCCACAAAATACGACCCACCGAGTATGGGTTGTACGAGTGGCGGGAGAGATGCCACACTCTGCCTTTTAGGCGGTTTGATTTCTTTGTAACTAACTCTGTTTGTTTTTCCAGGTAGTCTTTTTTGTCGGTTATTTCGATTCCGAGGTATCTATAGGTTGCTGTCTTTTTTATATGTTTTCCTTCCAACTTTCGCCGGCAGGCGGCGATACTTGTCGCAAAGGTGTAGCTAGTGTAGCCCGCGCGCCGGTTTGGCCGGTGTGTTGTCTCTCCGCAGCTTTATAAGTGATCCGTGCCTGTCCGAATTTTTCTGTTTTTATCGTGTTTGCGCTGTTCTATGTGTACGCACGCGTAAATTAGAATTGGAAAGAGTAATGATGCAGCGGGAGAAGCATCAGGGCAGGCAGAAAACATGCTTCGTACCGCTGTGTTGGAGTGGCTATCGCATTTTCTGTTGAAGTACAGATGAGGTTTTTTCACTATTATTTTTGTATTAAGCAGTTGTGTGGGTATTTCGCTGCCCGTTAAACATTTTCCACTGTGTTTTACTCATTTAAGAACTGGTATTATGACTATTTGTATTGTGTCTGTTCTGTTGAGCGTTTTTTTTTCACATTTATGTGTGTGTTTTGAACATTACTTATGTTTGATAAGTTGATGGTTATGTTGTGGAAAAGAGGAATTTTTCATAGTGAAGCTCAGATTATATTCCCAGTTATTAAGGTGGGGTCAAACTTTGAAAGTGAGTTTCGAAGTTTGGCTGTACAGCAGTGGTAATGAAAGCTATGACTAAAATTTGCGAGGTATTTAAAGGTAGACGCAGGTTGCATTAAAGCTCAAAGATAGTTTGAAATTGTTTAGTATTTTTTATTTGTGTTTCTTTTTTTACTGATGCACTTTTTAAATAAGATCTGCCATCTGCAGAGCATTAATTTTGTATAAAGGTACTTACTAACACTTTACAGAAGTCGAGCTAAAATTGTGAGCGTACAACAAAAACTAGATTTATTATGTTTTTTTACGTTTGTTGATTTATGAAAATTGCCACTTATGACTGATTTTTTATACTAAAAAATACAAATTCGCATAGGCTACTGGTTCTAGTGCCAGTTATATAAATGCCATTAGTTAACACGTGGAAATTTTTGTTTTCTAAGCCCACTAGTTCTCGAGAAAAGGTACGCGCGCGCTACTTGTCAATGTGTCAAAGAAAAAGAACCTAAAATTCCTTTTGAGTGCCGAAATGTGACATATTTTCTGAAAGATAAATAAATGCTGTATCAGGTAATTTTGAAATCCCAAAATTGAATTTTTTTACCAAAGCAAGTCTAACCCGGCCCGCCTTAAACTGTTAGTTCATTGCGGTTAAAAACAAGCGCCCATATTCACAAAGGTGCCTTGCACTTGATTTTTTTCAGGCAATATTTCAGACAATCCCAATGCTAGACTAATGAAATTATCTAATTGAGATGTCGATATTGACTAATGACCCCTGTTCGGTTTCTTTAAACTTACCTTTCCTTCTGTTAAAATGAAATTCAAGCTCCAGACACGTTCGTAATGTTTTTTGTGAAGTTAGCAGTGCCGTTCAAATAAAATGCTTCAGTAGTAAATCCTATTCAGACTGGCTTGTGTTCACCGCATGTGGTCTAGAAAATACGGATACCATGCTGGAAAACGCAGAACAGTGAAAGTGACCCCACCCCACACTACATTTGCGTATAAACGATGCTCTGTTAACTACACACTTACTCAAGTAGTACAACAATGCAGTAGGCACAGCTGAACTGCAGAAACATTGAAACAACCGATCCGAAAGTATGGGGCATATATGCAGCACTGGATGAGCAAAATGCATCCTGTTTGTGGAAGCGAACAAAGTGCAAAAGCTAGTGTCATAATGTCTGCAAGAAATATTTGTGTAATGCCAGCGTGTGTAATATTTGTATTTGTGTAATACCAGCGTTACACGGGAATTTGCGATTACTGTCGACCCGCTCCGGATCATATATCTACTCGCGAGAATTATCGTAGCCACCGATCTGACGGCGCATGATACTCTTCAAGTCCATGATGCGGCATCATACGAAGTGTGATGCGCCGCTAATATAATAAAATATGACCGCGACTGAGAGGCGCGAATTGCAGTTGACTGGATCGACTTCGAGTAGAATCGCTGCATTGAAAACAGCGCGAAAACGGGATGAAGGCTAGGATACCGCGCTCTTCCTTAGCCTTCGTCCCGTCTTCGCGCTGTTTTCAACGGAATAATATGTACCAACTAGCCCTTCAAATCACCCTGCTGCGAGTAAAATCGCCAGCGAATCTTCACGTGTAGCAACGATGAATCTGAGTCGGACTTGATCGCGATGGAAATTGCCGTGAGCCATCCTTACGACACGATTTTTTGCGTCTAACGTGTCAACCTTAGCTGATTGTTTTCAACTGGCAAGTTGGGTGTGTCGTAGTATATTAATTGCGACTTTTCTACTTCGCTTTGGTGATGAAGCACAGAGTCGCGAAAACTAGCAGACAACGTGAGGTACTTGTGAAACGCTTCGTCGTTTTGTAGTGCGCAACCAGTTGAGGATTCTCTGCGGGCAATAATTTAACGCTAATATTTCCTTCTTCCGATCGAGTGTTTTGACGACTGTGTTAAAAGGAACGAAGAACACTGTATTCGCAGCAGAAAGCGCCGTGCTACGCAGATACAAGCGCAGGGGCCGCCGACGCGCGATGGACCTTAGCGAGTCGCAGCGCCGCCATGCGGTGACTGTGGGAAGGCATCAGCGCGGTGGCCACGCCAAAGCGCGCGCTCAGCACACTAGCCAGTATATTCTAGGCACTATAACCACGTTGTATGCAGCGCGCCGCCATGTTAGGAAAGAAAAATCTGGGAGGACGACAGCGGCGACGCCAGTGGCCACGGCCTAAACAAATTTCACTTCCGACGCTGTCGGACGTGACGCCATCGCCGCCATTGAGACAGCGCCTATGGCGAACACGGCCTCAGAGACGGGCAGTAGACATTAATCTCGGAGGCGAGGTTGTAAGGCGCTACCAGCGTCGCCGCATACTCGCAGCGAGGAGGAGGGAGCTGGGAAGCAGCTGCTCGGCTCAGATAATAATAACTGCTGGGGTTTCACGACGTCACAAAAGCACGATATGATTTTGAAAGACGCCGTAGTGTGGGGGCTCCGAAATTTCGACCACTTGGGGCTCTTTACGTGCGCCAAAATCTAAGTACACGGCTGTGCTTTGCACCTTGCCCCCGTCGAAATGAGGTCCTCGGCTCAAGCCGCAAATTGTTTTCGCAATACAGTACATTGTCAATCTGTTTACGCGAGGTGATTCGGTTGCAGCATACATTTCACGGACCATTTTCTCAACGCTTACATCCGTAGCGCACATGATGTTGATGTTTTCTTTCAGCCTTATCATAAATTTGAGCGAGCAGCAAATTCAGCGCAAATGTTAAAGCGCAACAGGCGTGGTCTCGGGTAGGTACATCCCACGGAAGTCCAAAAATTAACTGCTATGCAGTAATCACTAATTTTGCGTTTTCTTCGTGCTCGAATCAATATTCTCAGCCAGGAAAATCGTATTAAAATTTACTAATAATTAAGCAATACACTCTTGAGCATTTTTTCGCGATCAATACAATAGGTGGACTGCAAACAAATGTAGCATTGAAAACGAAAGCTCAAAGGGCTCGACGACCCAGCACAGAAATGTAGATTTATTGCCTGTCAATAAGAAATAAAAAAAAAACGCATGCTCACAAGGGGTGTATTACAAATACAAAACAAGTTTGATCCTGTCTATTGAGTTTTACATTGCTGCATTATGCATTACCAACTCGCCCAGAATGCTGCTCATTTGCACTGCAATAATATTTCACATTATACTCATCATAGTTGCCACTGCTTTCGAGTATAATGACGGTGTTTGGCGCAGCTTCTCCGGCATGGTGCAGCATGGTACACCATCATTTTCCTCACCCACCATTCCCTCGCTGCTTTCCACCATTCGCGCCATAGTGGGCGCTGTCTCCTACCCCTACCCAGTATTTTGCTGCTACTCTCCACCATCGTCCACCATCCTTTCCACCTTACCCAGCTAACGTACACCTTGCCACCCACCACTGTTCACTATTACACCATGATTTCCAGCATACCCAGCATTATTTCCACTATATCCACCACCTTTTCCAGTATCCACCATGGTAGTTTTTCCGATAGATAGATAGATAGATAGATAGATAGATAGATAGATAGATAGATAGATAGATAGATAGATAGATAGATAGATAGATAGATAGATAGATAGATAGATAGATAGATAGAAACGCTCAATGTGCCTTGGGTTCGCTAACAAATGCTTGCCATTTAAAACACAACACGCGTACCTTGGGATGCAGGCCCTTTTAAGGCGTGGAAAGGCACGCGGGATAGGTGACGATTCCTGTTGCAAGACAAGACACAAAAAGTGCAGCTGTAGTTCAAGCGCGCACGGATGTATTGACTTTATTTGGGTTCGTTTTGAAGCACGAGATAATTAGCAAGCCATAGAGTGGTCCTCCGTCTTTCAAGGTGTGGACGTGTCTATATATGGGTAAACTGCGAATGCACGCTATATGTTTGGTCGCAAGGAACATACGAATATAGCGCGATAAGCAACACCCCCCCCCCCTCCCCATCCCCCGCCTGCCAAGGAAAACAGCGAGTTGAGTGCTTTGTCTCCCGACCGACACGCTACGGTGAAGTATGCAGGGTGTTTCAAGAAATGTGTCCGAGAATACTGAAAAAATAAGGAACACGCAAGATGACCCAGGGCGCTACAAATATTGGATTTTATCGAGAGCATCGCGGAGTTATCTATGTCTGTCTGTCTGTCTGTCTGTCTGTCTGTCTGTCTGTCTGTCTGTCTGTCTGTCTGTCTGTCTGTCTGTCTGTCTATCTATCTATCTATCTATCTATCTATCTATCTATCTATCTATCTATCTATCTATCTATCTATCTATCTATCTATCTATCTATCTATCTATCTATCTATCTATCTATCTATCTATCTATCTATCTATCTATCTATCTATCTATCTATCTATCTATCTATCTATCTATCTATCTGTCTGTCTGTCTGTCTGTCTGTCTGTCTGTCTGTCTGTCTGTCTGTCTACGTCTTGGTGCTCTCGTGACCACTTCCTTAACTTGGTGGAGACCAAGATTGGCATGGGAGGGTAAGAGCGTTTGACTAATATGACTGTCGGGTCATGACATGAATAATGTGAAATGCTGTCGCGGACCTCGTCAAACCCTTTCCCGCAGACACGTGTGGCACATACCCGTTTACCGCGGGCCGCGGTATACGGGTGTGCGCCACAGGTTATTGACGGCTTATATTTATCCATGAACGGCGTGAACAGAAATTGGTGTTAAGAAAAAACGCCAGGCCTGCGCTGAAACCGCATGCCAGTCACAGCGAAGGCTGGAAGAGCGGCGTTTCTAGAGCCGGTTGTTAGCTCTCTTGGGGCTACTAATACAAGTACCAACTACGCCATAAATACAAGCAAGGTTCCCACTACGTCATAAATCACAATTTTTGTGAAGTTCGTAAGAACCTACTAAGCCATTATTCTTCATTCTGCGGAGAAGCGAGGCACCAGCTACACGTCTGTAAGGCATTATGTGCACTTTGTTGACGCGACGACTGATGACGATGAAGAATTATGGCTCAGCCCTTTGTAATGTGTTGGAAGCTTTAAACGGCCCACCAGTTATGCAGTTTGCATTGGGTGACGCCCGGTCGTTATTTCCTTCTCCCGCCATGCTGTATAACATACGTTGACCTGGGAGCGCGAGGGGGAGGGGGGGGCGAAGAACTCTACTGAGATCCCGAGGAAATGGATCATGCGCTTATGGGCTTCCTTGGCAACCAATACAAGTGCACTTGCGAGGAACCCACTACGCTATAAATCAATATAATTTTTTAGAAGTAGGGAAGCAGGCACTATGCCATTTTTCGTCATTCTACGGAGAGCTGTGGTACCTGCTGAACGCATGTAAGGCATTATGCGCGTTGTTGATGCTGTGCCTGATGACGATGAAGCATTATGGTGGAGCCCTTTGTAATGGGTTGTAAGCATTCAACAACCTACTCGTTGCGCAATTCGCATTGTGTGACGCCTGGTTACAGAATTCGCGTTGTGCGAATTCCGTAACCAGGCTTGGTTGGTGCTTATTTTACTCATTGCATATGTTAATGTGGTTCCTTCCCGACATGAAGCCTGTATAGGACCTTTTTGCAAAGCAGTTTCAAGCACCGGCATGGCTCAGATGTTTAATGCTGGGCTCCTACGCAGAGGGCGCAGGTTCGAACCTTGTTCTATCCTGGAATTTTTTTCTTATTTCGTTTTTTTTTTCTTTGAGAGATAGTGGTTACGGACACCGGCGGCGGCGGCGGCGGCGGCGGACAACTACGGCGCCAAAAACGGCCGCTGAAATGATTTCATAACAGCTTTCGCTGTAAAACCGCCATCGGTAGCGTCGACCCGACGATTGCAACAAATAAAAATTATCATCCTAGCAGGAATCGGACGCAAGCATTCTGCGTGGCTGTCAGGTATTCTACCACAGAGCCACGCCAGGTCCAGAAACTGCTGTGGAAAAAGATCCTCCGCAGGCGCCATTTCGCTGCAACGTCAATTGTGGTTGTAGTGCTGGTAATCTAATTTCATAACAAAGCAATAAACACTATATGCTCTGCTACGACGCAAGCGTCATGTCAGTTTAGCTTCAATATTGGTTCGAGTGTTGGCTCCGCTTTTATGGCAACCTAATAAACAATACATTTGTATCCTATGATTCAGCAAGCTATATTCAAGCGTTGCTCGAGCCCGGAGGAATACGCTAACGAAAGTTACGTATGATATTCCCGTCATCGCACCGTAAAGTGCTCTTCGTTTCGATAATACTGACGTATGTGCTCTAACGTAAGTGCTGACGTTACGTCATACAATAAATTACCCTTTAAACGCCAGTGTTGTCGAAGAACCTGGTAAGCCCTCGATGTGCACACAACTACTACACTTAGGAAAACACGTCGATCCACCTTGTAAAGCTTGGCTCAAGGCCAAGAAATGCAGCATACAACTTCTCGCTGACTGCTTCGCTTGAAACCGATTCCCACATGGCGTGGGATCTGCCGAATTTTTATCGCCCGTTTGCTTACTACGGGCCTTGATGATTCCTGTAGCACCAGTGAAAGTGGCGAGAGCAAAGAGTTTGATGTTTTCATTTGCCCCAGGAATTGGTTTCCGTGCCGACTGCAGCGTCGCCCGTCAACAATACCTGTGAGCGGAAGTGAGTTGTTATGCTGCGGCTGTCTGACGTAAGAGAATTGTATCGTCCCCTGCGCGCTGGGCGAGATCAGTCTCGATATCGCCAATAAAATTCGATTATGAATACCTCAAATTACGTGCAACTTTCGGGATTTATAAGATAAAGGATATGCTATAAGCGCTCCCGCACTACAACTCTCTAGTACAAACAACTGTCCTCAAATGAATAATTAGTGAGTTAAGCAGTTTTTTTAATTAGTGGACTCAGTGTCATCCAAGCTGCGGCAAAGTATTTCCGCATCGACGTAGAGTTCGACAGAAAAGTGACAGGAGCATTACTGTCATAGGATCTTCATAAAAATCTGTATTGTATGTATAAAAAAACCCTGTATACTTAAATGTAATAAACGCAATGAAGGTGGCGGTAATGAATGAAAAGAGTTCAAAGGAAAGCACTATTATGTGATTTTATTCCTTCCTGGGAATCGCTGCGCCATCACGTAGAAGCAGGCATATATATGCTCATCCTTTCCATAAGTGGTGTCCAGGTACACGACCCAGTGACCGTTGCCTTTGATTTAAAGGACATGTCTCGAGCCCACGTGTGGAACATGCTGTGACTTGAATTCACCACATTAACGTGTCAAAACATCTGACGTTTGAATTGCACCTACCTCACGTGTGAGTGGCTGCGCGGACCCGAATATTAATGATTTTTAGAAGAAGCATCTTTGTGGTACATCTTGCAGCATTTCTGGGTCTAACGAAAGAACTTATGGCTTCGAATATTTTTTTAAGGTAACGTGCAGCTTGGGAGCAGCGAGACAGTTGGGCTGAAGGCAGAACGGGACGCTGTCCAAGTTCATTCGCAGCAAGATACAGCAAATGCGTCAAATTACAACATTACGGGGAAGCTGCCAGTGCCAGTATCAAGTGAGGCAACACAGAGACTGCAGTCCTAGCTGTTTCTCGTTTGATGTGGGGCTCTCAGCTTACAATGTTTGCAAGGCTGTGCTACCGTTATCGTTCCACACATGCCACTCTTGCCAATTACCGTTGCACTCCACCTGAAAGAGCTATAGAATGGCACATACTTTCGCTGCAAACTGTATTTTAACGCGATATCGTCTAGGAGCTCGTTCCGCAGAAAGTCCGGTGTCGGCGTCGTTGGTGTTGAGCGAAAAGTCATCATCTTGTGTAAAATAAATACAAAAAAATCTTAGGTTCGAGTGGGAATCGAACCGAGGCCGTCTGCGTGGCAAGCAGGTGTTCTACCACAGAGCCACTCCACTTTTTTTTTTGCTTTATTGTCTGCTTCCAGACATAAACCACATCACAAACACATAGAATAAATAACATCAAATGTCTGTCCAGTAGGACGGGCACAGAGCCACTCCACTGCTTGGAACTGCACTGAAATTAACTTTAATGCTTCACAAGTATACGCGTCCTGTGTACATGTGTCACAGTACGAGATGTAATATCGCAGTAAAGCGGGGTACAAGCGTATATTGCCATCGGGCGTCACAGCATGTGAACTGCATAACGAGTTGGTGGCTTAAAGCCGGCCTCCCATTACAAAAGGCACACACATTACTGCGCGTATTCCCTTACGAACAGGCAGTGGGTGCATCGCAACTTCGAAAAAGTATCACGCGCGTTATTGCTGCTGGTTTAAAGCATACCACCCATTACAAAGGGCATACACGTTAGTGCGCGCATTCTCTTACAAACACGTAGTGGGTACACTGTTGTCATAAAAGTGCTGTTGAAGAGGGGGAAACCTTTACCTTTATTATAGGTATGTCAAGTGTGTGTGTGTGTGTGTGTGTGTGTGTGTGTGTGTGTGTGTGTGTGTGTGTGTGTGTGTGTGTGTGCGTGTGTAAGACCGGGCGACTGAACATAATGACAAGCGAAACAGAGCGCGATGAGGATGGCGCCGGATATCGCTATCTCGTTCAACTCTTAAAGGTGAAGCGTAAGCGTTCCCAAATTTCAAAATTCGAAAACTAAACGTTGACAGTCATTTTTGCAGCTGCTTTAGAGTAGAAGGAACCAGTGCTTTTCCTAGTTTGCGTGTTTTTTTTTTTAATAAATGTATTCAAGAGAGGGTGGCACCTATGCGTGCCGCCGGCTACTCCACTTACAAAATAGTTGAGTCAATCTTCGCGTTCTTAAGTAGAGCACAATCGCAAAACAATTAAAATAGGCAGACGCGCGAACACTCACGCATTTAGTCCCGGTGCTTCAATACGAACAAATGTTCGCTCAGAAGGAAGGTTCACAATACGCAAATATTCACGCAAACGAAATGTACACACGTTCTCAGCGCGTTCTAATGGGTCGTCCTCTTTGGCTTCTCTTGAAAGGACGCCGCTCGCGCTGAGAGTCCGTGCTTTTGCCTTGACTGTCGCCATTGCGCATTGTCGCTGAGTGCCTTCCAATAAACACCGTAACAACGTAAACGCACAGAGGCAAATGTTCAGCCAACAAAAAAAGCTCACGAGAGAGAGAATAAACATCTTTACTTTGTTTTCATTCAGGCATCGTCTTTGGGGTGGTCTCTCCATTCCAGGAAACAATAGGCTTTCGCCGCGTCGACTGCCCTCGCTACCAGCTGGCGCTGGTCTTCGAGGGTGTGGCTGGCTAAGGCTCGCTCCCAAAGCTCAGGCGTGTGGTATGAATTAGATGCACTTATAGGTGACTGTGTACACCCCCCCCCCCCCCTACCACATGGTATAGCGTGCCCTGTGCTCCACAAAATGGGCACTGTGGGGAGGGCATGAAGGGGGTAAAGTGGTCATTTCTAGATGGGTGGGAAAAGCTGTTGGTTTGCAGTGCTCTTAAGATGCGGCCTTGACCGCCGGTAAGCTTTCTGTGCGGGGGTGGGAATATTCTTCTTTGCATCCTGTAGTGTAATGTGATATCTTGATATGAGACTAGAGGGTTAGATTGCCAGGGTACTTCCGCACTGCCAGGGGCTCGGTTAGTGAATCCTCGAGCCGTGAGATGCGCTATCTCGTTAACTGGGACGAAACGCAAATATTCGCGCAAACCAAGTGTCCACACACAAGATAACAGTTCGCGAAGGTGTTCTCACAGCAGACCATTATCTTTTAAACCCTTTTCTGCACTGCATGCGCTGCATGGCTAACGGCGATGCCGCATGGCATGACGGAAACGAAGGCGAAGCGCCCATGTGGAAATACGCGGGAAGAGGAGCTCGGCAACGAAGACAGTTACCGTACCAGAAAGCGGCATGGCGTAGAACACGAAGAAGGCGCGTAACTGGAACGCGGGTTTCTCCGTCTCTGAGGCACTTTCCGTGCGAGAAGAACTCGCGCAAGCCATGTCATTCTTGCAGAATGGGGAAGCTAGTAGGCCACACACTCTCAACCTCTGTAGAGAGACACTGTATGCGTCTCTCAGCGGGAAACTCTCACGAAGAGGCATACCTCCCGCTCGGGTCCTGAAGTTCTCGTGCGAAACTTCATTTCTGGGTCCCATTTATGAAGCTGCTTGTGCCGGCGTTCTGGTTTGTTCCAGTGCTCTCAGGTGGAGTTGCGCATTACGCGCCGAAGTAAGGCGTTAGTGTCTGTTCGCGAAAACGCAATGCACCTTCCGGCGCATTATTTAAAGGTGTTTTAGCTTCAGCGTCAGCCTCTTCATTCCCCATTACTCACCGTGAGCAGGTATCCACTGGAATGCAACATGATATCCATTTTTTCGCAGCAATGCCAAGAAGCTCTGCAATATCTATCGATAAAGTAACGTACAGGCCTTGACTCATGAGGCAAAACTTGAAAAGCAGCTTTGGCATCGCAGAATATCGTCCATCTACGAGCGGGCTCTCCGGAAATAAATCTTATTGCCTCCCGAATAGCAACAAGTTCCGCGGCAGTTGATGTGGTATTGTGATCTAACTTGAAACGTTGTAAACGAACCTTCTAATGATAGGGTAGGACACCACTGCATGGGTGGGCCATGAATACTGGAAAAGCCTGAACTCTGTGAAATCTGTTAGTGAGAGTCTTCTTCTATCGTCCGCGAAAGACAACTGTCAACATACAGCCGCATCAATGTGACCAGCAGTCGGCGGCACAGAAATGATGACCCATTCAAGGGGCGCGTGCACATGACTCGGTGACTTCCTTAAGATGAGCAACTCGGTGACCTGGCCTCTGTATTTATATTTAGGAGTACTAGATGGAATGAATGTGGAATTTATTAATGTAACGTGTTCAAACAGAACAATATATTGTGATTTGGCTGCTCCCGTCAAGATAAGTGGCACATACAACCGAGATGTGGGCATATGCTCATCCTAGCCATAAGCCTTGTCCAAGCACGGGGTACAGTAACCATTGCCTTCAAGATAAAAATATATATCGAACACTACACACGGAACACTCTGTGACTGGAAAAGATTAATGTTTCAAAATTGAGGGACGTTTGAAGTGCACCACTGTCTGATATAAGCGGCTCCGCGGACTCTGATACTAATGTCGTCAAGAAGACGCGTCCTTGTGGTACTACTTGCACAAGTCTGGGACTAACGACAGAACTGCTGGCTTTCAATTTTTTTAACAATGTGTAGTTTAAAATGAACGAGATTGTTAGGCTGAAGACGGAATGGGACGCTGCCTCATTTTCTTTTGAGCAAGATACAGTTATTGTAACAGCGTGCAACATTGCAATTCAGCTGCCTGTGCTACTGGTAACTTCGGTAATAAAGCGACTTTAGCCCTGCTTCACGTTTCATGTGGAACTATCGGCTTACATTGTTCGCTATGAGCTGTAATGACCTCATCGTTTCACATGGACCATTCCTTCCAAATGACGTGACACTCCACCCTAAGGTGCCATGTAATCGGACGGACTTTATCTGCAAATCCTATTGCTATAGAGCTGCCTTTGAAGTGCTATGAGCCCGTGGTTCTTCCAATTTACGTGGGGTCTCATGGTTTTGTTGTGAGCCTTCTAACATCTGTTTCTCTTCCAAGTGAACATATGCAGAGCGTTGACATACTGTCGAATCTTCTCTACAGTGGGTGCACTACATGCCTAACGCCGACGGCGCCTGCAACGAGGCAAAGGGCAACGCGCGCTTGTAGAAAAACGTGCGAGGAGGAGCTCGGCAACCAAGACACCTACTGTTCCAGCAAGCAGCATCACGTAGAACACGAAGAAACCGTGTAATTCTAGCGCGGGCATCTCCGTCTGAGAACTGTCCACGTGGGAATAACGCGTGCAAGCCACGTCATTCTGGCAGTATGTGGAAGCTAGCAGGCCGCCCTCTCGAACCCTCTGCAGGAAGGCCCTATAGGCCTCCCTCAGCGGGAAACTCTTACGAAGAGGCATACTGCAGGGTCGGGTCATGAAGTTCTCGTCGAAAGCGGCGACATTGTCAGACAACGCCTTCATTAACGAAGACGGCAAGCGGTGGGCGTAGCACACGCTACCCCTCCTTTTGGCACAGTCGAAGCAGGAGCGTATGTTGGCAGTTACCAACTGATCCCGGTGTTTCAAGAGTGACGCGCGCAGCTTCTTTCCCAGCGTCGTCGCGTGGTCCCAGTACACGATGTTGTCCATGCTGGCCGATTCCTTCGGCACGCATGGCGCCGCCACACCAGCGTCCAGAGCGGCTGCCAGTTCCTGAAGCGTGTCCAGGTTGCTGGCAGGACGTCCCACCGTCACCATAGACGTCAGTTCGCCCTGAAAGTATTGAGACAGCGGAAGCATCGCTAAGGCCCAAAACAAGTAAACAACATTCTGCACTATCGGCCATCTGTTCGCTTTCGGAAATGGCGTCGATCTGGCAAGAAAGAGGGCCAAGAGAAACAGCGTCTCCGTTTGCGCCCTTTCGTGTAAGGGATAGCCACCTATGATTACGAGGAGACTGACGCAAATCGTCAGCGATGCAGCTGTCACGGCGACAGTCCAAGCAGACCGCAGTGTTGTATCGAAGAGAGACGGGGCTTGGATCTTGCTCTCAAGGACGTAGAAAGTTTCGGGCACTAGGAGAATATCGCTGTACGTTGAAGCTGCAAGAATATTCTCGTCTAAAGGCATGATGAGCACTACCATATCGGTGTTCTCGCAGTACAGGTCGTAAAACATCGTCGACCAGTTCGAGAATCTCGCTATACGTGTAAGCTGCAAGTATGTGGTCGTTTAAAGCCATGATAAGCATACCATGTCGGTGTTCTCACAATACAGGTCGTCGAACATCGTTGACCAGTTCGAGTGAAAGCGGTACTCCAACGAGACGTTCTTCGCTCTGAGCAAGCCAAACAGGAATGAATAAACTGCGCAGATGTCGTGGTTCTCAAAGTACTTCGACCTCAAGCACACGATCTTCATGACGTTGCCCGCCAATGACGCCCTTTTCGTCGGACTTTCGAAGACGCCAAGCTCTCTGGGTTGTTGCTTGTCGTAGAGCGAAGATAATTCGTCGGTGAAAGAAGCGGGAACCTGGCGGTCAGTGTTTATTTTTTGTGGTGTAGATGGCAAGCAAGCGCGTAGCACTGACAGTGGCTCCCCGCTGTTGGAGAACGTCAAATTATCGCTATAGCAGCAATCCAACGAACGAATCCACTGTTCAAGGTTCTTCGTACAGCGTCGGATATGTTACGCCAATCAAAGCGGAGGTTCGCGACCATCGCCACAGTCGACACGTCCGCGACGCTGTTCTTCAATATGTAACTGCGGAAGCCGCCTTTCTTGAAAGTCCAGGTCGTTCTCGGCCAAGGCAGACGTCGCGTCATCGAGTTGTCCGCCTCCTGCCAATACTCGTCGATAGAGACAACCGCAACTTTCGCTGTTGCCGGACTAGGTGTTTTCACAGTTTTCACAAAGTTCTGCACACTTTGCTGGATGTCCTCGTCCTCTCCGAAAACTGTCTCGCCGTTTGTGATCAGGATGGCGATCAGAATGAGCAGAGATGAAATCGCTCTTACGGTGCGCATCATTCTTGAAGTGGCAACGATAGCGCACATTTTGTTCGCATTAGTGTTGAGATGTAACGAGGTCGGTTCTTTTTCACTAGATGTTATGTCATCACAGGCATCTCATCGATCACGTATACATATTGCCAAAAATAACCAGTCGCCGTTTAGGAATCACTTGTTCTTGTAGCGAAACAGAAAGCGGAACAGCAGCGTACTCCGCGTCCACGAGAGCTCGACAGAAGACGGACGGAGGCTTAAATGTGACGCTGCTTTGCCCATATTTCCGTTCTCTCCCTTCCCATCGCTGACACCTTTCCACCAGTACATGTACTATACATGTGTTACACGCACCAAGAAATAAACTAGCAAAGAGCATTCAACTTGACCATCAAGCCTCCACTAGCGAACTCTCAGTGATGGCGTTCTCTTCGACCTTGGTGATGCAGTATGGGTCCAACATGTGACCTCTCAGAAAAGCCTACCGAGAATGTTTTTGTTCCACTGCGCTGCCGCAAGTTTGCCTGCTATGCTCGTGCGCTTTGACTTGGCGATCGCGTGTTTTACGGATGGTCTCTGTGCCTTTCTTTTCTTCTTGGCTTTAACTATATGGACTCTTTCCTTGCCACAGCTTGAGCGACACAAGTACCTCATCCCTGAAATTCCCAGTACTGAAATTGTGTTCGCACACTTTGTGCGCAAAGGAAATTTCCGCAAAAGAAAATATTGCTGTCGAATATACTGAATAATAATTAATATACACCCATGAGGGTTTTTTACTGCTCCTGCATCACATTAAAAATTTGTGGCTTTCAAGTCTTACCTTGTCCGCCATTCATAATCGTCATCTTGCGTGAGTTTCATTTCCTTAAAAGGCCCCTCGCCATGTTTGCGCACTGCAAACAAGAAAGTGCGGCGAAACGTTCACGCGATGACGACTGTGCCAGTGAAGTAGAAGAAACGAAACTTTGTTGAGGAGTACTTCGGTGGGGGCCAGTTTCAGAGGCATAGCCAGAAATTTTGCTAAATTTTCTCGTGGGGGGTGGGGCGGGGTAGTCAACTTTTTAGATGCGAAGAAGCTTTTACTCGGGGCTGTGTCCGTCGAACAGCGATGATTTTTAGAAGACGCATCTTTGTGGCGCTTCTTGCAGCAGTTCTGGATCTAACGAAAGAACTTTTGGCTTCGAATCTTTTCTTATTGCGATAGCAATTATATGGACAGTCTCGGCTGAATTTTGCCATCGCCGTCGCCGTCGTCAAGCACCGTATATATATATATATATATATATATATATATATATATAAGCCCCAAAGAAAAGTAATTAAGAAAAATTCTTCCGAAGCGCGGAATCGAACCAGGGACCTCTTGCTCCGCAGCGAGTGGCGCTAACCACTACGCCACGAAACGCAGATCCTCCACGTAGCTAACGGCGAGCGTTATATACACACCCTTTACCGCTGGACGGACTCAGAGACGGCAGGCGCTTATAAGCGTTTCTTCATTACCAGCGAGATGGCACTGACACGTCCGCGGCGCTATTCATCAAGATGTAATAGGGTGCCTTGATGCCCGCGCGCTCGAGGCACTCTACGATTTAACTGTGGAAGCCGCCTTTCTTGAAAGTCCAGGTCTTTCTCGGCCACGGTAGACGCCGCGTCAGAGCTGTCCGCTTCCAGCCAATACTCGTCGAAAGAGACGACCGCGGCGTTCACTGTTGCCAGAGTAGCTGTTTCTACAAAGTCGTCCACGCTTGGCTGTATGTCATGCTGTCTACAAACATTCGTACCTATATTGCGATCAGAATGACAATAACAATGAGCACAGATGAAACATGCATTGTTGTGCGCATCATTCTTCGGGAGGCCGCGATAGCGCACATTTTTTTTCCCGGCAGTGATAAGGCTTAGCAACGTTACTTCTTTTTTCCCGGCTTTTATGGCAAATACGCACCTCGGCGATCATATATGTATGTATTAGACGTCCAGAAGTGAACAATGGCTGTTTAAGGTGCATTTGTGGACTGAACGTATAGTAAAACGAATAGTGCGAATGTGGTACACTCCATTTCCACGTGTGCTCGACAGGTGTTTAAATTTTGCCCCGCTTTACCGATTTTTCCGATTGTTTCCCCTTCTAAAGCTTTCCCCTTTCCATCTGTACACGTAATAATATATGTTTTACATGTATG
The DNA here is from genome assembly GCF_013339695.2 of Rhipicephalus sanguineus. NCBI lineage: Eukaryota > Metazoa > Arthropoda > Arachnida > Ixodida > Ixodidae > Rhipicephalus > Rhipicephalus sanguineus. The sequence goes on from NC_051185.1 coordinate 41,573,776, forward strand.
AAGAAACAAACTAGGTTGAATTAAACTCACGTCGCCAGCTTCGGTAAGCGATGTATCAATGAAGTCAATAGACAGTTTTAGTTTCACGTATACGTAGGGACTTCACGTACGCAAACGTGAAAAATCCGCGTACGTTACGTGCACACCATCTGAAACGCTTTCAGCTACACGTACGCGACGCGCGCCAGGAGGGACCACGTAGCTCCATCTATCGCGAGATGACGATCAAGACATCGCTTGTTCGTGATCTCGCGAAAACTCACAACATTTCACGTCACCGTAGAGTGCACCGCTGCCTACTTCCCTCCCGTCCCACCAATCCTTCGGTCCACCCGTACCCCAGAGCAGTGGGAAAGCATCCTTCGCGAAGGCGCCCCCGAGGTCTGTCGGGCGCTCGTCCAGCGCGCCCGGGCTATCGCAGAGGTTGCCATAGGAGTCCCGGAATAGGAACCCTCCCCGTTTTCTTTGAATTTTAATAAAGGAATGTTTTCATCAGCGCGCAGCTGTCTACGTGCGCAAGAAACGCACCCAAAGAATCGAATCTCACGTACGTCCGTGAGACCAGCGCGCGGCCGCTATGTTCTGCGCATGCGCACTGCTTACACGTAGACGCTTTACGTACGCAAAGCCTCTACGTACGTGAAACTAAAACTGTCTATTAGACACTTTTAGTTGGGCGTACGTATCGAGCCCACGTACGCAGCACTGCCACGGGAGAGAACTGCGCATGTGCAGTACGTAACGCATCGATTCCAGAGATGCGCGCGTACGCCCGATAAAAAACGCGGCGTGCGTAAACGTGACCAGGCGAAGCGTACGCGGCGTGACGCTCTCGCGATATCTCGATTGATATAGGAACCAGATAGCAAAACGGCAGCGATGGCGTCGAACGCAGAGAGCAACAAAGCCGGCCCAAATCGAGTTTATTTTACTTTGAGCGACGATATTGCGCTGCTAGCGGAAATACAAACTAGCGATCCGTTTAGGCACCCGGAGCAGTGCGAAGAGATAGCTTGGCGCCTCAGGGAAGCCCTGAAAAAAACCTTTTACAGCGCGCTGTGTGCGCGAGCGCCTGAACCTGTTGCTGGCACGGTACTCGGAGAATTATCAGCGAAACCAAAAAAAGTAAGTCTGGATGGTTGTTTCCGAGCACGGTACAAAATAGGGTGCGTTAGTCGTTGTGCGACCAAACACACAGTAAAAGCGCACGCACATGCAAAACCTCGCGTAACTGAACAAACCGACGTAGACCATGGATCCAAAAAACGATTCGCCTTGGCTTGGATGCTAGTGGCCATTATGACGGCCGCTACTACGCGAGGGCGCTAAAAAGCACCCAAAAGCTGTTTTATTTCTAATAACATACGTCCAGTTGAACCAAACGTATGAACGTATCTCGGTACGGCAATACGGGGAACTAAAAGTGTCGTTGAGCGCTTCGCATGCAGCGTACGCAACGTATCGTGCCGCGTACGTGGGCTCTTTACGTACGCCCAACTAAAAGTGTCTATTATCTTCGATCAGGGCCACGCAGCGTTGGCTCGCCACGTGGCCTCTCGGTTAAGGCATATTGACCGAGAATGTTTTGTTTGTTCTGCTGCACTGCCGTTGGGTTTGCCTGCGCTGCTGCAAGTGCTTTGACGTGGCGATCGCGTGCTTCCGCGACCACTGTGATCTTTCTTATCTGCAACTAGGCTCTTTCTTAATTTTTCTTTTCGGCGTGCAGTATTAGGCCCAAGAACACATAACGGTCACTTAGCACTTCGCACCTCGTATGGGGGAGGCTATCTGTAAAACAGACGTCGAGATAGCAAGACAGGTGCACGCGTGGTAAGACAAGAAATGAAAAAAAAAATGCGTGCAGTCGATAGGATACCCGTAGGAAAGATATAGAGCACGTAACCCTTTCATCGTGGAGTGCACGAAACGGGAAGGTTCCATTTGGTTGAGCCGGCTCGTTGGAGGAAAACAGCATTAGAAGAGAACCGCTGTCTGGGGCTGTTCTCCCAGGTGATCAGTAAGGGTGATACTTTCGATTTTCGAGGTTTCACGAGATTAGCGACGGACGTGCCGTTCTCTACGAGCAACGATTAACGGCTGCGCTGTTTATGGTCGATGTTTTTCCCGGGACGATCGGCGTAGCGCGGTTCGCAGCTTGTATCGCGTATTTTCCATAGAAACTGGGCAAACCCCACTACTCACCTCCATCCCAATCAAAATGAGGAAACTGTCTATGACTAGCCTGGCGGGTATGTGCCACAGTTTGCGAAGGTCGAAAACAAACACACTCGCGGCAATTCCCGACTTTGCGTGAACATTGAGTAGGACCTTTCTGCCATGATTGTCGAAGCGTATATATTAGGCAGCTAGGTGGCAGAATACAGGCGAAACCGGTGGGCAGATTAGATCTTGCACTTCACCTGGGAATAGGGGGCGTATCAGCAGTGCCAGAAGAGATGAGCGCTTGACCCGTCAGGACGTCGTCCTTTACACGTCGTTATCAAACCGCAAACACTTCGGGCTCTGCAATGTTTTAAGCCTATTCTCGCGATAGCGTTAATGAGCGCGTCTGTTAGAAAATCCAGTGTCGTCGTCGTCGGCGGCGGCGGCGTTGTCTGTGTGCGAGAAATGCCGACTGGTTGGTGGGTAACAGCTGCATTTATAGGCCTGCAGAGCTTTCGTCGAACGTGGGTACGTCGAGGGCTTGCTTCTCCGCCTCGTCGCGGTCTTGCAGGATGGTCCAGAGTTGGTCGCCGAGGCAGGGGCTGCGCGAGGCAGCTGCCCACCGTGGTGGAAGGGTTCCGCATTTAGCACCTTGCCGGTTTTCGTCGCAATCCTAGAGCATAAAGTGGCAACCTCAAATGTGGCAGACCTTGCATATATTTGTCGGATATGCACCGGGATAGAGTCTGTGATATTGTGCCGGGTTAGGGCGTGTGCGCGTCTGAAGTGTGCCGATCGAGCCGCCGCCTGCCCATTCTCAACCATTGACATTCCTGTCCAGGAATGGCGGTGAATGCGAAATACAGAACAGCTCAAACAATGCTCGAATTGACGCGAAATTTCTCAGGGCACCTCCTGCAATCAATGTACACATTGTGTTTTTTGAGAACATTGGTCAAATTTTGGTCGCCATAACAATCGAACCCACACCTTCCGGGTGCGAGATGAGCATGCTTCCCACACGCTGCGACGTGTGGGTGGCACTAACCGTAAGGCTGAACAGTGCAGAAGAGGTCTACACTTACACACGCCGCACAGGGATATACGGGAGTAAAACATGCTTTTGATACGTACAGCTAAGGCGCATTGTAGATATGCGTTCATAGTACGGGCACACCCAAGCACAGACAGACATTGGCATTCTGCAGTCTTGGCTAGAAGTCAAGTAAACGGGCACACATTCATAATCACATACGAAGATGACAAGTTTGTCCGATGTCTTGGAGCGGTCCACTCGCACGTCGCGATAAGAACGCGCACTTATTGGCTTGATTTATGGCGGAGTCGTTCGGGAAGCGGAATGCGTTCGCGAAGGCAGGCATGGCGGAAACAGCCTTGTTTCAGCTGTCGCGAAGTTCGTCCGGGAATACATTGTTAAGTCCGCACACGGTGAGGCTGGCTGCGACGAAGAGCAGGTGGTCCTCGCTCGACGCTGGAAAAACCTTCAACGAGCGGTCGTATTCGGTCGCGGCTGCCTGGTACACAGCGTGGACGGCCTCCATGGCGACCATCTCCGGGAAGAAGTCGCTGTAGTTGCCCGAATCGGGCCCGAGGCACGATGCTTTCTCTGCCAGTGCGGCTTTTGTGCCGGCGGGCAGCCACGAATCCGTGATTTTTCCTTGAGGGTCCACCTAAAAGGTGCGTGAAAAGGTCAGTCAGAACCAACTGGGCTTTTAGTCTCTGTGTTTGCGAGAGCATCGTAGGATTGAGAATGAATGAAGAGGGAGACGAAATACCAATAAAGAAGGGTGTAGAGCAGGGAGACGCGGTCTCCCCAGTGCTATTCACCGCATGCTTGCAGGAGGTTTTCAGGGCCCTAGATTGGGTACAGTTTGGGATACGAGTTGGAGAATTAATGATGACATTGTCTTGATGAGTAGCCCAGGGGACGAATTGCAAGTCATGATTACTCAATATTGCAAGTAAATGATAACGGTAGTCGGAAAATGAATATGCAGAAAACTGAGGTAATGTTCAACAGTCTCAGAAGAGAACAGCGATTAGCGATAGGTAGCGATGCGCTGGAAGTGGTGAAGGAATACGTCTAGTTTGGACAGGTGGTGACCGCGGAGCTGAACCACGAGACTGATGTAGCTAGATTAATGAGAATGGAGTCGAGCGCATTTGGCAGGCATTCCCAAACCATGAATGATAGTTTACCACTATCGCTCAAGAGAACGGAATATTACCCGTACTTACCACGGTGTAGAAACCCGGAGGCTTACGAAGAGTGCTACACTTAAATCGAGGACAACACAGAGAGGTATGGAAAGAAAAAGAATAGGTGCAACCTCAAGGGACAAGGAGAGAGCAGAGTAGGTCAGGGAACGAACGTCTGTTAACAAACATCTTAGTCCAAATCAAGAACACGAAACGGGCACGGGCTGAGCATGTAGCGAGAAGGCAACATAACTGCTGGTCATTAAGAGTAACACACTGCATTCCAAGAGAAGGCAAACGCGCAAGTGGGAGGCAGAAAGTTAGGTGGGTAGATGAGAGTAAGAAGTTTGCGGGGATAAAGTGGTCACAGCAAGAACAGGACCGGGTTGATTGGCTAAGCACGGGAGAGGCCTTTGCCCTACATTGGGCGTAGTCAGGCCGCTGATGATGATGAAGAGGGCGAGTCTGTCTGCACCTTAAGAGCTCGGAGTCACGTGACCTGAACAGAAGAGTAACGTTTGACGCCATGCCACAGCCTTACTAATTGAATGCAAGACGCGGTTGTGCCTGGGGTTGCGCAAGTATGCTATTTTTTTCCAGTGTCAATGGTGGGCCCTTGTCACCGGAAGGTCACTAAAATACGCCTTACCACTGCGTTGTTATCTCAATTTTGCCAGCGTCACTAATGCCACAGCCAGCGTCGACAGCGACGTGCCACTATACCATTGACGTCATACGTGACGTTTGTGCTCAGGTCACATGACTCCGAGCTGTTGAGGTGCAAATTAACTCTCCCGAATGAAGACAGTCAACGTGCTGTTAAAACAGTGGATAGTCTAGATTAGCCGGCATTAGCAAAAACTATATACAATAGAACAGGGAACCATTGGGAATAATGTTTGTAAGGGTACGCTGGTGCGTTTTTCTTATGCTAAATCTATGTTGCAATGTCCTACCTGTATTCCTATGGCGTCGAAACTCCTAACTACTTGCAGGGCGTAGAAGCCGAGGAAGCCAAAAGCCATCGCCTTGGTATTATTCGCGTAGTACTAGGGACGGGACAACATCACCAGAGCCACGCGAACGGCGTTGAGAAAATAGTCGTACTGGAGGAAGGGCGCTAGAAAGTTCCGAGGGTGCTTAACAACTTCCCGATGATAATCCCATTCGAGCATCAGCCTTCACCAGTTTCTGGCCGCGGCGATCCAGTGCTCGGTGAAGGTCCTCGCCCTCAAGAACCAGCCTTCCTGGAACCTGGGCAGCCCTTCCTCGGTCAGGAGGCGTTCGCTCGGCCATAGGGTCACAGGTCACCGAAACCTTGACGCCGAGGGTCTTTCCGATATCCGGGTCGAGCCAGGGCGCCTTCTCGAGTAGCGAGGCTACGGTGCGTGTGATTTCCTTGAGCGAAGCGTCTATGGCGTCTCGATTCCGCCGCGGGAAGTCGGCGGCGACGATCAGGGAGAGCAGGACCCATCGGTACAGTGCGTCGACTTTGGTGGCGCAGAACGAGCGTCGCTGCTCGCGGGCCATCCCCGGGGCGCCGTACTTGAGTGCCAGGAAGTCCCGGTCGACGACCGAGGAGAATACCGAATGAAGATCCAGTGCAAGTCCTCCAACAGGGTAGTGTCGTTGTGGCTGAAGATGTTGTTCGGAGCCTTCAGGGACGCCTCGCTTGCGAAAGTAACGCTGTCCGACAGCACGAACGGTTGGCGGCTCGACGCCTGCAACCAACCCCTTGCCTGCAACGCTTTTCTCTAGCGATCTGCGGTGACGTTAGCGGTCTCCGCTCCGAAGTGGCAAAGATCGATCTGCAACGACCCTGTGCGCTCCGCTGTGATGGCGGTTCTCAACTCGTCGTAGATGTCGTTGGGTGTTCGTACGACCTGTTCTACTTCGGTCCAAGGTCAACGTTGGCTGTCCAGCAAAATCTCCCTGCACAAGCCGTTCGAAATAACGCCATGCGCCTCCGAAGCTCGGATGCTTCGCTCGATGGAGAACCACTGCCAGTGGAGAGCTGCCGGTTGCAACACAGCGTTGTGCGTTCCGTCGCCGTACCGCAACATGGTGACATCGAGCCACGGGTCCAAGCGCCAGCTGGCCACTACAGGAAAGATAGAAAGTATTGGATCATTCCATGCAGCTCGCGCTAGTGCGTCGGCCATTTCTTTTCATTCTAATTCACAGTGGCCAGGTACCCATAACAATTTCAAGAGTTCCAACTGTGGAGGAACTAGCAATTGATTTTGATGAAGGCAATTGATTTTGATGAAGCTGTAAGTGACGTACATACTGACAGGGAGTGTGTTATTATTATTGCTCAATGGGCGTTCAAAATTAGCTTGCGCAGCGCTAGTATAATTGCCAAGAGTTCCGCTTCAAAAATGGGGGTGAAGTCCGGCGGTATTATTGAAAATGACCAGCCAAGCGAAGGGGAGTAAATGCCTACGCCTGCCTTTTCGTCAATTACTGGAACGTCTGTGGTTACTATATTATTTGTTTCTGAGTGTGAAAGACAATCTTGCAGCCGGCATAACACCCTGTATGATTGAAATTTAGGCTTAGAGGGGAAAATCTCATCGTATTCTATCTTAAGATCCTGACTTGACACATTTGCTGCAGGCACATCTCGAATTTTCGCATTTGTCCTCTATAGTTGCTTCTGAGCAAAGATAACCTGGGGCGTACGAAAAGGTGGCCAATGAGCAAGAAAAAGGAGTCTGGATCATTTATTAAAGCATATTCAGATTGTCTTAACGGAAAGCTATAAAAGATTGAAAATGACTGCACCGTCAGGACGCGGAATCGACAAGGCAATGTTGGCAAGCCCGCTTCCTGATACTGTTTGTTTGTTTGTTTCCTCAAAAATATGGCATTTACCCACTCTGGGGGATTGGCCAAGACTGCGTGTCATAACTTCGCTCTGATACCTTCAAGAATGCGTACTACTAATAATAATTATAAAAAAATCTAAATACTTCTTTCCATCTTCTTTTCCTTCTGTGGTTTCCTCATCACCAGCCCTCGAGACGCTGTATGCTGTTGCTGACTATGGTGATGACAATTCCTTGTTTATAACATCTAGGTTCTTACGTGCCAAAACCACGAAATGACTACGATGCACGCTGTAGTGGCGGGCTCCTGCAATTTCGACCATCTAGTGTTCTTTACCCTGCACTGATACCGCAAAGCACGCGGGCCTCTAGAATTTCGCGTCCATCGAAATTCGAATGCGGCGGCCGGGATCGGCCGGTATTGTTCAGGTTAGGTGCGTGTAAGTGAAATCTAACGGCGAAATATACCGTCATAGCTTTGTAAATAAACTTATAATTATCGGGCAGGACAGCACTGTCTCTGCCAAAAATATTGGAAATGCGCAAATTCTGCAAAATTTGTTGGCGAGAGTCTTCTTCTATCGTACGCGTAAGACAACTGTCAATATACAGCCGCATCAATGTGAGCAGTACACGGCGGCACAGAAATAACGCTTAATTCAAGGAGGCGCGTGCATATGACTCGGCGACTTCATTAGGATGAGTCGCTCGGTGACCTGTTACCTATATTTATATTTAAAGTACTAGACGCAATGGAGGTAGAGTTAAATAATGTAATGTGTTCAAAGCAGAGTGTGTGTGTGTGTGTGTGTGTGTGTGGTGTGTGTGTGTGTGTGTGTGTGTGTGTGTGTGTGTGTGTGTGTGTGTGTGTGTGTGTGTGTGAAACAACTTTATTCGGTCCACAATAGACGCGAATAAACTCAACGTCACCTGGCTAGGCCCACTCGGGGACCATCAGGTTAAACCTGAGGGCCCTCGCGCGGGCCCTCTGGACGGCCAGGGTTTGAGAGGTCTGGTCCTGGGCCGTAATGAGCCTCTTCATTTCCGCTTGGGTGAAAGGGGGACCGGCAGAGGCGCAGCCCCACAGGACATGCTCGAAGTCCGCATAACCACCACACAGCGGGCAGTCCGGGCTTGGGAACCGTTCAGGGTACATTGTGTGCAGTGCCGCAGGACTCGGGTAAGTGCTTGTTTGTAGCAGTCTGAGAGTAACAGCTTGGGCCCTGCATAGCGAGGAGTGTGGTAGAGGCAACACTCTTCTTGAGAGATAGTGGTGCTTGCATATCTCGTTGTACGAGCAGAGAGGCTCGGGTCGCCCAGGAGATGACGCGTTACCCGGTACACGGTCAGTCAAACCTCGTGCAGCCGAGTGCGCCTCCTCGTTGGGATTGAGCGAGACACCCTCAATGGTTCCAAGGTGCGCAGGAAACCAGACCAATGAGTGATTTTTGAGGTCTTTGACATTGTGAATGATCTGTAGGACCTGGGGAGCCACCATGCCCATCTGAAAGGCCTTGATAGCGGCCTTGGAGTCTGAATAAATTGTGTCATGCACACCGTCCGTCAACGCAAGAGAAATGGCAAACTGCTCTGCAACGCTGGAACTAGAAGTGCGGATGGTAGCGCAGCTGATCACTTTGCAATCACAGTCGACGACCACTGAGGAGAAGGCTTCTTGAGTGTACGAAGCAGCATCTACAAAGCAGGCTCGATCTTTGTCCAAGGGGGCACTGGCGAGCAAAGATTTACCCCTGGCTCGTCTTCGTGCGTCGTTCTAGATAATATATATTGCGACTTGGTTGCTCCCGACGAGATAAGTGGCGCATACAACTGAGATGCAGGCATATGCTCATCGTAGCCATAAGCGGTGTCCAAACACGGGGCACAGTGACCGTTGCCTTCGAGTTAAAAACAGATCTCGAACACTACACACGAGACACTCTGTGACTGGCAATTGCCTGATTAACGTTTCAAAAGTGGGTGATGTAATACTAATGCGTTCAAGGAGACTCATCTTTGTGGCAGCTCTTGCATCAAGTCTGTGTCTAGCGAGGCAACTTTTAGTTTCCAATGCTTTCTTCTTTGGGCAGCGTATAACTTGGGAGCAAGGGACAGTTAGCTGGAAGGCAGAACTGGATGGTGAACCATTTCTTTCTCAGTGAGCTACAGCCATTGTACTAACGCCCGACCTTAAAATAAAACTACATGTGCCAAGTATAATTGAATAACCCAAGCAAATGCAGTCCGGCTTCACGTTTGGCGTGGAACTATCAGCTTGCAATCAATGTTCGCTTTGCTGTACCGACCTAATTGTTGCACACGCGCCATTTCTTCAAAATGACGTCACACTTCAGCCAAAGGTGCGATGGAATGAGACGTGTTGGGGCTGAAAAACCTATTTCTTTAAAGCTGCCCTCGGAATGCTAGGAAGCAGTGCTTCTTGGAATTTGCGCAGGGTGTCTTGGTGTTTGTTCAAAGCCATCTAAAATCGGGGTCCGTCCTTGCATCCGGCCGACAGTTTTCCATACTGCGTGATGTGCATGGCTAACGCCGACACCGCCTTCCACGATGGAAACGAATGCAAAACGCGCATTTGGAAAAACGTGCGAACATGAATTCGGCAGCCAAGACACTTACCGTACCAGCAAGTAGTATGATGTAGAACTCGAAGAAGCCGTGTAATTCGAACAACGGCCTCTCCATCTCAGAAGCTGTCTCCACGCGGGAATAACGCATGCAAGCCATGTCGTGCTTGCAGTACGGAGAAGACTGTAGGCCACCCTCTCGCACCCTCTGCAGAAAGGCCCTGTAGGCGTCCCTCAGCGGGTAGCTCTTACGAAGAGGCATAGTACAGAGTCGGGTCATGAAGTTCTCGTCAAAAGCGGCGACGCGGACCGGCATTCCTTTGATTAGCGAAGACGGCATGCGATGGGCGTAGCACACGCTACCGCTCCTCGTGGCGCATTCGAAACAGGAGAGCAAGTTGGCAGTTACCAGCTTGTCCCGGTGTTTCAAGAGTGATGCACGCAGCTTTTTTCCAAGCGTCGTCGGATGGTCCCAGTTGAGGATGCCATCCCAGCTGGCCGATTCCCTCGGGACGCACGGCGCTGTGGCACCAGCATCCAGAGCGGCTTCCAGTTCCTGGAGCGTGTCCAGACTACTGGACGGACGTCCCACCATTACCAGTGACGTCAGATCGCACCGAAAGTACTGAGACAGCGGGAGCATCGCTAGAGCCCAAAACAAGTATATAGAATGCTGGACTCGCGGCCTCCTACTCCGGTTCGGAAGTGGGCATGATGTCGCCAGAAGAATTGCCACGAGAAACAGCGTCTCCGTTTGCGCTCTTTCCTGTAGAGGATATCCGCCTATCATTACAAGGAGACCGGCGCAAATTGCCAGGGACGCAGCTGTCACAGTGACAGTGACTGCGGACCGGAATGTGGTGTCGAAGAGGCACGGGACTTCCACGTTGCTCTCCAGGGCGTAGAAAGTTTCGGGCAATAAGATAATATCGCTGTACGTTGAAGCTGCAAGCACATTCTCGTGTAATGGCACGATGAGCACTACCATATCGGTGTGCTCGCAGTACAGGTCATACAACATGGTCGACCAGTTCGAGTGAAACTGGTACTCCAAGGAGACGTTCTTCACTTTTAGCAAACTAAACAGATAAGAATAAACTAAGCAAATGTCGTGGTCCTCAAACTGTTTTGACCGCAAGCACGCGATCTTCAATACCTTACCCATCAAAGACGTTTTTTTCGTCGAACGCTTGAAAATGTCTAGCTCTTTGTGTGGCCGATAGTCGTAGAGTAACCGGCTCCCACCAGGCTCAGAATTGGGGAGATTGGGTCGAACGCGTGTTCTCTGTGATGTAACCGCCAAGCAAGCGGGCAGCACCGACGCCGGCTCTCCATTGAATGAGAACGTCACGTTATCGCTAGCAATTATCCAACGAACGAATCCCCTGTTCAAAGTTCTCCGTACAGTGTCAGATATCTTCCACCAATCAAAGCGGAGGCTGGGAACTATCGCCACGGTCGACACGTCCGCGGCGCTGTTCTTCAGGATGTAACTGTGGAAGCCGCCTTTCTTGAAAGTCCAGGTCGTTTTCGGCCGTGGTAGACGCCGCGTCAAGGAGTTGTCCGCTTCCAGCCAGTACTCGTCGAAAGAGACGACCGCAAGATTCACTTTAGCCGGACTTGGCGTTTCCATAAAGTCCTGCAAGCTTGGCTGGACGTCCTCCTGACGAGAAATGCTCGCGCCTTTTTTTATTAGAACGACAATAAGAATGAGTAGCGATGAAGTCCGTCTTATGGTACGCATCCTTCAACCTGTAGCCATGGCTCGAACGAAGAAGGTTCGCACGGCCGAAGAAGAAGCCGCTTACTGCGAGTCTCGGCGCGTGCTGCGGATCGAGAGCGTAACCGTCAACGGCGATTGGATCCCGCCTACGTGGCCCATGAAACGGCTACGAAGCGGCAACAACGAGCGGACCCGGACTATGCTCAACGAGAGCGCGAGGCGGACGCGGCTAGAAAGAGGACTTCTTTTTTTTCCTATTAGTGTCGAAGTGTAGCAATGCTATAGCTGTTTTTCACTAGCTGTTACGGAAATCTTGGTACCTCATCGCTCACTACATGACACGTTCAAGATTGACCTGTCGCAGTTTAGGAACCCTTTGTTAGTCATAGCGTGGTTTTGGCCGTTAAACCCCAGCATTTAGAATTGTTCTTGTACCTAAGAAGACAACGCTACAGCGGCATACTCCGTTTGCACTAGTGCGCGACAGAAGACGGACAGGGGCTTAAATGTAGCGCCGCTTTACCAGTGATTACGTCAATTTCTCTTTCCGTCGCTGGCCCCTTTCCACCAGTACGTGTAATATAAATGTGTTACATGTATGACGAAATAAACTAGGAAAGAGCATTAAACTTAATCAGCCTCCACAAATAATGCGTTCTATTCGATCTCAGCCTCGCAGTATGGGCCCACCACGTGGCCTTTCAGAAAAAAACGTATTGACCGAGAATGTTTTTGTTCCGCTGCGCTTTCGCATGTTTGCCTGTGTTGCTCGCGCGCTTTGACGCGGCGATCGCGTGTTTAACCGATGGCCTCTACCCCCCTCTTTTTTTCTTGGCTTCATCTACACCCTTTGCTTGCCACAGCTTGAAAGACGCGAGTACCTTATCTCTGAACTTCACGGTTCTTGCATCATGTTTGCGCCGTATGTGCGCAGATAAATGTTCCTCAAAAAAGACAATTGCTGTGAAAGAAATCAGAATAATAATTAATTTACACCCATAATGGTGCTTTCCTGCGCCGAGCTGCACCTCGTCAGAAATTTGCAGCTTGAAAGCCTTACCTTTCCCGCCATTAATAATCGATACCTTGCGTGAGTTAATTTATTTAAAAGGCCCCTTCCCATGTGTACTGCAAACAACAAAACGCGGTGAAAAATTCACGCGAGGACTGTTGTGCCTGCCAAGTGAAACATGACAAGCCGTTGAAGAGCACCTCGGTGTGGGCCAGTTGCAGGGGCATAGACCTGAATTTCGCTTGCCGGGGGGGGGGGGGGGAGGCGAAGGGAACGTCATGTGGGTTCTATTTTTGCATGGGGGTAGACGCATGAGCACGCCGGAAAATGAATGTCATGGGTATTTTACAGCTCCGTTCTAAAATACATCCTTCCCAGCATTAATGAGAACTAACAGAGAATAATGCCAAAGAAAGTATAGGTGATGTTATTCGTTGTAATTAGGATAAAGTGTGAAGAAAGTAAAGCGGACGAAAAGATAACTTGCCACCGGTGGGGACCGATCCTGCGACCTTCGAATAACGCGTCCGAAGCTCTACCACTGAGCTACGGCGGCGGTCATCCTCCCGTCCACTTTATGGGTATATATGTGCATTTAAACCTAGGAGCGTTAGTCAGCGCCAGTCGCAGCCATGGCGGCGAGTGTGGAACACTCTTTTTCTGCCTGTTGGCGTCACGTAGCACGTGATGTTTTTTTTTACAGAATGATCGCAAGCCTGTCGGCTGCGATCATTCTGTAGCCCGTTCCTTCAAGGCCTTGTAATCAAGAGCTCCTGCGAAGCAGCAGTTCTACGGTACGGAGATTTTAAAGTGAAGCTATATATGCGACATAGATCCGAAGACTTATTCGTCCCCATCCACAGAACAGTCGACAGCAAGCCATTTCACGAATTCAAGCGAAAAGTGGCGTTCGCCGCATGATTTTACCATAGAAGTTATGCGTGCATGATGCACCCAAGTATGCCTTTGTATAAGGGAACTCCCCATAAAAGGGGCGCATAGCACATAGCGTTCGCGGCACGCGTTTGCCGTCAAAGGTGACGATTGTATAGGCTGCAATTGCTAGGAAAAGGCGGCTGCAACTCCCGAAGAGCACTGCAAGCGCGATGGTACCCTGTATTTAACTGTCGTGCTGTCAGTCATTTTATGCGCTGCATTAATCAGTCGTTGAAGGCTACCTCGCATCTTTCTATCCGGTCAGATGACACCCCAGTTTCGCTGGGTGAACCACCTTCACAGTTTGGATCGAAGCCCTGTTTTTAACAGCGTAGTGGTTCTAGGACTGGGCCTGACGACAGATGAGTAGTTGCGTCGCATGTCACGCTCCGGTTCCCACATACACCTATAGATGGCGTAAGTGCTTCGGTCGCGGACGAAGCGGTAGCTGCACAATGAAACAAGGATGGGCATGTCGAGCGTGAATAGGGTCTAATGTCACTGTAGCAGCAGCGGGTGTGGCAGGAGAATGCATCCACGCGTCCTTTCCCGTGCATCTCTGCTCTACAAATGACGTAATCACAGACGCGAACAAAAATCACAAAACATCACTGAAAACCGCAAGGAAAACGCAGGATCCCCGGAGCTCCGCTGTTTCTGCAGATTTCACATTGGGTGGAACTGGGTGTGTTTTTTTTAGTACGTAATTCTTTTGTGGTAGTTATTCTTTTTTTCATGGTACTCCTCGTAGGTGATTGATGTGGTTTTCTTTTACAGCGAAAGCTGTTACGAGATCATTTCAGCGGCCGTTTTTGGTGGCGTAGTTGTCAGCCGCCGCCGCCGGTGTCCGTAACCACTATCGCTCGAGATAAGAAAAAAAAATGTAAATAAGAAAAAAATTCCAGGATGGAACGGGGTTCGAACCTGCGCCCTCTGCGTGGGAGCCCAGTATTCAACCTCTGAGCCATGCCGGTGCTTAATTGAAGCTGCTTTGCAAAAAGGTCCTATACAGGCTTCATGTCGGGAAGGAACCACATCAACACATGCAATATAGCGTGGTATAAGAGTAAAATAAGCACCAAGCGTCGCACAACGCGAATTCTGTAACCAGGCGTCACAAAATGCGAATTGCGCAACGAGAACGGTGTTGAATGCTTCCAACCCATTACAAAGAGCTCCGCCATAATTCTTCATCGTCATCAGGTACAGCATCAACAAAGTGCGCATAATGCCTTACATGCGTTTAGCAGGTACCACGGCTCTCCGTAGAATGACGAAAAATGGCATAATGCCTGCTTTCCTATTTCTCAAAACTTACAATGATTTATAGCGTAGTGGGTTCCTCGCAAGTGCACTTGTATTGGTTGCCAAGGAAGCCCATAAGCGCATGATCTATTTCCTCGGGGTTGCAATAAAGTTCTTCGCCCCCACCCCCTCTCTCTCCCACGTCAACGTATGTTATACAGCATAGCGGGAGAGGGAAATAGCGACGGAGCGTCACCCAATGCAGATTACATAACTGGTGGGCCGGTTAAAGCTTCCAACCCACTACAAAGAGCTGAGCCATAATTCTTCATCGCCATCAGTCGTCGCGTCAACAAAGTGCACATAATGCCTTACAGACGTGTAGCTGGTGCCTCGCTTCTCCGCATAATGACGAATAAAGGCATAGTAAGTGCTTCCCAACTTCACAAAAATTGTGATTTATGGCGTAGTGGGTACCTTGCTAGTGTACTTGTATTAGTAGCCACAAGAGCGCTTACAGTGGGCTCTAGAAACGCCGCTCTTCTAGCTTTCGCTGTGACTGTACTGCGGTTTCAGCGCAGGCCTGGCGTTTTTTTTATATTATTTTCGCGCACTTTAAAGAAAAAATAAATTTATTAGCGAGTTTACAGCCATTACACGTTTACCATTAACAATCCGGCTCACGGTCGAGAACTCGCCGCCATGTCCTTCTATGGTCACACCTGGAACTCGCACCGCTAGCCTCCTTTATTCATTCACCGTTGCCCTCTATCTTATAGTGGCACATAACCAAAGCTGAGGTACATGCTCCAGCCATCTGTGGGTGACATACCGACCGTTGCCCTAGGCTTAGAGTAACGGAAAAAGCTGTCGAAGGCAGCGGTTTTTAATGGCGGCATATGCTGGAAGTGACTGACGAAACAAGACAACAAGACATGTCATGGTGCCCATGTTTTAGCAAACATTGTCATGACCCTGTATCCCAGCATCTTCTGTTTACTGCGAGTGTCTGCCAGGATCGTGAAAGGATAGAAACAAACATACAGCTTCCGGTGTATTGGGTGTTAAGAATATTTAATGAAGGCCAAAGGGGAGCACAACACCCAGTGAGTTAGTGATGCTTAGAACAAAGTTAAAATACTCAAGCTCCGTATTCGAAATACTCTCAAGGTAATGCTCACGCATATATGCAAAACAAGAACTTTGCACTGACAAACACAAAATCAAAGCTGTAATCATGTTTCACGAGAAAGTGAACGATTATAAATGTCCACAATCAGAATGTCCCTAAGTAGTAGGTTCCAGGATGTTCGGGATGTTATACTGCGCAAGAAAAAGGGGTGCCTTGTCCTTTGAGGTCATTCGGTGGAATGTCCGTTGAGACAGCCGTCTTTCGAAGACTTGTACCTGAGGACGTGTTGATCCGGCTGGGTCCATGTCTCGCTCCTGTCGCTGCATCTTCTCCAAAGCTGATTCTCCTGTGTTTTTTGCCTGTCCCCTCGACTCTTAGCCTCTGGAGCCTCAAAGTTGTGGTTAGCCCAGCTTGTTGGTGCAAAGGCATACTTCAGTATACTTCAATAAACAAAGGCACACTTCAGTAAAGAGATCCGATTACTAGAGAGATTTATGGTACACACGACACAATCGCATACTTCCAGCAACTTCTATCGTTTACTGATATCTTGCGAGGTATCACTCGTGCAGATGTGTGGGAACACAGATTTTTGTGCAACAATTGTGTACTATAGCTCTTGACAAATGGTGCACACGCAGTGTGACCCATTATTATTATTATTATTATTATTATTATTATTATTATTATTATTATTATTATTATTATTATTATTATTATTATTATTATTATTATTATTATTATTATTATTATTTTATTGTTTCATCACAGCACGTGTGATCGGAGGCGAAGGGAAAAGCCATTTAAGAATGGGTTGAGGGAGTCCTTCGCCCCCGTACAGTCAAAGACAGCAGCTGAGGTACAAGCATGTTCTCAACACTGAATTCTTAACATGAATTTGAACAAACCACCAAAATACACATCCATTCTTTGTTACCCTATACAGAACTTCCTGCATTTGTATACACCCTGTTCACATCAGCGTGATGCACCAACACAACACTTCATCACTACTACGGTATTTCATTAGTGACATTTTAAGTGGGCAATTATATAAAGACCAACAATTTTAGACAAAGAGCTTAAGCTAAGAAGAAACCACACAAGTCAGACAAATTTACATCGCGAATATAAATTTCTTTGTTGTTGTAATCATTCAATAAACGCGGACGTTTATTACAAGCGATTTGCCGACAGTAACCAGTTCGACAATGCGGAACATTCCATGTCTCGTTACCCGTATATTATATGATGCTTCTTTCGGATGCAGCTTTACTATTCCCATGAAAAGAGAATCCTGGTGCTCGCAATGTATTCGATATTCACAGAGCAATGAGTACACGTATATGTCTTGTGTTTTAATTATTTTGAACTTTCTAAATAACTCTTCAGAAGGATGCATAGTTGGTACATTTGCAATTATTCTCAAAAATCTTTTTTTTTTTGCGTAAGCAATAGCAGCAAGAGATTCAATTCTGTGGTCGTCCCCCAAATCAAATGCCAGTAGTTTAGATACGAAGCGATTAAAAAGGCATTATAAATCATCAATTTCACTGGTTTCGGGATTAGGTTGCGGTTTCGACTTACGATACCCGTTATCGCACTTAACTTTTGTAATACTGCATTTACGCGCTCATCCCACTGCAGTGATTTTGGGCGAACACGGTGTGTTCCGAGCAGCCCATGGTCATTCCGCAGCGCTAGGTAACACTGCGGTCGCTCTGTGTGCTCTGTTCATTAGGGTGGCTTGTTGGGAAAGTTGGTACATAGTTCTTCGTGAGGAAATGCCAGCAGCACCAAAGAAAGCAGAAGAAACTGAGCCAAGAAAAAAAGAGACAGGAACAGGAAGAATGCTGGACTAACAACTGACTTTAATTCGATGATGACGCGAACGACAAACCGATATGAGCATGCGCAGCAACACCGTGAATCACTAAAAGGCAACCTTTCACCTATCACTGTCAAGAAACCGGACCTCCTTGTCATTCAAAAACACAGATGGCGCACTCACACACTTATCAGGACCAAGTTTGTGAATCTGAAACGCTTCAATAATTTCACATTCTTTCTGTGTTTTAGCCCTCCCAGTCACCGAAACGTTGCTGAAAAGAGGGGCGCAACCGCACACTTTGCATTGAATCGGTAGATTTCCACCCGTACCCGTAGGAAGTAAATTTGCATGCTCGCGCAATCTATCGTTCACACACCTACCCGATTGCCCAGTATATTCTTTGCCACAGGTCAGGGGAATACTGTACACAATGCATGTATCACATCTGCTGAATCTGTTGACATGCGCCGTATTACACCTGGACCTACTACCCCATACCGCGCAACGCGCTTACATATGCTAGCCAAAATGCAGGGCGCAGAAAACACGAGCTTGACGGCGTTTCTCACTGCCACCTTCTTAAGATAAATAATCTTAAATATTGGACCAAGTGACTGCCTCACTAGTGCCATCCGTGACATCTTGCAGGTGTTTCAGTCCTGCTCCACTAATCTATGTTTCACTCATGAAGAACCACTTGATAATTCTATTTGGTTTTTAGATTTGTCACTAATTTTTTGTCCCATCATCATATCTGCTGGATGTACAGTCCTAGGACTAAAAAGATGCTCCTTCCGTATGAGTCTTCCCATTCGAAGCTCGTAAAGTGAGCAATTGCAAACCTTTGCATTGCCAATGCATTGGAAAGACGTTGTACGCATCAAATGCAAACCGGTTTTAATCAGCATGTTGAGAGGCTGGTGAATGCAGGCTACTCTCAGGTTATGATTGAGGCGGTAGCGGAATCTCTGCACATGAAAAAGAAACAGCCTTCTAGACAGCGTAAGGAATGTGAAGAGAAGAAGCAAGTAGTTGTTATGCCATACTTACATGGCGTATCGCACAATCCTAAGAAGGTGGCAGTGAGAAACGCTGTCAAGCTCGTGTTTTCAGCGCCCTGCATTTTGGCTAGCATATGTAAGCGCGTTGCGCGGTATGGGGATAGTAGGTCCAGGTGTAATACGGCGCATGTCAACAGATTCAGCAGGTGTGATACATGCATTTTGTACAGTATTCCCCTGACCTGTGGCAAAGAATATATTGGGCAATCGGGTAGGTGTGTGAACGATAGATTGCGCGAGCATGCAAATTTACTTCCTACGGACACGGGTGGAAATCTACCGATTCAATGCAAAGTGTGCGGTTGCGCCCCTCTTTTCAGCAACGTTTCGGTGACTGGGAGGGCTGAAACACAGAAAGAACGTGAAATTATTGAAGCGTTTCAGATTCACAAACGTGGTCCTGATAAGTGTGTGAGTGTGCCATCTGTGTTTTTGAATGACAAGGAGGTCCGGTTTCTTGACAGTGATAGGTGATAGGTTGCCTTTCAGTGATTCACGGTGTTGCTGCGCATGCTCATATCGGTTTGTTGTTCGCGTCTTCATCGAATTAAAGTCAGTTGTTAGTCCAGCATTCTTCCTGTTCCTGTCTCTTCTTTCTTGGCTCAGTTTGTTCTGCTTTCTCTTGGTGCTGCTGGCATTTCCTCACGAAGAACTGTGTGCTTTGGTGTGCCTGTTGACGCGTGGACGAACGGTACATATTGAACCCGGTAATTTTTACTGTTAAGCACGTCGGCTTCCTCTGTGTGGCGCGTCCTGCGGACGTCACGCAATTATCGCGGCTAAATTGGAGTACGTTCACCCGAGTAAAATTGGTGACCGCTAGTGCAGTACTAACGTTTCTCGTTAAATCCCGTGGGGCACAGATTTTTGGTCTAACTGATCTCGTACATTTTCTATGACCAGATAGTGCTATAGTGTTTAGACGATGGAGAGGATGAAGAATGCCACACGAATTCTCGGGTCGTCGACAACTACTCGTCTCAGTCCCCTGCAGCTTGTTAATCAATCGACCACTTATTCAATCACTCAGTCACTTTCAACTCACAGCTCCCGTTGTCCTGTCTGACGACTGAAGTGTGTTTAAGGACCTCGAGAAACATAGGGATATAATATTAGGGCCGCCGTAGCGAAGCCTTCCGCCAAACACGGACAATGTGGGCGCTGCCAACCCAGCGCCAAGGCCGCCTGCTGGAATGAAAGAACGGATGTTTGGAGAAATAGGCGAAGAGCATTTCGGCAACCAAGACGCCTACCGTAGAAGAGAGAAGCACGGCGTAGAACGTGAAGAAGCCGTGTAACTCGAACAGGGGCGTCTCCTTCTCAGAAGTACTCTGCGAGCTTGAAGAACGCTTGCAAATCATTTCTCCCTTACACTGTGGAGAAGAGAGCAAGTCACCTTCTCGCACCCTCTGCAGGAAGGCCCTGAAAGCGTCCTTCAGCGGGAATGTCTTGCGAACAGGCAAGCTGCCAGGCCGTGTCACGAAGTTTTCGTCGAACGGGATAACTTGGATTGCGAATCCCTTCATTATCGACGACGGCATGCGCTGTAGATGGCACACGCCATTGGGTTTAGTGGCGCAGTCAAGGCAAGAGCGAACGCTGTGCTTCACCAGCTGGCTTCTGTGTTTCAATAGTGACGCCTGCAGCTTTTTCCCCAGCGTTGTGGAGTGATTCGTCTTCTCGAGGTTGGCAAGAGTGGCTGTTTCTTTTGGAACGCATGGTGCCACGGCACCGGCGTCCAGAGCAGCTTCCAATTCTTCCAACGTGTCGAGGCTGTTGGCAGGACGTCCCACGGTCACCACCGACGTCAGCTCGCACTGAAAGTACTGAGACAGCGGTAGCATCGCTAAGGCCCAAAACAAGTAAACAATGTTCTGGACTCTCGGCCATCTGGTCGCGTTTGGAAACGGTGTTGATCTGGCAAGAAGGAGGGCCAAGAGAAACAGCGTCTCCGATTGCGCTCTTTCACGTACGTGAGAGCCGCCTATGAGGACTAGGAGACCGGCGCAAGTTGTCAGTGCTGCAGCCGTCACGGCTACAGTAAAAGCGGACCGGAGTGTGGTATCGTAGATAGATGGGGCTTGGGTTCTGCTCGCGAGGGCGTAAAACGTTTCTGACACCATCTTAACCTCTCCGTACGTCGCCATTGCAAGTACGTGCTCGTTTAAAGGCATGAGAAGAACTGCCATGTCGGTGTTTTCGCAGTTCAGATCGTCCAAGGTCGTCGACCAATCAGAGTTCAATCGGTACAGCAACGAGACATTCTTTGCTTCGAGCATGTCAAACAGGTAGGAATGAAGCAGGCAATAGTCGTGATTTACAACCTCATTCTGCCTCAGGCATCCAATCTTCATCACCTTGCCCACCAGCGACGTCTTTTTGGTCGAATGTTTGAAGAGGCTTAACTCGTGGTGTGGCCGAGAGCCGTAGAGCAACGGACTCCCATCAGGGTCGGTTTTGGAAACATCAAGGGTAAGGTGACTTCCCTGCGAAGTGCCCGCCAAGCAAGAGGGCAGTACCGACACTGGCACTGCAGAGTGGGAAAACGTGAGGTTATCGGGAGTAACGATCCAACGTACGAATGTTCTGTGCAACTCAGCTTTTACATAGTCTACAATATCCCGCCAGTCAGCGCTGAGGCTCGGAACTATCGCCACAGTGAACCTGTCGGCAGCTCCGTTCTTCACGACATACCTTAGGAGACCACCTTTCTTGAAAATCCAAGTGGTTCTCGGCCACGGTAGGTGGCGCGTCAAAGAGTTGTCGACCTCCTTCCAGTAGTTGTCGAAGGAGACGACCGCGACATTCACCTTTGACGGCGTAGGCGTCTCCACAAAGTCCTTCAGGCTTGCCTGATAAACGTCTTCTGTGACAACACTCGCTACTTTACTCGCCATAATGACGACAACAATTAGCAGAGATGAGACTGGTCTGACGGTAGGCCTCATGTTGGCTTTTTCGACCGTTTTTGGTGTCCTGTTCTTCAGCGATTCCTACAGCAAGTGGCGTGTCGGAAAAGGAGACGCGCGGAAGAATTGTCTGTTGGGCTGGGAAGTGTGTCACTCAGCGTTCGTGTATGAAGTGTCTGGAACGAAAACACGCAGCGCTTGGCACACTTGACGTCTAATTAATGAACTGCATGCACTTCGTTCTCTGCATTGATTTATACCCACGTTTGCGCTACACGTTGGGACATGCTAGTACTCCATAATTTCTTATTATCGTATCACATGCTTCGTCGCAAAGAAAGACGTATGCTAATGTCACCAATGATGTTTTCCGTAAAATGTTGATCGTGATAGGCCCAACAACAGGGTGGTTCGGTTCTTTCTTGAAGTGGTAGGTAGAGTGAGAAAATAATTAGGAAGGGATGTTTTTCAGCAAGAAAGAGTGTTTTTCCAGCAAAGGAGCTGTCTAAGAAAGCATTCTTCATTAAGAAGGAAGCAAATCGATGCGTCAGCAGACAAACACTTAACAAAAGACGTTGCGGGGCTAATTGGTGATGCGTATGTTTTCATCACGAAAGCCGGAAAAACAGGGCTTATTTATTTAACAAGGAGAGATAAAAATGTTTGGCTCTCCCGTAATCGAGAGTAGATGTAAACATTAAAATAGTCATACTCTTAAAATGGGTATAGTGTATGTTCACAAGGGCGCACCACACCATACTGTGCTCTGATCCGTATGCACGCTAGTGTTTCCTGCCCCTGTCGTCAATAAACTTTTGGGCTTTATCTAGCACACAGGGCCACGACGCAACGCACGGTCGAAAGCTTACTGAGCTTGAATGAACCTGTTTTGAACATGAACTAAACCTTATACAAGTCTCTTGTCGCCCAAACGCGATACGTGCGGCGTGGTCACGCAGCGTGGTTCCATCTCTCGCAGGTTGCACGACTTGCCCGTGCGTGCCACCGAGCACAGACAACTAGGTAGCGTTGGCGCATATAGCCCCGATCTCGGCGCGAAAAGATGAAAATCAAGTGTACGATGCCGTGTACCTGCCTCTGGAGCGTAGCTATTATTTGCCTTTGAAATTTCACCATTCAAAATCACAGACGTCAGAGCTCGAGACTTTGCAGCTTCAGTGGTATTGTGAACATACGCGGAAGCAATATTCTCTTAAACTTGTTTGGGTGCTAATTAGCGTAAGTGATGCGGTGCTGTAGAAAGGGTACGTGCCAGATACCGCACTGGTTCGAACTTTTCGTTAAATGCTCGGATGTATATGGTCTGGTGTTTTTTCGTCTGAGTGCTAGCATGTTCTCGTCTGAATGCCCGTATGGTCTCGTTTGAGTGCCCGGATAACGGCGCTCGAATTTCACTCAATATCACCGACAAGGGGAGCTAGAAAATGGCGGAGCTTGCGCAAAGTCGCGCGAGGCTTGAAACAGCAAAAGTCGGCGATTCTGAAGTCTAGTTTGGTTGCTTCTAGGTTGTTCCTAGGCTTTAGCTAGGTTATGCTAGGTTGTTTCTAGGTTGATTCTCAGCGCAGAGGAATTCGAGTTAAACCACAGTCACAGACATGACACGGGTGTCCAAACTCCAGACATAGAAAAAAAATCCCGCCATATCCACGAAGTGAATGATGATGAGTGGGTGAAGCCCCGGAGGTAAAACTGGTAAACCGTGAATCCTCCGTACATTTTGCCCACTCGATCATCCTGTAAAGACGGGACAAACACGGTAGTGCTACAGTATATACACAACACAATGTTTTATTCGTCACTGTATGTGGTAGTGAGATGCGGCTTCCGTTGACCCTTCGTTATAACCACATAAGGTCCGCTTTCCGCCGCTTCCGTCTCCCTTCGACTTCGCGGGCTCTCAGCTCAGGGTCGGCTTGACGACGCGTCCGTGCCGCTTTGGCTGCGCGAGCCCTCGCCGCCTCTGGATCGGTGGTGGCTCGTTGTTGTTGACGGCGAGCCCGTGCCGCTTCGGCTTCTCGAGATCTCACCTCCGGGTCTTGACGGCGAGCCCGCGCTGCAGCCGCTTTGCGAGCCCTCCGCTCCGTCGCCTTGTCTTCTTCGTTCGTATTATTATCGAAGCGCACAGACAGACGACTGTCGAAGGAGAGAGGAAGCGCGCCGAGAGCGAACGCGGTTTACAGTTGTGGCCTCCAGCGGTCTCCTTTCCAAGGAGAGCACACGTCGGAGTATACGAGAGCGAGCGCAGCTGCGCCTGCAGCAGTCTCCTATCAGACTATAGCACGCGTTGGAATGGATGGATGGATGGATGCTATGAGCGTCCCCTTTATAACGGGGCGGTGACATGTCTGCCACCAGGCTCGAAGGAGAAGAAAAAAAAAAGAACTTCCTTGTTTCATGCTGTCCTAATGCCTTATCTACATTGAGAAAACCTATGTTATTATA
This sequence comes from Rhipicephalus sanguineus, assembly GCF_013339695.2. NCBI lineage: Eukaryota > Metazoa > Arthropoda > Arachnida > Ixodida > Ixodidae > Rhipicephalus > Rhipicephalus sanguineus. The sequence continues at coordinate 41,597,887 of NC_051185.1, forward strand.
CCAAAAAAAAATTCACCGCCATATCCACGAAGTGAATGATGTTAGAGGAGCTTGCTCGGAGATGATCGGGTAACCCGCGAATACTCCGTGCACATTCCTCTACCATCATATATAGACGTGACAACGTTGTTATACATACATTACATCCACAATGTTTTTTTTAATTTACGGTTGGATGCACTATATACATTTTGATGAAGTATATATACATTTGGATGAACTATAAACATTATATATACACAAGAGATGTTGTTTTACCAAGTTCAAGAAGGGCGTCTCTCGATGAGTTCGGGGATTGATTTCCCTTTAAAGATGATTGCTTTATGATCAGTAAAGTATGTTGCCAAGGGGTCATCGATGATGGGACGCAATGGAAAGTTCGAGGAGGCAACATCGATACAAGTGCCCCTGATGGTGGTGGGACGTTTGCAGTCGTACGATACGCATCGGAGAGCGTAACGTGACATCATGTGTTGGCTGGTTATTGGCAAGGCGAGATCTTCCCGAGCTGCTGCTGCGTTGCGAGCCCGTCGCGCTGCTGCCGTTCATGCTGCGGAGCGGCAACGAAGAGTGTTCACTTTACCTCCCGGCGAAGAGAAAGGAAGCCAGCGAAACGAGCGGTGCGGCCTAGCGCTTGCGCCGAGCGTGGTGTGTGCCGCCTTGAGCGGCGGCGCTATCTAGTGAGCATTCTTGAAATCACCGGAGAGAGCGCAGCTGCGCCGAGCGTGGTGTGTGCCGCCGCGCCGACGGTCACAGAGGTGAGGACAAGGCGCGAGCATAAGAAGCTTGGCGAGCAAGCTCCTAAAATATAAATTCACGGTCCATCTCTCTGCCTCTTAAGGCAGAATTACCTTTTTTTCCCCCCAATTATTTATTTTTGTACTTTATCTCTACTTTTCTGCCACCAATACTCTAACCGTCTCTTACTTATTTCTATCGCGGGCGTGTTCAGCTTTCCATTGTTGTCCCTAAAACCCAAGGCTTCATGTAGACTCGTGCCCACACGTATACCTGGGTGAATATCGCCACATTCAATCAGTACATGTTCCATCGTTTCCCTAGTTCCCCCGCAGCATGTACATTGTTCTTCTTCGTTACTGAATCTCGCTTTATAACTACGCGTTCTAAGGCAGCCCGACCTTGCTTCAAACAGTAAAGCGCTTCCCCTTGAATTATCATAAAACCTTTCCCTCCTTATTTCGTTTTTTCCTTTTCGGTAGTTACTCAGAGCCGGCTTCTTTTCCATCGCTGTCATCCAATAAGTCCTCTCCGCCTCTCTGACCTTCCGCTTAATGCTCCTTGTTGCCATATCGCCCGCACTGCCAGCCGTATATTTACTGGTGAGCCTCCTAGTTCTTTTTCTCCACTGCGTGTCAACGTTTTTTCTATACAAATACCTGAAAACCTTCTCTGCCCATCTACTCTTCTTCATTTTCCTCAGCCTCTCTTCGAATCTCATTTTGCTCTGCGCTTCCCTCACTTCAAAGCCTGTCCATCCCATATCACCCTTTACCGCCTCATTTGTCGTCTTCCCGTGAGCGCCCAACGCGAGGCGGCCCACCGTCCTTTGATTTACATCCATTCCTGAGCCATCCATTCCTGGAGCGAGCGCCGCAGAGCCATCTAGTGGGCGCTCCGAATACTAGCGGCTGGTTACGGCGCAACGGTGGACGAGCCTCGACCTAAACGAGCTTCGCACCTAAAACGGGCCGTTTGCACTAAGGCGCGCAAAGGTTGGCACAGCGAAGCATGGACCCGTCGCCGCTCGCGTACTCCTCGTCGACCGAGATGCGCGGCTTACTCCTCGGGAGTACGCAACCGGGCTATGCACTATATAGCGGAGGTTGCGAGCGATGCCTCCGTCGGTGGGCGTGGCTTAGCTACTGCGCATGCGCGGCATGGCGAGGTGGTGCGGTATCTGGTCGCTAGACGACGCGCTGCTTGCGTCCTCTTTTCTTTCTATCTTTTTTTCTCTCTCTTTCGTTGATGTTCTCTCTGTCCCTCTTTTTCTTTCTGCATTTCTTTCTCTCTATTTCTCTCTTTCTTATTCTTTCTGTGCTACGTTTTACTGTCCTCTCCTTCTTTCCCCCGTGCTCACCATCACATCTCTCCTAACACTCACTTCTCTTTCCCGTTCCCTTGTCGCACTACACTATACAAGGCTATGCTATGCTCTGCAAGTGTGCCTGGATGGCCTCATTAGTCCCGGTATGGCCCTTCCCTTTTTTTCCTGTCGATCTCTCTCCCTTTTTACGCAACCAGTGTTCGTATTGTAAATAGCGTTTCCTCTTGTGTTTGTTACATGTCGAAAGCAGGCAATAAAGAAAAAAAAAAGCCTGGATGGCCGAGTGGTCAGGGCGCTCGCCTTCGGATCTAGGGTATGCGGGTTCGAATCCTGCCTCGTGAAGAATTTTTCTCTTTATATCTTTCTTCCCGTCTCTCTGTTTGTTTCTCCCTTGTTTCTTTCTCTCTCTCTCTCTACTCGTTCCCAGGTAGCCGCACAGTGGCACATACCCGTTAAGATAATAGTTTTCTGCGATCGTCTCGGAAGGAACGATTTGCTAAACAGCTTCGCGATGCTTAAAAGACGACAGGACGGTCAGCCATCGTCCTGTCACGTCCTAGTTAGAAAAGTCAGCGCTAGTTTTCCGATAATTAAAAAAAAATAAGCGCACCATCACTTCACCTATGGCATGTAAACCGGATACATTGCCAGAAGCGTTCCGGCGCGTGCGTCCTATTTATTTCCTGTTGCGTAGGAAAGCTGGCCTTTGCGAGAACAAATTTACTTGCATAATCATCCCCTCGTTTTCTTCTCGCTTATTTTACCGCAATGCCTACACACTCTTAAAGCTAAAGGCTTATTCGGAGAGTTGTTCAGTCTCAGTACACTTCTCGCGGTCTATCTGCATATCTATATACTCGCGTGCTTCTCCTCGCAGTATCGCCGTGCGCCCGCCAGAGGTTTCCGACTGCTAGAGTGCGCGCTAAGAGTGTGACGTTGCATTCTTGATTGGAAAGTGACGAGAGCCGAGTTTAAAGTAAACGCAAGCAAGAACAATGAATATTATTGTTGCTGGTCAAAAAGGATTCCTCCAGACGTTGCAAACTCGATCTGGTGTACCACTGCCAGTGGTGTATCCAGGAAGCGGCACCACCCCCCCCCCCCCCCGAAATTTTTTTTTTGCCATGGCATACAGAGAACAAAAACACGCCAGGCCTGCGCAGAAAGCGCAGCACAGTCACAGCGAAAGCTGTAAGAGCGGCATTGCTAGCGCCCGTTATAAACTCTCTTGTGGCTACTAATACAAGCACATTAGGAACGTACCCACTACGCCACAAATCATAATTTTTGGGGAAGTTGGGAAGCACCCACCTCCACATTATTTGTTATTCTGCGGAGAAACGAGGTACCATCTGTAAGGCATTATGTGCATTTTGTTGATGCGACGGTTGATGACGATGAAGAATTATTTCCATTTTTACCGTGTTGTCGCTGCGACCCTGCCGTTGCCCGTTCATATAGGCTCCATAGAGTAACACACGCTTGCTATGTTACTCTTAGTAGGCTCCCTAGCCGTTGCACTCGCGACTGCGGTCCACGCAAAAGTAGACGCGCAACGGAGAAAAAATAAAAAAAAGGCAGACCCCAAGCTGCAAGTAAAGACGCCTATAACTACGGCAGGGTTGCTGTGCCCCTCGCGTTGAGCAGTGACTCTAACCGCGGAGAACAGCTACCATACTAATGCGTTTAACTCGATTGCGGGGACCGTAAGACGGAACGCTAGCGTGCCTTTCTAGTCCGGCCGTGGCTGAACTAAGAGGGACCTCCCTTCCTACCAAGAAAGCGAGCGACGTCGCGTGCATCTAGTAAAGAAGGCATTGGCTTGACAGTGGACGGGCAACGGCTTTAATATGGCGCAGCTGTATCCATTTTTTCATTAGTTTGCCTTTTCACCACTGCCACGTTTTCACCTGTACGTGTAACATATAGAGGTTTTTTTTTTATAGGAACGAGCATTAAGCTAAAACAACCAGCCTCGGCAAGCGAACTCTCAGTGTTGTCGTTCTCTTCGATCTTGGCCACGTAGTATTGGCCCACCACGTGAGCTTTCAGAAACAGCATATTGACCAAGAACGTTTTTGTTTGTTCACTTGCACTTCCACAAGTTTGCATGTGCTGCTCGCGTGCTCTGACGTGGCGATCGCGTGTTGCAACAGTTGTGTCTAGCCTGTTTTTTTCTTGGCTTGAACTAGTTTTAAAATAAAAGCAGAGCGCAAAAAAAGACGGGACACAAAAGACAAGAAGACGGGACGGGCGCTCGCCCAGCAGCGCGTTCTATTGAACTAGTTTTGTTTGCCACAGCTTCGGAGACGCGAGTATCTGATCACTTAAACTCGGGATGCTTGTATCGCATGCTCACCCCGTGTGCGCAGATAAGTTCCACACAAACAAAAAAAGACTGCTCTGAAAGTAGACGGCGTGTAAACGACTTATACCCATACGGCTGTTCTCCTGCGCCTGCACCTCTATTAAAATTTCGGGCTTTCAAGTCTTACCTTGTCCGCCATTAATAATCATCGTCTTGCGTGAGTTTAATTTTCTTGAAATGGCCTTTGCCATGTCTCGCACTGCTGATGAGCGCGGCGAGTATATCACGCGGTGACGACCTTGCCAGCAACGTAAAAAATGAAACCTCGCTGAAGACTACTTCGGTGTGGGCCAGTTACAGTAGCGTGGCCAGGCATTTTTCTCGCTGAGGGAATAGTTGGGATTCAGCTACCTTTTACAGGGGGAGTAGTGAGAATAATATTCGCTGGGAGAGGGAGTCAGCTTCATCATGACGTCACCTGATGACGTCACTCTTGAACATAATCGTTCTCTCGGAGGAAATCACATGGATTCTATTTTCGCATGCGGATGAACGCAGACAGACGCTGCAATGTCGAGGACGTGTGCCATTTGCAGTTTTGCTGCAAAAATATCCTTTGAAGCAGTCACAGTGCGCATCACTGAATTCTTTGTTCTGCTTACTTAAGCTCACCTCTTTACTGCTGATGTCTGTGGAACGCCCTCATTTAGGAGCCTTTCGTAGCACGTGCGTTCAAGGTCTTGTATTCATTTATTCATTTTCTTGTTTATTTATACATACTGTCAATCCCAGAGGGATTATAACAGGTGGACAATCTAAGGCAGTGGTTAAGTACAGTCATTAGAAAACAAAAAATAATAAGAAGAAATTAACGAAAAAAGAAAACATGCAAGCACATTTGTCAAAGTACAAACACATTGGCGTTTTACTTAAATAAGAAAAAAGATCGCATAACACCATATTAAGTTTGCGAGGCTATTAAGTCGCCTTCTACTAGTTTTGAGAAAGTGGCTAAGGATGTGCTACTGGTAATGAAGGGGGACAGGATATTCCATTCTGTGATCGCAAGCGGGAAGAACGAGAATTTGAAAGCATCTGTGTGAAATCTGTAAGGGACAAGGGTTTGAGAGTATTCGTGGCGGGTTGTTCTAGCTGCGGATTGCTTTATGTAGTGGGACTTGTCTATGTTTAGGTGACGGTGTAACAGTTGGTACAGTAGCTTTAAGCGTGCCAATATCGCCCGGTTTTTTATGATTAGTGGTCCAGCCTTCTTAAGCTATTCCGTAGGCGAATCTGTTCGGTTAAATTTGTTAAATATGACCCTAAGCGCTTTTCGTTGAACGCCTTCGAGCTTGCTGGCTGGTTTTTTTTTTTTTTGTGTACGGGAACCAGGCAGTGTTTGTGTACTCCAGGATGGGTCGAATAAGTGTATTATAGGCCAGTAACTTTGTGTGTGGTGGTGCTTGCTGTAATCGCCTTTTTATAAATAAGTCCTTTTAGCGCAGATGACGTGACATGATGAATACGAGCGTCCAACCGTAGGTCATGTGACAGAATGAACCGTAGATACTTATGCTTCGTGGCTTTGGAAAGGGTAGCTGAATTGATGACGTAATTGAAATCGGATGAATGCTTTTTTCTAGTTATTGATAAAAGCGCGGACTTTTTTTCCGTTAATGTTCATTTGCCAATCACTGCACCAAGCTGAAACCGCCTCTAGGGCCGTATTTAGGGCGATATGGTCATCGTGTGAGTTGATTTCTTTTTACAGGATGCAGTCATCTCCTAATAACCTGCATCCAACATTAACAGATGAAGGCAGATCGTTAACGAAAAGTAAGAATAATACCGGCGACAAAACGCTTCCTTGCAGTACGCCAGAGGTCACCGTTACGATTGAAGATTGGACGTGGTTTAATTCCCCGAACTGCGACCTGTCTGTGAGGGAGTTCAAAATCAGTCAAAAATTTGGCCCTTGCCCAGAGAAAGTTGGAGTTTCAAGATGAGTTCGCTATGCGACACCCGATCAAATGCGTTGCTTCAAGGCAGCATGAGTTGCTTCAAGGCAGCATTGCTACTGTACCAGAAATATAACGCGGCACTGTATATGACTGTATTGAGTGGGCACTGGAGCAGAACTGCCGACGTGGCTAATCCTTCCTTTTGTCTTGCGCAGGCTGCAATCGTACTCCTGCTGGCATTATCAACGGAGACACTCACCAAATTGGAATGAGTTTGCGCATCTTCCTGACGCAAGCTGTGCCTGCATAGCTGTCGACGAACATTTTCCTGATGCGGTGTCCTCAGAAAGGCTCGTATTCCATGAAAAAACCATATCGACCGCTGCACCAACCACCAAGGCGTACTTAAAGGGGCCCTGCAACACTTTTCGAGCATGCTCAAAAAGCGCTGCCGATCGGTAGTCGAGGCTCCCGAGAACACGCCAGCCAAATATTATAGCGATGCGCACGGCCTGGAATTTACAATAAATTCTCAAAGTCAGCTGAAAATCGCTCCCTCTTCTCTCGACAAATCATGTATTAGTCCGCAAAATATGACGCGATTGTCGGCAGTTCCACCATTGGCTGATGGTGGAATCACGATAACACCCTCATTATTACTTTCGTTGTTAATTTTGAGTTCAATAAGTAGATAATATGTACGTTTATATTATGTTATCGCGTTAAAAACACCGAACAAACATTAATATTAGCACTTCCGGTCTCACCGACAGCTCGTCTGCTCGTAGTTGCGTGGTTCCGTTTTCTTCGCCATGCGCAGTGCCGAAAACGTGAATATTTCTGTGTTTTTGACCATCGCCGGTTGCCGTTGAGAGTGGCAGCCGTTCGAGTGTTGCCTCGTCAGCTGAGAACTGCATCGTCGGCACGTTCTCACGACCGACCGAGGCACGGGCGCAGCGTGTCTCCGATAACAATGCTGGCGTCCGGTAATGGCGGCGCTTCGGGGTCGTCTGCCAGTGCCGTCTTACGAGGCGGTGTATCGGAGTATGGGCCGAAACCGATCTCAGCTGTCATTCGTTCCAAACGAGCGCGCACGTTTGCTTCCATGGTTGGCAGAGCGATGAAAACACTACGGCGTTCGAGGTGCACACCCAACATTACCAAACCGACGCGCAGTTTTCAAGCACGTGCGATACACAGCGCGATCGACTCCGCTCGACGAGAACGACGCAAGCCGACCGGAAGTGGCGGCACAGACCACGTGGTTGCGCCGAGACGCCAGAGAGAAAAAAAATGAAAAAAAATGCCGCCGGCGCTGACGTCGCCTCCTCGCACCTCCGCCCTCCCTCCCTCCCCTCACGCCGCGCGCAGCTTTCCGCGCGCTCGCTGCGTTGAGTTGAGAGAGAAAGCTGCGGAACGTGATCTCTATAATTTGGTAACACCACTTAGACTTGACGGATTCAAAAAATTTTTGCGGCATATGGCTCGTGAAGAGTCATACGTCAATAATGGGACTATTCCAATATAACAAAGAAAGGTGTTGCAGGGCCCCTTCAAGCGTCGTCCCTGTGAACTGGCGTTGGAGCAGCGCTGCCGGCATGGCTCGTAGTCCGATTCTTTCTTCTGTTCAGGTTCATACCAAAATTTTGTTGTAGTCTAGAAAAAGCGCCAACCGCTATTTAGTGTGGTTACCATGCCCACGGGTGCTATGTGAAAATACTGACGATCGTTTAACATCGACACTTACCGCGTTGCTGCTCTGTTCAGGGGATGTTGAGAGGAACTCTGGACCTAATACTCGAGCGGATTCACTTTTTTTGCTATTGACACAGGACCAGACAACCCTTCAGGACAAATGAAGATAATGTTTCCCTTTATTGAGGACATGCACACCCGCTAACTCTAGTCCTCGAAAACTTTAGCCGAGTAAACTGCCGATATTAAAGCTGTCAAGAATAACGAAAGCAGTGTAAAAAGGAGATTCGCAGCGTTGTGCGAACGAATGGACAATGTGGAAGAACAATGAAAGGATTTTGAATCACAGAAGAAAAAGAAAGAAAGGACTACGCTTTGGTCTGGCGCTAACGATCTTGAAGGTAGATCACGGCGTAACAATCTAATCATCCGAAACATTGTAGATGCTTAAGAAACATAGGAACAAACCGAGAACAATGTTATATCTGCTTTGAAAGGCGCTCTTCCATCTGTTTCTTCCCATGCAATTGAACGTGCTTATCGCTTAGGCGCTTTCTCACCGGAAAAATGCCGTACCATAATTGGTTTAGGCTGAAAAAAGATGTTCTTTCATTGCGTCATTGTCTTTCATTGCGTCATTGCGGGTGAAAATCACCCGCGACCAGTCTCGCTTGTAAAAATCCTATTGAGTACGGAGAAAATCACCCTGGTGCGCCTGCGCCTAAACTAAGACTTGACAAACTCTTCATGAACAACGAATACTATGTCTTTGATGCAGTTAATAGATGCATGACAGAAAAATAATCCCCGGGTCAGCGCACGGTAATCACGATTTCTGTAGGTGCCTCGACTTAGCGGAACGAGAAGGGGCAGTGGAGAGCCTTGACAACGCTATGTATGCATCTTCTTTACTTACATAAGAAGAGCGTTGAACAATCTTTTTTCTTTTTGCCTTCAGCCATTCGCACTTGCTCACCACATATTATCGCTTTAACCCAAACGGGGCTTTCGAATAATATTAATGATTCTAAAAGCTTCGACAATGCCCGCCGTTTCACGATTTATTGGCAAGATAGGGCTGTGCATCGTGGAGGCGGCATCCTACCCGCTATCTCTAATGACATCCCCTCTTCGCGTATCTTTGTTACTACTAACTTCAAACTCATCTGGGCATCAATTAATATTAGCCACGAGAAGTCAATTACAGGCGTGTGCTATCAATCTCATTTCTCCTCGTCCGCATTCATTAGCAAATTGCACGACGTAATAAATAACGCTTCGTCGAGATTTCAATCATCTCCCAAATATTTACTAGGTGATTTAAACCTTCCTAACCTTAGATGGAACACTCAACCTCCTTCATTACTGCCTTTCTCGTCTAAGGCAAGATCATTTTTAGATTTTTGTTCTATTTTTTTTTCTTTTTCCTAAGCGGTAATGCAACGTAACAAGCACAGTGCTAGTGTCTCAGACACTCTTCACCTAGTAGCTGCGACTGAACCCAAGCTAACGTCTAACCTCAGATATATTTCACGTCTAAGTGGTCATGCTGCTATGCATTTTGACATTAGGTGAAACCTCCATGAAAATCTCTCGAAAAAGAAGACTATACTCGACTACAGAAAGGCCAACTTTGAGGCTATCAATGGCGAGGTATGTACGTTTCTTGACGCATTGCTAACTAACACTGATGACTGCTTTTTCAAACAATTGGGTCATGTTTCCTGACAAAGCTATTGAACTATTGCACAAATATATTCCTAGCCTTACCATAACTTCTAACCCACAATCTCACCGGTATAACACTCATATTAAACGATTTTCTAATCGCAAAAAGCGCATGTACGGTACCGCTAAATTGTCCTGCACTGCTTCTCGTTGGACTGCATACAAATCTGCTTCAACCAATATATTCAAGTCCTAAAATATGCAAGAGGTTCTTTTCTTTACTGTAACTCTTCCAAATATGTTGCAAACTAGCTTTAAGAAATTTTGGAAAGTAATTAAACTTTTTTCCCGATAACTTAATTTTATTATATGACTAATAGATAGCCTATCCCCACGGATGGCACTGCAACTCACCTTAAAATATTTGTTAGAAATTTTTCGTGTACTTCGAATAAGCAACTTCCGAGTTACGTGACTGTGATTACCATGTGAAATTCCCAGTAATAGTTGATAGACATGGCATTGCTAAACTTATCGGCCCACTCAACTTGGATTCTTCACCTGGCTTCGACGCAATTAACACTAAGATTTTAGGAAGCATATCGACGTATAGTTTTATTATACTAACCAAATGTTTCAACTCAGCACAGACGCTTTATCTTATTGATGGAAAGTTGGGAAGGTGGTTCCACTCTATAAACGAGGTAACAAAACCTTAGCAACTAACTTACGGCCCATTTCTCTAACCAACACCTGCTGCAAACTACTAGAACACATAACCATTGAAAAAGCTCGTTGACTTTCTTGGAGATACCGCATTTCTTTTAACCTGCACAACACAACTTTAGGAAATTGTACTCACGTGAGACTCAGCTCGGACCTTTCACGGATCATTTGCATCGAATTTTTTATCGTCCATCATGCGATGACTGCAATTTATTGGGTTTTCCAAAATCATTCAATAAAGTCCTTCATAAACTGTTAATTCACAAACTGCGTAACTTGAACCTTGACGCTAACCTATTAAAATGGATCGAATGTTTTCTTACGAATCGCTCACAATACCTTACTGCGAACGGATACCATTCACCAATGGGCACTGTTGCCTCAGGAGGGCCCCAAAAATCACTGGGCCCTTTGATGTTTTTAATATACAAGAACGACCTTCCTTCTCAAGAAACTTCTAATATTCTCCTTTTCGCCAACGACTGCGTCATTTTTAGAGAAATTACTTCAGACGGAGATTGTATTCGCCTACAATCTGACATAAGTATAATATCTAACTCGTGCAGTTTATGGCTCATGGTATTGAAATGTTAACTGTAAAGTTGTGCATGTATCTAGCACATCTGACTCCTCTCGGGTATACTAATTGAATAACCTTCCTTTAGGTCAGGTGAACTCATACAAACACTTATAAAGTCGCATCACATTGCACCTTACTTGGGCAAGCCACATTAACTGTGCAGTTAGCCACGCTAACTGCACCCTTGGCTACCTCATTCGAAAATGTTTTGATACTCCCAATTCTGTCAAATTGTTAGTTCGCAAAACAATTATACGTACGAAATTAGAATACGCTACACCAGTCTCGGGCCCTCATAACACAAAACTAATTAACGCATTAGAATTAGTTCATAATAACAGAGATCGTTTCATTTTTTTCTGTTATAACAGAACTTCCAGCGTAACAGCCATGAAAACTAGCCTATCACTTTCATATCTTGCAGCTGTGTGTAAAATCTCCCGTTTGTCGTTTGTTTCTTAAAACATTTTACCACAAAACATTGCACGACATGTTCTTTTGTACTCCGCGCTATGTATCGCGTTGCATCGATCATTCTTCTAAGGTTCATGTTCCTTCTTGCAGCACAAGCACATTTTACCGTCCATTCATTCCTCGGACAGCACTATAGTGGAACCGCCTTTCCGGAAGCATTGTATCTATTAGTGATAATTTCTTGTTTCCTGATGCCTTACTAAACATTGCTAACTCGAATGCAATTTTATTTATCCGTATGCCCTGCATGTCTTGCTATTCTTGCACTTTTTATATTTGTATTTCTTGTATATTTTACATTGATTTAATACATTGTAAGGGCTTTCTTGATTTTTCAATCATTTCGTTATATTCAAATTGAATTATGTTTTATTTATGTTGTACATCTCTTTGTAGCCTGTAACCTACTCCCCTCTGTAACGCATTTGCCTTGAGAGTAGAATAAATGAAATGAAATGACTTGCATCCGGAGACTTCTTCGTCTCCTTACACAAAACAGTCGACCGCAAACCATTTCACTAATTCAAGTGGAAAGCGGCGATCGCCGCATGCGTTTCTCGTGGAAATAACGAGTAAAAGATGCACCCCAATATGCGTTTCTATAACGGAAAGCACAAGAGTCAAAACCCCGTGACAAATAATAGGGCGCGTTTGACCATTGCGAAGCACGCAGCGTTCGTAGCGTGTGCTTTCCGGTAAAGAATACGGCTGCATAAGCTGCAGTTCCCGGGAAAAGGAAACCGCATGTGGCATAAGTAGCAGGGAGTGACGTCACTATGCTTTCGTACGTAAAAGAAAAGAAGCTGCCATCATTTTATTTGTTTTGCGATAGCACTATTGGAAAGTCACGTATAGTTATGACTTCCGAAGACCAGCGTGAGCAGGATGGTGCATTTAATTGTCTTGCTGCTATTTATTTCACGTACAGCACTGAAATATTGAAACGCGACATTAATTTTTACTATACCGACTGCTGTGAGCAATTACTCCCGATAACCGCGCAGTGTAGCTGCAGATCTGGCCGTTGAAATAATATTGACTCTGATGTAAGTATTCGCGTAAAAAATAACCCAATATGACGCGAGCTGTAGACGCTGGAAACAAAAGTACGTGCATTATATAGCCCTAAATTTTCGTGTTTCGATCCGTGAGTGCTGTACTGCAATACAGGTGTACCGTAGTTTCTGGTCACGCATCTTCACAGCTTGGACTGAAGCCCAAATTTGTTTAGTATATTTTCAATCATAACTCTCCTTTCTCCATGTGCTCCTCCTCTCGTGGTTTTATGTTTATGCTATATTTGGGTGCTTTATAGAAAAATTATGTTTGACAAATTTGCAGCCATTTTGCATCGACAATCAACAATCCGTCGCACCGTCAACTCATCGCCGTATGGCCTTGTTTGGTCACATCAGAAACTTGCACCGCTGACCTTCATGATTCATTCACCGTTGCCTTCGGGATTTTAGTGACTCAAGGCTGAGGTATATGCTCCAGTCTTTAGTACGTGACATATCGACCGTTACCCTAAAGCAACAGAAACAGCTCTCTAAAGACAGCGCCTTTGTGGGTTACAAGTGCTGGACGTAATTACACAGCCGAGACACGTGCGTGATAGCCGACTTGTTTTAGCACAGAGTGGCATGGCCCCGTATGCCATCGTCCGCTGCTTACTGTTAGTTTGTTCCACGATCCTGAAAGGAGAGGAACATGAGGCGTATTTCACCGTATTAGGTCGTAAGAAAATTTATTGAGGCAAAGCGAGCACGACACACAGTACATATCATTGAGTGTTTAAGCATGATAGAAAAAAATGAAGTTTGGTACTCGAAGATAGTCATAAATTGAATACTCACGCATACACACTGCAAGGTTAGTGGACGGACAAGTGCTAAGAGACAAAAGGCTATACAGAATAAACTCAGCGTTCGTGATGCACAGTATCAACTGTCATTCCATAGCAAGCTCCGGAGAGAGTTCGACATGGTGCACTGCAGTAGCGAACTAGGAGCTTATTTCTTGTGGTACGTCGGCGGAGGGTCAGTGGCGTCGGGCGCCTTTCGTCAACCTGGCCCGAGGAGAAGTGGAGTGTCTCGCCGGATGTCTCGCTTTAGTCGCTGCATATTCGCCCAGCCTTTGTTTCCTCTGTTGATTGTCTCTCCTCTCGTCTCAACCTCTCGGTATCGTGTTCAGCTGAGCTTACTCGTACAAAGGAAGACCACAGCAAACAGCTGCAAAAACTAGAGACATTAAGAGGAAACGCGGCACAGGCGCCGACATCTGGCAACTTCTATCGCTAGCTTCCATCGTGCAAGAGTACACGCGTGCAGATATGCGGATAAAAAGTTTCTGAAGCATTTGCGTAGTGTGGCGCTGTATAAATGTGCGCACATTAAATCACCGGTTGTAGTAGTCAGTGCGTCCTTGCAGTAGGCGACTTAAAAGTGTCTTTGACGACTTCCTAGGCGGCCGTTACTCCAGCTGCCTGTGCAGCATGTTCAGCACACTCCTGGTCATTTATTTTGCCACACGCAGCATCACTTGCTGTTTTTTGTGCGCTTCCTGGTGACAAGAATAACAGAAAGTACACGTTGAACGCGACTTTAGGGACACCGAAACTGTCGGCACGTTATATTTGACGCCTACCGATGGAATGCTGATGACCGTTAGCGCAGTACTCGTGTATCTAATCAAGTTTCATAAGCAGGGACACAAGTTTTTGGTCTGATTGATTGGATTGCGTTGATGATTAAGTCAGGGGACGAATTGCAACTCATGATCACTCAGTTGGAGAAGAAAAGCAGAAGGGTACGTACTAAAGTAACGAGCAACAGTCTGGGAAGAGAACAGCGCTTCGCGAGGTAGCGTAGCGACGCACTGGAAGTTGTAAAGGAATACGTCTACTTAGGACCGGTAGTAACCGCCGAGCCGAACCATGGGAGTGAAATAACTAGAAGAGTAAGGATGGCATGGCTTCAGAACGGCGCAACAAGAAAGACGAAAAGACGAAAGATCACACGAACACGAGCGCCGACTCACAACTTGTTGAGCCGTTCTGAAGCCATGCATCTGTACCAACTCGCCCAATTGTCAGTGCTACTTAAGGATGGCATGGTACACATTCGGCAAGCATGCTGAAATTATGAATGGTAGTTTACCACTATCCTTCAAGAGGTAGGTATATAACAGCTGCATATTACGGGTACTTACCTACGGAGCAGAGACCTGGAGGCTTACAAAGAGAGTTCAACTTAAATTGAGGAAGACGCAGCGAGTAATAGAAAGGAAAACGATTGTGTAACCTTAAGACAAGAACGGAGCAGAATGGGTCAGGGGACAAGCGGGTGTTAAGGACATCACAGTCGAAATCAAGAAGAAATGGAAATGGGCAGGGCAGGTAGCACGTAGGCAAGATAACCGCTGGTCATTAAGGGTAACTGACTGGATTCCAAGAGAAGGCGAACGCGCGAGTGGGAGTGAGGAACTTAGGTGGGCAGATGAGATTAAGAAGTTCGCGGGTATAACGTGGCAGCAGAAAGCACAGGACCGGGTTCAATGGCGGAGCATGGGAGAGGCCTTTGCCCTGCGGTGAGCGTAGTCAGGCTGGGGATGATGATGATGGTGATGATGTGATAAAGTTGCTGTGCGCAGCCATAGTGTTTCCACAATGTGTAGAATGAGGGACTATACAAGTATCCTCGTGTCGTCGGCAACAAGTGCCCACGTGTGGGTGCCTGAGTGTCCTGTCAATAGATCACTTATTTAGTCAATCAGTCATTTAGTACAGATAGCCACCCCCATAAGAAGTAAAGAAGTTTAGCAGCTCTAGGCAAACGCATCATCTTGCAAGTAACTGAACACAGTTTCGTCTCACAGCACTAGTGGAATTACCTACCATAAGAGCACAGAAATATATTACTTGTCCCGCCTCATCGAAGTGTTCTACCGTGTATGCTCACCGGAGAAAGGGCGCAGCTCACCTAATGCGAAGGCTGCTGACGGCGATTAGAAAAAAAGTCACAGTTTCGCCGCAACGGCGAAGCAATGAATGCGATAGCAACAAATTGGAATGTAACACGAAGAACGGAAGGCAGCTCGAAATTTCCAGCGCGTCGATCAAGCGCAAAGCTTGATCGACGCAAAGCTTGATTCTGCATAGTGTCCCTCTGGAAGATGATGATGATGATGATGATGCCTCGTCTGCGTCACCTCGCCGCGGCTCGCGCTGTGGTCGATTCCGCTTTGATTCCTGTTCCCGCCTGCAAGTTCAGGACTCGAACGAGGGGCCTTGGTGCTGGCGGCCCTCTTCGAAGATCTGGACGGGCTATGTGGCTTTTTGGGCGGCTCCATGTTGCTGTTGTTGTAACCTTTGCCATATGGCTGGTAGGATGGTTGGTTCCTAGAGGAGTGGCCCAACCCATGACGGGGAATCAGGTATGAATCGTGCGGTAGTAGGATTTGTGAAAAAAAGAAAGGATAATTTTATGACTCAGGCGACTCCATGACGATGCTGATGCTGATGATGACCTTCATGAATGGCTCACACCCATTCTGAGGGACGCTCGCGTTTCTTCTTTTTCTTTTTGTTTTCGTCACGAGCCCACGAGACACTGTATGTTGGTGTTGATGACAATTGCTTCTCACTCCAGGCACATTCACATTGTAGGAGATATACCACAACGAGGATGTTTAGAGAAGTAACAATGCCAGTAATGAATCCTGAGAGCCAATGTGAAAATCTATATGGCTGAACCTTTACTAGGATGAAAAGGAGCATGACCTTATTGTCAAGTGTGGCAGTTCCATGCCACCAATTTAACACATGAAGGGTGCCCTCCCAAGCGTCTATAGTCTTCGTTCTGCCAAGCACAAGGCCGGGAACTTCGCTTGTACCTATTTTACCGTTAGATGGCAGCATTTCTCTGCCTCCGAAAGCCGCGAAGGATGCTCGAATACTTCACCAAGGCTGGCGTTGGTTAACGGGCGCCCAGAGGCCTTTGCGGAATCTAACTGGGTCACCTTTCGAGGTGAGTACCCATAAACAACCGAGCACTCGGTGTACTCCTCTATCCCTGCGGACGAGAAGCCGGTGTGTTTCTGGTCCGCACTGATGATCGGACCCTGTACTTACAGCTTGGAAGCGGACGCTCAAACATGTAGCCACCGCTGTGCGTAGCATGACCATGTATGTGCTTGTAATTACTAAGTATCACTTGGACATGATTCACAAGAAAAAATTACACCACCTCCCGCTAAAGGGGACCATGAGGCGATGCGAAGCCGGAGCACTAGCACAATCGCGTTCCGTTGGTGTTCGCTGGGTATGCTACCGACCTCGCGTCGTGGAATGCGAAGGGGAACACTACGCGCGTCGTGTCTCCCTTCTATCTTGGCAGTTAATTCTCACAGGGCGTGCGGAGAACGCGGTCGACAGGCGCGCGAGAGAGATGCAGCGTAGGAGAGGAGAGAGGGGGAGGGGATGCGCATGCGCTGGCCCTCATCGCGGCGCTGCGCAGGAGAGAATTTCGGCATGTCGAGCTGTGAGAGCAGAAGCGAGAACGCAGGAGAAGCGCAAGCAGGTGCTGGTAGAGAAGTGGAGAGAGTAACGTGCAGCTGTTGGAGAGAGGGAAGGAGGAGAGTCGCGCACGCGTAGAGTGAGCGCGGACTACTACTCCGCGTGCGGATTACCACGCCGCTTTACATACCCCCGAGCAAGAGATACTTCGCGTCTAAAAATAAAACTGCTACGTGTAACAGGGGTGATTACAGACGGCTCTACGAAGGTTTTAGTGACTGTATCGCAACACCGGTGCTCCAAGCAATTGTAAAACGGCGCCCTTACTGCGCAACCAGCAGGAAAGAAGAAGGAAGACAGGAAAGAGCGCAGTGCTGCGCTCTTTCCTGTCTCCCTTCTTCTTTCCTGCTGGTTGCGCAGTAAGGGCGAGTTTACAAGTATGAACCAACTAGTCTGCAAATAAGTTTTGCTGTAAAACGGTGCGACAGAAGTGCAGCCATACATGGTGAAGCGTAATTTCCAAACATAGATCTCTCTGAATTGAAAATTGTCGACAGAGTAAAAAGTGTAGAGGCGCTGGCGGCTGCCAGCGGATGAGGAACAGCAGATAATCATAGTAGAGAAGAACACTTGAAACAAGAACAGCCTGGGGCACGTTGACGCTCGGTGCGCACGCGCTGGCCAAGACAGCTTGACAGTCTGACAGTGGCTTCCTATTAGTGAAGGGGTCCGTTCCGGATGGCCTGCATGTTCTTGCTGAGGGCTATGGCCGGTCGCTTGCCATTCACCCACATTTAGCGCCCAATGTGGCGCCAAGTGATCTATTGTTCTGGTCATTTTGATCAAAATATTGATCAACTTTGATCTCTTGTTGCCAGCTCATTGCAGATATAGCATAAATGGCATACTGTTCAGCTTTGAACCAACCAGATTGTTAGGTTGAAAATGGAACGTCACGCTGCGTCATTTGTTTTTCAGCGCGATACAGAGCTCTATTGTACCAACGTGCGACATTCGAATTAAGCATGTGCGCCACTGACAACCTCGCGAACAAAGCGACTTTAGTCCCGCTTCACGTTTGATGTAGAACTGTCAGATTGCAATGTTCACTATAGGCAGTACTGAAGTCATCGTTGGATTCCTTCCAAATGACGTCATACTGAACCCTAAGGTGTCATATAATCGGATGAATTTTGGTTTGCCGATCCTAATTCCGAAGTGCTGCCCTTGAAGTGCCTGGAATCAGTGCTTCTTGGAACATTCACGCTGTGTCATGGTCATTGTTGTAAGCCATCTAACATCTGTATCTCTTCGAGTAAACATAACTAACGACTCAGAGTGTCGACATCTTGCCGTCTCTTCTCAACAGTGGGTGCACTGCATGCCTAACGCCGACGCCGCCCTCAACGAACTAAACGAGGACAGCGCGCGCTTGTAGAAAAACGTGCGAAGAGGAGCTCGGCAACCAAGACACCTACCGTACCAGCAAGCATCATGACGTAGAACACGAAGAAACCGCGTAATTCTAACGCCGGCGTCTCCGTCGGAGGAGAACTCTCCACGCGGGAATGACCCGTGCAAATTATCGCATATTTGCAATATGGAGAATATAGTAGGCCACTCTCACTCACCCTCTGCCGAAAATCTCTGTACGCGTCCCTCAGCGGGAAACTCTTACGAAGAGGCATACTAAATGCTCGCGTCATGAAGTTCTCGTCGAACGCGGTGACGTGATGCGACAATGTTTTCACTAACGAAGGCGGCATTCGATGGCCGTAGCACACGCTGCCACTCCTCGCGGCACAGTCGAAGCAGGAGCGTAAGCTGGCAGTTACCAATTTTTCCCGGTGTTTGAGTAGCGACGCGCGCAGCTTTTTTCCGAGCGTCGTCGAATGGTCCCAGTACTGGATGCCGACCAAGCTGGCCGATTCCCTCGGGACGCATGGTGCCGCGACACCGGCGTCCAGAGCGGCTTCCAATTCATCGAGCGTGTCCAGACTACTGGCAGGGCGCGCCATCGTCACCGAGGAGGTCAATTCGCCTTGAAAGTACTGAGACAGCGGTAGCATCGCTAAGGCCCAAAATAAGTAAACAAAATTCTGGACTCTCGGCCGTATGTTCGCTCTCGGAAACGGCGTTGATCTGGCAAGAAGGAGGGCCAAGAGAAAGAGCGTCTCTGTTTGCGCCCTTTCATGTAAGCGATTACCGCCTATGAGAAGGAGGACCCCGGCGCAAAGTGCCAGCGATGCAGCTGTCACGGTGACAGTCAAAGCGGATAGCTGTGTTGTATCCTGGAGAGACGGGGCTTGTATCTTGTTCTCCAAGGTGTAGAAAGTTTCGGACACGAAGACAACCTCACTGTACGTTGAAGATGCAAGAATATTTTCGTGCAAAGGCAGGATGAGCGCTACCATATCGGTGTTCTCGCAGTACAAGTCGTAGAACATCGTCGACCAGGTCGAGTGAAACTGGTACACTAATGAGACGTTCTTCGCTTTCAGTATATCAAACAGGTAAGAATAAACAAAGCAAATGTCGTGGTCCTCAAACTGCTTCGACCGCAAGCAACTGATCTTCATCACCTTACCCGTCAAAGACGTTTTTTTCGTCGAAGTGAAGAGGCCTAGCCCTTTGTGTCGCCGATAGTCGTAGAGCAAAGTGCTCCCATGAGGTTCAGAATTTGGAACATTGGATCGAACGTGCTTTCTTTGTGACGCGCCCGACAAGCAAGCGGGCAGCACCGACGCCGGCTCCCCGTTGTATGGGAAGGTCAGATTGTTGGGAGCCACGGTCCAACGAACGAATGCCAGGTTCAAAGTTCTTCGCACAGCGTCTGATATCTTCCGCCAGCCAATTCTAAGGCTGGGAACTATCGCCACTGTCGACACGTCCGCAACGCCGTTTTTCAATATGTAAGCTTTGAAACCTCCTTTCCAGAATGTCCAAGTCGTTCTCGGCCACGGCAGATGCCGCGTCACCGAGTGGTCCACTTCCTGCCAATACTCGTCGAAAGAGACGACGGCGGCGTTCACTTTTGTCAAAGTAGGTGTTTCTACAAAGTTCTCGACGTCCTTCTGTCTAAAAGCACATGCGCCTTTGGCGATCAGAATGAGAGTAACGATGAGCACAGTTGAAACATAGATTATGGTGCGCATCATTCTTCGGGAGGCCACGACGGCGCACATTTTTTGGCGGCAGCGATAAGATTCAGCAACTGTACCGTTGAGCGCGATTTGAAGGTTATAGCGCGAGCGTCGACCAAGAACTACAACAGCGCCACGGCCCAGAACCCTCTTTAGAGGAAAGGGAAGTATCAGGCAAGCTGCACTCAGTCTTTTTGCTGTTTCTTAAGCTGTGATCACTCCCGTCTGAGGAAAGCATAACTCTATTTCTTTTTTTTATGATGACGCGATATATTTTGTTCAACTTAGGAAGCCGTTTACACGAGGCAGTGCCAAGCACCAGCTTTACCAGATCTTTCCGAGAAATCTTATCTGCCGCAGAGATAAGCGCCAACGAAGAATACATTTGTTCGCAACTAATGGAAAGCATAAAATAGAGAGAAAGGGTGTAGAGTTTGTCGTAGTGGCGATTGTTGTAGTGTGGAACAGCCAACGAGGGCGAGAAGAATGCATAAACTTGAATTTTACTGTTCCGAAGCGTGCCGCTAGAACCTTGGGACACCAGGGCGGTCGACGCTCGCGTGATAGCCTTCATATCGCGATCGACTGTACTTCTTTTTCTGCGGCTTTTAGGCCCTAGTATGCACCTCGTCGCTCACATATGGTTGAGGCGTCCGCAAATGAGGATTTGCCGTTTATGATGCCTTTGTTGATTGATCGTATAGTGAAACGATGAGTGCGATTGCGGCATACTCCGTTTCCACGATTCCTCGGCAGAAGACGGCAGAATTTGGCTCCACTTCAGGAATTTTTCCGTTTGTTTCCCTTTCCAAAGCTGCCCCTTTTCCATCAGTGCACGGCGACAGTCAAAGCGAATCGCAATGTTGTATCCTAGAGAGAGGGCGCTTGGACCGTGTTGTCATGCAGGTCAGGCATTTATGCCTGACCTGCATGAAGAACTAAACTAGGTAAGAGCATCGCAGTCACATAACCAGCCTCGTTAAGTGATCTGTTTGTGAATTCATTATCTTCGATCTTGGCCACGCAGTGTTGGCCCGCCATGTGGCCTTTTAGAAGCGCGTATTCACCAATACAATGTCTGTTCCACAGCACTGCTGCTGGTTTTCTTGGGCTGCTGCTAGATCTTTGACGTGGGGATCGCGTGCTTGCACGACGCCCACGCCTTCCCCTCCCCCCTCTTGCTTTGGTATTCCTTGGCTTAAACAAGGGTCTTTGCTAATTTTTCTTTTCGCCATGCAGCTTTAGCATCGAGAAATCAAAACGCGCATTTAGCACGGACCCCCTTGTCCAGGAAGCTATCTGTAAAAGAGTCGTCAACATAGGAAGAAAGGTGCACGCATGGCAAGATAAGAGATGGAAGAACAAGACGCACTGTTGATACTGGCTGTTTCCAACCCGCGAGAAACACTTGAAATTGTATATACATATATTGGCGTCATAACTGCAGCTAATGGTCTAAAGAAGGTACATCTTAGAACTAATCCGACCAGGTGTGTTCTGACGTGGTCATACGGGAAAAAAATGAAGCTCACCATTAGGCACTTCTCACCTGCGCTGATTGTAATCGTCGCTCTGGCAAGAAAAGGCGGGAGTTTTAGCAGAGGGGACGTCTCAAGGCAAGTGTACAGGACTTTGTAGAAACGCCTGGCCCGGGAAGAGCCAACGTTGCTGTAGTCTCTTTCGACAAATATTGGCAGGAAGCGGACAACTGGGTGACGCGCCGTCTTCCGTGGCCGAGAACGATTTGGATTTTCAAGAATGGCGTCTTCTACTTTTACACCTTGAGGAACAGCGCTGCGGACGTGACGACTGTCGGGATAGTCGCGAGCCTTCACGTAGATTGGCGGCAGATATCGGAAGCTGTACGGACAACCTTGGACAATGCGTTTGTTCGTTGGATCGCTCCTCGCGACGATCTGGCGTTCTCATTCAGCTGGGAGCCGGCGTCCGTGCTGCCCGCTTGCTTAGCGGGTTCGTCACAGAGGAAACATGTTAGTGACGATGTTCCCAAATACAACCACCCCCGAAGTGGTCTGATTTACAACTACTGGCCCCACAAAGAGTTGGGAGACTTAGAGCTTTACAGAAAAGATCTCATTATCGGGCAAGGTGATGAAGATTGGGTGCTTGCGGTCGAAGCAGTATCCAGACTTCGACATTTGCTCAGTTTATTCTTACCTGTTTGGCTTGATGGAAACGAAGAACGTCTCGCTGGTGTACCAGTATTACTCGCACTGGTCGACTTTAATGGACGACTTGTACTGCGAGAACATTGATATGGCAGTCCTTATAATGCCTTTATTGAACTCCATGCTTGCGCCTACCACGTACAGCGAGATTATGTTAATTCCCGAAACTTTCTATACCCTTGCGAGCGAGATCGAAGCCCCGTCCCTCTACGATACCACACTCCGGTCTGGTTTCACTGTCGCTGTGACGGCTGCTTCACTAATAATTTGCATCGGTCTCCTTGTGAATAGGTGGAATAGGTGGCATCGGTCTCCTTGCGAATAGGTGGCTCTCACGCACATGAAAGAGCGCAGTCGGAGACGCTGCTTCTCTTGGCCCTCCTTCTTGCCAGATCAACACCATTTCCGAACGCGACCCGATGGCCGAAAGTCCAGACCGTTGTTTACTTGTTTTGGGCCTTAGCGATGCTCCCGCTGTCCCAGTACATTCAGGGCGAGTTGACCTCAATGGTGACGGTGGGGCGTGCTGCCAACAGCCTAGACACTTTGGAAGAGCTGGAAACTGCTCTGGATGCTGGTGTCGCAGCACCCTGCGTTCCAAAGGAATCGGCCTGCTGTGATGGAATCGTGAATAGCGACCATCCGACCAATCTGGGAAAGAAGTTGCGCTCGTCGCTCTTGAAACACCGGGACAAGCTGGTAACTTCCAGCTTACACTCCTGCTTTGACTGTGCCGCGAGAATTGGCAGCGTGTGCTACGGCCGCCGGATTCCGCCTTCATTATTGAAAGGATTGCCGCATCACGTGACCACTTTCGACGAGAACTTCATGACACGAGCCGCCAGCATGCCTCTTCGCAAGAGTTTCCCGCTTAGGGACGCTTACAGGGTCTTTCGGCAGAGGGTGCTAGAGGGTGGCCTATTCTTTTCTCCATACTGCAAGCAGGACATGGTTTGCAGCCGTTATTCCGCCACGGAGAGAGCTGCTCAGACGGAGAAGCCGTTGTTCGAGTTACACGGCTTCTTCGTGTTCTACGTCATGCTGCTTGCTGGTACGGTAGGTGTCTTAGTTGCGGAGCTCCTCTATGCGCGTTTTTATGAAAGCGTATTTTGCCTTCGTTTCATTCGTGGCAGAGGGCCTCTGCGTTAGCCTTGTTGCGCAACCAGTGTAGATTACAGTTGGGAGCATACCTACACTCTTCATAACCATATGCCCTTTATTTAGCTGCAGATCTTGGAAACGGAAATTGAAGTAAGATGGATTTAAGCAAATACTAAATGTCCGCGCGGAAACTGCGACAAGCACTTGTTCCTGGCTCTTCAAAGGCACCTGTCCAAAGGCAAAAATGCAGTTCGCAGCCAAAACCTGTCCCATTCTATACCCATTCCAAGGCCGATGGCGGACGCTATGTAGCTTACCTCGCCTGCTGTCATAGTTAGCGGAATTCGTCCAGTCGCCGCATTCGACGAGAACTGCATGACACCACATGCCAGTATGCTTCGCAATTCACTGAAAGACGCTTTGAGAGCGTTCCTAGCCGCGAGTGAGAGAGAGGGACTTATTCTCATTTCCGCACTGCCTGAAAAAAAGGTATTTGTACACGTTATTTCCGCACAGAGGGTGCTTCTGAGACGGAAAATCCACTGTTTAGTTACGCGGCTTCCACGCCCTGCTGCTCTCTTCTACGGCAGGCACCTTGGTTGCCTCACCGCTTTTCGCACGTTATTCCAAGAAAGAGTTTTTTCGTTGAAGCTGGCGGCCTTAGCGCTCGGTGTCGAGCACCCCCAGTGTGTATCTGTGGTGGAACGGTTTACTGTAAGGGCCCCCAATATTAGCGAGTTTTAGTACTGCGTAAGTTGCGTCCCTACCGATTTTGTATGCGGTAAAATGACGCTCAGATGTCGCATAATGCGAATGTACAGAGCTTCCGCTTGGGCTCGCCATGCGAAGTATGGCCGTTCTTAAGTACACAACACCGCTAGAAAGGCAACGCACGGAGTACCAAAACTCGCTATTTATCCGGGGTATAAAATCGCTCCGCTTCTTAGGGTCGCGAAATCAACATCATAAGTCGTACAGCACAGACTTCAGTTACTTGCAACGTAATACGTTTGCCTTGAACAGTGGTTCTTAGCCGTCGACGTGTCGTGGAACTCTTGTGGACTGGTCGAAGCGATAGCGAATCCCTTGCTGTGACAAAACCGGGGAGGGGTAGTTGGGGTGATTTAGCAGGCTTAGTTTTTAACTGAGAGGTTGGGGCAGCCGACGCGACCTTGTTCAGAATGTTACTGCAGTTCCTGGTGCAGGACCTGGAATCGGGACTGGTCAAAACTCGCGTGTGAAAACTTTTTTCCCCCGGGTGATGGCGTCGCGAAACTCCTAAGGTGGCTCCGCGGAACCCCATTTGAGAACCACTGGCCTAGAGCTTCGGCAAAACTTATCCACTCTAATCTCAGGACCTATGTATGTTAAGTGACTGACTGATTGAATAAATTTTTCGTTTATAGACGCGCTAGCCTCTCGACATGTTAGTCGTTGCAGACGACACCGAGATAGCTCTGTCGCCCCTCATCCTGTGTGGTCTTTATCCCGTGTGGTACTGTGTGGTCCCTTATCAGCAAATGTAGCAGATAATCTACCTAATATAATCTCAAGAGACACACGAATATTGCACTAACTGTGACAATCTTTCCTGGGTTGAACGTGCATCAGTTGAGCCCTGTTATTTGTGTGACGACCGAAAGGGGCACCAAAGAAAGTTTCGCCAAACAAAGGCAGCCGACGCGCTTGACACTCGCGATTGTCGGGTTGAACGTATGCATGCTCCTCTCTTCGCCATCTAGTACTGTGCATCGCGCACGACAACCGCCATGCTATGCGAAGGTTAAAAAATCACCAGAACAGCACGAAAACCCCCGCACTGCAAGCTTAAGTAGCGGCCTCCTACGAGCTCCTGGTAGACACTTCAAGGTCGCTTACTTCAAAGACTGAGCATGAAAAGTAGTCATTTACTGTGCAGAAACTTGTCTCTAGTGCGACACAACCAAACTGCTACACAACCTGTGCACTCATATATTTACACACGTGACTGTCTTGCACAATGGAAGTCAGCGATCGACGTTGTTGGTAGTCAGGGCCTGTGTCGTGGGCACCCTTAATCTCCGTCTCATTTTCAAGCTCTTTACTGTACTGTAGCTTTACGTACCCAAAGACCTGCATTAAACACGACGTCGAGACTCTAGAAGGAATGAACCGATGGGAGCGAGAGAAAGACAGACAGCACAGGAGACGAGTCCTGGTGACTGAACCGCAACTGGATCGGGACATTGACCCAGCTGGCTTCACTTGTCCTCGAGACGATGTGGAAGAAAGGCGATCGAGGCAATTGACATTCGTGGTCCTACGCCAGAAGATAAGACCTCCCGCTTTGGTTCTGTAGTATACCATCTGGAACCGTCTGCGCAGCCTGCTACTGAGGACAGTTTGATTCTTGGAAATTTCAGTTTGTTGGAAATTTTTATTTAAGTTCTACTTTAGCGTTTGCCTATGTACTCTTCTTGTTTTGCGCATGTGCATGAGCATTAGATTGTACGTCTATTTCGAACACCAAACTTTATTATTTTAACTTTGATTGAAAAATCACTAATGTGCTGTGTGGCTTGCTTATTTTGACTTAAATAAATGTTCTTACCACCTAAGACAAAGTAGGACGTCTCTTGTTTCTCTCCTTTCGCTATCCCACCCGAAGGTCGCGGGTTCGATCCCTGTCGCGGCGGCCGCAATTCGATGTAGGCGAAATGCAAGAGACCCGTGTACTGCGCGATGTCAGTGCACGTTAAAGAAAACCAGGCGGTCCAAGTGTCCGGAGCCCTCCGCTACTGCGCGCCTCATATTCATATCGTGGTTTGGGCACGTAAAACCCCTCATATTGTGAATATTCGCTATCCTGGCAGAGACCCAAAGTAAGCAACGGTTGTTGGGATACAGGGACATGCCTCTATGTGCTAAAACATGGCGGCTATGACGTTTCTTGTCTCGGCAATCACTGCCAGCATGTATGTCGATGAAACAAGCGCTGCCTTCGAGGTCTCTTTTCGTTCAATGTAGGTAAGAACGTGAATTGTTACGTTAACTATAAAGGGCCGGAGGATATTCATCAGACTTGCCTATGATAATCTTTAATGGAAATCCCGGCGAGGTTAGACTATGCGTCACCAACACACCCACGGCAAAGGTGAATAAACAGAGAAGTTTAGCGGTGAGAGTGCCAAGTGTGGCTAAAGATGGTCATGTATGCTGCGGTGAGTTGGCAAATGCGAGGTGGATTGCTGATGGTTATTGTAACATGGCTGCAAACTCGCGTGAAGACTTTTTTCCTCTTTAAAGCTCATAAACTGTGTACACATAAAGCCATGAAAATGACCTACGAGGAATTCTATAAACAGACCAAAATGTCAACGAACCAAATGGCGTCTTAAAAATTTAGAGTTCCAATTTACGAAGGGAAGGCGGTTGGCCAGCGCTGCGGCGCCTCAATCTGGCCACTTGATATACAGGGCAGCTTCGCAACGGTTCATCAAAAAAAAAAGGTTACCTCGGTAAGGTGCCACGCCTTTTGCGTTATAGACACGATTTTGCCGCCAAAATTGCGGTTAACAGAAAATGTTGCGGATTAAAAATTTACGTTGCGGTCTCTACACCTTGTTTTGACTCCGCTTTGAAGCTACTTCGAGCAATAACTTTTCTCTCTTTCACTGCGATTCATAGCTCACGCGGGTCCCTGTGTATCGCTGTTATTTGAAAAACTAGTCCAGCGTACGTTGTCACGTGGCATTTAGTTTTACCTTCACGTTGCACAATGAGCCACACTCGCACACAGGAATCGCGTCGAGGAACTTAGCGACCGCCATTTATCACGCGTGCTCGGGGTCGTGACGCATGCTGGCGTGGCTTCTTTCCCCTTTGCGAGAGGGGCGTATCCAGGGAGGGCACACCAGGCCCGTGCCCCCCCCCCCCCACCGAATTTTTTTCTGCCATGGTATACAGAGCACAAAATGACACTTGACCACACTTACCTGCCCGGACCCACGTCGGATCAAAGGCGTGCCCCCCCCCCCCCGAAAAGAATTTCTGCCTACGCCACTGCTTTGCGATCCCTCCCTCTGTAGCTTCCAGCGTGCTCGTTGTGACGGGAAAAGAGAGGCAAACCTCTGCGGGTCCACTCGTCCATGACGGACTCGAGAAATTTATGCGGCGATCGATTCGTGAGGAAATAAACGTCAATACTGAAGTCACTCGATGACGATTCGCAAAGGTGGTTCATGACCCCTTTAAAGAATTCCCCCTCCCCCCGCCAAAAAAAAAAATTCTGCATGGATTTTTTTGGTGGTCGACGATTTCTCATGCATGACCTCAAGCTTCTCCACATTCCCACGAATTTCCTTTTTTGTCTTTGAATGACCGAAAGTTGGACGCTATGCACGAATTACGCGGTATATAAGTTCTTAGAGACGTAAGTGTGATACCAGGGCTGGTGACCGAGAGCCATGAGCGCTCATCTCAGTCATGGGAGACTTCTTCAAGAACGTCGTTGGTGCGAGGTGTCCCAGGTGGGCGTCGGGTGAAAGCGCTCCCGAGCAGCCTGAATAAGATTCTCGGGTCTAGCCGAAGTTGTGCACCAGCAAACTAGGAATTAATTGTGCTGACGCTTAGAGGTAGGGACATTCCCCCATCGCTTCAATAACTACGTTCGTTGTGTACGAAACAGCGTTCTTTCTTACGCATAATTAGACAGGTGCATTAGGGCGCGTGCACTAATAAATGTGCCTAACAACTGGTTGGTGGCGCTTATGGCTATGGGTTTTACGCGCGGCTCTTCATATCCCTCGATTCCTATGGTGTACTACGCTAAACTAAGTCTCTGCTTCCACCAATTGAAAAACAAAAATCTGACAGATCCCACGCAATGTGGGAATCAATGTAATGCGAAGTAGCCAGCAAGCACCTGCACACATCGCCATGTTTTTCTTTGAGGCAAATAGTCAATCACGTCATCATATTTAGTTCACTATCGCACGTTTGTCATGCATGCACGCGCGTACAATCTGCTACATACCGTGCTACTAAAACGTATATTCTGGTATGTACGACGCATGACCTATCATTTATATTTTTCACGAACTCGTGTCATGTCATACCGATTTTGGCATATATCCAGTGAATAAAGCAGCCGGAAGCGCACCAAGACAGCACCAAGCAAATCATGCCATACATGACATGTATGTAACTATTTTCACGTTACCACTTGTCATGTATGTTCGTCGTACAGTCATGTCACGCAACACCAATTATGGAGAATATCAAGCGAGCGAAACTGCCGCGAGCTCACCATGAACATGGCATGTATAAGTCATGGCGCACATGACATGCAAATCATTGTTATCATGTTGACATCTGTCATATATGTTCATGATTCAGTCACGTCGAGCAATACCAATATTTGTGTTGACCATGAACATGTCAGCTCATTACCATGAGCTGACATGGTCATGGCGTAGATGACATGAATCTCGCTACTTTCATTTTACCACCTGTCATTTATGTTCGCCATACACTCAAGTCACGCGATACCAGTTTTGGTAAATATCAATCTAGCGAAACGTCCGCGAGCTCGCAATGTGCGTGGCATATAAGTCATGTAATACATGATATGCATATGCATGTTATTATTTTCATGTTACCATCTGTAATTAATATTCGTCATATAGTCACGTAGCGCAATACCAAATTTGGTGTATCCATTCATTTGAACTGCCGCGTGCGCCCCGAGACCGTGTCATGCAAATCATGCGGCACATGACTTGTGCGTCATGATGTACACCTTAGGATGGTCACTTATGTTCGTCATACATTCTTGTCACAGCAAAGAGATTTTGGTATATATCAAGTTAACGGAGCGGCTGCAAGAGCCCCAAGACCGTGGCATGTAAATCATGTCGTTCATGACATGCGTGTCATGATTTTCATGTTGTGATCTGTCATTAATGTTCGTCATACAGTGATATTATGCCATGCCAATTTTGGTATAAATCTCATTAACGAAACGGCCGGGAGAGCACGGAGTCGTAGGCGGATAGATAGATAGATAGATAGATAGATAGATAGATAGATAGATAGATAGATAGATAGATAGATAGATAGATAGATAGATAGATAGATAGATAGATAGATAGATAGATAGATAGATAGATAGATAGATAGATAGATAGATAGATAGATAGAAATGCTCAAAGTGCCAAAGGTTTGCTAAGAAATGCTTCGCATTTAAAACACTATATGAATGTCATGTAGTAGAAGGAGTCTCCTTAACGCATGTAATATTGCGTGGCAGAAGCGTACATTGGCACCAGGTGTCAAAACATGTGATTTGTGCAACTAGTGGGTGTTTTGAAGGCCCACCCATTACAAAGCGCTCAGACTTATTTAATCATATTCAGCTGCAAAAGCGTCCACAAAGTGCCCAGATGGGTAGGTTCACATGTTGCCTTACGGACGCGTAGTGGGCCCTTCGCTGATTCACAGAAGGAAGAATTATGGCGTAGTGGGCACTTAACTACTGTACTTGCAGTAGGCATTATAAGATAGTTCAGAACGGCTACTGTTACGTGCGCAGACCTTCGTTTTCTTGCGGCGCGGTTGAGGTGTCCACCGAGAAGAGAAGCCAGGCTGGCAATCCACCTCTTTCACGACGCCCCGGCGCATGCGCTCTCCCCTAGCGGAAAAGTAGCAAAACGTCTCGTCATCTCGGAGGCTTTGCTTCTGGCAATACCGGTCGCCCGGCCCCTACTGAACCCCTACCAAAACGGCAGAGGGCAGCGCAGGAAAGTGAAAGAGGCGGGTTGCCGACGCTGAAGGGGCCCGATAACGCTATCGCGTTCTACTCTTGAAGGTGAAGCCCGAGCGTCCTCCAAGTAGTTTTTGTGGTCGCACGACTCTCTGACGAGAGTATAATGATTTCCAATGACAGTTCATGAGTGACTGTCAGTCGACCTTACCTCTGACAGACGCGTACTGCCTGATGTTTTGTGCACCGCTTTAATTATGTCGCAGACGTCAGGCATTCCTCGGCTACTCAGTTTCCTGACTTTTCGGACCCCACACGTCCCGAAAGATCGGTTTCTGATGGCTGGCCATGTTTGAAATAGAAATGTCTCATATCGCATCAAGAGTGAAATATTTAGACGTTAGTAAAGCGGCTGAGGTCAATACTAGTACTACATTATTGAGTATGTTCCAGGCATCAAGTGTTTGCTGACACCTTGTCAAGAATCCCATCACAGGAACGCCCAGATAAGGGTACCACAGATGTAGAAGTTTAAGCTGCGGGGGCTCTGACTGCTCTGACTGCAAATGTTGGCCCAACCGCACTATTCCCTCTGCAGGCAGTAACAGCCAGTGATGCAACGCTGGACAACGTTATCTTCAGCTTGCAGTCGTAAATTCGTGTAGAAGTTGAGCTAAAGTCCTTCACAAGGAAAGCTGTCAGTCTTGAACGGAATAGCTCTGAAAAGAACCAACATAGTGGTACGTGCAAGCATTCGAAAGGAAATAGTGCGGCAAGTGCACCAAGGGCATCTCGGTTTGCTAAATGCAAATCGAGGGACGGTAAGTTCATACTTGAAATAAACAGCGCAAAAAACGGACGGCGACGGAAAGGAGACACACAAGACAAGCGCTGACTTCCAACTGAATTTTTATTGACAAGAAAGCAACTTATGAGTGCTTGCAGGGAAAGTTCAATGCAGAAAACAGAACATAACAAGAAAAAGCAATGATAGAAACCAGGCTAAAAACTAAGGGGCAAAGCGCCGAGTAATGGGGCAAAGCGCCTGTTACTCGCCATTTTTCTATTCATTTTTCATTCTGGTTTGATATTTGTACTGCCGACGCTGCTCCACTAGACAACCATGCCGTCTGTTACGTCGATTGTTCTTATTATTTGTTTTAAAATGACAGGCCCGTTTTTTTATGCGTGCGCGCGATGCACTGCGTACGTTTCTTACGTGCATGTGTCCAAGTTGTTTGCGTGATCTGTTAACACAGATGAAATAAAAACTGTTGCAGTACAACAACAGTGACTATTATGGCTGTATTCCTGCTTAAGAAACGCACAAAAGATACGCGATTTTATCTTCGCCCAACATTCGTAGCACTCAACTAGGCCAAAAAACCGAAATCTAACTTGCTGAACATTTTAATATCCGTCACACAGCTGCATAATAATACGTGAAAGTACTTTAGCAAATGACCAACAAACAGTCACACAGCGTTTTCTTTGTTTGTTCACAGACCGTGTTAAGATATGAGAAAGTTCTAACTGCATTGCAATCACATATTTTGGAATATCTAATCACTTTCACCATTGAAGCCACAATCCTCTAACACATGCGCTTTAAATTGAGCATGGCATTACTCAGAATTATATAGGAAATGCGCACGCGTGGCATTAGTCAGATTTATATAGGAAATGCGCACGCGTGTAATGTATCTCGTATTCTAGATTCTCCTTTGGTACATGCAACTCAACAAAATGCGATTCTAGAAGTAATGTTCGTGGAGTAGCGAGCATATAGAAGGGCAACTAATTACAGCTTCACTTACCTTTGCAAAAACGGTATTCCAATTGCAATTCAATATTAACCGACGCAACAACGATAACAAAACACTTGTTGCACACAGGCGTACCAGGTTGACGCGCGAGGCCAAGCGCTGTATTTTAAGTGTAGCACAATCGTGCGCGTACAGTACGCTAGAATATTCTGGCACAATGTCGTCAAGCTAGCAGTCACTTCAGCGGTTCCCACAATGTAGCACCAGTTGACGTCCTCGCGTCATCAAACTGCTACGACGTCGAGAACTACACACACAGCTGACTTGGAAAAACGTGGTCTTGCAGGAGGCCATCTTGTCCAGCAACCAACGGACAAAAGTACACAACTGAGGCGTCTGAAACATTGCCATTGATGAGATGGCATCTGAACGAAATCAGGGCTCATCGTTCGACGTGTGGCCACTGCCTTAACACAATATTAGAGAGTTTTAGCACTGGGGACCCCAAGCCACCTGGGTACGCACGCTCTAGCGTTCCTTTGTACTCCCAGCCGCATCCACCGAGAATACAAAAGAGCGCAAGGGCCCGCGCGCCCCCAAGCCCGCGGGAACCCAGCACTAAAACGACTAAAACTCTCTATTAACGTTGCAACGTTCAAACAGACGCGACGAAAGCGACGAGCCCAGCCGGTCTTGTCGTCGGGTGCGCTACTGCACAGTGCAGAGCGCGCGCTCTCACGGCCACGGAAAGAAATAAAAGAAAGTGGAGAGAGGAGTTAGCTTGGAGCATGGCCAGTCGGTGGAAGAAAGAGGAGGTGTTGCATCGTCGGTGTGGCGTATTGTCGAGAGATGGCGCTAGTTTGTTTTTGCGCAACGGAATCGCAAACTTCATTCAAAATGCATGAGATCCTATGGGGGGTTGGGAGAAGGTGCAACCGCCTGAGCCAAGCGGTGGCGCCACCATACCGATGCACGAGGCGGATAGCGGTAGTTTGGGCACGACGCTCGCGCGGCTGAGCTATGCGTTACTGGGGGCAGACTCCACCCGCGAAAGCGGTTTGTCGCCGGATTTGCCATCGGCGGCGGCAAGGACACGTGCGCGCATGCGCGCCTCATTTGGCCGAGAGAACTGATAGTCAGCAACAGTTACATTGTGACGCACCACAGATGCAATCCGAGAGCTGTGCGCATGCGCAGAAGCGGGGACGGCTGCCTTGTTGCCGTCGATACCCCTAGTTGCCATAAGAGGAGTGGCGCCGCTCGACGTTGCTTTGGAAGCCTATACAAGAACGAATGTATTCTAATCAGGCAATTGGTCATTTTTGGACATCTCACGTGTGAGCAATGAGGTACATATTGCCACGCGTGCTTATTTTTATATTTTTATGTTACTTCTGCCTTGCGCATAGCGCGCCCGAGTGTCGGGAAACCTTCCAGATTACTTTAGAATGTTCTGATAAACTTTGGCGCGCTACGAGAACATCAGAGTTTATTCTGAAACTAAGGCGGCTGCCAACGACAGCGATGGAATCTTCGATGCGACAGCTATATAAAATGCCGACGCGCTTAACTGCTGATCATATGCACTCGATTAGTGGAAGATGCCTGACGCTGTAAAAATAACTTTGAACAGGGGATTCGTTCGTGGGATCGTTACTAGTGATACCGTTACGTTCTCCAACAGCGGGGAGCTACGTAGTGTCGGTGCTACGCGCTTGCTTGCCAGCTACTCCACAAAGAATAAACACTGACCGCCAGATTCCCGCTCGTCTAACCGACGAACTATCTTCGCTACACGACAAGCAACAATACAGAGAGCTCGGCGTCTTCGAACGTCCGAGGGAAAAAAACGTCATTGAGGGGCAACGTGATGAGGATCGTGTGCTTGCGGTCCAAGCAGCTTGAGAACCATGACATCTGTTCAGTTTATTCTTACATGTTTGGAATTCTCGAAGAGAAAAAAAAATCGGCAGATCCCACGCGTTCTGAGAATTGGTTTCATGCGAAGCAGTCAGCGAGTACTTCTGTGCTGTATTTTATGGCTTTGAGCTATGCGTTGTGAGGTGCCGAGTTACGAGTTTATTCTTACCTCTTTGGAATTCTCGAAGAGTAAAACGTTTCGCTGGAGTACAAGATTCACTCGTGCTGATCGACAATGTTCGACAAACTGGGCCCGTATTCTCAAACGATCGCAAAAGGCGATAGTATCGCGTTTGATGACGTAAATCTGATGCGTTCAATAACTGAAGAAACACTTGCCTGTGACGTCATTGTTGCACTGGCCGTTTGTGTTACGAATGTGTCACAACACAGGAATTATTGTACCGTACGAGCGCAGAGCGATCCGAGTGCGGCGTTTTCGAGCGTATGCTGGCTTCAACGCACTGACTAGGCTTGGCTGTGGCTACTTGAAATATAGGACGTGTTGAAAGTGCTTTCAACGTTTTTTTGCGCGATTGTTTAATGCACAGTATAATATTTAAAGAATGCAACTTCGCGTGAGATGTATTTTCGTTGAGAGCTTAAAATGGCGTACTCGGAGAGTTCAGCTGTAGTGTGCCGCCGCAGCGATATCGTCTCAACATCTCAGCATGTTGCCGGCTCGCGATAAGCCAGGCGAGCAACGCACGGTTCATGTTCCTGGGACGTTCAAACCACGAAAAAACAGGCGCTGGCAAAGAACGAGTGCTGATAACACCCCAAGGTGATGCTCGCTGAAAGCTTCAGCGCAAGAAATGCTGCGTATATCCACCGAGGATTGAATACTAGAAGCTACCGCCCACGTCACTGAAATGGTAGTCTTCACCACCAACCGACGGTGATTAGGTGTGTTCGTTTATTCTAGGCATTGCAGAAGCGCCGTAGAGCACCGTCACGTCGACGGAAGTACTATATGGCGCCCTCACCTTTCCTGTTTTGGTCAATAGCCAATCAGCGCTAACCAAAGGCGATACTTTTGCGATTGTCGCCTTTTGAGAATATGGCCCCTGTACTGCGAGAACACCGCTATGGTAGTGCTTATCATGGCTCTAGACGACCACATGCTTGCAGCCTCAACGTACATTGAGATTATGATACTGCCCGAAAATGTCTGCGCCCTAGAGAGCAAGATCCAAGCTCCGTCTCTCTTCGATACAAAATCTCGGTCCGCTTTGACTGTCGCCGTCACAGTTGCATCGCTGACAATTTGCGTCGTTCTCCTCGTTCTCATAGGCGGCTATCCCTTACACGAAAGGGCGCAAACGGAGACACTGTGTCTCTTGGCCCTCTTTCTTGCCAGATCAACGCCATTTCCGAAAGTGACCAGGTTGTCGAGTCCAGAACATTGTTTACTCTCGCTGTCTCGCTGTCTCAGTACTTTCAGGGGAATTGACGTCTGTGGTGACGGTGGGGCTTCCCGCCAGACGCTTGGACATGGTACAGAAATTGGAAGCCCGCTCTGGACGGCAGCGTCGCGGCACCATGCGCGCCGAAGAAATCGGTCACCTTAGACAGCACCGTGTACTGGGGCCATCCGACGAAGCTGGTAAGGAAGCGCGCGTCGCTATTCAAACACAGGGAAAGCTGTTAACTGCCAATTTTTGCTTCTGCTTCGAATGTGCCACGAGGAGTGGCAGCGTGTGTTACGCCTACCGCATGCCATCTTCGTTAATGGAAACATTGTCTGACAACGTCGCCGCGTTCGACGAAAACTTCAGAATATGAGCGGTCAGTGTGCCTCTTCGTCAGAGTTTCCCGCTGAGGGACACCTACAGGGCCTTTCTGCAGAGGCTTCGAGAAGGTGGCCTACTCTCTTCTCCATATACTGCAGTTATTTCAGGGCTTACACGCGTTCTACCAGTACAGAGAGAGCTCCTCCTACGGTGTAGCTGGTGTTCGAAGTACCCGGCTTCTTCGTATGCACCGTCATGCTTCTTTCTGGTATTGTAAGTGTCTTGGTTGCAGAGCTCCTCTTCGCACGTTTCGCCTTCGTTTCCATCGTGGCAGGTGGGATCGGCATTAGACACGCAGCGCACACAGAGTAAAGTCGGCAGGATACCAACACTCTTCATAAGCAGATCTTTAGTTTTGTTTGCTTGCAACGGAAACACGTGTTAGGTGGCTTTCAACAAATACCAAGACAGCCCACCCAAATTTCAAGAAGCAATGGCTCCCAGCGCTGCATGTAAAGCATTAAAAATGGGATTTGCAGCCAAAAGTCGTCCCATTCCATCGCCCTTAGGCTGGTGTGGCGTCATTCAGAAACAATGGCACGTGTGCAAAGACGAGATCAATACAGCCTAGCGACCATTGTAAAACTTGCAGGACTAAACTTGAGTTTGTATAATAAAATCGCCTTACTTTTGCAAATAAGGACGCATTTGCACAAGTCAAAGGTTTATTCCCCCAATTTTTATTGCGGCGTCTCATTTCCTTAGCTCTTCAGCTAGTACATCCTTGAAAAGCTGTGATTGAAACCAGAAATATAGCCGCTGCAAGTAATATAATGCAACATAATGAGGCGAAAACCTCAGATGAAACGCGAAAACTGAACGTCGACGTCAGCGTCCCTCGGCGTTGACGTCAAACTCATTGATAGAAAAAATGATCACGCGAAGACGCCATCATATGACGTCAACATGACTTCACACCGCACAATTTGTAACGTCATCATGACGTCACATCATGACTTCATCACATGACATAGTCACTTGGTCAAAGGTGGGCTGATCACGGAGGCATTGCCCCCCTCCCCCCTCCTCCCCGAGAGATAGCACCACTACGCACGTATTGCCTTTGGGCGAGGAGATACTTGTGTGAGGTTTAGTTCAAAACAGGTTCATTCAGCTCTGTAATAAGCTTTCAGGCCTGCGTCGCGTCGTGGCCGCATGCGCTAGGCACTCCATAGGGACAGGAAACAATCGCGTGCATACGCACAAGTGTACAGTTTGGTGTGGTGTGCCCTTGCGAACATGGACGATACCCATTTTAAAAGTATGGCTATTATAGTCTGCTTTGCCGGCAGCCATTTAATGCCTACATTTACAATCGATTACGGCAGAGCCAGACATTTTTTCTCTGTCTGTTTGATAAATTCCGGTTGTTGTTGCGGCTTTCATAATGAAAAACATGCATAGCCAATTAGTCCCGCAACTTCTTCTGTTACGTGTTTGCCTGCTGACGCATTGATTTGCTCCCTTCCCAATGAAGAACGCCTTCTCAGACAGCTCGTTTGCTGGAAAAACACCCCTCCTTGCTGGAAAAACATCTCTTCCTGATTATTTCATTGCTCCACCTAGCATTTCATGAAAGAGCCGACCCACCCTGTGGTTGGGCGTATCACGATCAACATTGAACGGAAAACTTCATTAGTGACATTAGCATATCTCTTCCTTTGCGACGACGCATGTGACACGATAACAAAAAATTATAGAGTACTAGCATGTCCGGACGTATAGCGCAAACGTGGGTATAAATCAATGCGGAGCACGAAGTGTATGCAGTTCATTAATTAGACATCAAGTGGGCCAAGCGCTGCGTGTTTTCTTTCCAGTCGCTTCATACACGAATGCTGAGTGGCACACTTCCCAGCCCGACAGACAATTATTCCGCGCGTCTCCTTTCCCGACACGCCACTTGCAGTAGGAATCGCTGAAGAACAAGACACCAAAAACGCGCGAAAAAGCCAACATGAAGCCTACCGTCAGACCAGCCTCATCTCTCCTAACTGTTATCGTCATTATGGCGAGTAAGTTAGCGAGTGTTGTCGCAGAAGACGTCCATCAGGCAAGCCTGAAGGACTTTGTGGAGACGCCTACACCGTCAGAGGTGAATGTCGCGGTCGTCACCTTCGATAACTACTGGAAGGATGTCGACAATTCTTTGAGCCGCCAGTTACCGTGGCCGAGAACGACTTGGATTTTCAAAAAAGGTGGTTTCCTAGAGTATGTCGTGGAGAACGGAACTGCCGACAGGTTCACCGTGGCGATAGTTCCAAGCCTCAGCGTTGACTGGCGGGATATCGTACACGATGTAAAAGCTAAGTTGCAGAGCACATTCGTGCGTTGGATCGTTACTCCCGATAACCTCACATTTTCCCCCACTGCAGAGCCAGTGTCGGTACTGCCCTCTTGCTTGGCGGGCACTTCGCAGGGAAGTCACCTTACCCTTGATCTTGCCAAATCCGACCCTGATGGGAGTCCGTTGTTCTACGACTTTCGGCCGCACCAGGAGTTAAGCCTCTTCAAACATTCCACCAAAAAGACGTCGCTGATGGGCAAGGTGATGAAGATTGGGTGCTCGCGGCCGAATGAGGCTTTAGACTTCGACTTTTGCTTGCTTTATTCCTACCTGTTTGACATGCTCGAAACAAAGAATGTCTCGTTGCTGTACCGATTGAACTCTAATTGGTCGACGACCATGGACGACCTGTACTGCGAAAACACCGACATGGCAGTTCTTGTCATGCCTTTAAACGAGCACTTACTTGCAATGGCGACGTACGGAAAGGTTCAGATGGTGTCCGAAACGTTCTACGTCCAGGCGAGCAAGGCCCAAGTCCCATCTCTCTACTATACCACTCTCCAGTCCGCTGTGACTTTTGCAGTGACGGCTGCGTCACTGACAATTTGCGCCGGCCTCCTCGTCATCATAGGCGGCCCTTACGTACACGAAAGGGCGCAATCGGAGACGCTGTTTCTCTGGGCACTCCTCCTTGCCAGACCAACACCATTTCCGAACAGGACAAGATGGCCTAGAGTTCAGAACATTGTTTACTTGTTTTGGGCCTTAGCGATGCTACCGCTGTCTCAGTATTTTCAGAGCGAGCTGACGTCATTGGTGGCGGTTGGGCGTCCTGGTAACAGCCTAGACACTTTGGAAGAACTGGAAGCTGCTCTGGACGCCGGTGCCATGGTACCGTGTGTTCCGAAGGAAACGGCCAGTCTTAACAACCTCGTGCACTCGAGTCACTCCACAACCCTGGGGGAAAAGCTGCAGGCGTCGCTCTTGAAACACCCTGACCAGTTGATAAAGGACAGCGTGCGCTCTTGCCTCGACTGCACCAAGAGAACCGATAGCGTATGCTACTTGCCTCGCATGCTGCCGTTCATATTGAAACGATTCTCGGTCCAGGTTATGCCGTTCGACGAGAACTTTATGACACGACCTGCCAGCTTGCCTATTCGAAAAACATTCCCTCTGAAGGACGCTTTCAGGGCCTTCCTGCAGAGGGTGGAAGAAGGCGACTTGCTCTCTTCACCCCAGTGCAAGGGAGAAAAGATTTGCAAGCGCCTTTCAAGCACGGAGTCTACTTCGGTGACGGAGACGCGACGGTTCAAGTTGCACGACTTCTTGGCGTTCTACGCCGTGCTGCTCTCTTTTACGGTAGGCGTCTTGGTTGCCGAAATGCTCTTCGCCCATTTCTCCAAGCATCCGTTTTTTCGTTCCAGCAGGAGGCCTTGACGCTGGGTAAGCAGCGCCCGCACTGTGCATGTATGGCAGAAAGCATCGCTACGGCGTCCCTAATATTATGTTCCTGTGTTTCTTGTGGTCGTTAAATCAGTCGTCAGATAGGACAAATGGGGCTGCAAGTAGGAAGTGACTGAATAATTGAATAAGCGGTCGATCGGTGAACAAG
Organism: Rhipicephalus sanguineus; assembly: GCF_013339695.2. Lineage (NCBI taxonomy): Eukaryota > Metazoa > Arthropoda > Arachnida > Ixodida > Ixodidae > Rhipicephalus > Rhipicephalus sanguineus. Next base: position 41,637,438 of record NC_051185.1, read on the forward strand.
CCAGGAGGACGACAAGGGCAGTTGTCGACGCCACGATAATTTGTGCGTCGTTCTTCATAGACTGCATTCTTTATTAAACCATCTGGTCACACCTAATGTACCAGATCAATCAGACAAAAATATATGTGGCCAAGGAAATTTCACGAGACACATGTGTAATGCTCTAACGGTTATTAGCGTTCGTCCGGTGAGATCACTCTAGTTTAGCAGCGATATTAGTGTGACGACCCCGGCAGGCACCACACAGGACAAGCCGACGTGCTTATGAATCCAAGATGTCGCGTTCAACGAATACCCGCTCGTCTTTTCGTCCCTTTGCACACTACAGCTGACAGAACAAGCGCAATGCTACTCATTGCTGCGGAATGACGATGGACTGCTCGGAACACACCGCATAGACATCTGGAGGAGTGGCCTCCTGGCAGCTTATCGTTGGCTCTTTCAGATCATCCACTGGAAGGACCGATCACGGAAAGCAGCCATTCAGTGCGCACGCACTTGACTGGAGCGGCGCACGCAGCTGTTATACAAAAAATTCACGATCCTTTTCCCAATCCGGGAAATGGGGGCAACAGATCCTTGGCGTGGACATGCTTGAAGTACTGATTTCCGTTCTTTCTTTCTTCCTTTCTTTCTTCCTATCCTTTATTCTTTCTTTCTTTCTTTCTTGCTCTCTTTCTTTCTAGGCCGTCACCTGAACGCTGTTTTTGGGCGGAATCGGCGTCGCGTCTTTCACGCTCTTTCCAGCGTTCGGCAGCGTGTAGAACGGCCCAACGAAAAAACCATCACGCGATCATAGAAACTCGGTATAGGAATTCAATTTTCGCCAAGCCGGAATTTTCCTGAAGTGTGCAATACCTGATATCTACCTTACGCGCTGTTTAGCAGATCGCTTTTAGTCCGCCAACATGAAATATTGCAATGAAGCACCCACAGCAAGTGTACTGCTTCCCAGTTTTTTTCGCATCGTCGGTGGAATGCATTCCTATGCTTCAGTTCAGTTCACATTGGGCGAGATTGGGCGCGTGGCCTAGAGTTCAAGTAGCGTCTCCTTTGTTCAAGGCAGTCGCACTGGGACCAGGGGAACCCGGTTCGAACCCCAGCATTAAAGGAGCCCTGCAACGCTTTAGCATGGTCATAAAACGCTGCCGACCGCTATCGAGGCCCTTGATAACACGCGAGCCAATCATTACAGCGCAACACACGGCCTTTAATTTACAATTAATGCTTAAAATCAGCAGGAAATCGTTTCCTGTTCTTTCTACAAATGATGCCATATACCCAAATGACCATGCATATATCCAAATTCACAGTCTTTGGCTGGTTTGGGCATCGCGGTCTGCATAGTTACTGCGGCCGTCGCGGGAGGCCGCCACGTGTCCGCGCGCTCGCTCGCGATCACACTGAAAGTAATGAGCGCGTTTGAAGAAATAAAAAAGAAAAAGTGCTCAAGATCATTACGCGCGAGTGACGTAACTTCTTTCCCCCGTGCCATCCCTCCCTGCCTAGCTTCCAGCGCGCTCGTCGGGACGAGAGAAGAGAGAAAGCAATTACAGCGTGCGACAAATCTCTGCGACTCCGCTTGTACTTGACGGATTCTAAAAATTATGGGGCAGTCGATTCGTGAGGCTATAAACTCCTTTAGTGAAGCCATTTGAAGGTTACTTGGAAAAGTGTTGCAGGGACCCTTTAATATTACTTCTTTGATGCACGCCAGCTGTGAGTGGTGGTGGTGAAAAAAACTTTATTTGTGTGAAGGCCGAAAGGTAAGAAAAAAGTATTAAAAAAAAATTAAAAAGCAGCGTTGTGGGCGGCCTTCAGGCTGCCGGTTGTGGCGTCCAGGCCGTGCCTAGCCTCGACGTCCTCCGCCCAAGTCACCAGCCGAAGTCGAAGAACCGGCCTGGTGCTGAACAACGCAGCCTGCCACTGCTGCGGACTCCTTAGATGCCAAGAGGCAGGGGGTAAGTGTGCCGGGCATGAGAAGAAGCTGTGAGTGAGGAGGGTTTTTCGGAACACCACCATCACCAGCTACACAGGTCAGTCAATACAAGCTTTGATTATGGACACGTGGATGAAGATGTGCAACATATTATATTACAATGCCCGTGATATCAGGACGAAAGATAACAGCTAATACGAGATTTATTGGCACTGGACCGTAGGCCCTTCAGCCTCCGAAAAAAAAAAATCCTTAATCCCCTTCCCCCAGCGTAGGATAGCAAACCAGACGCGCATCTGACTTACCTCCCTGCTTTTGCTTCCTCTTTCTCATCCTCCTCCTTGGTGCATGGCCAACACATGCCTTACAAAAGCGCGCACTACGATTACCTACATATAATGAAGTGACGAAGTAGTGCAATATGAACGGAAGAGAATTGCCAGTGCCACACGCTAAGCTCAACAGAGCTCAAGCGGTGACTCTTTGAGATTGTTACGGACAGGCACTTACCCGAATCCAAACTTTTATTAGCAAGATATATCCAGAATAAGAGTTACAAATCAACTGCGAGAAGTATAATGACATCATTACTGTGGATCATATGCTTTGACAGTGTCCTGTGGCGTTCACAGACCGTGTCAAGGAAAGAGGCTGGTGGCAAAAAGTCCTTCCCAGTGGAGCTCTTTCAGATCAAGTACAGGCCGTCCAGAAGGCCCAAGATACGGTGGTAAGGTTAAACCTTACTGCCCCGACGTGGGAGCCGCCTGCGTCAACCTAAGGGTTGATCTTCAGGACCCGAATGAAGTTCATACCATACTAGCAGTCAACAAATTCCTAGATGGGGGCGCTATACTTGGAAATTATTGTGAAAACCTGTTTGAACTGATTTTATATATATGATTTCACCTGAACGTGTAGCGCTTTGTGTCGCTTCATGTACGAACTCATTCTTAGTCCCTATGAGTGGACTTTCGCAATGTGAGTGCTGGTATGTGATTGGATGTTGTCTAGTGTTATTTACAGCATATATGGTGTTCGTGTGAGTGCATTTTATGTGAACTATGGTGTGATGTGACGGGACTGTATTTTGTGTCTTTTTTTTCGTGTTTTTATGTGAATGGACTTCTATGAAATCTGCCTAGTTGTTCTTTTATGCAACTTTTTTTTTCATCGCTGTAATTTTCACATATTCTGTCATCCGTGAAAAGGAGTAGCCGGTGCTATACAAAAGCGCCAACATCTCCAAAACATCATATAATAAAAAGATTGGCCGCCATCCCGCCCTGCGAACGGGAATGTCCAGAGCTGTATCAAACACCACACATGCTGATTGCTGATGGGAGGGGGGATATGTTTTATTATTCCTTTAGAGTAATGATAATAGCAAGTCCTTCAAAATTATTGAGGGACAATGGTAGTAGTAATAGCTTTGTGGTCACTGTGGTGGACCGTGATTGGTTTCGCGCCCATTTTCAGCAAGAAAAATTTGTTACTTTCGTCCAGCATTGTATTCACGCTGCTCTTCTGGTGTCTTTAATTTCCGTGGTCTACACATGGCAGTCTTAGAATGAACTAAATGAGTTGCTAGACGGGTCTCCCTTTTATACATATGAAAGCGGGAGACACACGCGGAGAGAAGGAAGGGCCGTTTGACGTCATTCGAAGCCCTCGTGTGAAGTGCAAAGAAGCTGCCACCTAATCTTTGCCGGGAGTGCGTGGGAGGGTGTTCCCATTGTTCAATGGCGCCTTATCAACCAGCATGTAGTTTTGATTGTATTGTGGTATTCTTTATTGAAACGGCTACTGAATTATATGCTCTATGCCTGATTACAAAAATGTGTCGTTTACCTGCAATTAAAGGGCCTCTAAGCCACTCAAAGGCGAAAATTTAGTTGTGGCGTTGCAGGTGTGCACGAGTCTACAACAAGCGCGTTCGTCGGCTCGATGCACTTCCTCAGCGTTCTAGGTGAAAACGCAAGAGACGCGTAAGCAGATGAGCACGCGAGCGCGAGCGTATGTTGGTGGTTTAAAGGCCTGGCGTTTTGTTTTAGAACGCAGCTCCTAGGCGCCCGTTCCTGCGTTGAGTGGCGTCGCCTTGTTGACTGGCGTCGGCGTAACCGATAGAGCGAACGAGGACGAAAGAGAGCGAACGGGGATCTGTCGACATCACAAGCCACTGGCCTCGCTTTCTTCCTCCGTCACGCGCGCTGGCCCGCGCTCGCTGGCCCCTCGGCCGAAGCTCGTGCGCATGCAGGGCGGGCACGTGCACTGCGGCTGGCTTTCGCTTGTCGTAACGGGGTTGTCGGCGTTTCGCTTGCTTCACGACGCCCTCAAGGCACAGAGTGGTTTGCGTAGCACTCGAGCGCTGGCAGTTTGTCTGGCAATATGAAATGAATGTTACACTGCTACAAATGCGGATAGCCAGAACTTCAAACACGGTTGGCGTTGCCCCAACACGAAGCTGCGCTAAAAGAGAGAGAGAATAAACTTTATTGAAGAATTAGAATACGTGGCTAATCCCTGGTGGAGCCCTCTTGTAGAGCCCCACTGGCCATGGCGGCTCGCCGGGCCTGGTCTAGGGTCGCCAGTTGGCTCCCCAGTGCCAGCTCGGAAAGCCGTGCCTCCCAAGACCACGCTGTGAGTATTTGTAGTGAGCGCACCAACCTAGATACTGCATTGGCTGGCCGCTCGGTACATTGGTAAGTGATGTGTGTAAGAGTGGCTGTGTGGTCACTACACCAGGGGCATACCCCTGTTGTGTATACCTGCGGAAAAATTGCGTGTAGTTTTGATATGTGGGGATATGTGTTCGTTTGGAGGCGGCGCCAATCTCGGGCTTGTTGGCTGCTTAAGTTGGGATGTGGAGGGGCGTACTGGCGTCTTGTAAGGCGTTGGTTTTCCAATATCTTCCTGCTTATTACACTTTGTTCTTCATGGTGCCCTGTGAGATGTCCGGAGGAGAGTCCTGCGTCTCGGCCAGTAAGTCCGCGAGCTACGCAGTTTGCCTCCTCGTTCCCCCTCAGGCCGTCATGCCCTGGGCACCAAGTGACGCCATGTGCCCCCATCAACGTGGGCCCCAAAATATCAGTGACGCATCTTGGAAGTGTGCCTCTAAGGTATAAGTGACATGCAGCTTGTGAGTCTGTCAAAATATACGCTGGGCGCCCCCTTCTTTCGGCTTCTCTAATTGCCAAGGCTATGGCTGCTGCCTCTGCGGTGGCACTTGATCTGGTGAGTAGGAATTCGCCTTAGGCAGTATCGTAATCGTCAGTGAATTTTTTTTAGTACACGGAGATGAAACCATTCCGGGGTAGAGGTATACGCCTTCGCTGTAAAATAAAGAAAGATAAAAGCTTTACTTGAAAACCTCTTTACCCACATATCTGCACGCGTAATTCCACTCACCATAGAAGCAGATGATAGAAGCTGCTGGAAGTAAGCGCATGTGCTGTGTAAACCATTAATCCCTCTAGTTTTCGCATCCGTTTACTGAGGTATGCCTTTGCACCAACAAGCTCGGCTAACCCCGACTTTGAAGCTCCAGGGGCTTGAGACGAGGAGACAGAAAAACAACACAGGATACCAGACTTGGTGGACATGCGACGACTGGAGCTTGACATGGACCTTGGCTATTGCACGCATCCTCAGGGCCACATTGACCAAAAACGGCTGACATAACGGACTGTTCGTCGAGTAGTCATACCTCAAGAGACAAAGCCTCTTTTTTGCTTCCGCATTGTATCATCTCAAACTGTCTCCGTAGTCTCTTATTGAATAATGTTTGACAACATTGCGACAGTTCAGGTTCTTTTGCATAGTTATTTGAGTTGTCTTGTAGTGTTTGTCAATCCACTGTCCTTGTTTTGCGCATATGCATGAGGATTAGCTGTATTACTGTTTCGATTAGCCAGCTTTATTGTCCTTATTTCTCTTTAATATTCGCTAGTGTAATGTGTGTCGTGCTCGCTTTGGCTTGAATAAATGTCGTACACTCTAAGAAAAAAAAAAGAGTATGCGTGACCCTTTTCGGAGAGTTCTGACTTGCCACGTATAGGACTCTCTTTAAATAGTCACGGTGACTCTCTTGGTGGGTCAAGGTCGGCTCGCTCTATGAGAGTCCCCTGACCCTCTAGGAAGAGTGCAAAGACTCTTATCGGGAGGATCACGTTACCGCTTATAGGGAGTCAGACGACTCTTGCCGGTAACGCTCCTAGGGGGGTCAAGGGACCCACACCGAAGCATCAAGCGACTCCACAAGTATTTTAAGCTACTCATTTGATCCTTGCTCTACTTTTGCGCGACTACTGTTGAAAATAGAGGAGTATTCATTTTAAGCAAGTCCAATAATACATGCCGTTCTGCCCAGCGACTGTAAAAAAAGAATAGTTCAGTTTTAGCATTATTTTAATAAAACTCGTCAAAACAAGACATATTTTCCAGCAAAGTTATATAGAAAGCGCGAAAAGATGGTCTGTGATTTCCAATTAAGAAGTTTGGGTATTCCTCATTTACATGCTTCTATGAGTATAGCCAACTAAAATGTGCGACTGTGATGTGCACAGTGTCATATGGTGCTAAATGAACAGCAGAAATCGCCATCATGTTTCCATATTTATTCCTTGTGATTAAGAATAAATCAAAAAGTGGTGACGGCTCGAGGCATCAGACTTGTGGCTTGCTAGGTTGTCGCTCCTGTCAAGCGTGAGCATCATGAAAAACGGTATCTGAAAAGCAGAACGTGATATTATGATGAGAAAATGAAATTGCAGTAAAGGTTTGCAAAACCTACACAATAAGTGGTTCACACAGACATAATAAAGGCTAACAACAAAATAAAGCACATCCTCCGGCAGCCAGGGGCATGCCGTGAGCGGTTATTGACCGCATGTTTTACAAACATAACCCATCTTTAAATACTCAGATAAACAGATGCGAGTACTAGGGCCCGAACGACACCCAGCGCGTGCGTACGCCGTCTACGTCGAGATCAGACATGTCATATGCTAGAATTAGCGCACATAACTCCCACTATCACCTACACTCACTCGATTCTGTTATAGCGCCCAACGTCATCGCAGTGTATGCAAACCACGAAAACAGCAAACAGAAACGAGGGAAAAGAGTGCACGCCGGCGGCCGCAACAACGCGCGCTGTAGAAATTCTAGAGCTTTTTCACTTTACCAGCGAGGCGTGTCCAACTTGAATGACTACCGCGTACGTTCTAGAAGCCACCGTACTATATCTGCACCTCAAACTACCGTCTTTAAGCCAACAAAAACCATTACATATAGTGCGTCTGAGCGTTCTGTACACAGGCTTTTTTGTTTCACGTTCCCACGCGCGGAAGCACGCTGCACACTCAAGGTCGATGGAAATGTTATTATGAAGTAGACTAAAGTGCATCTCAAAACGACATCTTGCCCCTTCAGTAGTGCAGACACGACGTGCGATCAGCAAGAAATGACCCTCGATTATTGTTTCCATCGCTCACTTTATGGGAGCTTGAACAGCAACGCGCATAACGGTGGCAACTCGTTAACTGACAGCTTTAGTTGGGCATCCGCAACAGCCCCGCTGATACAGGCTACTGTTGGAAATGGCTGGCAGGTTCCGCAGAGCTGCTGCAGACGCCCAGCTAAAGCTGTAGTACCTACGAAAGTAGTACACTCACCGTTAACTGGCGCCCGTTGTCGGTGTCCGCAGCTCCATGAATATTCCGCCCTCCAAGCACCACTTCGTGCACGGCTCGAGCCGGCGTCAACACTACCGAAGACGCGCAACCAACGCAACCACGCAGCGCATTCCAATAGACCAGGAGACTGAGACGACTGAGAGAGGAGAGCGGCGCGCCACCCCGGCGCCAACCCCGTCTACGTTGCCGAGCAAGGCGCCACAACGGCGCCAAAGGGCGAGCGTGCGATAAGTATGGCGTATACGGTGGCTCAAGCCAATCGAAACGCGCTTCAGGAGGGTCCAGTGACTCCTTAACAAATGCGAACTCTTTTTCTCTGCCTGTACCTTCCAAAAGGGGTCAGATGGACACCCGAAGAGAGTCACGGTTCCATGACCCTCTTTTGACTCTCTTTTTTCTTAGAGTGTAACTGCCTAAGACTACGTGAGACGTATACAGCTCGTATTTCTTTCCCACCATGATCCTACAGCTGGGACCCGTGTCACAACACATGACCACAAAAAGGGAGCCGAAAGGCCTCAAAATTGGCTCGTAATATAACTCTATTAATTTTTCTTTTTTTAACACGAAAGTGTTTGATGCCGTGGTTCACCAAGATTTCATTGACGTATTTCCGTCACGGAAATGACGTCGAAAAAATATACACAACCAGATGGCAAAGAAAAAAGATTCCGCCAACGGGCATTGAACCCACGACCGCTTGGTCCGCAACAACAGATGCCGGGCACGCTATCCACTGTGGCACGGTTTAAGTGTTCACAAAGAAGCGAAGTCAGGCTAGCGATTGGGAATGCGATACCAACACGGTCCGATTACGCTATCGTGTTCTACTCTTGAAAGCGAAGCTCAAGCGTCCTCCAAGTTTGTTTGTTTTTTGTCACAAATGCACCCAAAGTTGATTTTATTCAAATGCAATGAAAAGTTCAAAAATAAAGAAAAGCGGGGTTTCTATAGGCTTACGTTTTTATTCGGAAATGCTGAGAAAACCTCGGAAATGCTGATAAAAAAATTAACATTCTCAAAAGCCATAACTTATGTTTTATTGAGAAATGCCTCAGAAATAAATTACAATGCGTCGTATCTGCAGCAACCGAAAATATGAAGTTTCCCAACGACAATAGCCTAGTCATTTAATGAATAGTTGTTAAAAAAAATTATTGCATTAAAATGCCGGTAGGCTTCAGAAAACCAAAAACTAGCCTTTTTACAGCGAAATGATTTAAAAACAAATTTTATTAAAACAAATTGACTTCGAAGAATCTAGTAATTATAGATTTTCTATGCTATACCGGTAATATTAAGGCTTACCAATTTATTGAGAAATGCCTAAACATCACTTTTATCGAAATTCCACCAGCTTCCAAGCAATCAATACTGAGATATATACAAAGGCTTTATGCTTACCATTTTAGTGAGAAATGTCTAAAACATCATGTTATCTAAATTGCACGAGGCTTCCAAAGATGTATATTTAGATATGTTCAAAGGCTGTAGGCTTGCGATTTTAGTGAGAAATGCCTAAAAACATCACTTTTACGAAAATGCTACGAGCCTTTAAAAAATTCAAAATTTGAAGATTTGCATTTAGGTGTGAAATGGTCCCAAATCTATTTCATCACAATACGACCAAACTTTCAAAGATCGAAAAATGGAATATTTTAAAAGGCTTGCCATTTAGGTTGAAAATGGTCCCAAAATCTATTTCACCACAATACGACCAAACTTTCAGAAATAAAAAATACAACATTTTCAAATGCTGTAGGCTTGCCATTTAGGTTGAAATCGGTCCCAAAGTCTATTTCACCACAATACGACCAAACTTTCAAAAATCGTAAAATTCATCATTTTCAAAGGCTGTAGGCTTGCCATTTAGGTTAAAAATGGTCCCAAAATCTATTTCACCAAAATACCACCAAACTTTCAAAGATCGAAAAATGGAACATTTTAAAAGGCTTGCCATTTAGGTTGAAAATGGTCCCAAAATCTATTTCACCACAATACGACCAAACTATCAAAAAATAAAAAATACAACATTTTCAAAGGCTGTAGGCTTGCCATTTAGGTTGAAATTGGTCCCAAAATCTATTTCACCACAATACCACCAAGCTTTCAAAAATCGTAAAATTCATCATTTTCAAAGGCTGTAGGCTTGCCATTTAGGTTGAAAATGGTCCCAAAATCTATTTCACCAAAATACGACCAAACTTTCGAAAATCGAAAAATACAACATTTCCAAAGGCTTTCCCGTTTTGGTTGAAAATGGTCCCAATATCGATTACACCAGGATACCAAAAAACTATGAAAAATCGAGAAATACAAGATTGCCATTGAGGCTGAAAATGGTCCGGAAATTGTGTTCATCAGAATACGATGAAACTTTGCAAAATAAAAACATACAAGATTTCCAATGGCTTGCCTTTCAGGCTGAAAATGGTTTCAAAATCGAATTTATCAGAGTACGACCAAACTGAAAAATCGAAAAAGATTCCAAAGGCATGTTTTTTGATTTTGGGATCGGGCTTGCTATTTAGTCCGAATATAGACAAAAATTGGCAGAGAAATTGTGTAGCACCAACAACTAAGGACGACAACAAACAAATAAACGGTACGAGTACTACGATACACTGAAGACTGTTAGTCTTTTTTTAGAAAATATTAATGAGAACTAACAGACAATAATCCCTAGGAAAGTATAGGGGATCTTATTTGTAGTAACTAGGATATAAATGTGAAGAAAGTAAAGTGGACGAAAAGATAACTTGCCGTCGGCCGGGACCGAACCTGCGACCTTCGAATAAAGCGCCCGATGCTCTACCACTGAGCTACGGCGGCGGTCATCCTCCCGTCCACTTTATGGGGTATATATGTGCATTTAAACCTAGGAGTGTTAGCGCCGATCGCAGCCCTGGCGTCGAGTGTGGAACACTCTTTTTCTGCCTGTTGGCGTCACGTAGCACGTGATCTTTTTACGAACTGGCAGCTGACCAATAATCCCTCGCATACTACCTGAAGGCACCAAGTCTGCCAGAACGAGACCCTCGCTATGAATGAAAGAACGATGTCTTTTGAGGAATCCTAATTACTGCAATCCTAATTACTACGAATAAGATCCCTTATGCTTTCCTTGGGATTATTGTCTGACAGTTCTCATTATTATTGTGTCTAACAAAGAAAAACGTGCCCTTAAAAGATATCTTTCCTTTTAGAAAATATGACTCATATATGTGTTTGAACATCATCCAAAAATCACATGAAACCTGGCAAACTTCGTTCTTCAGTTGTGTTTGTCATGGCGCGCTGACAGTCAGGCTCGTAGCCAGGAATTTTTTCGGGGGGGGGGGGGGCACTTGCTGAGGGCCTTGCATGGATGGCTATTTCAGAAAAAGGCCTATTTTTTATTATTTATATATATATATTTGGCTTCACAAATTTTACGTTCAATCTTATTTATTCCTTTGCCAATGACACTCACTGACTTGAAATCAGAGGCGCAGCCGCAGTGTAGACTGCAGAGGTTAAATTTCGGTAGTGCACCGAATTCCCTTGTCATCCGTCCGTGTCTACATCGGTCACACGGGCCGAAGGAGATGCCTGAATGACAGATTGCGTGAACACCGAAATCTACTCCCCACAGGCACTGGTGGAAACTAATTACCTCTGCACTGCAAAAGCTTGGGCCCCTGATTTCAAATCAGTGAATGTCATTGGCAAAGGAAGCAATGTAAGACTGAACGTGACATTTGTGAAGCCTTTCGAAATAATAAAAAAAAAAAACATGGCAAAATTTTGTGAGTGATCGCTCAGTTTTCCTTACAGATACACAATTCGCGTTTTAGATAGTAGGTGCACGTGGCGTTGATACTTTGGTGTTGCGTGAAAATGGGCTGTTTTTCACCATTTTGACACGTTTCTTGGCTTTGTACTGTTAGTTGTGCAACTGTGACACGGCTCAGATAGCCTACAAGAGTATGACGTTGGGCATGTTGGTATTGCATAACTGATCATGTGGCGCACAATTCGACACAGGACAAGAGAAGGGACGAAGACGAGCGCTCGTCTTCGTCGCTTCTCGCGTGTCAAATTTTGCACTACTTGACAGGGGCGTAGCCAAGGGGGGGGGGGGGGGGGGGGGAGGGTTCAAACCCCCCCCCCCCCCACGAAAATTTTCAATTTTGCTTGCGTTTGTATGTGTGCGTACACGCACACATACAAACGCACGCACGAACATACATAAAATATGGTTGAACCCCCCCCCCCCCCCCGAAAAAAATTTCTGGCTACGCCCCTGCTACATGATCAGTCAGGTAGCCTATTTGCGCATGCGCTGCTGGTTCTTGTGTGTGGCCCTAATGGTCCCCTTTAGCGGGAGATGGTGTAATTTTTATGATTATGGGGTGCAACAATGTACAAACCAACTTGTAAGCACGGTTCGTATCGCCGTTCCAACAGCACAGTGGCTAAGGTGTTAGACTCGTAAACGCAAGGGTGGTGGTTCGAATCCCGGTGCGGGCATCGTAACCAAAAACGCAAGGCTATAACCCTCAGAATTCTTGATGGATGCGATTCCGGGAAGAGGGTAGGTTCCTGGAATAAAGGACCCTCCCACTTAGATGTAGTGACCCTCACCTTTATTTCATTCATTCGATTCTTTTTAAGTTTCGTCGCAAATTATCATGCAACCTATATCTTGCTCGTTGTTTGCCAGTACCTTCACCGAATTGGTGGCGAAACGCTTGGGCGTCAGCTTCCAATACGGGAGGTGCCGGGTTCGATCCCCGGTGCCGGCCGCCCACCCAGCGGTTGCAAATGGGTACAGCCGGGCTTCGTAGTGGTCTTACAGTGCCACTGTGGTGCGGAGCTTAAGACGCCTGGAGGATCCCCAACCCGCTGCACGGGCTCAAGGGTAGCTGCCCGTGCACGAACCGGGGGTCCTTCTTTTTTATGACATATTCAGTTCGAAAAAAAAAAAAAAAACAACCACGACACTTTTTAGCCGTTTAAGGGACGGTAAGTACCTTATTGTAGCGCATGTTTACAAATCCAGTGGTGGCTGTGGAAATGCGGGCCCCTGCACATGAATGATGTCATCATGCTAACCTCTGCATTTCCGGCAGTGCGAAACGAACCAATACTTCTTGATCCGCGAAGTGGATTTCAGCCATGTCAGCCGCATTACTGCGTCAAACCGCTCTGTTTTTTTTTTTTTTGACGATGCCATCAGCGGGATTCGAACCAGCGCCCCTTCGCTTGTGAGCCGAACGCTTTACCGTCTCGGCTACAACAACGGCACAGGAAGCGGTGCTTAGAAGTTGCACTGCACATTATCGCACTCACACTTGTAGCGCACAAATGTCGCTCAATCTATAGTAACGCATACGTCAAAATGAAATCCCGCCGCCATCTTCTCCCGCCGCCATCTTGAATTTCGGTCCGGGACCGCGAGCAAGCGCCCCCCCCCCCCTCCAAATCTGGTCGGATTATCCTTCACCGTAGGGGGGGGGGGGTCGCTTGCTCGGCATTTTACAGATATTCTTGGAAACATTTCGGCGCGCGCACAAAAGACGGAAACGAAAGGCGAGAAGACAAACGGGCGCGACAAACGCGCCCGTTTGTCTTCTCGCCTTTCGTTTCCGTCTTTTGTGCGCGCGCCGAAATGTTTCCAAGAATGTCCTCAAACCAACTCGCCCAGCTCTCCATACTGTTACATTATTTTACAGATAGTTAAACCAAGGCACAAGTGGTATTCACATAACAACGGACAACAATTTATTTAACGCTCACACGTCAGCACCATAGGCGTACGCACAGGGGGGGGGGGGGGCGCAAAATCTGCCCCATACATTGACTTAGTAGGGTGGGGGGGGGGGCGCTGCGATGAACCTTTGCCCCGCCCTGATGGGGAACCCTGCGCACACCTATGGTCAGCACGACGACCGAAGGCGCGCAAGGCAGGACAGGCAGGAAGGGAGAAGCAGGCAAGCAGCAACTCCAGGCAGCCTGTGGTTCTTGTTGAAGCTATTCCATCCTTTCCGTGGGCGGCGCAAAGGCGGCCACATTTTAACAGGACGGGCCACACGCATCGCTAATGCGCATCACGTGGTGCTATCAAGACAGCCAGTGAGGGCGTGTCTCCTACAACATATATCTCTCTCATTTTGTGGTCAAACGTTCAGTAGAAATCAGCTCTCGTCCTATTTTCCAGTGTTTGATTTGGTCTTTTGTTCGTACTGCAAAATTTCTTCGCTACAAACCAAGCAGTCAACTCCGAGATGATTCTACTCTAAAATCCATTTCTTCAATATACGATGAAACATTCAAAAATCCAGAAATTCGAGATTCCCAAACTCTTTAGCGTTACCCCGTCGGTCAAAAACTCCCACAAGATCCGTTCCTTCAGAATGCGATGAAACCTTTAAAAATATAGAAATAAAAATTTCTGGAGGCTTACCTTTCTGTTCACAAATGACGCCCGAACTAACATGTGAAGCTGCACATTTGCTCAAGGATGGACACGCCTACGTTGCTAGACTAGTTCATGGCATGAACCTATAGTCTAGTAACGTTGGGACACGCAAAGCAACGCAGTTTATTTTTACGTATTTCGTAATTTTTACGTAATTTTTTACCAGGTCGGGGGCATATATTCCTCTAATAGGGTAGAGGTATACCCCGACCTGACTCTGGGTTACATGGGTGTACGAAGTCGAAAGGTGGCCCAGTGGGGTAGTCGGAAGTCCTCTGGCCGTGTCTTAACCCTCCACAGCCATGGTGTATAAGCGGAGCGTCCGCCGCTGCTGTGGGAGTCAGGGAAATCTGTAGCCAAGTAACTGGACCGGTAAAAAAATTAGAAAATTAGAGCATATCCACGGGTGAATGATGAAGAGCTTGGGCGAAGCTCCTGAGGCAATCATGGTCTCGGGATCGGCTTCTCGTTGAGCCCGCTTCGCAGCGGCGTCCTTGGCGCGAACCGTCTCGGGATGCGCCTGGCTGCCGCCAAGCGAGCGCCCGCCGCTGCGCATCGTTCATGCTCCACCTGCGATCCGACACGTACGGCGACGATCCAGGAGAATGAGAGAGGCGGTCGCTCCCCGCGCAGCCCGCGCAGCAGCCAATCGGAGAGCAGCGGCACTTCTAGCGCCATCTAGTGTTGATTCCCACAAGCGCCATATTGCATACAATTCTAATGGACCAACGCCATCTAGGAAATGAGACGATAAATGGTGATGACGACACGGATTGTGTACAGCGCCATCTAGAATATCGTCCCTGAACTGCAGTTTGTATGTACTTCTATGAGACAGCGCCATCTGCCGTTTACGCCGGACAACGGAGACGTGACAAGGTTAGACTAAGAGGAGCTACGCCCCTAATACGCCCCTAAAAGGTAAAGCGCGCTTCGGCCTGCTGCTCGGCAGTTCGAAACTTTAGTCACTTGGGAGGGCAACCAAATTGGTTCGCATGAGACCACAGGGCTGCCGGTCCCATGCCGCCGAAATGGGAGTCCTCTTTTTTAAAGAGAATTGAATAAAAAAACAATAAAAAGAACAAGCGCAGCTATATTTGATGACCTGGTGGACCTATGTCAGTTTGTTTCGGCCAGCCAGTCGCAATTCACTGCCCAAAAAAGCATTGGCCAATGCCGCCTGTTTAACCAAAGCCGCGGAATGTTGAGGTACGCGCAGATGCCTTCCCAGAATTTATAGGGCCACCACTCGAGATGCGTAGGCACAAACAACCGACCGCCAGGTCTGTGTAATCCTCTGCCTCATCAGCAAAACGCGGATTGTCACCGGCCAGTGCTGGGAATCAAACTCGGTACCTTGCAATGAGGAAGCTGCCTTAAAGGGGTACTAACACAAAAATTTGGGCCTCACGTTTTATTGCTGGAATGTACTGCAGGGGTCCTGTTAGTGATAACACGAGACATCGTTTGCTGCAGCGCGCAACAGATAATTAATTACAGGCACGTCATTACCGACCAATCTCAGTTTTGGCTTGATAGAGCTCCAAAAACGACAAGCGGCCGAGAGCAACTATCACCACCTATCGTATGCAACGCTCGACCAAATCAGCACACAGAACTGTGACGCACTTCCACGCAGTTCGCAGCTAGAGCTGTGCGCCGTGGCGGTTTCGACCGGCGGCGGCGTGGGGGTCGTTCTGAGTCAGCGGCGGCGGCGCAAGGCCATTTTTCGTCAGCGGCGGCGGCGGCGCCGGCGGCGTGGAAACCAAAACCACAAGTCCTAAAAGTTATTTCACTGCATCGATCCTCTTTGCCAAACTGGCTGAAATTCAGGACTTTTAACACTAAGGGCTAAGAAAACAGCATATAGATATATTGAAGGTTACAGAACTGGAAAACATTTCGTAAATGTTTTGTTTTTCAGCCTAAATACTGAAAATTAAAGAAATATAAGGGGGGGGGGGCTTATCTCAAGTCACGTACAGTGTGTAGTAGTAATTTCTGACGTTTCACGTACCGAGACCACGATATGAACATGAGGCATGCCGCAGCTGCTCTGCTCCAGAAGTTTCTACCACCTGGGGTTCTTTGACGTCCACTGCTGGCATCGCATGCATACACGGGCCTCTTGCATTTAGCGTCCGTCAAAATGCGAGCACCGCGGGTAGGATCGAACAAGCGTCTGTGGGGTCAGCATATCAGAGCACCGTGCCGAGGTGGCTACGTGTAGTGAAGTGTGGTTCTTATCCTATTCGAAATTATCTTCCTGAAAAATGGTGAAAGAAGGCTGATCTGTCTGTAGAATTTGTGGGCGCGAAAGGTGCAACACTTCTTTCGTTCAGTTCGCACCATGGTGAAGACCTTCCGTGCCTGTGCATGATGGGAAAATAGCGGGAGAAGAAGAGGGGGCGGGGGAGTGTTGTTATGCGCCCAATTGACGATATCCTTGATGATTTTTAGTGATGTCCGTAAGAGGGAACCAGCGAAAACACAAAGACAGCAAAAGGATAACAACCAGACATGACAAGCGCTGGACCTACAACTAAATGTTTATATACATTTGGCTTCACAAATTTTACGTTCAATCTTATTTATTCCTTTGCCAATGACACTCACTGATTTGAAATCAGGGGCGCAGCCACAGCCTTTGCAGTGTAGACTGCAGAGGTTAAATTTCGGTAGTGCACCGAATTCCCTTGTCATCCGTCCGTGTCTACGTCGGCCACACGGGCCGAAGGAGATGCTTGAATGACAGACTGTGTGAACACCGAAATCTACTCCCCACAGGCACTGGTGGAAACTAATTACCTCTGCATTGCAAAAGCTTGGGCCCCTGATTTCAAATCAGTGAATGTCATTGGCAAAGGAAGCAATATAAGACTGAACGTGACATTTGTGGAGCCTTTCGAAATAATAAAAAAAAAAAAACATGGCAAAATTTTGTGAGTGATCGCTCAGTGTTCCTTACAGTTAAACAATTCGCGTTTCTAGATAGTAGGTGCACGTGGCGTTGATATTTTGGTGTTGCGTGAAAATGGGCTGTTTTTCACCACTTTGACACGTTTCTTGGCTTTGTACTGTTAGTTGTGCAACTGTGAGACGGCTCAGATAGCCTACAAGAGTATGACTTTGGGCATGTTGGTTTGCATAACTGATCACGTGGCGCACAATTCGACACAGGACAAGAGAAGGGACGAAGACGAGCGCTCGTCTTCGTCGCTTCTCGCGTGTCAAATTTTGCACTATTGACAGGGGCGCAGCCAGAGGGGGGGGGTGGGGGGTTTAACCCCTCCCCCCCGAAAATTTTCAATTTTGCTTGCGTTTGTATGGCTGCGTACACGCACACATACAAACGCACGCACGAACATACATAAAATATGGTTGACCCCTCCCCCCCCCCCCCGAAAAAAATTTCTGGCTACGGCCCTGCTTCATGATCAGTCAGGTAGCCTATTTACGCATGCGCGTCTCTCATAATCATATCGTGGTTTTGGGACGTTAAACCTCAGATATTATTATTATATTATTATTTGCGCATGCGCTGCTGGTTCTTGTGTGTGGCCCTAATGGTCCCCATTAGCGGGAGATGGTGTAATTTTTATGATTATGGGGTGCAACAATGTACAAACCAACTTGTAAGCACGGTTCGTATCGCCGTTCCAATGGCACAGTGGCTAAGGTGTTAGACTCGTAAACGCAAGGGTGGTGGTTCGAATCCCGGTGCGGGCATCGTAACCAGAAACGCAAGGCTATAACCCTCGGAATTCTTGATGGATGCGATTGCGGGAAGAGGGTAGGTTCCTGGAATAAAGGACCCTCCCACTTAGATGTAGTGACCCTCACCTTTCTTTCATTCATTCGATTCTTCTTTAGTTTCGTCGCAAATTATCATGCAACCTATATCTTGCTCGTTGTTTGCTAGTACCCTCACCGAATTGGTGGCGAAACGCTTGGGCGTCAGCTTCTAATACGGGAGGTGCCGGGTTCGATCCCCGGTGCCGGCCGCCCACCCAGCGGTTGCAAATGGGTACAGCCGGGCTTCGTAGTGGTCTTACAGTGCCACTGTGGTGCGGAGCTTAAGACGCCTGGAGGATCCCCAACCCGCTGCACGGGCTCAAGGGTAGCTGCCCGTGCACGAACCGGGGGTCCTTCTTTTTTATGACATATTCGGTTCGAAAAAAAAAAGAAACAAAACAACCATGACACTATTTAGCCGTTTAAGGCACGGTACGTACCTTATTGTAGCGCATGCTTACAAATCCAGTGGTGGCGGTGGAAATGCGGGCCCCTGCACATGAATGATGTCATCATGCTACGCTCTGCATTTCCGGCAGTGCGGAACGAACCAATACTTCTTGATCCGCAAAGTGGGTTTCAGCCACGGCAGCCGCATCACTGCATGAAACCGCTCTGTTTTTTTTTTTAAGATGCCATCAGTGGGATTCGAACCAGCGCCCCTTCGCTTGTGAGCCGAACGCTTTACCGTCTCGGCTACAACAACGGCACAGGAAGCGGTGCTTAGAAGTTGCACTGCACATTATCGCACTCACACTTGTAGCGCACAAATGTCGCTCAATCTATAGTAACGCATACGTCAAAATGAAATCCCGCCGCCATCTTGAATTTCGGTCCGGGACCGCGAGCAAGCGCCCCCCCCCCCCCCCCCGCCTCCAAATCTGGTCGCATTATGCTTCACCGTAGGGTGGGCGGGGTCGCTTGCTCAGCATTTTACGGATAGTTAAACCGAGGCACAAGTGGTATTCACATAACAACGGACAACAATTTATTTACGCTCACACGTCAGCACCATAGGCGTACGCACAGGGGGGGGGGGGCGCAAAATCTGCCCCATACATTGACTTAGTAGGGTGGGGGGCGCTGCGATGAACCTTTGCCCCCCCCTGATGGGGAACCCTGCGCACACCTATGGTCAGCACGACGACCGAAGGCGCGCAAGGCAGGACAGGCAGGAAGGGAGAAGCAGGCAAGCAGCAACTCCACACTCTTAAAAAAAAGGTAGTAGTACTTGCTAACTATGGGGTTGTAACGGCTTGTCACATATGTTACAACCCTGTTAGTAAGTGGAGTTAGTAACGGCAAGGGTGGTAACTGCTACTACCTTTGCCGTTACTAACACCAATTAGTAACTGTTACTACCCTAGCCGTTACTAACCGTAGGTAGTAAAATAAAGGTTGTAAAAAAAGGTAGTAACTGATAATAACGTGTTCATTTTGCCACATTATTAACAGTGATCAAATTCATAATGCCACACTACGAAACAACTTCGCCTTATCTTGCGTGGAGTGTCATGAACTAGAAGAATACGCAGATGCAACAACAAGTTCACTACGCGACAGTACTTACTAAGCGACTTCCGGGGTATTTATAGCCCCTACATTGGAGATGCAAGACTGGTACCGGTGAGCACCTGTGTTTCACGATGAATTACCAAAAAATGCGTCCCTAAAGTACCCTACCCTACTGCCTGAATATGTGCGCTTGAGGACGTAGCACAAGACTTTTAACCAACCGTATTAAAAGAAACAATGTGTCATGTCTATTTGCTATAAAACTGCCGCAAAAAAAGCATTATGTACAGCGGCCGAGACAAGGTACTAAGCCGATTAACATAGCCTCAGTGCATTTCAATGAATTCCTGTGCTAGTATATAGACAGTAAAAAGCTAATAATCATATGTGGGATTTCACGTGCCAAAACAACAATATGATTATGAGACGCGTCGTATAGTGAGGGACTCCGGATTAATTTTAACCACCTGTGATTCTTTCACATGCGCCTCTCATGCTAGCTTGTTGGAATTTATATTGTGTACTAAAACGCATATAGCACTTGCTTACACTTCATTAACTTTTCCTCCTCCGTTTTCAGAATAGGAGAATGATGCTTAGAAATCACGGTTGCGTAATTTTAAAAAGAAAATTTATATTTTTTTCTTGATCCATGGACATTTTCTTCACAAGTTTTCGATCTAAAATGATGTGTCGAGACGATTCCAGTTATAAATTAACACAATAGGTATTAACTACAATTTTAGATTAAGTATAGTTAACGGCCAGGTAGGAAAGAGGTAGTAACGGTCCATGAAAGCTAGTAACGGCTGCAGTTACTACCTATTTGCTTGCAGTTACTAACGTAGGTAGTAAACAGGTAGGAAAAAGTTAGCAACGGTTGCAGGTAGTAACTGTTTACTAACGTAGGTAGTAAACAGGTAGCAAAAGGTTAGTAACGGTCCAAGAAAGTTAGTAACCGCCGCAGTTACTACCTATTTGCTTGCAGTTACAACCTTTTTACTAACTTTTTTTTAAGAGTGCAGGCAGCCTGTGGTTCTTGTTGCAGCTATTCAATCCTTTACGTGGGCAGCGCAAAGGCGGCCACACTTTAACAGGACGGGCCACACGCATCGCTAATGCGCATCACGTGGTGCTATCAAGACAGCCAGTGAGGGCGTGTCTCCTACAACATATATATCTCTCATTTTGTGGTCAAACGTTCAGTAGCAATCAGCTCTCGTCCTATTTTCTAGTGTTTGATTTGGCCTTTTGTTCATACTGCAAAATTTCTTCGCTACAAACCAAGTAGTCAACTCCGAGATAATTCTACTCTAAAATCCATTTCTTCAATATACGATGAAACATTCAAAAATCCAGAAATTCGAGATTCCCAAACTCTTTAGCGTTACCCCGTCGGTCAAAAACTCCCACAAGATCTGTTCCTTCAGAATGCGATGAAACCTTTAAAAATATAGAAATAAAAATTTCTGGAGGCTTACCTTTCTGTTCACAAATGACACCCGAACTAACATGTGAAGCTGCACATTAGCTCAAGGATGGACACGCCTACGTTGCTAGACTATGTCATGGCATGAACCTAGTCTAGTAACGTTGGGACACGCAAAGCAACGCAGTTTATTTTTACGTATTTCGTAATTTTTACGTAATTTTTTACCAGGTCGGGGCATATATTCCTCTAATGGGGTAGAGCAGGGGCGTAGCCAAGGGGGGGTTGGGGGGGTTCAAACCCCCCCCGAAATTTTTCAGTTTTGCTTGCGTATATAGGCACGCACACATACAAACGCACGCACGAACATACATAAAGTATGGTTGAACCCCCCCCCCGAAAAAAATTTCTGGCTACGCCCCTGGGGTAGAGGTATACAGGGCCAGACAGACGGTACGATTTTTCATGCGATTCGACGTCCGACACGGCGAAGGGGAAACCGGAATGGTGACCTTTCATAGCATCGCACAGCCACCATTCCCTCTCCCCCACCGCCGCGTCGGCCGTCGGATCGCATGGAAAATCGGACCGTCTGTCCCCCGCTTACCCCGACCTGACTCTGGGTTACATGGGTGTACGAAGTCGAAAGGTGGCCCAGTGGGGTAGTCGGAAGTCCTCTGGCCGTGTCTTAACCCTCCACAGCCATGGTGTATAAGCGGAGCGTCCGCCGCTGCTGTGGGAGGCAGGGAAATCTGTAGCCAGGTAACTGCACCGGTAAAAAGGTAAAGCGCGCTTCGGCCTGCTGCTCGGCAGTTCGAAACTTTAGTCACTTGGGAGGGCAACCAAATTGGTTCGCATGAGACCACGGGGCTGCCGGTCCCATGCCGCCGAAATGGGAGTCCTCTTTTAGGGGCGAAGCTCCTAAAGCCGTGGGTCTGTACATGCATGTCTTTCGTGGTACGTGACTGCCTAGTTCTATGAAGTGCACTTGCGAGGAACCCACTACGCTATAAATCATCATAATTTTAGGGGCGAAGTGCACTTGCGAGGAACCCACTACGCTATAAATCATCATAATTTTAAGTGCACTTGCGAGGAACCCACTACGCTATACTTCCTAAAGCCGTGGGTCTGTACATGCATGTCTTTCGTGGTACATGACCGCCTAGTTCTATGAAGTGCACTTACGAGTCTTACGAGTTGCGAGTTCTATGAAGTGCACTTGCGAGTCTTACGTCTTTCTTAATGATGTAATGGGCGAACTTACACGGGAGAGTTACGGTTTTACCGATGATCTCCCCTCTCGAGCTTCGCCCCACTCATCATCATTCATTCCGTGAATATGGCGTGATTTTTTTTAAAGAGAATTGAATAAGAAACAATAAAAAGAACAAGCGCAGCTATATTTGATGACCTGGTGGACCTATGTCAGTTCTTTGTTTCGGCCAGCCAGTCGCAATTCACTGCCCAAAAAAGCATTGGCCAATGCCGCCTGTTTAACCAAAGCCGCGGAATGTTGAGGTACGCGCAGATGCCTTCCCAGAATTTATAGGGCCACCACTCGAGATGCGTATAGGCACAAACAACCGACCGCCAGGTCTGTGTAATCCTCTGCCTCATCAGCGAAACCCGGATTGTCACCGGCCAGTGCTGGGAATCAAACCCGGTACCTTGCAATGAGGAAGCTGATGCCTTAAAGGGGTACTAACACAAAAATTTGGGCCTCACGTTTTATTGCTGCAATGTACTGCAGGGGTCCTGTTAGTGATAACACGACACATCGTTTGCTGCAGCGCGCAACAGACAATTAATTACAGGCACGTCATTACCGACCAATCTCAGTTTTGGCTTGATAGAGCTCCAAAAACAACAAGCGGCCGAGAGCAACTATCACCACCTATCGTGTGCAACGCTCGACCACATCAGCACACAGAACTGTGACGCACTTCCACGCAGTTCGCAGCTAGAGGTGTGCGCCGTGTCGGTTTCGACCGGCGGCGGCGTGGGGGTCGTTCTGAGTCAGCGGCGGCGGCGCAAGGCCATTTTTCGTCGGCGGCGGCGGCGTGGAAACCAAAACCACAAGTCCTAAAAGTTATTTCACTGCAGCCTCTTTGCAAAACTGGCTGAAATTCAGGACTTTTAACACTATATAAGGGCTAAGAAAACAGCATATAGATATATTGAAGGTTAGAGAACTGGAAAACATTTCGTAAATGTTTTGTTTTTCAGCCTAAATACTGAAAATTAAAGAAATATAGGGGGGGGGGGGGGCTTATCTCAAGTCACGTACAGTGTGTAGTAGTAATTTCTGACGTTTCACGTACCGAGACCACGATATGAACATGAGGCACGCCGCAGCTGCACTGCTCCAGAAGTTCCGACCACCTGGGGTTCTTTGACGTCCACTGCTGGCATCGCATGCATACACGGGCCTCTTGCATTTAGCGTCCGTCAAAATGCGAGCACCGCGGGTAGGATCGAACAAGCGTCTGTGGGGTCAGCATATCAGAGCACCGTGCCGAGGTGGCTGCGCATAGTGAAGCGTGGTTCTTATCCTATTCGAAATTATCTTCCTGAAAAATGGTGAAAGAAGGCTGATCTGTCTGTAGAATTGGTGGTCGCGAAAGGTGCAACACTTCTTTCGTTCAGTTCGCGCGATGGTGAAGACCTTCCGTGCCTGTGCATGATGGGAAAATAGCGGGAGAAGAAGAGGGGGCGGGGGAGGGTTGTTATGCGCCCAATTGGCTATAATCTTGATGATTTTTAGTGATGTCCTTAAGAGGGAACCAGCGAAAACACAAAGACAGCAAAAGGATAACAACCAGACATGACAAGCGCTGGACTTACAACTAAATGTTTATATATATATATATTTGGCTTCACAAATTTTACGTACAATCTTATTTATTCCTTTGCCAATGACGCTCACTGATTTGAAATCAGAGGCGCAGCCACAGCCTTTGCAGTGTAGACTGCAGAGGTTAAATTTCGGTAGTGCACCGAATTCCCTTGTCATCCGTCCGTGTCTACGTCGGCCACACGGGCCGAAGGAGATGCTTGAATGACAGACTGTGTGAACACCGAAATCTACTCCCCACAGGCACTGGTGGAAACTAATTACCTCTGCATTGCAAAAGCTTGGGCCCCTGATTTCAAATCAGTGAATGTCATTGGCAAAGGAAGCAATATAAGACTGAACGTGACATTTGTGAAGCCTTTCGAAATAATAAAAAAAAAACATGGTAAAATTTTGTGAGTGACCGCTCAGTTTTCCTTACAGATACACAATTCGCGTTTCTAGATAGTAGGTGCACGTGGCGTTGATATTTTGGTGTTGCGTGAAAATGGGCTGTTTTTCACCACTTTGCCACGTTTCTTGGCTTTGTACTTTTAGTTGTGCAACTGTGACACGGCTCAGATAGCCTACAAGAGTATGACGTTGAGCATGTTGGTATTGCATAACTGATCACGTGGCGCACAATTCGACACAGGACAAGAGAAGGGACGAAGACGAGCGCTCGTCTTCGTCGCTTCTCGCGCGTCAAATTTTGCATTACATGACAGGGGCGTAGCCAAGGGGAGGGGGGGGGGTTCAACCCCCCTCCCCGAAAATTTTCAATCTTGCTTGCGTTTGTATGTGTGCGTACACGCACACATACAAACGCACGAACATACATAAAATATGGTTGAACCCCCCCCCCCCACCCCGAAAAAAATTTTTGGCTACGCCCCTGCTACATGACCAGTCAGGTAGCCTATTTGCGCATGCGCTGCTGGTTCTTGTGTGTGGCCCTAATGGTCCCCTTTAGCGGGAGATGACGTAATTTTTATGATTATGGGGTGCAACAATGTACAAACCAACTTGTAAGCACGGCTCGTATCGCCGTTCCAATAGCACAGTGGCTAAGGTGTTAGACTCGTAAACGCAAGGGTGGTGGTTCGAATCCCGGTGCGGGCATCGTAACCAAAAACGCAAGGCTATAACCCTCGGAATTCTTGATGGATGCGATTGTGGGAAGAAGGTAGGTTCCTGGAATAAAGGACCCTCCCACTTAGATGTAGTGACCCTCATCTTTATTTCATTCATTCGATTCTTTTTAAGTTTCGTCGCAAATTATCATGCAACGTATATCTTGCTCGTTGTTTGCTAGTACCCTCACCGAATTGGTGGCGAAACGCGTGGGCGTCAGCTTCCAATGCGGGAGGTGCCGGGTTCGATCCCCGGTGCCGGCCGCCCACCCAGCGGTTGCAAATGGGTACAGCCGGGCTTCGTAGTGGTCTTACAGTGCCACTGTGGTGCGGAGCTTAAGACGCCTGGAGGATCCCCAACCCGCTGCACGGGCTCAAGGGTAGCTGCCCGTGCACGAACCGGGGGTCCTTCTTTTTTATGACATGTTCAGTTCGAAAAAATAGAAAAAAGAAACAACCACGACACTTTTTTAGCCGTTTAAGGGACGGTAAGTACCTTATTGTAGGGCATGCTTACAAATCCAGTGGTGGCTGTGGAAATGCGGGCCCCTGCACATGAATGATGTCATCATGCTACGCTCTGCATTTCCGGCAGTGCGAAACGAACCAATACTTCTTGATCCGCAAAGTGGGTTTCAGCCACGGCAGCCGCATCACTGCGTCAAACCGCTCTGTTTTTTTTTTTGTTTGTTTTTCTGACGATGCCATAAGCGGGATTCGAACCAGCGCCCCTTCGCTTGTGAGCCGAACGCTTTACCGTCTCGGCTACAACAACGGCACAGGAAGCGGTGCTTAGAAGTTGCACTGCACATTATCGCACTCACACTTGTAGCGCACAAATGTCGCTCAATCTATAGTAACGCATACGTCAAAATGAAATACGGTGCTGGCCTGTCCATGCTCGGGCAAATGCACAGCTTCACAAGTAAGTTCTGGTGTCATTTGTGAAAAGAAATGTAAGGCTGTAGCCTCCAGGCATTTTCATTTCTAGGTTTTTAAATCTTTCGTCGAATTCTGATGGAACAGATCTTGTGGGAGTTTTTAACCTAAAGTGTAAGCCTAGAACGTTTGGAAATCTCGAATTCCTGGATTTTTGAAAGTTTCATCATATTTTGAAGAAATCGAGTTTAAAGTAGAATTACCTCGCAGCTGTCTAGCTGGTTCGTAGCGAAGCAATTCTGCAGTGTGAACCAAGAAGGACTAGATCAGACACATGAGAACAGGAGAAGCGCTCGCTATAACTGAGCTGTATAGTTTGATAGAGTTGACGCTTGTGCAAGTTGGTGTGGATCCATTGCAAAATGTTAACAGGGCATAGAAGGTTTGGAAAGGGACGGGACCAAGAGAGACAAAGAGCGCTGGTTGCCTTTCTTTGTCCCGTCCATTTTCGAATTTATATATGCACGGTTAATATTTTGCAATGGTTCGCCTGTTGCGGCTTGCTGAATAGGCCGATCTCACCAAATGATCTGCGCATGCGCGAGTTTCCGACAGCGGCACTGCCGCCATTTTTGTTGGAGTACTCTAAGCCACATAGAGTTTCCTAAAATTAACTACAGGGGACTCTGGCGCTGCGATCGTTCAGATAGTTCAGCCACCATGGGAATGATGGGTAGTAGACGGATTTGCCTAATCTTCGTGCTTACGGCTTCGAACGCAGTTGTGGCTTTGTTTATATCTGTGTTTTGGCGTTCGTTTCGGATAAAAGAATGGACTCTTGTGAACTTCGTGACCAGATTTGGATTGGTGAGCCTAAAAAAATGTTAAAGTGCTGAAGTGGGACTGCTGACTTTTGCGGAACTTCGTTTTGCGACAAAGCGGATGCAGGAGACGCGGAGCCAAACGGAGCCGATAGTACGAAGTTTAGACAAATCCGTGTACTACCCATCATTATGGTGGCTACTAGCCACCATACCATCATTCCCATGCTGGCTGAAGCGCCATGCGTTGCAGCTCCCATAGGATGGATGGATGGATGGATGCTATGAGCGTCCCCTTTATAACGGGGCGGTGACAAGTGTGCCAGCAGGCTCGAAAAAAAAAAACCTTTATTCTTTTTTTTTAGCGTTGGCCTAGTGTCTTTACTTCAATTAAAACTATTTTACTCCAGAAAAAAAAAACCTTAAGTTTTCAGCTCCGTTCTGTGCCCTTTACGGCAGAATGTCCTTATTTTTTTCCCATTATTTATTTTTGTCCTTTCTCTCTAGTTTTCTGCCACCAATACTCTAACCGTCTCTTACTTATTTCAATCGCGGGTGTGTTCAGCTTTCCATTGTCTCTAAAACCCAAGGCGTCATGTAGGCTCGTGCCCAAACGTACACCCGGGTGGATGTCTCCACATTCAATCAGAACATGCTCCGTCGTTTCCTGATCTTCCCCGCAGCACGTGCATTGTTCCTCTTCTTTACTGAATCTCGCTTTATAACTACGCGTTCTAAGGCAAGCCGATCTCGCTTCAAACAGTAAAGCGCTTCCCATTGAATTGTCGTAAAATGCCTCCCTCCTTATTTCATTTTTACCCTTTCGGTAGTTACTCAAAGCCGGTTTTTTCTCCATAGCTGCCATCCAGTAAATCCTCTCCGCCTCTCTGACTTTTCGCTTAACGCTCTTTGTTGACATACTGCTTACACTACCAGCCGTATATTTACTAGTGAGCCTCCTAGTTCTTTTTCTCCACTGTGTGTCCACGCTCTTCCTATACAAGTAACGGAACACCTTCTCTGCCCATCTACTCTCCTTCATATTCCTTAGCCTTTCTTCGAACCTTATTTTGCTCTGAGCCTCCCTCGCCTCAAAACCTGCCCATCCCATATCGCCCTTTACAGCCTCATTTGTCGTCTTCCCGTGAGCACCCAACGCGAGGCGTCCCACAGTCCTTTGATTTATATCCATTCCCGATTGCGCCTCTGCCCTCATGCACACCACTGAGTTCCCAAAAGTAAGCCCCGGAACCATTACACCTTTGCACAGACCTCGAAGCACCTCGTACCTATTGTATCCCCACAATGCTCTGTGCTTCATTATTGCAGCATTCCTCTTTCCTTTTGCTGCTGAGGCTTTTTCCTGTACCTCCATGTACCTGTCACCCTCATTTATCCATACTCCTAGGTACTTGTATTCGCTCACCCTCGGTATTTCTTGGCCCTGTATTGACACCGCCTGATCACAAGGGTCATTGAATACCATCAATCCACATTTTGTTACACTAAATCCTAGTCCTAGAGCTTCCCCTTCCCTTCCGCATATATCCGCCAGCTGCTGTATATCCTCTCGACTGTCAGCAAATAAGACAATATCGTCAGCATAAAATAATCCTGGAAGCTTCTGCTCAACCATCACGCCGCCCTGTTTGTGTGACAGATTAAAACCAAAGTTGCTACCTTCTAGCGCTTTTTCCATATTCACCATGTACAGCATGAATAACAGCGGGGACAAAGGACATCCCTGTCTCAGCCCCTTGCTAATCTCAACGTTCTCTTTGCTACTCATTCCTTCCCATTCTATGCAAACTGTATTTTCTCGGTATATCTCCCTCAAAAGCTGTATACAGTCGTCGCCTATGCCCATTCCTTTCAATATATCCCACAAAATTTCCTGATTAACGTTGTCGTACGCCCCAGTGATGTCTAGAAAAGCCATATACAAGGGCCTATTTTCTATTTTAGATATTTCTATGCACTGAGTGAGAACAAACAGGTTATCGTCTAACCGCTTGTCGACTCGAAATCCATTCTGGAGTTGTCCCAAAATATCGTTGTGTTCTGCCCACTTTTCTATTTTCATTTTTACTGCCTGCATCGCCAACCTGTATAGTACCAATGTAATGGTTAGTGGTCTATACGAGCGAATGTTATCCTTTTCTCCCTTGCCTTTATAGATTAAGTTCATTCTACCTTTTCGCCAACTATCCGGTATTTGCCTGTCCTTTAAGCATTTTTCTACAGCTTTCAGCAGTGCTTCTTTAGTGCTATTTCCTAGTTCGTTAATGAGGCTAACGGGAATCCCATCTAAACCCGCGGCAGTGCGCTTTGGAATTTTTGCTTCAGCCTTTTTCCAATTTAAATTCTCCAGCACTAGCTCTTCCTCGGTTGCTCTCTCCGTCACACTTTTACTCTCCGGGGACACTAGCGCCAGAGTTCCCTCTAGTAAGTATTGTAGGAAACTCTATGCTCTAAGCATTGCTGGCGCGGCTGCCAGCTTCGTGCAGCAGGTATATTGCCGTTTGGTATGAATCCTCGGCACGGAAGACAAGTGAACGCTGTGTCCAGGCCCGTAGCGAGGGGGGGGGGGCAGGAGCCAGGGGCAGGAGTGACCGCGGGCTTAAACCCTCTCACTCCCAAAGAACATGATTTTAGAAAGCCAGAATTGTGCAGTTTTGACATATTTGATTCCATTGCACGTAAATAATTATAGCCAGTCTATATGGGCAGGGGAATCCTCAGTCGTCTGGCGCGGCGCCGACCGGGCCAGACGGGTGAGGATTCCGAAGATTGGGACCGACTTCGGCTTCTCAACGCTCAGAACATGCAGACCCAGGTGAGGGCGGAAGTGTTTCGGTATCTAGATGACCCGAGAAGAGATATCGCCACGCTGTAGAGCTATCCGGCTATGACGGCGGTATTTATTCACTCCAACACGGTGTGCTCGTATGCAGCGGTAGAGAGACTTTCAGGGTCATAAGGGGGGGGGGGGGAGTTTTTCATGCTTTAACTTTTCGAGTGACACTAAAATACTTGCACGCCTTCACATCGACCACCAGTTGCCAAAGTTAGCCGTTCTACACACAAGCACCCCCCGAAAAATATTCTTGGGTTCGGCCCTGGTGTGGGGGCTTTCTTCAATAAACATTTAGTTGTAAGTCCAGCGCTTGTGTTGCACTCCTTCGCTGTCTTCGTTTTTTTTTTTTTTTTTTTTTTGGTTTCCTCTTCCGAATTATGAACCAACTCGCCCAGCACGCTACGTCAGTGATGTCCTGTTTCAAGCACGCTTGTGACATATCGTCACCTAGATATGATAGTTGAATTTAGTTCGAGATAGAAAACGGACGAAGGAAAGGCAGGATATAACTCCGTTTGATATCCTGGCGTGGAGCATCGCACGAAATGCAGGAGAAAGCGGAAGAAACACAAGACATATTATACACCCACACTTTAGGGTTTTGTCCGCATTGTCCTGTTGTATGCGTTACTTCACACGAACGTTTTAGTGATCGCCATCTCGTCCAACTGTTGACCTTGCCGGAACCAGCCACGCTTGGGGATCGTTTCTGTTCTGTAACAATATGTTGGGCATTTAGTCTATTGTCATTTTTCCTTTCTTATCTTCATGAAAGGCTTAATGTTCTAGTTTCTTAACTGACTTTTTCTAAATATATACCCTAAGCAACTCTTGCTTATTTAGGACTGCTGAGCAATATAAGCGATTGCTTCCATCCGCATCGAATCTTTGTACAATAAGTTAACCCCGCCCGTCTCCATATACCCCCGCCCTTCCCCTTCGACCTGACCCTGTTCCTCGACTCGCTTTCACAGTCATATTTATTGTTATTCCAATACCGAATTTTTATTACTCTTCAAAGCCCGCCTCATATAACTACACTTTGTTTGAGAGGGATGTAGATCGTCAGCCAGAATATGTTGACAGTCCTCGCCAAAAACCACCGTTGGCGCTGTCACTGACCCGGATTCGCTTAAATACTGTGAGCTCGAAAGTTACTTGACATTCCCGTTTACCTTGAACCCAATACTACATTTCGACATTATTGGGAGCACTTCACAACTTTTCGTGGTCCAGTGATTTAACTTGAAGCGGCAGGCGAATCAATTGAGGTGTGTTTCGTACACCTAGTGGGCAGAATTAAGAAAGAACCGAGCCTTTACTGGTGGCATAAGGTGCCAAACAAAGTTAGATTTACTGAAAAAATATTTAATCGTACTTAAATGGGGCGCCGATCGCGCCGAGAGAACACATCGGCGGCGGCGCGCCGACGTCTCGGCGCACACCTCTATTCGCAGCCCAGACGGAACAAGTACGAACCATACAAAACTTTCAATGCGTGCGCCGCGGCTACGGACTCGCGAGCAGCCACCGAAAAGTAATCTGCTGACGCAAGCGCGAGAAATGGCGACTATGACGTCATCATAACTTGTATCGGCTGCAGCGTGGTGGCGTCGGAGAAATAGGGGTCACCTTCGACTCACTTTCAAGCATGCTTTCAAGCAACGTTTCTAGAACTACTTCAGTTTGAAAACTCGGCCGGGCTACACAGCGGCAAAAGGACAAACAAATGACCGCGGCACTTTTGGGCTCAGCATGATCAGGCAGAATAAAAGGCTGCCAGACAAATCACAATTAATGACACAAGTTAATCACAAGTGTTGCTTGCTATGCCATACTAAACTTGAGAAAACCCGCGAAAACAGAAGCAAACATTAAGTTAGGGCAATTATGATGCTTCATCCTTTTTTCTTTGTACTTTGCTGAGAGCTTGGTGCATGTGATGGCTGTTTTGGTTGTTTCAGGCCAGTGTTCTTTTCAAGTAAATGTCAGTTGTAAGTTCAGCGTGGTGCTGTGATTCCTTTCTTCGTGTGTGCGTCTTTCTCGCTGGTTTTCTCAAGTATCATTGATGAGCGATTCACGAATGCCAGGATCGAAATGCCTCGTTTCTCCTGAAAATCTTCAGAGGTTGATGTGTAATTATTGTAAATACTGAAGTAACCCGCAAACATTTCAATTAAACACGTGATTTATGCACATTTTTGACATGCACTATTGTACTCTATAAATGTACGTGTACCACATATCACTTTCAGTAATTGCTTTTAATGACAGTTTTCAGCTAATTCCGAAGCACCGAGTTTGGGAAAGCTGATTTATTGACAGCAGGGGCTTGGCGAGAAGTTAAGTTTCCGGGGGGAGGGTGGGCATAGAAATACCGAACGCACCCATATGTCTACGCCGCTGATTACAGTCAAGGTACATGTGAGTAATAATTGCGGGAAATGTTTATTCATTGGTTTATGGGGTTTAGCATCCCAAAGCTACTCAGGCTATATGAAAGATGCCGTAGTGGAGGGCTCCGATAATTTAATTCGAGAACCTTGGGTTGCTTAGCGGGCACCGGAATAGCACAGTACACGGGCACCTAGCATTTCACCTCTATCGAAATGCGAAGGCCGCAAGCGACCAGGATCGAACCTGCGTCTTTCGGGTCAGCAGCCGAACAGCTTTAAACACCAGGAGCATAGCCAGAAATTTTTTTCGGGAAGAGGGGGGGGGGAGATGTTCAATCATACTTTACGTATGTTTGTGCGTGCACACAAGCAAAACTGGAAATTTTCGGGGTTCTGAACCCCCCCCCCCCTGGCTACGCCAGTATTAACCACTGTTATCTCGGTGACTTCATTGAAGCGAAAGGTTATTTGAAAGGGTGTCGTTTCAAAACAGTAAAAATACAATTAAGCTGGAACATGACGGTTGCAATTTTAATGTTTAATGCTTTCAAGAAAATAAAATTGTTTAAAAAGAAAAGCTGTAAGTGCACGAAAATTTCAAAAGCATTTTTATGAAGGATTAAATCATACGCAACATTCGGCACTTAAGTGCGAATTATGTCGTGTAAGCTGAGGACAGAATCGTACATGTTAAGGCCATCTGCGATCTCAGCTAGTCGCGGCCGATATAAACGGAGTTCATATCAAGTGCGACTGGCTCCTTTCCGCAACTTGCACGAGTGAGTCAGTCATGACCGACAGATTTGATCCTGGTCAAGCTTTATTGCGATCAAATTTAATCGAGTGACACACCGATAACTTTCTGTATCACGAGCTTGCCAGACTGAAATTCTACAAGCGCGCCCTACAATTACGGTGGCTACTACACTGCTTTATATGACATGAATAACAACAGCGGAATAATGTGCAGCGGCCTTTCGCTGTATTCTTTCCGTTCCTTGGGCACTACACATAATCAAAATCCGAGTTGCAATAAAACCTGTAATTGGGCAAGGTGAAGGCTGTCAGAGGAAAGACAGCACGAAAATATTCTCTCGTGAGCCTCCGACGAAATTATGCAATGACCTATTTGTTTCTAAATACCTATGAGAACATTTACAGAGTCTTCTGGTAGCCAGGCAAAAAAGGTTTGTGAAATCAACTTCACTGGTATTTCAATATTGCACTTAGCCATTGAGCAACGCTAATGTCTGTAGCAATGAACATGAAGAGAGCAGCAGCGACGGCCGTGCTCACGGTGCCTGCTGTCATTCGCGTAACACAGAACATGTGCAGACCCAGTCTCAAATAACGTTGCTGACAATCATGCTATTTAACACTATTACATAAATGAAAAATAAGTCGTTTTCGCAACTCTATTGATAAACAATTCAATATTTGCGCTGACAGCCACAGCTGTCCGCCGCCCGTAATCGCGCTTCGCCGTCTGCTACGTAGAGCCTGTTGCTGCAGTAGCGCCACCTGCACCGGAAGTCGGTTGCGCGCCGCTTTCAGAGTACGGCGGAGGCGGGGAGTTTGGCAACTGAAACAGGTTCTATAAACGTTGCTTTCAAGGGTGTCAATGTCACGCAAACTTCAAAATTCATATAAAATACCTTCGAAGCTATATTCGATGTTGATATTTTGCAGATATACACATGCTCACGGGAATCGATCTCACAGGCTATTTCGGCTGCGAAATTTTGTGTAGTACCCCTTTAAGCGTGTCACCACTGCTGCCGTTACACCTACGTAACCTTATTCTCTAGAGCATTTTTTTCCGAAATAGTAAGCCAACTAAGGCATCCGAAATACTTTCGGATAGTTTGAGTTTTTCGATTTCTTGAAGTTTCCTGCCATTTTGATCACGTAAGTTCAAGTAGGTTTGTGCAAGTTTCTGCCGTGCACTAGACGACGAGCGTTTAGTGCTGCTACCACGTGCACGTGGGTCTCTCGCTACCCGTAAACACCCGATGTGCAGATGCAGCTTCCGAAGGCTTTGTTATATGCAAAATGCAATGCAAATTTGCGTGTCTAACTAAATAAATTAGTTGCTAATAGGGGTAAAACTGGCACGGGTTGCATTCGGAACGTTAACATGTCCTTCACGGAACCCAGTTTGAGAACCCATGGATGTATGTGTGGTGGCTGAGTGGCTAAATGCATTGGCGCGATGGAGCGAGGGGTCGCAGGTTCGAATGTCCAGTCCCACTAGAACCGAAGATTTTTTATGATGTGTTTATTTACATCTACTTCGAATTTACGCTTACGGATGTTGATTTTTTGCTGACAACCAACGACGCCGACACCTGAATTTCTGCAAAACAAGCTCTTTGATGCGACCACATTAAAATGTAAGCCTTCTTGGTCATAAGAGCCAGCTGGTAAAGGTCAACGCGCACTCTTGACTCGACTGCGCCACAAAAACCGATGGCACATGCTACTTGACCTGCACGCCGTTGTCGCTATTGAAGCGACTGTCAGTCCACATTATTATGCGTTTTGTGTGTAGTGCTTATTGGTTTCTCTGTTAAACTCAAAAGAAGTGCAAAGAACTCGTTCGCTTGTCTGCGAGACGTAGTGCCGCAGTGGCTGTCGCCTAGTTTTAAGCTGTACAGTGAAAGAAAAAATGGAAATTGCGGTTTTCTTGGGTACAGCGCGAAAGAAACAGATAAGCACTACACACCAATAGCAAGGAATAAACAGTCCATTTGGGTATTTAAGATGACTTGCAATTTTTCCTGTCATATTCTGCTACGCCACGCCTTTTTCCAAAGCACATCACTTAAACTTCCGGCCTCACGTAACACATCTGCCACATTTCCTGCACGCCCGGTGCGCTCAGTTTTGGTATCGCCTAGATCGTAGCCATGAATTTCGATGATTATTATCTCAAATTACGTGTGTTTTCTTGTTGCAATTTTTAAAAAATGGGTGTGCCATAAATTGTCAGGCCCTACAACTCTTCCATATAAACAACAGCTCTCAAGTTATTAATTAAAAAGGTAATTGACAAGCTATTGTTAATTACTCAGTCATTTGAATGTATAACTTTATGTGTGGCTCAGTTTTTCCA
This sequence comes from Rhipicephalus sanguineus, assembly GCF_013339695.2. NCBI lineage: Eukaryota > Metazoa > Arthropoda > Arachnida > Ixodida > Ixodidae > Rhipicephalus > Rhipicephalus sanguineus. The sequence continues at coordinate 41,672,309 of NC_051185.1, forward strand.
CCTCGGTGTAGAGTTCATATGTGAAGATGACAGGGGCCTGACTGTCATGGCATTTTTATAAAAAGTCTAAAAAATTTTCTAAAAAAAAAGCAACACCCTGCATATAGAGTGCTGAAAACTTACTGTAAAGGTTAAAATATGTTGATGTGCTGGAGTAAGTATAAATAATATCTGGGGTTTTACGTGCAAAAACCACGATATGATTATGAGGCGCACCCTAGTGGAGGGCTTAGGAAATTTCTACCATCTGGTGCTCTTTAACGTGCACTGACATCGCAGAGTACGTAGGCCTCTAGCATTTCGCCTCCATCGAAATGCGATCGCAGCGGCCGGGATCAAAGCCGCGAACTTCGGGTCAGCCGTCCAGCACTGTAACCGCTACACCCCCGTGGTGGATATGGAGTAAGCATTCAGTTTTTCATATTTATTAACACTGATTACCAATAAGTAAATCATTGCCATACTAAACATATTACTACACAAATACTCCCAATAGACAGAAAAAAATGTTCAACCATTATAATCTTTTGTTTGATCAGAAAAGCTGTTTCGGCTTCTGTGCTAGTGAAATCTCAGTCTACAACAGTCAAGTGCTTTCAACTACAGGTAGCAGGTATTTTAGCTGCAGTGCAAAAGCATTCATAAGAGTGAAATACAATGCCTTATGTTCATCATAAATTTTATTGCACACTAAAAATATTTCATTAAAGGTTCACCGAGGATCTGCTCCACTTCAAGGATGACGTCTTGGCATAGGCTTTCCACTTCTGTGCTCTCATCTGAACAGGAGGAAAAGGCAAAGATAAGTTATCTGTATAACTTTAGCTCCTGACCCTCAAAAAATTATGCGCATCTGCATAGGCTGTTACGTACAATATCAGCAAGTGCAAACAGTGACGGGAGCGACCATGGCTACAAACTGATAGGCCCAGAAAGTAGGCTCGTGCGAATAGTAAATTTTAGGTTCGAAGCGAATTCGAAGTGAACAGCGATTTGGTTGAATAATTTCGAATCGAATTCGAATAGTATATATCACATAGTATTATAAAGAAAAATGAGCACATTTGTCATGACCCAACTAACCTGCACAATACTTCTTTTAAATTGAAACAAGGCATGTGCAAATGTCATTATCCTTGGCTCAAAGGAAGTGGAAGCAACTTTGAATAGCACTAGCAAGATTTCACTTTTGGTAGAATGCAAGTGATAACCTGTAAAACAGGGGGTCTTAAACACGTGGCCTGCCGGCCGCATGCGGCCTGCAGAGCTCTCTCTTGCGGCCCACAGCCCACACATGGCGGTCTTCATCCCATATTTTCTTCATTTTCTTCATAATTATGTTCATGACCTACAGAGGCATGACTGGTCTAAAGCATTCTTGTCGTGAGGCGCCCCCTGCGGTCACCATGTGTTGAGACATAACCGTGAAACAACAACTCTGTATTGCAGAATCGGCGTCCAGATTTTAGGCATTTTTGGCGTCGAATCGCGTAGAATCCCCTTAAGAAATGACGCATATATAACATATGGGAAAGGTCTTTCACATGGCAACTTTAGCCGACTTTCTATACAAAGCAAGGTGTGTGACCGGGCTAGTTGGTATTCTGTACAAAGTACCCCACCTCCCCCCCCATGCTTCCACCTTTTTCACTATCCCGGCCCTTGCGGTACTAAATGTCATGCCTGCGGCCTGCTAGCTGGGGTGAGTTTGAGACCCCTGCTGTAAGATATGTTACATTTTAAAATTTGCTATACTTAGAGCATATAAACCGGTATAACAAGCTTTTAAACTTAAAAAAGGATGAATCGATGTGAGGGTACTATGTTGACTTAACCTTTAAGTGGGGGCTTCACAGCAGTGCAGATTTTTCCTGGAAAGGTGTATTCACGGTAAAGCACCTCTCCACTGCAGTGAAGCCACCTTTACAGGTGGGGTTACATGCGGACTAATATACACCTATTAGTTCATTTCGAATACTTCGAAATTTCCAAGAATTTAAACTCGAATTGAAGTGAACTCGAGTACTGAAATATTCTTTTGAATATTCGAAGTGCTCGAATATTCGCACAAGCCTACCAAAAACGTTTGGCTTGTGGGATTAGCACAATGACTTATGCATTATTCAAATATGGTAGACTTCCATAAATTTGACTCCACATAGTTTGGTCTTATGGTTCACCTCATGTTAACAAAAGGCCACAGCTGGTGCCCCATACATTTCTATGGTACCAAAGATAATTTCCTGAAATTGCCCTTTGCTGGATAATTCGAACTCTGCTGGCCATCCTACGCACTCCTCACCACAATGGTGACCACTGTAATGCTTGCAATAGCAGTCGTATCAGACTTCATGGCACCTAGGGTACAGCGAATGTGTTGAACCTGCTGCTATCGAAACAGTCTTTCTTTGGCCTTTCCTGGGAATACTTTATAGCAAAAACCGGTACTACCTCTCAATTAATTACTATAGCATTTATCCAATTGTAACACATTATTATTCCTTTTTTTCCCCCCACAAAAGCTTGTTGAAGAATTCCTCCGGCCTTGCGATCTACTACGAAACCAGAACTGCATTCACAACGGCTTAGTCAGAGCCGGCACCACTGCCATCACAAAATGGCGAGCGTGAAATGCGAGCTCACACAGCATGACATTGATGATGCACTAATTTCTGCCCGACTAAGAGCCCACTTTCAGGAGATAAGTGGTTGTTGAGCTACAGTCGAACCCGACTATATCGAACCCATTTACATCGAATTATCCTGTATATTGAACAACTTCTGAACACGGTATAGTTACAGTGTGAATATATAGCAAAAATTACGGTTACATCGAACAACAATAGCAGCGACTCCCGATACATCGAATGTCAAGCGGGGCAAAGGTGCCCCCGGAAGTTGGCTTTCCCTCGTAGCGGCAGGGAAACTGGCGCTTTTCCCCACCGCTCACTCCAAATGTGGTTTAACCCGGCGGCGCATGACCCGCTCTCCCTACCGTGACTGCGCCGCGTCAGTCGAGCCGCCATCACCCCCCTGCAAAAAATGATCCTGACCCGCCCGCAGTGCTTGCCGAGACAGCCAATCAGGGCCTCTTGTACTCTCGTCGTGCGAGTTATTTCCCTGCATTTCTCGTTCGTTGTGCTTCGTACTGTGCGCCTGTGCCGTGATGGCTAGTGTGAAGCGGCAGAATTTGCCTTTCGCCGTGAAGCTCGAAATTATAAATCGAGTCAAACGTGGTGAGAAGAAGTCGGACATTGCGGCAGCGTACAAGATTCCGAGGAGCACTCTCAGCACGATCTTGAAGAATAAGGCGGAGATTAGGGATAAAGCGGACAAAAGACCCGGTGCCCGTGGTGCCCGACGCGTATGCACGGCCATGTATGAAATGTCGAGACAGCCGTGTACAAGTGGTTCGTCAACGTTCAGTCGCGCAACCTCCCCGTGTCAGGCTCCATGATCGAACAAAAAACAAAGGACACGGCTTTTCTCCTTGGCAGGGAGGCTTTTCAAGGTGGCTCCGGTTGGCTACAGCGGTTCAAAGAAAGGCACGAGATTGTCGGCAAAGCGGTTACTGGCAAAAGCTGAGCTGTGGACTTCGACAGTGTGAACAAATGGATGCAAGAAAACTGGCCCGACATTACAGCAAGATATGAACCCCGGGTTATCTTCAATGCCGACGAAAAGAAGCTAGCTTCGTCAATAAAGTGCTTTTATGAATGGTATGTGAATTTATGACATCCAATTCTTTAGCAGGCTTACCGTATTGGCACGTAAATAACGTGACCGCAAATATAACGCGAGGGGGGTACTATCGGCCTGGATGAAAAAAAAAAAAAGTTTATTACGATTATAACGCGAAGTGATGCAACTGTAAACAGCAGTCAAAAAGTGGTCGCGCGCAGGGCTTTATTTACATTTACATCCGTCGGAAATGCTAGAACCACTAGCTCGCCCGATTACTCTTCCTCACTGCTCGAGTCCTTGTCGCTGTCGGCAAAAACCGCGTCGTCGTCCGTGCCGTCCAGGCTGTTCGAGAGGCAGCACTTCAGGAATGCCCGTGACACTATTGCCGACGGCAGGGCCTCCCAAGCATTATGAATCCATTGAGCGACCTCGCTCACTGACGCTCGCTTCATGCGGCCCGATGGAGTCAGTTGGCGATTGCTAGCCTCCAGCCACTGCTCGTATTCCCGTCGTACGAGATCCTTGAAGGGCTTGTTTATGCAGACATTCAGTGGCTGGAGCTGCGAAGTCATTCCTCCGGGAATGACAACAAGGTCGGTGTTAGACTTGCGGAGCGCTTCTTTGACCTCATCGGTCAAGTGGCCTCTAAATGCGTCTAGCGCAAGCATAGCTGGAGTGTTGAGGAGCGCACCCGGACGTCTTCCCCACACAACACGGATCCACTCTTTCATCATGGTACTGTCCATCCAGCCCTTCTCGTTGCACCTGACGTACATCCGGGGCGGGAATGTCTTGTTCTTTGGGAGAGTCTTTCTTTTAAATATGAGAAAAGGCGGCAGCTTGCGCCCGTCCGCCGTGCACGCCAGCATCACCGTCACCCGAGTCTTCTCATTGCCCGTTGTGCGGACGCGTACCTCCTTGGTGCCAAGTTCGTCAATCACGTAGCCAGCCGGAATGTCCAAAAAGATTGGAGTCTCATCCGCGTTTCCGATCTGGCCTACGGGGTACTGCTTCTCCCTCCTCATCTTAATTACATACCGCTGAAACTCAATTAGCTTCTCTTCGTACTCGGCCGGAAGCTTCTGGCAAATCGAAGTCCTTCGGCGAAGCGAGAATCCCGCACGATGCGTGAACTTCTGCACCCACGAGCGACTGGCCTTAAAGGTGTCACGGGGCACGCCGGCCTCACGTGCAAGCTCCCTTGCCTTAATCTGGACGAGTTCGGCATTGACAGGCAGAAAATGGCCGCGACGTTGGCGCACGAATACTGCCAGGTCCTCTTCGATTTTCGGGAAGCGGCCGGTCTTGGGCCCACGGAACGCCTTGCGAGTTGGTGCAGCTTGGAAGATGCGGTCACGGCACTTCCTCCAACCTCGAATGGTTGACTCCGTCACTCCGAGATGCCGCGCCGCACCCGAATTGCCCCTCTCTTCGGCCAGCAGGATCGCCTGTTTTTTAAACGCGGCAGTATATTGATTCCGCTTGTTCATTATGACAGGCAATGCGGAAGAAAGTGCGTTCCGAACACAGCGACGAGCGAGCTGCGAGCGCGAGGCGTAAGGAGGCGAAGTTATTCCAAAATGATTGTTATCCACGTGTTGCCACTGTGGCTCCCATGGCGCTAGCAGCGCTAGCGGCACAATGCGATCGCCGCAGCATACCGTAGTGCCGCATGCGTCGACTGCGATACGCACGAGGTTTCTGTACTGAGCGGCGGTGTTCCGAGACGCCAGGCAGGCGTCGGCGACACGGTGCCTTCCCGCGCGCGGTCACCGGAGGCGCAAGTAGGAATAAAATGTGCTATATGGTGCGACGAACCGGCTAAGTCCCTGGAACGTGCGGCGCACGCTACAGGGACGAAGATTTTTAAACAAAAAAAAAAAAAACTCGAAAAAATTTCGCGCTAACCCGAATATAACGCGAGGCGCCTTTCGAACTCGCAAATTTTTGGAAAAAAACTCGCGTTATATTCGTGCAAATACGGTATATAAAATTATGCCCTATACCGAACTGACAAGCGTTTTTTTGTGAGTTCGATATATCCGGGTTTGACTGTAGTGGCAACAAGTCGAGCATTCTCGGCAACCCAGAGATCTGCAAGCATTGCAACACGGACGAGCAAAATGGTCAGCATAGCGTGGGCAACTGTTCAGTTTCTGACTTTTAAGGAGCCGTTTGAAAGATGCAATACGGGACATCAATTGCATTGTTGACAAACAACTACACATTTTGTTCTTCAGTTCTTCACAGCAATATACTACGTGGTGCCCACCAAGTGATGATGACGGATACTACGTAATTGGGCTTCATTGTGTGAAGACTTCGTCCACTGGTTTCATCTTTTTCTTGTTGCCAGAAGTGAAGACAGGCAATTTCTTTATTGCTAAAAAACAAGTTGCTCATTGGGTTCTTGCACAGCTAAGGCACTGAAACGTCATTCTTACATTACTTTTCTACTCTGAACCTTGTTTGATTCGAGGGACACGTTACGATCACAAACACAGCTGTACAGGTCAGTGGTCTGGTTTGTTATACTTCCATTCTTTTGTGCAATTGAACCCACCGGATGATTCAACCGATTTCATCGGTCCCTTCAAGGTCAAATGATAATAATAATTGCTGGGGTTTAATGTTCCAAAACAACGATACGATTATGAGGGACGCTGCAGTAGAGGGCTCCAGAAACTTCGACCACCTGGGATTCTTTTTAACGTGCACCTAAATCTAAGTACACAGGCCTCAAGCATTTCCGCCTCCATCGAAAATGCGGCCCCCACAGCCGGGATTCGATCCCGCGACCTTCAGGTCAGCAGTCAAGCACCATAACCATTAGACCACTGTGGCGAGTAGATTACTGGAAGTTGACTGTATATGTAATCAAGACGAAATATACACCAAAGCATTAATTAATTCTTAGTAAAGTGCATACTAATTAGCGTGAATGCTACGACATCTTTTTGCGTGATCTCAGCACTGTGTTGGCTTTTTGCTCTTGAAACAACATAATAAAGTAATACACATGTATATACCATGCCTCATCCTCAGATTATTAAATGCTTTCCACACTACTACAGTTCTTTTAAAGAAATTAGCCGCAACATTTTACTATCAACAAGCAGTGCTCCGTCCTGCGACTATGCAAATTGGGGGGGGGGGGGGGTGAAATATCAACCTCTTCATGATACGGCTCAAACAGAAAAAAAAAACTTTCTGCAAGGTAACGCAAGTGGTTCATACCTTCCATGAGCTCAGCCAGGAACGGAACAGCCTCAGGCAGGAAGGACAGGTAGTCGTCACCCAGCTTGCGCACCGCCTCGCGGAATGCCAGCAGCGTCGTGTAACGCACCTGCACAGCGTGGCAACGTGTGGAACATGTCACTTTCACGTAGCCCTTGCTGTTGCATTTAACCCTTTCGCTCCTGCTGACGAGTATAGTCGCCATGAGATTTTGTACCAAAATTACCGATGACGATTATACTTGTCATGAGCGAAGATTGCCCAACATGGAGCCAATGGTGACTATAGTTGTCATAGTTGTGCTTCTTGATGCTAGATGGCCCCACTGGTCCATGCTGTGCCATTTGTCTCGCGGCTGTCATTACACTGCCATGCGGTGCAGCCACCTTCGAGTGATCTTTTTTTTATGCAATTAGTGAAATAATGGAACCCCACTGAATTGAAAGAATGGCACTGTTTTACTCAGAAAAAGAAAGGTAGACAAATTGAGTGAAACATTTTTTCAGTAAGTTGGTACAATTTTCTTTTTTTTTTACGGTAGTGAAAGGGTTAAGGGGAAACACTATTCGTTAAAACTTTTTTTATTTCTGGATCAATTTTGATTAAATTTGCAGAGTTTATGCATATTTTTGTGCTGACTTCAAATATGCAATTACTTTTGTACTGTAAAATGTGGTGTTTAAAATATAAAATATTGCATGTGCGTTTTGGGGAGTAAGATATTTCCTAAGCTGAGAAAATTTCTAAGCAGATCAGCGTGCCGCAATACTAATACAGAATAAGAACTGTGTGCAGTAAAACAAAAATGGACGTTCTAAACACCTTTGAACGAATGTTACAGTATGTTGAACATTCGCAATCAATTTGCTGTCAAGCTGGGATTTCGCGAATGTTGTCATTTGTTGAACTTTTGTCAAATGGGTTTAGAACATCCATTGTTCAACTGCACACAGTTATGATTCCAAATTGCTGTGACGTGCTGTTTTATTTAGTAACTCTCTCAGTTTAGGAAATATCTTGCTCCCTGAAACACACATGAGATATCCTCTATTTAAAAAACTTTGTATTATACTAGAAAAATAACTGCATATTCGAAATCAGCTCACAAATATACATAAACTCAGTGAGTTTCATCAAAATTGTTCAAAAAATAAAAAAATGTTTTAAGTTTAAAGCAGTAGATAAGTGTGGGGTTCTGAATGACTGCAAAAGATGCTGGTGTTTTAGTAATCATCATCTGGCAGAAAACAAAGCCACCCTTCGTCCACAGAGAATACACTCATATTTTGCTAACTACGTTATCAGCAGCGTTAGTAGGTAAGTAGGTAGGTAGGTAGGTAGGTAGTAAACTTTAATCAATGTCAGGAAGAATCTTCATCCCATTTTTATGGGGGCAAGACTGCGGGCCGCTCCAACGTTGGGACGGTGTTAGTGAAAGGCAGAAATAGACTCCCAGCCCTTTGAACTAACTCTGCTCTGCCCCACACCACTACACTCAAACCTCATTATAACAAAGTCTCATTATAACAAAGTCGCGTTTGACACGAAAATAAGTTCGTTATATCCGAAAATTCGTTATAAATGCATATTCGTAGCACTCTATGTATCACAAGACTATTCCTCATTTACTTTGCTTTAATCTATAATTCGTTATATCTGCATTCGTTATATCAGGGTTTGAGTGTATATTCCGGAAAATAACATTGAGTGGTGCAAGTTATATTCATGAGCACATCACATCCATGATAGTAATAAAACAAGAAACCTGCATGCGTTACAAGCAAGTACAGTAAAAGCTCGTTAATTCGGATTTCTAGGGACCGGAGAAAGTGTCCGAATTAACCGAATGTCCGAATTATCGAATGGTCGAAATAAACACAATAAATGCAAGAGTTTTTTCAACATACCTTTACTTTACAACGTAATCGCGGATGCGTGTCTGTTTTCTAGCAGAAATTCGCGCGGACAAAATTTTTTTGAGCCCTTCAAGGTGCTCAGCAGCTCGCATGCTGTCTGCAGTGACAAAACAAAATTCTTCAAGAGCGATGAGGGCCTCCGCCGCTTCTTTCACAGTACGAGGCTCATGGTGTGGATGATCCTCATTAGGCTCTTCATTCTCGGATTTGTCGCCATGCATCACTTCCTTGACGATTTGCTCATCAGTCAGAGAGTCGGCAGTGGCAACGCCACCATCAATGCCGATATAATTCTCGAGTGTCACTGCATCCGGCATAACACTTCCGAAATCCTGCTTGTCATCGGCACCGTCGTTCGGCGACACTTCGGCCACTGCGGCATCGCTGGAGTCGGTTCGTATTGTTTGCCGACGTCATGGCACAGGAGCAACTTCTTGTTGGGAGAGCCTTTTTCAGGGCACGCAAAATTTCTACTTTGGTGGTGAAGTCCTTGGCATCGTACTTGGGCCGCTTCGCCGGCGTTGCCATCGGCGGAGAGTGCGTTCACACGAGAAGTCAGCACAAAAGCACCAGCAACGATCAAGGTAAAGGAGCCACAGTGAATCGTTTCTCGATAAAACGGCGTTCAACGATGCAGCACACCAACGAGAACAACGGCAACAAAGCAACAAAATGGCACCGCCAAACCCACACGCGAAGAAAAGGCGTTCAACCAGTTTCAAGTCAAGCCAAGTCGATAATTGATGTCCATGGCGATGCTGCGTTTGAGCTTCACTTTTGTTCCGAATTGTTCTTTTTTCGTTTTCGAGCCTCGCCAGCGGCCCGAAAGTCGCCGAATTATCTGATTTGCGGTCAAATCTGTCCGAAATAACGGGCGCCCAGTCTCATAGAGTGATGCGTATGTTTACAGGGACCAGATGACGTGTCCGAATTAACCGATTTTCTGAATTAACGAGCTTTTACTGTACTATGTACACGCCTTCCATGTACATCGCAAATGGTCTAGCCTTATTTTAGGGTGCAACGGGGTTTCTCGTGACTCCACACACCTGTGCCTTGGAGTTGCGCATCTGGTAGAGAAGCTTCTGGTGCCACTCCTTTCGGGTGGCGTCTTCGCAGCCGGCAGCAAAGCTGGCCAAGCACGGCACCAGGTGCCGCTCCACTCGCTTCTGCGTTGCCTCCTCGCCACCCAACTCATTCTCCACCTAGTTGGAGAGTAAGGAAAACCCAGTTAGATCTCTCGAAAAAAGATACGCCACACTCACCCATCAGCTTCCCAGTGAACGAGAGATAACTTAAAATGGCCCTGAATCACTTTTCCAAGTAACCATCGAATGATCTCAGTATCGGAGTTTATTGCCTCACGAATGGATTGCCGCATAAGTTTTTTCAAATCCAAATCCGTGAAGTATGACTGGAGTTACAGGGATTTGTCGCATGCTTTCAGTGTTCTCGGTCATTTTTTGTCCTGATGAGCATGCTGGAAGCTACACAGGGGAGATGACAAAGAGGTAAAGAAGCTACAGCAGTGTGTGTCGTGAGCTTGAGTGCGCATTGTGAAATGCGATCAGTCTCTCCCTGTGTGATTTCAAATGCGGCAGTGTTGCTACTGTGTAATTTTAGCAGACTATAGAACGCAGTGCGGGCACCCTGTGGCAGGAAGTGCAACTGATCCGAACACTGCTCTTGACTTGGTTTATGTCAGCTATCAGCCAATAGCAGCAATCTGCTGCATGACGCCATACAGCAGCTGCAGGCATCTCCAAAGAGTGTGAGGACGGGCCTCTATATAGAGAGGGTGCTGGAGAAAGTGGCAACTTTGTGCTCTGCTTGTAAACTCTCCTTGCTGTGCACGACTGCAAGATTTGGTTGAGCTGTTCACAGCAGCATCTGCTTTCCATTGTTTGTTTTTTTCTTCACCCAGCACGAGCCGTGGGAGGTGTTGTGAAACTGGTGATGTTAAGTTGGAGGTTGGGTATTAAAAACTGCTGTTTTATGGTGCAAAAGCTACCCAGATAGCTTCCCATTAGCCTGCACTTGGTACGAATTTAGAAAAAGCCGATTTCCGTTTATTGTAACGGAAAATGTCTTATTACTGGTATCTAAGTTCTCTTTACAGAGTGAACTTCGTTGTATACTGAAAACTTGCAGATTAATTCCCAATTATCAGACAAGCTACATTTTAGGCAAAGTTAACCGTTCCACTCCTCACCCTCCCCACAATGCGTGCACGCACACACACACACACATTCATTGGAAGAAGCAAAGTTAAATTAGACTGAATACTAATGCCATCTTCCCCCAAGGCTGCTGGTGCTATCAAGAGTTTTCCAATGCTCTCTCAGTACAGAGTAGAATAGCATTAGGAAGTTTTCCAATGGCATGAAAGCAGAATTACAAAGTATCTCATGTTACTTGTTACTGATGGCACATAACTACAGTGTGGCCCATTAGCTAGGTAGAACAAACTAGGCAACTAAGAGGCCGGGAGACTAAACTAATTTCTACACCTGTTCAAATGCTCTGACCACTAACCAAACTCAACTTTACTGTCATGCCTAGTCTTTATGTTTTGATTACATAATCTCCACATAACTCAAATCTCTTATGAAAAGTTACAGCACTTTTCACCTCTACATTTTCTTCGCACTAACCGCTAAACAACGTGCAAAGAACCAACAATCCCTTGTCACGTACCTGGTTCACCAATGGCTTGAGCAAGAATGCAGCCTTCTCGCGTGTCAGAAACTGCTTGCCTCCATGATGGAAGCATGCCGTCAGGGTTGCCAGAACATGGTTCAGCAGGAGACAGCTTTTGGCTTCATCGTCAAAATAGTCTTCCTCTGTTGACAAGTCAATCAGCACATGTCAGAATGAAATTTCAGCTTGAACATCTTTCTCTAAAGCCAATCGTGAAATGCCTAGCTAATTACACAGCAATATAAAAAACGTTGCGTGATGTACATCAAATAGATTGCTTCACTGGGCCTTTGAAACAGTCCCGGACTGTCCGCAACACAGCATATGCAATGCTCATTGGCCTCGTGCAATTTGAGACTGTCAGGGGATGAATGATCGAAATGTCCAATTAGTAGAACCAAAGTTTTTTCCACTCGAAAGTTCTGGTACTGTCAAGAGGTCGAAATACCAGAACAGCACACGCATGAATACACCAGAACAGCACATGCGTAAATATGGTAGTTAAGACTTACGCAGAACACACAATGTGCAACAAATACGAAGCGGGGGCTTGGAAGAGCGAACGTATTACAGCACGCACCTGTTTTTGCGGTGTTTGTGGCCACCAACAAGTCGGCACTGTGCTCCACGAAGACTCCCGCAAACAGCACAAACAAACTCTTCAGCATTTCTGATAACCTGCAAATTTTAAAAAATTGGAGGTTAGTAAAATAAAATGGGACAAATTAGATCAATGATGAGACAGTGCAATGCAAAGCTTGTTTTCACTTCATACCTAATACCCTCAATGATAACAAGGGCACAAGAAGGAATAACGTTAGAACAGAATTGTTACGTTATTCTTGCGATATTTCTAATTTTAGCACTACTGCGTAAGTTTACTTGCTAATGCCGTTACACTGTTTTTTAATACATCCTACATCACAACACGGAGTACAATATTACCTGTACTACCTGCAAAATGGAGACAGCATACAGATAAGGTTCGTGCGCTCAATCCCGTAAATCGAAAACTTCGAATTACCAACAGATGGGTGCTCTTTGCCACGGGAAATTCTTTACCTTTCGGTGAGGTGGTAGAATGTGAGGACCTTGTTCTTATCCGGATCTTCAACAGCAGCCCAGTTGTATATCTGGAAAATGTTCGCGAGGAGATTAGGGCGCTGATGCGATGACTGTGCCATGTGGCAGTGATTTATTCACTATTTAGTGAGAATCCCAAATAGTGAAGATCAGCTGAGACTGTTCGACGAGTGTGTGCAAACTAAATAAGACCTACAGTCTGGCAGTGACCACTGACGATGCAAGCACCAATGCAGATGTGCCGTTCTGTACAAATGTTAAGTGGTGCAAGGCACTTACTATCAGTTTAAATCTCAATAAAGAAAAAATTGTAAATGTTGAGCAACACTGATCATAACGGCATGCTTCAAGTTATAAAAACACAACAAGAAAACAGGTAAATGGCCATTAATGTGTCGGACAAAGATTGTGAAAGAATGGATTGAAAACATCTGCTCAAGTAAAAACTTAGCACACAAACTGAAGTAAAGTGGAAACAAACTCTTATCTCAGAAGGAACACGCTATGGCCACCTATGCATGAAAGCTTTATCGTTAAATATTTAAGTAAATACTAACACTAGTTCTTTAAACATTTTTTTTCCCCCAGTCTAATTCTGGGGACGTTCTAGGCACTCTGTACTTGAAATGTGCACTTTTCTGGGGCCTGTTCACTGAACTATCTTCATTCTGTGCACTGCCAGAAAACAAGGTACTGTAGGATACTGCATAAGGTAAAACAAGAGAACAAACAATGGGGGCTTATATACATATCACGCACCTTGTAAAAGAATGGGCGAAACGTGACCTCCGAAAGCTTGAAGGACAGAGAGGTCACAACGCCAACGATACTGGTCTCGACGGTGTCAACTTCCGCATCCTCCACCTGGAAATTCCAGCACAGAGGTCAATGAAGGTCGTTCGAGCTAGCGAATGGCTCAAGGCATGTTATTGTACCAGCAGCTGATGGCAAATTGAACGTATAACCGCGGAAGAGTACAGAGGGCAAATTCAAGTTATCATCCTCATCAGCCTGACTATGCCTACTGCAAGGCAAAGGCCTCTCCCATGTTCCACCAATCAACCCAGTCCGGTGCTTGCTGCTGCCACATTATACCCGCAATCTTATTAATCTCATCTGCCCTCACGCGCTTGCCTTCTCTTGGAATTCGGTCAGTTACCCTTAATGACCAGCGGTTATCTTGCCTATGGACTACATGCCCTGCCCATGTCCATTTCTTCTTCTTGATTTCAACTAAGATGTCCTTAACACCCGTTTGTTCCCAGACCAACTCTGCTCTCTTCTTGTCCCTTAAGGTTACACCTATCATTTTCCTTTCCATTGCTTGCTGCGTCGTCCTCAAGTTAAGTTGAACCCACTTCATAGGCCTCCAGGTGTCTGCTCCGTATGTAAGTACAGGTAAGATGCACCTGTTTTATAACTCTCTCTAGTTATACGATTCTACAAATCACCAACACTTGCGTGAGTGACGTTTTACCGTAAAAACTTGAATTTCCTTTCGAGCCAAATGACACTCGCTCCATTTTCATGCATTTGAATGCTGCTTGCTCACCTGCGAGTTGTCCCGGCGGTAGGCCAACAGCTGGAGGACCAGTTCTTGAAGCTGGGGCAGGTGACCTTTCAGGTCAGCCTTCTCCATGGAGCTGATAAACTCTCCCAACAGCGACATCAGGGGCTCCAGAGCAGCTGCCTAAAAATGCAATAGCACAAAAGGGTGGTTCACCAACTAGTGAACAATCTGCTAGCTAAATGCAATAGCCCCAAAATGCTTCCCCGTTTGAACCTGTGATAGGCTGTATTATTTACTTTATACTGCAATCTGCCCTTCCGAGTTTCCAGCAAGGAAGGTGTGTGGTTCGCAAGTGCCATCCAAGTTGAAATAAATGCGACGCTTGACATAATGTGCAATGATGTAGCCAAGTTAGTTACTACGGAAACAAGTTAGTTCACTGGAGGCATCAGATTTTTGCCACGGTTTAGCTCGTTCTACTCAGTAAGAGTCTGTAGCAACATGTGATGTTTTAGAGTGAGGAATGATGCTACTCACAGACCACAAATAGAATTTTTTCATCATGCTAATGTTTAATTTTTTTTTTTCCCACAGTGAAGCAGTCTATGGAGGGTTTATTGCAAGTCTACACTTTAGCCCGCACTTATACATGTCTGAATAATCAAGGATACGCAACAATCTTTTGAAAGCATAGTTCCGAACACCGGCACGTACCGAATGGCTGAGCTTGTGGAAGCTCTCCTCAATGGCTGGAATGAGGACGCGAGCTGGCACATGGTGGGCAATGTGCGTCGATGTAGACTCCAGCCGCTGACCCAGGGTTCCGCTGGCTGCTTCCTTTGCGCAAGACACGTGCATTGTGCACACCTGGTGGAGGTTGATTCAGAATGAGACACATTCAAGAAGTGTACTAGCACCGGATTTGGTTAATTGAGTAAGCAGTCAAGATGATGCACAAACATTTACAGTAGGGAAGGAAAAAAGATGAACCAAAAGCACGATTATTGCATAAAAAACATCACTTTACATTCAACTGATCGGTTTCCTAATGTAGAGACAACAATTGCAACCGATACGACGCACAAAAGAAAAATAAAATGGCTTGAGTCACCGCTCCTTTATAGGCCAACAATGCAACCTTGTAACACAATAAAAAACAAAACAAATCTGCAGGTAGAGACCCTGACACAATATGTATAAAAGGCTACAAATGTGGAAGCCTTAGATGCCTCATCAAATGTGAAAAATTCCAGCAGCATCAACATGAATGATGCAAAAAACCATCACCAAGTAATGACGTCTTGACGACGTCACAGATCGCCAAAATTATCATGACGTCACGTGATGACAAATCGCACAGAATCGGTGCTTGATTAAAGGTGAGCAGAGATCAATATAATGGAATGAGAAGAAAAAGACGAAGAAGAAGAAGATGACTTTCACCTTCAAGTCACCTTAGGCGAATGAATAAGGGACCGTGCGACTCTTTCACAGCAGAGCTGCTTAAGACGGCCATAAAAACTTTGGTGTCTGCACAAAACCACAGGTGGTTATGTGCAACAGGAATTGAGCAAGCCCCACTACCGAGTACAGCAGGTGCGAGCGTTAAACGAAAGCTCTGCTTGGCGAAGTGAAACGCGTGAACGAGAGAGAGAGAAAGGAGGTAAAAGAAAGAGAACGATAAAAATAGAGAGGAATAAAGACCTAAAAAAATAAAAAGACATAGAAAGAGAGAGAATGAAAATAACGAAACAGACTCGAAAAAAGAGATAGAAGAAACAAAGCAAGACCAAAAAAGAGAGAAATAAAGAAAAGCAGAGAGAGAAAGAAAGAGAAGAACGAGAAATAAAAAATTGAAGGAACAAGAAAGAGAAAGAAATAGATAGAAAGCAATAGGTACAACAAACAAATACAAGAAACAGAGAGAAAGGGAAAGAAATAAGAAAAAAGAAACAAAGAAGGCCATGCAGCTCCGTTCTTCTTCAGGCTTGGCACCACAAGCGCGAAGCTGCCATAACTTTTTACCATGCTCTCAACAAGTTTTGTACCTCTTAGAGTGCTCGTCTAAATTATGCATCTAAGTACTAATAAAATATTTGCACTACAGTGATTACAAAATTCCAGCAAGCTTGAAAAAAAAAAAGAAAGAAAAAGTTCAAATCGATGTGAAGCAGATATTCATGGGTTCTCAAGCGCACCAGATTTTTAAGATCGTAAGAATGAATTCTCCAAAGAGTCCACGTAACAATTACACTTTTTTTTTTTCAAGATGGTTTTATAATGTGAGGTGATAGGAGTAAATCGCTTGAGCACACTTACCTGAACTAGGATTGTAGTCAGGTATGCACTCAAGAACGGTGCCAGGCTTTCGACCAACCGATGCAATGCTGTGATGAGTGCCATCGTAACCACATCCGACCTGCAGTGCCCAAAAGATAATGCGATGTGTCAAATTTTGGACAACATTTTGCGCCAAGAACCTGCTTTTCACAGGTACCGAGTTGGATGTCTTATTTTCAGTTTACAGTTGGATGCCCAATTTTAAGCTTCATTAACCCTTTCAGCCCCAGTGATTCCAATTGGAATCATCTGTTTTCTAAGTCACTCAGCAAGCACCTGGTAAAGATAAAGCGTTGTTCTTTTTCAAGAGCTCATACTTAGCATCTGCTCTACGCATGGTGCCAACCTGGTACGTACAACAAAGTGAGGTCACCTGTGAACAAAGTAATTACAGAAGCGGTCATGCTGTTCACGCATTTCGCTGAGGCAGCTTCTTCTTTCACCATGCAGAGATAGGGCATTTATTTTAGTCTTGCGTTGAAAATTGGAATGTTGGCTATTGGGCATTATGCTATCCCATCTAAATATTTGTTTGAGTAATGAATTAAATAAAAATAATGGAAATATTATGAAACAATAATTATTAATTAAATTAATTTCGACGTTAATTACTCTTCATTGAAAAGTGTGAGCAAAGTTTTTTTTTCATTTTTTAATTACCATGATCATGCACATCTCAAAATTTAAAAACTGGTTGCTTACATTTAAAATAAATTAATTTGGGACTGAAAGGGTTAAAGCAGTAAAGTAGTATACTTAACGGCTGACTGTATTCTAAAGTTATACTTTATTATATCAAAGCTTGATGGTATCTCAAGGCTTCCAGCATTATAATTAAAAGAATGAAAACAAAAAAATAAAATCCTGGGTCTAATATCAAAACTGGGATTTCATGGCTGTTCTGTAAGCAAATGAGTACTTTTGCCACACGTGACTAGTCAAGGCACTTGTGTACGCCCCAGTTTCGTAACGTTTTGTGCCACCGTCAACCAATCTCATGCAGCAAAGAATGTTCGTTTGTTTAGAAAACATGCACAAGATCGCATCCCAGGTGCCCCCATTAATATGCACTGAGGTTCACCACAACAGCCAAACTTACACTGCAACGACAGTGAAAAAAATGTTGCGAAAGAAATGGTCGATTAAGAAAGAACAATGAAAGCAGTGATTGATTGATTGATTGATCGACTGAACCAACGAAGAGGACGGAAGATGAATGAATGTGCTGACCTCTCCTTGCCCTGTTCCTGCAGGATGTTGAGGAAGGGCGGCATGAGACGGCCAAAGTGAGCAATGGTGGGCGTCGGCAGGCTGTGGCACAGTTCGGCAAAGCACAGCAGCGCGCTACTCATCAGTAGAGGATTCAACCGCTTGTCGGAGAGCAGCTGGTGTGCCAGGTCGTACACCTGTGCAAAGAAAACACAATGTAAACCATGTCTGCCAATATCCCAAACTTAACATAATGTTTACTCTGGCATATTCCATGATCTTTAGAATGTTGCACCTGGTTCTATGAGAAAATAAAAGCTGCATTCATTTATTCATTCTCATTTTTATCTGAAAGGGTATTACAAAAGAGGCATTTTTGTATGCATGTTAAGCCATTGTACAATGATTCGACAAGAATTTACAAGATACACTAAACGTGAAGCTCAGTGGGCAGGTGATAGTAGTGATGAATGAATGAATGAATGAATGAATGAATGAATGAATGAATGTTTAACTTGGCTCATTCCATGATTTTAGAAGGTTGCTTTGAGTTTCACAAGAAAAATAAGCAGCACCTACTCAAGATTTTAAAAAAGAACATACATCTGCACTGGCCTCCTGAGTACAATCTTTGCCAGTATGAAACGTGCCACCGGACAGTTGCTACTGTTGTGACTTCTGTGCTGCGTCCTAAGGTAAGCATTCTAAAGCGTAATATACAGAGATTCTATTACATTTGACAGATATTCCCACCATGCTTCTACCTCTCCAGAAAGGTTTCTTTTCAACTCTTATCAACTGAGGAAAGACAAAAGAGCTGTATAAATTACAAGTGCTTAAAGCTAGAGTAACCACCCTCAGCAATTCCCTCTCAGTCCTCACCTCAGCGAAAGCATCACGATGTTCGGCTCCCAACGTACGAATAAGAAGTTTAAGTGATAACAGTGCCGTTTGGCGGTTCAGTGCCGCCTCCTCGCTTGAAGTTGCTCCAGATGTTCTGTCTCCGACGGACGGCGCCGATGGCATGTTGGACAAGGATTTGCCGTGCGCCATTTGCAGCAGCATCGGAACCAGTTCCAGCAAGGACTGGGTCTGTGAGAGTCGCAAGAAGAAAAGTGAAATTGCCGAGCCTCATCCTACTTGCCATAGTAAAACTCCACCACATTAAAAAAAAAACTGCTGCCAATCACACACTTAAAGGGACAACATTAAAGGGACACTAAGGAGAAAAACGTTTTCACTTGTTATTACTAAACCACTCCTCTCGCAATACCAAGAACACCAGCTTGCTGCAAGAAGATGCTTGGCAATGCATGAAAAATGCACTGAAAAGAAAATGAGGGTTGCAATAGTTTACAGAAGCTTTTGCACCAATTTGCTGTCAAGTCATCGATTTTCACAGCATCTGCCACAGCAATCATGCCTGCATCAGGCAGTGTGCCCCAGCGATTCTCACTGCATTTTTTTCCCATGCTACAAGTGCTCCCTGATGGCCATGGTGTGGAAAGCATCAAGCCTTTCCGAGTGCATTTGCTTCTTGTGACATGCGACCTTGCAGCTTGCGAGCAAGGGAAAAAGGGACTAGCCAGAAGCATCGCCAATATAATGCCACTCTACATCGCCTTGCTCCTCATTCTGTCTCCCGTTGAGATTTCTTTCCAACACGAAAACTTCTCATGGGCCTACGCACTTTGCGAAGTGTTAAAGTGCAGACTTACGTCTTCCTCTGCAAAGTAATCCTTAGCGGCCAGCTTCTCGTTCAGCATGTCCATGGCGCTGCGCCGTATGGATGAAAGCTCGTGGCACATCAGCGACCGAATTACCGAGACAAACTGCCCGCTGGGGAGCAGCCCGTTCACCTGATGGCCAGAAACAAATGATACGACGTGAGTCGATTCAATGGCTGCGCGAATAAAAATTCATCGCCAATACAGTCCCCCATTCAAAACAAAATAGGATGCACGAAGATACCAGGTACATTTTCCTGGTTTCGGCACGTCTGTTGCTTCATTTAGTTATGCTCAAAGTCTGGCATCAGTACATCATGTAGGATGCAACAATAATAAAGACAAGCTGAGAAATGAGCAAGACTAAGAAACAGAAAGTGAGCAAGAAGTCATTGTGAAATTGTTGAGCAAAACAAAACAGTACAGGTAGAAATGTTGTGACAGGATAGCGTCGATCCTGTCTGCAACATTTCTGCCTGAACTGCATTTTGTTTTGCTCAACAATGCACCAACTGGCCCAACAGTCAACGCTTGAGCAAGAAATTATCTCAAGAAAACAATGCTGTACTGTGACAGAATATAGCATTGTTTGATACAGCACAATACAGCATCATGACCAATGTACCTTTCGTTTTAGTTCGTTATGGCAGACCAAAATGAGACCTTTCTCAAATGCAAACCAAAAGTGTAATCTGTTCTGCCAAACCAATCTGTCTTTCTTCATTAGCATCCTCATTATTGTTCCTTCATGCAAAAGGTATAACATACAAAACCAGTGCACTCTAGGGTTACCATGACACCCACGCACCTTGTGAACGACATCGTGCAGCTTTGACAGCAAGGCCTTCCAGGCGCGCTCCTGGTAGGGGGTCTTGGTTGGGCTTTGGCTCCAGCGGCTCACTTGCTGCAAGAACTGCAGGCAGGCCGACAGGCAAGGCCCGCAGAGGGCCTCCGTCGTGCCTGCATCTCCCTTACCACCCTGCAGTGCTGCCATCTGGAATAACAGTAACGATAAAGAGGTCAGCGTCTATCCATGCTTGCTTACCTGGTGACATCGAAATTCGGGAGATTCGTAATGCGGAGGGGTGAGACGCAACAAGAAAAAACTGGTGTATGTATATTAAGTTACTGTATCTCAAGACCGCAGCATCACAAACGAATTATTGCCAATAAACTTTGTAGACATCAACGATCATACTGGTACTTGTAATTATACGGTGCATGCACGCGTGCGTAATTAAGGGAAAAAAACTGCTGCGTGTCAGGACAGCTAGTAGCCCCTTGCCAATCCTGATGCGCTTTTCCACATTACACCAGTGTACAGCGGCGAAAGTGACTTAAGCATTCCGAATGCGATCGGAAAATTTTAGAACTGCTGTCCTGAGTTACTGTTATTTTCCTTTGACAGTGGTGCTAGCACTGTTTTTCGGGTGATTTATGGCCGTGCCCGTACAATCAGGATTACTCAAAATCCAGGAGTCTCTCGAACATTCTTAGAGTTGGCAGGTACATCTATCCCACAAGAGGAAAGATCAATTCGTCCATTCATGGTGTATAAATCCTAAAGGAACACTATGAGAGGAGCTGCTGTGTGCGGGTACATGGTCAAAGGCGTAAGCAGCGTCGAGCATTCAGTGCCACGAAGCCTGGTGCTTCCAACTCGATCCAGTTGAGCCACGGTGTGGTGCTTTGGAAGCGAAGCAAAGCTTGGCTTCAAATTAGAGATGTGCGAATAGCAAAATTTTGGGTGCGAAGCGAATTCGAATAATAAAGGTTGAGTGCGAATCGAATAAAAATTTCGAATAATTTTCGAATATTTCTCAAACATTTTTCGAATAATTCGAAGTGAAATTACAGAAAAAGTTGCAGAGAATCCCTAAGTATGTTCTTGTGAGATAGCAACATGAAAGTGTTTCTTTTCGCTGGGTTGATGAAGCGCTGGTGGGCTGGTGTTTCATAGTTGTCTTTCTTATCAAGAATGAGGCAATGTAGAGGCCGAATTGTATTTATGTACGTGATTTGGTGCAACCAAAGTGTTACCGACAACACTTTACACGTGATAGGCAGAGATGCCATTTCCTCAGCCTCTCCTTCTTTTCAACTTCTGTGGAAGGCCAACTGATGTGGCAGACAAGGGTGCACTCCCTTCAAGTCCAGAGTTCCAAATCTGCCTCGTAGACGTCGATATATAAGAACATCTGAAATTTTGGATGCTAAAAAGCTTCGGCGTTCGATTTTTTGGACTTCCTGCCCAAATTTCAGGTCCAAAACAGCATTAATTGAGCCCCCAACTCTGCCACATCTTTCATCTCCATATTGGAACCAGCGTTTTCTTGAGTTAATACATTTGCGACTGTAGCGGAGCTTGAAAGGCAGCTTTGCCGCAATACGGGAGTGTGATGAGGTGAAGCATATTAAAAATCTAGGGACCACTTTCAAACGGACGCTGACTGTCTCTTGACTAAGTTCAACCGTAACGGACCTTGAAAGGCAGCTTTGCCGCAATACGGGGGTGTGAGGAGGTGAACCATATTGAAAACCTAGGGACCACTTTCAATCGTTGACTGTCTCTTGGCAAAGTTCGACCGTAACGGAGCTTGAAAGGCAGCTTTGCTGCAATACCGGGGTGTGATAAGGTGAAGCATGTTGAAAATCTAGGGACCACTTTCAATCGTTGACTGTCTCTTGGCTAAGTTCGACCGTAATGGAGCTTGAAAGGCAGCTTTGCCGCAATACGAGAGTGTAATGAGGTGAAGCATATTGAAAATCTGAAGGGGTCACTTTCAACCGGACGTTGACTGCATTTGTCTTTGGGAAGTTCAAATAGTTTGAAAAGTAAAATTTCAGTGCGAATCGAATCGAATAGCAAACACTATTCGAAAAATATTCGAAATTTCGAATATTCGCACACCCCTACTTCAAATATTTGAAAGCTCACCTGGCCAAGGAAAGTTGATGAGCCCAGAAGATTGGCCACAAAGTTGGCAATGCTCAGTCGGAACCTCTGAAGCTGCTTGTCCGAGTACAACCGCAGGTCAAACACTTCGGGGTGGCTTGGAGGATCGTTGCTGTTATCTGCAGTGCAAGCAAGCATGTGGCATGTGCTTGACATTGAGCCATAGCATTTATTGAGGCAACTTAAAGGGGCCCTGCAACACTTTTTGAGCATGGTCAGAAAACACTGCCGATCGGTAGGCGAGGCTCCTGAGAACATGTGAGTCAAACATTAGAGGGCAGCACGCGGCCTGAAATTTACAATTACTTCTCAAAGTCAGCTAGAAATCGCTCGCTCTTCTATCTAGAAATGATGCCATAAACCCAAATGAACGCACCATAAACCCAAAGTTCACGGTCATTGGCTGATTTGAGCATCGTGAGCTGTATAGTTACTGCGGCCGCCGCGGGATGCATGGTGCTTGCGATCATGCTTAAAGTAGTAAGCTGCGCATTCTAAGAAAAAAAAAAGAGAAAAGAACGTGCTTAAGGTCATGACGTGTGCTGACGAATAGACATCATCCCCCACCAGTGTAGCTTTCAGTGTGCTCGCTGGTATGAAAGGAGAGAGAAAGCGCTTAAAACGTGCGACAGATCCCTGTAACTCCACTCGTACTTGACGGATTCTAAGAACTCTTGTGCCAGTTGATTCGTGAGGCAGTAAACTCCTTTAATGAAGCCATTTGATGATTATTTGGAAAAGTGCTACAGGGTCCCTTTAAAACAACTGCTTGCCTAGAATGGCTCACACAATTACCAGTGTTGTGTGCGTTACAGGAAAAAAGCAACTAAATACATTACTCGTTATGCTAACAAAAAAGGAATGCGTTACCGCCTTACGTTACCTACAAAAAAAAAGGTAACGCGTTACCGTTACCGAAAAGAAGTAACGTGCATTACTTCTGCCGTTACTCCAGGGTAAAAAATTTGAAGCAGTGTGCCCTCGCTGCAATTTACTAAACTTCATATTTATGTTTCATATAAAACCTCTAAACAAAACAACGAATTTATCTGAATTACTGATATAACTAGAAAATGTTTACTGTAGAGTTGCGTGTGCTGGCTTATAACTTCATGGTACATGGTAAAGCCATTTTTCAATGTGACAGTAAACAGAAAATGAGAATTCATCATCAACTCTCTCTGCAAAGAAAACATCACTGATCTATCAATAAATTTACAGCAATTCTGACAATGTGCTTCTACTAGCATATAAAACATATGCGCAGATCTTGTAGGAATAAAGAAATCCTTAAATTGTACAGTCCCGGAAAAATATTTGCAGAAAAATTACACCATTTCCCGCTAAAGAGGACCATGAGGCGATGCGAAGCCGGAGCACTTGCACGATCACGTTTCGTTGGCGTTCGTTGGGCATGCTACCGACCTCGCGTCGTGGAATGCGAAGAGAAACGCTACGCGCGTCTTGTCTTCCCTCTAGCCTGGCCGTTAATTCTCACAGGGCAAGCGGGAAACGCGGTCGACAGGCGTGCGAGAAAGGGGCAGCGTAGGAGAGGAGAGAGAGGGAGAGGGGACGCGCATGCGCAGGTGCTCATCACGGCGTTGCACAGGAGAAAATTTCGGCATGTCTAGCCCATGTTTCAGAGGAAGTGTGGAAAGGTGTATGGGAGAGAAGTGGAGAGGAGGAGGGAGAGGGCAAGTGGGGAGGGGAGAGGGTGAGTGGAGAGGGGGAAATGGAGAGGAGGAATGGTGAGGGGGAGTGGAGAGGAGTTGTGTGTGGAGAGGGTATGCGCATGCGCAGTAAGGGTGGTCACGCCGCACACCACCACCACCACCGGATTGAACTCCGCCATAAGATACTTCGCATCTAAAAAAGTAACGCATCACTGTTAACGGCGTTACCTGTAACACGTTACCAAACAACAGTGACAATTACCATAATTGCACTTGGATGCATAGTTTCATTACAGTGCAAGTTGTATTGTCCTTGTGCGTTGCTCCTTCCAGTGATACATTCCAATATATTTGTCAGATTTCCTTTAATTGGCCATTGACTCAGCTGGGCACTTCATTACAAGCCATGCTATTCCAGACAAATGTGACAAAGAAGCTTTCCCTAAGACTGCGCAGAATCAAGCATGTGTGACAAGAGGGAAGATTTACAGACGCAAAGCCACTGCCTATGAGTGGCCAGTATTAGCCATTGTAAAAGAACAGAAGAGCAGGACTCGAAAAAATTAAAAAATATGCTAAGTGATGAACTACAGTACAATCTCAGTAAATGGAAATTTCTTCTACGGAATTGCCACTTAAACAGAAAATGTTTCTGGCAGGATTGGCATGTGCTACCTTGAAGGTGCTACCCTGAAGGAGTCTACTGTACTTTTCTTGATAAGCCCTTAGTCACTCACGCATAGATGAATACCGAATTTTCTCGCTTATGACCCGTCCCCTCAACAATGATTCGGGGAAAATTTGCTAAATATCATGCCCACGTTTTGCCACAAAGCTAGCTTTCTTGCATAGCTGAAAAGCACTGCCGTGAAGCCACCTTCGCAAAACAGAATTTGCATTTTTCATCTTGAATTTAGCTCGAAATTATTTTCAATTTTTTTGTGCAGGTCCGGAAATTGCGATACAGTAAAAGCTCATTAATTTGGATTTCTAGGGACCGGAAAAAATGTCCGAATTAACCGAATGTCCGAATTATCAAATGGTCGAAATTAACACAATAAATGTACGAGTTTTTTCAACATACCTTTACTTAACAAAGTAATCGCGGATGCTTGTCCGTTTACGAGCAGATATTCGCGCGGACACAATTTTTCTGAGCCCTTCAAGGTGCTCAGCAGCTCGCATGATGTCTGCAGTGTCCGCAAAAGTTTCACCTGTCATCCACGCTTTTCGGTTGGCACGGTAATCCACGGGAAGATTGTTGATGTTCTTAAAGCAGCGTGGCTTTTGAACCTTTCCGATAACGAGAAGCGGCAAGCACTCTGTTCCCGTCACGTTGGCGGCTAAAAGTACGGTTACTCGTTCCTTGCTTCTTTTGCCGCCGATACAAGGATCCCCTTTTATCACTTTTCATCACTTCTTGTCGGGAGAGCCCATTATTCAGAGCACGCAAAATTTCTACTTTGGTGGTGAAGTCCTTGGCCTCGTACTTGGGCCGCTTCGCCGGCGTTGCCATCGGCGGAGAGTGCGGTCACACGAGAAGTCAGCACAAAAGCACCAGCAACGATCAAGCTAAAGGAGCCGTTCCTCGATAAATCAGCGATCAACGAAGCAGCACACCAACGGGAACAAAGCAACAAAACCTACACGCGAAAAAAAGGCGTTCAACCAGTCTCAATCCAAGCCAAGTCGATAATTGATGTCCATGGCGATGCTGCGTTTGAGCTTCACTTTTGTTCCGAGCCTCGCCAGCGGCCCAAAAGTCGCCGAATTATCTGATTTGCGGTCAAATCTGTCCGAAATAACGAGCGCCTAGTCTCATAGAGTGTTGCGTATATTTACAGGGACCAGATGACTTGTCCGAATTAACCGATTTTCCGAATTAACGAGCTTTTACTGTATTAGCCTCACGAAAACACAGCACCTTACTTGCCAAGACTAACACATGGCAGGAACCGCTAGTGGCTGTGCAGCGCCCAATACACTACACGGCCATAACAATCACAAGAAGTTAACAAATTCAATCACTGCTTAGCAATGTATGGCGGCACATTGCAATCACTGTAGATAAAGTTTTTGTGCAACACACCTTTGACAGCAGGCAAGGTGGCGGCAAATTTAAGCAAGTGCGTAGTGGTCTGCATCTGTACGGGCACCTCGAACTGGCCACACAGGGAAAGACCAAATTCGAGGATGTTCGACGTAGACTGGAAAAAAAAACAAGACGAAAAGTCAGTCTGAGCTTCAGTGAAAGCTGCTAAGTACATTACATGGTTGGTGTACACGGTTTGGCTAGTTTGGCAGCTTTGTAGGCAGGCAATCGGCTTTATTTGCAACTGTGAGTGATATAAAATGCTAATGTTAGGCTAGAAGCGACAAAGGCAGCAGATCTTTTCAGGCTCAGACAAGCAAAAAGTACAAATAAACTGAATTTATGCAATGGAGCAGTTTGAGATAAGTGGCTAAAATAGAGGTGCAATAAATTTTCACTTTTCCTACCAGCAACAAATGTTTCTGTTTCGTACGAAGTATGTGTCTGGTACACTATAAGATTTAGCCCACAGCATGCTGTATTTAAAAATATTTTTTTCTGACTAAACGACGTATGCACATGAAAGGTACGCTTGACTCTAGCAAGTATCACAGCTCTGAGAACAGTCTGGAATTACCGCACGTGCTGGCTTCCGCACAATATATACACTGAAGTAGAATGGCAGACTGTGCGAGTTGGTTGAAATGCATGGCACTTGAACAGTGCAAAAGACAAGACGAGACCAAGAAAGAGAAGACACATACAACGCTGTACTTGCAATAAACCAATCTCCCCGCGAGTTGCACTACGCCACTGCTGCTGCAGTGCATGTCGGTACGTGGAGTACTCTGTATGTTCACCTGTATATAGCTGGTGCATTAACGAGCTTTAACGGCCGTATTTGGATGAATTGCAATGGTTGGGTTCACGTGCTGCGTGCTGGGATGCTACAACAGCAGCCTGAAGCAAAAGGTCTTCGAGTTTACACGTTTTCAAAGGTTCAAGCTCCAATAGGAATGTGTGTGACATCAACGAAGTCAGACAGACCGGCAACTACCGCGCACTTTCAGCATGTTTGTGAATTCAGTGTGTACAATGCATGGTAGTTTAGCAGTGCCCTATTGCATCATAACAAGCTTTCTGCGCGACCAATGGGCCAATCAGCGACAGCAGTGGTCATTCATGAGGTACTGGCAGCGACAGCAAAACTACATGCAACGTATGCTCGATCCCTTTGCCAAGGCGTGTACAGCTCGCGCCATGGAGTGCACAGCGAAAACTCGGCCGTGCCAGCATCACAGCCAACAATGCCACTGAGGTGTCCCCATTCCTTTCAATATGTGATGTTATCTCGAACGCAACGTAAAGCGGCAACAGCGGTAGCAAAGCTTAGCCTCTTATACAAGTGTAGGTGCCTCTTAACGTACCGTACACTGAGTTTCGAAGTGCTAGGACTAGCGACGATATCGGCGCTCAGTCATCCACTGAGGCCGCCGCCGGTGGCCGGAGCAGACTACTGGTTATCTGCCGCATTGTGTGTGTCACCAAAACCTCTTACTGACTCATCCATCACTTGTGCGGCAGGAAATATTTCGCATTCACAAGATTTCCGTGATGCTAAACTCTTGCAAACGACATGTGGCCAGTGGCCGTCCCACAGGCGCGCTCCTACCTGCTTCACATTGACTGTTTCATATTCATTCACGTTTAACGCATCACTGTGATCGAAGTCCTGCATTGACAACACAGTGCACATGGAAAGTG
This sequence comes from Rhipicephalus sanguineus, assembly GCF_013339695.2. NCBI lineage: Eukaryota > Metazoa > Arthropoda > Arachnida > Ixodida > Ixodidae > Rhipicephalus > Rhipicephalus sanguineus. The sequence continues at coordinate 41,700,140 of NC_051185.1, forward strand.
TTGCTTCGACAAAAAAGAAGCGTAAAAAGTGTTTCTTTTTCGTCCTATCGGTTTGTTTTTCTCCCGTCTTCGCAGTCACGGAGATCTCTACGCAGTTTGGGCAAGTTATTTTCCGCATACTGTAACTTGTATCGTTCACCTGGTGACATTCACTGAAGATTTTTGCTCTATGATGGCAGGAACGTGATTTCTCTTTTTTTTTTTAAATTAGTAATATGTATACAGCAAAGCGACACAAGCGCATCAACACGCCGAGACGACCTGACCACATGTAGCACTGTCGACTGTTCTTTTTTTTCTTAACGTTGGAATATGCAGTGTCACCTGAAATAAAATAACATGCATTGGAGGTCCGGACAGTTCACCAACGCATTCAATCGTCTCATGTGCCGAGGATTCGTGCAAAATGCCAATATACCTGAAGCACGCAGCAAGCAGCCGCACCAGCAGCGCTTGGAGTACTCCAACTAAGATGGCAGCAGTGCTGCTGTGGAAACTCGCGCATGCACAGATCATCTGGTGAGATTGGTCTAATGAGTTTATTGTTACAGTCAATGTCCGATTTTTCAGACTCCCTAGGAACTGCGAAATCGCCTGAAAAATCGGGCAGTGCGAAAAAAATGAATTCATGCTTTTTTATTCTGCTCGAGCGGTCAAATCACCACAGCCACGTCTGAAATAGCTTTAATGCCTCCCAGTACACTTATCAGACATTTTGGTGCTCGCCCAGGCTCTCCTCGAATACATTCAGTACCTACCGCGAACCCCGCTTAACTACGTGCCAACCGCCACTTGCAAATTAGCGTCTCGTGATGAGCGCCGCAGATACCAGCAAAGCGCGGAATAGATTATGGCTCTCTTGCATGGGGCGTTTGGAAACGATGACGCGAAACACAAAGACTGTGGAGGAAGAGTGGAAGACTCGTCTGACTTTCCTCGATGCATGTGCGCACGTAAATGATGCACACACACATCGCCGAATCTTCGCCGATACGCAGCATTTGCTGCCATGTGAAGCCGATCGTTTCTAGTTGTGTGCAGCACATCGCCACCTAAGCTGACACCGTCACTGTACTGTTGCTGTACCGTAGGCATGCATTTGTCATGAAAGGGTTCGTGATGATGCATCTGTGCGGTGCACTTAGTGGTCTCGCGCAAAGAGGCAGCATGAATGGCGGCACGTTTGGGTTCTCGCCTATTAAATGCGTGCAGTACGCATGCAACTGTGCTAGGCCACATGCACTACCGAGCAGTTAAATGATGATGCTTATCGTGAGGTTTGTCAGCGATTAAGCTGTACTGGCGCGTTTGCCACCTGCCGCCATCACGCCTCCGTGCATTTCCGCTGCTTATCCGTAAAGACATCGCCGCACAGCGCTGTGATAGCAGCCCCTTTGAATTTCTGGTCTGCTTCACACCATAACACTTCGGCATTGCGGCAAAGCTGACTTTCAGACTCTGCTACTGTTGCAAACAGATTGACTCGCGAAAGCGCTGGTTCGAACCTACCAGATGATAGACGCGGCAGAGGTGGGGGCTTCAAATAACGCATTTCGGACCTGCAATTTGGGCAGAAAGTTTGAAAAATCGGACGCCAAAGAGTTTCAGCATCCAAAATTTCGGACGTTCTTATATATACACTGACGTCTACGGGGCTGGTGACGGTGCCGCGAAAGTGTCCAAATTTTCGATCGTGTCCGTAAAATGGGGCGCCTGAAAAATCGGCAGTTGACTGTAATGTGAGACTGCTTGAGCACCAGAATTCATTGTAAACAATATTAACTGATCTGGCTAAGCACTGCCTTGAATGTGGCTGTACACCATTCTTTGTTGATACTGGTATCCTGTTTGTGTATAAAGATACCTGCACTAGAGAAGTGGTGGAAGCCTTTTCACATTTCAAGAAAGGAAATCAACCGTGTTAGCCAGTTTTCTGTAGCCTTGTCAAGTAAAGAGATAGGCCTGCTCAATTAGGGCTAATGCCGGCTTTAATCACACGTGCTTGTATGAGACAAGACTTTTATGCTTTTATGTTCTTACCGGTGTTGATTTTTGATAATGAGCGTGCGCACATGCTTGTTATCTGGCTTATAAAGCAAGATCTTTCTCCCAATAAACTCAGTTGCAAGTACAGCATTTTATATCTCTTTTCGTTCGTCCCATCTTTTGCGCTGCTGTTCAAGCACCATGCAACATATACAAATATAAACTAAAACTACAGCATCAATGACAACTACCTCATCTGTGTCCATGGTGGCTGCCATCTTTGTGACGTGGTGCTCGGCCATTTGCGCAGCCAGGACCCAGAGGTGGTCGCTGGCACCCAGGGTGGTGGCCAGCTTGGTGAGGAGGGGCAACCGCCTGTGCTCAGGAATGTCCAGGAAGGCTCCGACAAACACGTGCGTGACCGACGCTACCGCGCTTTCCGAGGCCTCGGCAGACTTGCTCTCACCAGCGCAAGCCTGCGGGAAGATGACAAAGCAAATGGGTCAGCAGTGCACTGCTTGAAGAAGGACGAAATGCTGTAGGATGAGGCTATTATGTCAAGATGTTATTCATCTATGCGAGACTCAATTTTGCAGCAAGGCTTAGCGTGCATCCACTGATATTCATAAAGCATTTGACTTTGTGAACGACCGACTAACGGGTTGACAGGTAAGGCTCCCCTGCCAGCATAACATTTTTACCCCATACTTTTAAGTGCACAACGGTACTGTACACCAACAAATGCAACATCAGAAAACAAATATCGATGTTTAAGGGGAGACACTGCTTCAGAAACATGTTTTTTGTTTTTTGAGTACATTTCTATGAAGTGAAGTGTCACAGTTTATGTATTTTTATGAGTTGATTTCAAACATGCAGTTATTGTTCTAATACAATACATAGTTTTTAAAATACAGTAGACTTTCAGTAAATGAAAATCTCTGAAACAGAACTGCTGCTTAAACGGAACAACTGCCACTAATATCATTGGTTTTGTACTTGTATTTTGAACTGTTGTTCATCTCTCAGTAAATGGAACTCCTGTTGAAGGAACATATTTTCCTGGTCCCTTCAGGTTCTGTTTAATTAGTCTACTGTATTAAACAGTTTTTGCATTGTTAGGAGCAAGATTCATTTCTGAACTGTGAGACTTGTAAAGCAAATCGGCACATCACCATAATCTTGAGTGAATACTGTATGTACTAAAACAAGAATGGATGTTCCAAACCCATTTGAACAAAAGTTATGGCACATTGAACATTTGCGAGTCAGTCGATGTCGAGCTGGGATTTTGCTCATGAAAGTTCAACATACCATAACTTTTGTTAAAATGGGCCTAGAACATCTATTCTTGTTTTACTGCATACAGTATTCATCCCATGTTTTTGTGAATTGCTGATTTGGTTCATAACTCTCACAGCTTAGAAATAAATTTTGCTCATAACAAGGTACATAAAACGTCTGATACTTTAAAAACAGCGAATTGTACTAGAAAAATAACTGCATATTTAAAATCAGGACATAACAATACATAGGCTGCGAAAGTTTCACAAAAATCCACTCAGAAATAAAGGAATGTGTATCTAAAGTTTGGTCTCCCCTAAGCTCACAGGGTTGGACGGGATCTCTACAAGTTGGTATGCACTGAAAGCAGGTCAGAAAACTGGGTGAACAAAAAGGACATCATCTAATGGCATTTCTGATGACATCATCTAACAGCGCCGGCGCTGTTTTACTGCAAATATGAGCCAAGTAGCCAAAAAGTACATCTTGACAAAAAAACCACAGCAGCACACATTTCATCAAAGTGAAAGACCCAGGTTAAAACCTTGTAATTACATTTCGATTTGGCTAATGCCAAGTGAATCCTATAAAACATTAGCAGGGTAAGCTAATTCAATAACTGAAATGGCAGTCAGATAGCTTGGCATAACAGGTGGGCACATCGTTTCTGGAACGAGCTCACTTTGTGGCACTGATCATCTCTAACGCAGAACAAAAACAACAAAATAAAAGCCTAATGACAACTTACCTGAAGCAGGGCTGGAACGACCGTTTCGACAGTCTGCATGACCGTCTGGAAGCTGTAGTTGTCGTCCAATCGCAGAAGGTTGGCCCCCATGAAGGTGAACACCGAGGTCACATTGTGTAGCACTTCCTCCTGCAGATGTGTCAAAAATATCAGCCATCAGACAAAACCAAGTTATTCCAGTATCAACATTACCTTTTAGAAGTGTAACATGACTAACATCAAGGGCTCCAGCACATCTGCGAGTCATGTGGCAGCCCTGATCCTCACAGTAGAATCTTGGTGATATGAACCTGACTGATACGAATTTCAGACTGATAAGAATTCGTAAAATTCCCTGGCCGAATTTCATTGTGTCCGATGGGTCAAAATTCGAATGTTGCGAACACTTTTCCGCGTCGCGACGAGTGATACAAACTTTAGCACCAAAATTGCTGAGCGACAGCCGAGAGCAGTGTGCTCCGGAAGTTTTGGATGTAAGCACGCCAGTGCACACACAGTCAGAACTGTGGTTATCGTTAGCCACAACCTCTGCGAACGAAACCGCGGTCGCTATCGACGTGGTTGTGTATGGCGACGAACTCCGAAAACACGTGCGCATTTCACGCTCACACAGTCAAAGCGATGCTGCTTGCCACAACCGCAGTAGACAAAACTGCGGAAAATGCAATCGTAGATAGCAATGAACGACGTGGTTCTGAAGGCACGTATGCAGCCTATGCACACGGATTGAAAACGGAACTACTGTTTGCCGCAACCACAGCGTGCAAAACCGCGGTCGCTGTCAACAAGATTGTGTACATACGGGGTACTTCTGGGCGGCGAGGTTCAGTAGACCCAGAGACAGTTGCTGAGCCTGGGCACTCTGCGAATGGCGCAGGCACTTCACCAGGGTGGCCAGTTCGTGACGCGGCGCAGATAGGCCGTGCGCCTGGAGTGCTGTCAGCACGCACTGACGCAGGTATTCGACATGAGGCGACTGGTTCAGCTCTAGGCTCCTGCAGCGAAAAAGAAAAAAAAAAAAGGATGGGGTAAAGGAATGGCAGCTCATAACTTGATGTTCGCTTGTGTGTATTCATCTCGCTGCAGTCACTATACATTCTTGGCATCATCCTGCAAATCCTAAAAGAAATTAATGAGAGTTCGACACTAAATACCAGGGATGGGCGAATAGCAACTTTGAGGCTCGAAACAAATTCTAAGTGAATAGTGATTTTGAAAAATAATTTCGAATCGAATAGTTTATCACATTTTATAAAGAAAAATTTGCATTTATGTCATGACCCACTAACTTGTGCAGTATTTTTAAGAATTGGAACTGGCAAATGCAATTGTCACGTGCTTTTTAAAATGAAGTGGAAGCAACTGTCCAATAGTAGCAAGATTTGAATACACTCAAACCTCGATATAACGAACACGGATATAACGAATTATTGGTTATAACGAAGTAAATGAAGAATAGTCTTGTCATAGATACAGTGTTACAAATAAACGTTTATAACAGATTTTCGGATATAACGATGTTATTTTCGTGGCAGATGTGACTTTGTTATAATGAGGTTTGAGTGTAGCAGTAGGGTGGCAGTTATAAGTGGTAAAATACATTCCATTTTAAAACTTACTAAATCAGTGCATATAGGCCAGTATAGCGGGTTTTTAAACTTCAAAAAATAAAGAATCGAGGCACAGGTAATATGTACATATAACCTTGAAGTGTGGCTTTGCGGCAGTGGAGATTTCCCCTGGATAGGTGGTGTCACGGCATAGCACCCCTATGCTGCAGTGAAACCACCTTTTCAGGGGAATTACACGTGGTCAAATATGAGTGTACTCTTCATTTCGAATAATTTAAATTCATCTCAAAGCAAATTCAAATACTGTAATCGAATATTCGAAGTCCTCGAATACTCGCCCATGCCTAATGAATACTAATGTGTACACTAGCTGGGACCAGAAGAATAGTGCAAATTATACGATTTTTCGAGTTAACAATGATGATGATGACAAACTTTATTCAAAAACAGGCAGAACCCTCGTGGATTGCAGGCTCTACTGTCATCCTTTTTGATGTTCTTTTAGTGAAAACAGGTACAATGCAAAAAAAAAAAAAAAAAGCAATCTTGCAATTTTTGTTGAACATAAATTTTGTGCACAATAATGCCATCAGGGCTGAAGACTTGTGGATGGGCATTAGTGCATCATTTAAAATGTGAATAGCGTCTGTCTTGTTTGCATTAAAGAAGTTTAGTAAAACTATAGAAACCCTGTTTTCATTGCCCATTTAACATCCCGTTGGCTTCAGCAATATAGAAGATAGTACAATGCCAAACATAATTTTTTTGGGCCAACACAGCACTACTCAATAAAACCTGCTGCTGGGCGAGTTGGTTCATACTTGGAAGGAAAGATATTGATGCGCACACACATAAAAAACCCGGACTCGGGAGACTCGGACGAGCGCAAAAATTTTTCGCCTCAATATTTTTCCTTCCACAGCATTACTACCTGTTGCCATTTAAAACTCCTCCTTCATAAAACTGCACCAAGACTGCCCAAGGTTAGCAGTGACAGCATTCATAATGCAATCTCTTCAGCACTGATGCCAGCTTGTTTCACTAAGGTTGCAATTTGAGTTTGTTGCTTTTCCATTAGAATGCACACAGTTGCGCGACAGAGATGCCAGCTTATGTTGCAAAAGCCAAACACACTAAGCAAAATCACATGAACTTACCTCTTGAGCAGGGCGTACAGGGGTGCCACAAGGAGCAAGACATCTTCAATTGACTTTCCGCTCTGGATCATTTCAAGAAGAATGAGTATGCGCTTCCACTGAGGTGATTCGGCTGGGTCCTGTTCTTCTGATGCATCCATCAACCTGTTGAGTGACGGGTGAAAAAAACGTTTTGCACAAAATTCTGGGCATTTACGTCCCGAAACCATGAACAGATTATGAGGCACATCACAGAGGGGAACTCCGCCCAAGGTTTTATTTTAACGTGCCTCTAATGCGCAGAAGAATAATGTTATGGAATCACATCCCCATCAAAACGCAGCTGCCACAGCTGGACTTGAACCCGCAACCCTTCTGTTTAGAAGTGCAAAGACGGAGCGGGTTGGCAGCCAGACAGTAATGCAGCATGATGGTGCACCTAAGACGCAAACACTCGCTGAGGCCAAGTAAAGCACCAGAAAAGGAGAGATATGAAATAAATAACAGGTTAGCCTGGTACATCACTACTGACCAAGCATTTGTTTCCAATATGAACCAACCAGCCTCAATTTCCAAACAAACATGAGTTACATGTCAAGGCTAGAGAGGTGCATTCATCAATAAATGCTGAGTCAATTACCTCATCTTCTTGGCTTCCCTGACCGTCTTTGCTGGGCTCTGCCGTGACGTGCCAGTCCTCTGCAGGGGTTCCACGAGGAGGCTCCCAAAGGAACACACCTGCACATAAGCGCATGAAACATTGTACAAGCTGTATGTGCCAACAGTACCAAACTTTCACCGAACTACAGTCATCTTCAAATCTTCATATCAACATAGTACATGCCTACTCCTACACATTTAAGTCTCAGCGGACAAAAAGTAGGGGTAGGTCTGAAGATTAACACGTAGAAGACGAAGATAACTGTTGAAAACCTCACAACAGAACAAGAACTTATGATCTTCAATCAGCCTCAAGAACCTGTGCAAGAGTACATTTATCGAGGTCAATCACTTGCAGGAGACCTGAATCACGAGAAAAAAATTTCCGAAGTACAGTCGAACCCACTTATAACGATCCCACGTATAACGATCTATCGGTTTTAACGACCATATTTGGGTGCACTTACGATTTTCCTATGCGAACCATTGAAGCTGCGTCCACATATAGTGAACATTTTTCAAAGCCTCCTACTTTTACAACGAACACTTCAGACACGGTCGCGGTAAAAATATGGCGCATACGAAGCGAAAAAAAGTTAAAAGAGGCCTTCTAAAGCGTGAGAGGGGCACGCAGTTTACTCTCGACTAAGATATCCCTGATCGGCGAGCACCGCACGCAGATTTCGGACGCTATGAGCGAGGTCGCGCACTTTTCAGCCTTTTTCTTCAGTGGCAGAATGGCAGTGAGCAAAAAAAAGAAAGGAGGCAGCATGAAGCCTTGCGGTTAGCTTTCGCACGATGACCTTTCCTGACGCCGTTCTCTGTAGCTACGACCGCCTACGATGAATTAAACAATGCCTTGGAACGCAAGAAGGCATAAACGCAAGAAGTGATAACCGCGATAACTTTCCATCGCATAAAGGTTCACTGCGTCCCTAAACTCGTCCACGCCACAATGTGCCGCAAAAAGTCGTCCGTCTTCTCGGTAACTGCAGAGACCGGTCGATCGGTGTTAACGACTTCCGCGCGATTGCGGCGATGCCTTCGCAGATAAGCATCAGAAAGGAGCGAAGGCGAGGTGGTGACCGTCGATGAACGTGCAGTTATGACTTATAGCCAACAACCTGATATCACAGTCATCTGTAGATGTCTGCTCGGCTGCGCGTGTGGCGTACGCCGTACACTGTGCGGACTGACGGCGGTACGAGCGCGCAATGCTGCCGTTCGCAAGTTCGCCGCCGCCGCGTCGTGCGAGGCCGTTTTAAAGTGCGCGTCGCTTTGTAGAAACAAAGCGACGCGCACTTTAGCTTAGCTCGCTGTTGCGCGGCGCAGGCATTGAAAAACGTCGATGCACTGACAGTGAGCGTATACTGTGTGTTTGACTAGGTGACAACTCAAGTGCGCCGCATATCGTCGTGCAGGGCCGCGAGAACATCGCGGAGATGTAGAGTGCGCGTTGCTTGCAAAATGCGTTTTCGCCGCGTTGAACGAACAGGCTACTCGCCGCACCCGTGCACGGTCCGGAGTGAAGCTGGCACGAAGAACGTACAAACGCGCACATACGGCATACAGCAAGTGGCCCGGTAGTGACTCCGCGAGCCGAGTAGGCGACGCGCTGCACGCAACTAGCCAGGGATGATCGGCTCCACATGGCAGTACCGCGCTTCGGTGAAACAGTGTCAGTTCATTGCAAAGGCGGGTAATTCACTCGTTAGCACGCAGCGGGCGTCGCTTCATGACGCGAAAAGGCTTAGCTTGTCACCGTAGGGGTTGTTATAACACTTTAATAAAAGTGCACACAAAAAAAAAACGGCTTGGCCGCTGAGTGCGCGTTTTTAAAATCGAGTCCATATACAACGAACTACTGATATAGAGACCCCTTTTCGCGACACTTTCGAGTTCGTTATAAGCGGGTTCGACTGTATGTATAGAAATGAATTGGAGTGAATATGTCAGACTTTATCGAATACAGTAAAAGCTCATTAATTCGACACCCGTTAATTAGGAAATTCGGATAATTCAGACGGCTCTATTAGTCCCGGCCAAAGTGCATGTTAATCTATGGGACCAAACCTTCGTTAATTCGTCAGAATTCGGCTCCGCACCGCTTAATTCGCACAAATGCTGACGGCTGCCGTCACACAAAAGTATGGTAAATCAGCGCTGGCACCACTGGAGTGAAACCGAAACCTCAGTGGCATCGCCATCGCAGCGTAACCGAACGTCGGCTTCTTCTTTCTTCGCTCCACTGCGCCTCCGACGCCATTTTCCCTTGTGTTGTCGTGTCGGCACTGTCTCTTCTTGCGGAGCGATGCAGATGTGACCCTTCAGGACTACATCGCGATTGATGATTGTGTCGCCACGACTGGTCTCCTGACCGATCAAGAAATGATTAATGATGTCACGGGCGCCCAGGAAGACCAAGATTCTGACGAAGAGTCATGCGAGGAGATGCAGCCGCGACATCATCGCACCTCACGGGAAGTCTCGGAGGCGCTTTTGATATTAGAGGACGTTTGCCTGAGCACTTCCGACAGTTTGCGTGCTGTTGGCCATTTGGAAGAGTTAAGAAAAATTGTAATGTCAGCCAGAATCTGCGTGAAAACGCGGACGACCATTAAAAAAAACTTCAGCAAATAAAGGTATGCTTCTCCAACTTGATTTTAATGTTGTTTTTCCTGTTCATTCGTTAATTCGGCATTCGCTTAATTTGGACATTTTTTCCGGTCCCGTGAAATCCGAATTAAGAGGGGAAAGATGAGATTGGGCCACTGATGATGACACAATAAACTGTACTGTGTAACTGAAAGACCAAACAAAACAAAAAAAGAACAGTGCAGCTCATTCTCGTTATTCGGGTCTTCCATACCTTACGTAATGCCCTGAGCACTGCCGAATGCTGAACAGTGGGTGGCGTGTCGAGGGCCAGGTCAACGAGTGTGTCAAGCAGGGCCGCCTGGTTTTCCTTGGGAAGCTTCTTCACCAAATCCTTGGTCACCTGTGCAACAAAGGCATTCAATCAATCAGTCAATCAATCAATGGAGCTTTATTTTCAGGAACACACAAAAGTATATATAGACACATCTGGACCGACACCGTAATTTGGTGAACGGCCAGTCCAATAGAGCATAAAAAAAAATTTATGCATGCTGGCTACATGCACATGCACACACATTATGGGAACTCGTGGCAGTAAATACGGTCGCCGGCCGATAAATCGGACACCGATAATTCGGACAGTCGCGCGGCACCGCCGATGATCCTATAGAAGTAATGTGTAAAGACGACCGACATTTCGGACAGCTGCCAGATCTACATTCGATAATCCGGACCCTGTCCGAGACTTGTCACGCACGCCGAATCGCCAGCCATTATCTCCTCCGGCACCCGTACCATACAAAGTATGGCCTCAGAGACCAAAACAAAAGCTAAATTGTGATCTATGAGGCTTTATTTCGATCGCTACTTTATGCCTCAGAGATTTGTAATTGAAAGTGCCGATCTTGGAGGCCCTGGTCAACTGTGGGAAATCGTATCGACATCGTGAACATCCTACATTCCGGTCCCTGTATTACCGCGCTGCGCTAGGGTCCCTAGACACCCTAGCTGCGTGCTATTATTGCTGCTATCGTCGCCATTCTGTCGAATGTGTCTGCGGTAAAGCGTTTTGCTAAGGCAGTGACTACGGTGATGGGGCCCGTCAGCGCAGTACTATCGTAAGAGTGAGGGGGCCCGTCACCGTAGTGTGATCGGAATAGTGAGGGGGCCCGTCACCTTAGTGTAATACGGTGACGGGCCTCGTCTCGAGCCCTTGCCAGGGGTGAGACGGCTGAAATCGATTTGGGAGCAGTTTTGGGAGCAGCAAAATTTCAATTTAGGAGCAGGAGAACCTTGTTTGGGAGCAGTTAGTGGCATTTATTATGTCGTTTTTGAAGCTTTAAAAAAACAAATTTGTAGCAACTTGGAGGAAGAAACGCACATTTTAATCGGCTTAGAATACATATAACATTCAAAGAGCCTTTGGAGAAAGCTTTTTTTAACAGATTATTGCCAGGTATGAACTACACTACCTTTTTACAAACTACGCAATTTATATAACCCGGGTAACAACATATGAAATACATGAAAAAAGTTTTTTAACTAGGTTCACTTTACATTTGAAAATAAAAAAAGAAAAAACATCACATTTTTCAAATAATAAAAAAAAACTGATTGCACAAGAATTGTAGTCTCATAGCAGTAGGTCTTTGAACGGTCAATGAACGATTCTTACTAGCACGCGATTGCGGCGACGCCTTCACGTGTAACATCAGGAAAGAACAAAAGCGGTATGGCGGCCACCGATGAATGCATGGGGGGGGGGGTCACATATACTGTCAACTGCCGATTTTTCGGACGCCCGATTTTCCGGACATGCTCGAAAATTCGGACGCTCTCGCGGCACCGTCACCGCCCCATAGACTTCAATGTATATTAGAACGTCAAAAAATTAGGACGCTGAAGCTATTTGCGTCCGATTTTTCGGACTTCCTGCCACTGCAGGTCCGAAAGGCATTATTTGAAGCCCCCACCTCTGCCGCGTCTATCATCTCGTAGGTTCGAACCAGCGCTTTCGCGAGTCGATCTGTTTGAGACAGTAGCAGAGTCCGAAAGTCAGCTTTGCCGCAATGCCGAAGCGTTATGGGGTGAAGCAGACCAGAAATTCAAAGGGGCCGCTATCGCGGCGCCGTGCAGCGGAAATGAACGGAGGCGTGATGGCAGCAGCTGGCAAACGCGCCAGTACGGCTTAATCGCTGACAACCCTTACGATAAGCATCTTCAGTTAACTGCTCGGTAGTGCACGTGGCCTAGCGCAGTTGCATGCGTACTGCACGCATTTAATAGGCGAGAACCCAAATGCGCCGCGCCGCCATTCTTGCTGCCTCTTTGTGCGAGACCGCTAAGTGCGCCGCGTAGACGCGTTGCCTTCGCGGACGAAACCAGCTCGCCATTGCCGAGCCCGTGTGCGGTCAGGAACTAAGTGCGCATCACGAACCCTTTCATGATAAATGCGTGCGTACGATACAGCAACAGTAAAGTGACGGCGTCAGCTTAGTTGGCGATGTGCTGCACACAACTAGAAACGATTGGCTTGACGCGGCAGCGAATGCTGCGTATCGGCGGCGATTCGGCGATGTGTGTGCGCATATGAGCACACGCATCGGGGAAAGCCGGACGAGTCGTCCGCTCTTCCACCACAGTCTTTGTGTTCCGCGTCATCGTTTACAAACGCTTCATGCGAGATAGCCGTAATATAATCCGCGCTTTGATATTATCAGCGGCGCTCATCACGAGTCGCAAAAGTGGCGGTTGGCACGTGCGTAGTTAGCCGGGGTTCGCGGCAGGTACCGAATGTATTTGCGAGAGCCTGGGCGCGCACCAAAATGCCTGATAATTGTACTTGGAGGCATTAAAGCTATTTCGGATGTGGCTGTGGCGATTTGACCACTTGAGCAGAATAAAAAAGCATGAATTTGTTTTTTCGGACTGCCCGATTTTTCGGACGATTTCGCGGTCCCTAGGGAGTCCGAAAAATCGGCAGTTGACTTATTTACAACCACTCAGAGGCGATTACCACAGCACTATGGAAGCCTCCATTACAAAGGCGCGTAGAAGGACACGCTTGGGCGCGTTAACATGTTCTGCGAACGTATCCCTGGCGCTGCTTCTAAAGTTACGTTTTCCCACGGTGAAACTGATGCAGGCTTGAAAATTCTTGCTTGCGGGGCCGTTTCAGCGCAGTTCGGCGCAATTTTTGCAATTTTTATGCTTTCGGAGCAGCTTGGCGCAGGAAAACGGAATCGTATCAAAAATGCGCAATATGCGCAGCTGTCTCACCCCTGCCTTGCTGTTCTTTTGTTATCGTACAGCGATCACATCACACTGGCGGAGATACAGGCGGACTTGGTTGCACGTAAGCGGAAGTGCGTGCAGCCACACACTGACAACTTTTTTCGGCCACCGCGACACTGAAGTGTCAATAAAAGTATTTATTTTCTGACGCATTCGTTTTTTCGGACATTTGATAATTCGGACTTATTTACGTTCCCCATGGAATTCCGAATTATAGATTGTCGACTGTATATATTGACATAGAAGCAGGGCAACATATAATGGCGGGGATCACCATCTCGATATTGTGTGTCACCATACTTTTCTTCTCACAACCACCAAGAGAAGGCAATTTTCATTTACACTCAAACCTCAATATAACAAACACGGATATAACGAATTATCGGTTATAACGAAGTAAATGAAAAGTGTCTTGTCATAGATACAGTTTTATGAATACACGTTTATAGGATTTTCGGATATAACAAAGTTATTTTCGTGTCAGATGTGACCGTTCTAATGAGCTCCCCATATCCCCATATTTTTGTTCGTTCACCTCCCTCCTTTATCGTTTTAGGCCGACACATTTGGACAAGCCTAATTTCGTTACAAGGCACATTCTTCACCATTCATAAAACATTGATAGTGGACAATCTAAACATAATAAACTCACCACTTGGAGCGCCATGTTAGCCACCGAGTCGCCCTCGCACCTTCTTGTGCTGCGGAGTGCCTTTTCAAACGTTTCCACAGCTCCTTCGACGTCGGCCAGGCGTTGAACAGCACTCAAGCCGTACTTTGCGAAGCACTCCCTGAGGAGTTGCGCCTCGGCCGAAGACAGCGGCGACGTGGCTGCGATGTCGCGAGCTTCGAGCCCGAGCGTCGTCGCGATCAGTTTCACAGCTGCCTCCAGCACTTCCTGCGAAGATTGACATAAGAATTACAGTTGAACATCGTTGCAGAAACACTGATACAGCGAAGTATCGGTTATAGCGAACTAATTACAAACTTTGGTTGGTCAACTTCATTTCATTGACATTTATTCGTTTTATAACGAAGCCGAAAACGCAAGAGCCGCTGCAATATCAGCTATAACGAAGAGATACTGCATTTTTTCATGTACAACCCACAACCCCAACGATTCGCGGGAAATTAAAAAAAAAAAAATGATCCCCGCGTATTGCTGCAAACCTAGCTTCCTTGCATAGCTTTAGAGCACTGCCGTGAAGCCACGTTTGCGAACTGGAATTAAGAGTTTTTCGTTTTGACTTTAGCTCAAAATTGTCTTCAATATCTTGTGTGGGTTATATGCAAGGAAATACTGCATTGTGTTTGCACGGGGCTCACAACTCGAAAGCTGGTGTAAAAAGCAAAATAAACATTGAATCACAATTCACAACCACAATTTTTTAATGTGATTGTGACACTAAAAAATCTGTTCTAAAATGTGGTCAAAAAAGTTGCGGAAATCACATCACCAGACAAGATCACATCTTTCATCAAATAAATGTGAACGCACGCCCACTTTGACAGATGAACATTTCTGTAGTTTTTTAAGCTTATCATGTTCTGGTCTATTTAGTTTGACATGCCACAAGGAGACAGGCGAAGACGACCTTGTTTATAGTGGGTTTGAAGCCTAGAATAATGTGTTTTTGTAGCTAGCATTTTTGCGCGAGCCAGATTGCCAATTTGTGAAAGCCGATATAATGAACTAAAATGGAGAATGTAACAGTGCTGCTGCTGTGTAATATCGGTGAAGGTCTAACACAATCTGAGCTGCTAAAAATTAAAGTTCCCAACAAACTGTTCTCAAAGTATCCACC
This sequence comes from Rhipicephalus sanguineus, assembly GCF_013339695.2. Classification (NCBI taxonomy): domain Eukaryota; kingdom Metazoa; phylum Arthropoda; class Arachnida; order Ixodida; family Ixodidae; genus Rhipicephalus; species Rhipicephalus sanguineus. Next base: position 41,715,222 of record NC_051185.1, read on the forward strand.
CCATTCAGTGCTCTGAGAGGCTTGTTGTACCTTGTCACAAACTGTGCACAATGCTACCTCACAACTTTGAGATAAAAATTAATTTTGCTCGTATTAATTATTTCTTCATCATCGTCATCATGCGTTATGTCCACTGCGAGATGAAGGCCTCTCCGAATGATCTCCAGCCCACCCTGTCCTGCACGAGCAGGCTCCATTTTAGGCCTCCCAATTTTTTTTAAGTTTGTCGTTCCACCTAATGCTTTGCCACGCTCAGCCGAACTTCCCACCTCTTGCTATCCATTCCAATGTTCTGGCTGAGCACCTCTATTAATATGTGACCTTCTGATGACATGACCTGCCCATGCCCATTACCCTTTCATAATACCGAGAAAACACCACTCTTGATGCAAGAAGGTAATTGGAAAGCCAGAAAACGCACAAAAACAAGAACCCCTCCTAGCACGAATTATGATAGACTGCCTAAAAATGTGTAAGAATCACGCAACATTTTTCTAAGGCACTCGATATTACATTCCAAGAAAGAAAATAGTGTCAGACATTTTGTGCAACTTTCAGTAATTAGTGTTAATTAGCATGCAAGTAAATGTCTAATTATTCTGCTATCAGTCAGCTTCAATTCTTGAATAAAAAGAATCAAATATGAGACTCAAAATGCATGCCCAGTTTTTTTTTGGCTGTATTCGTTTCGAGCAAAGGAAAATAAGGTGCACGACGCGCCTGCGTAGTTGATGTGTACATCTGTACACATTACCGCTGAAGGGGATAATGCATCCCGGAATTGCAACATGCACAACAGTGTCGCTGCACATGTAACATATCGAGCAGCTATCCAGCCTTCATGACAACACTAAATACAGTCGAACACGGATATATCGAACTCAAAGGGGATCGCGAATTAGTTCGATATATAAAAAATTGAATATAAAAAAATACAGGCCCCAAGACCTTACCAGTGGCGGACGATCACCTACAATCGGCGCATTCAAGAATGACAACTAATTCCACACACACGGTGCAACAGAATGTTTTATTTGCGCGAAAAAAAAAAAATCGCTTATTTTGGCCTGCTTCTTCGTCTTTGAAATGAAGTTGAAGAGACGCTGGCCTCAATCTTATAGAGGCTGTCCAGGTGCGACAGCCCGGTTCACTCCATGTCGCCGCGAAAATGGCGAATCGAGTTGAACGCTGCCGCCACCTCAGCGGCGGAGTACGTGCGTGTAGCCACCGCCTCGTCCAGACGATCTTTATCGTCACTTGATGTCACAAATTAGCGTGTTATAAAGCGCGCGCGCGGCCGCTTTCAAGCAGCTGCGCGACAGAACGGCGCGAGTCGCGCGCCCAAGAAGCGCGAAAGACGAAAAAACAAGCATCAAAAGACGCCGGCGCGCCGCATTCTCCTCACCCACTCGAGCCAGACGCAGTCAACACGATCGAACGCCCGGCAAAGCCTGGATCTTTCTAGAAGGAAAGGGTGACGCATCCGCGAGCGATGCCGCTGCGATTCGAACCTACGAGAAAGCTCTCGCCCTTTCTCTAGCCTCAGCTGTACTGCACGCCGAAGAAACCTCCCGACGCTTCTAGAAACCGGGGAAGAAGGGATAAAAGCGTGCAAACGACGAGAGTCGAGAAGGTCAGTGAAGAAGTGGAGACAGGAGTAAGTCAGTCGGCCCGGTGATGGTGAAGTTACGCTAAGTGTGGCTCCGTTAGCCAAAGAAGACGTGTTTATGATGGTGTGCGGTCAGTCGATCGTCGATTTGGAAGAATCCGATGACGACGCCGTGTGAGCCGTGACAAGTTGCGACGACGGTTGAGCTACGACGATCAACGCTGGAGCTGGCGTGAGTGTTTCCTAGAAGAGAAGCATTCGATTACCGTCCAAGTATTGTGGACTGGATACGCCATTGTTTATTCAGGACTTTAACTGTCGTTGAATAGTTGTAATGCATGGGATTGCATTCGTAGCGTGTGATCTGTTTGTTTAGCTCCCGTTGTGTAAACACCATCTGAGTTATATTGTGAAGTTGTAACTGGTACCAGCCGAGTGTGCACGTGTTTGTGTTATTTGTGTTGCCTTAACTGAGAATATATTTCGTTTTCGTTTGTGTTGTCGACTCTCGGCTCTGACTCGGTCTTTGGACCACAACCGGCGTTCGCTGGCGCACCAAAGGACCAACTTTAAATTGTCCGCGCTTTCGTGGTGCGTTTTCGGAGGGCCGTGACGCCAGCCCTTAGAATCCGCCCGGCGATTGCCAGCCCGATTAACGGGACAAGTGACACTTGAGCTGTCAGCCTGGGCATCCTGGGTCCCTGCGACCGCAGCTACAATGTCCTCGTCAGCGAGGCTCGCAACAGCCTGAATATTGCAATCCGCTTCCTCAAAATCGTACGCAGACACTTCGGGTGGAACGGCAGCCGGGAAGAGGTCCGGATGACAACTCGTGAAATGCGTCGTCTATGCACTTGTCGTTGCCGTCTTCACTGGTTTCCGCAAGTTCCGCCGTCACGAAGCCTGCCTTCGAGAAGCAGTTGGCCACTGTGTGCGTCTTCACGTCTCGCCAGGTGCCCGTCACCATTTGAATGGCACCAAGCAGGTCAACCTTCAGCCCACCTTGAAGGACTTGATGATGCCCTGGTCGAGCAGTTGCAGCTTCGCTGTCGTGTTGGCCAGCAGAAACTTCAGCTCGATGTTTTTGAGCTCGCACGGGAGCACGCACACAAAAAGAGGAATGCGGTGGTATGTGACAACTCACGGAAGTGAACTCCGCCAACAAAGCGCTCACGATCAGTCGCGATGGCGGCGATGCCTACCCGGGCGCCCGGGCTACCTGCGAGGGCAGCAGCGATATACGAAAGGTGCGAGCTGTGGTTGGCTGAGCAAATACAAAAGGGGTGGGCTGTGGTTGGCTGATCAAAACTCACAAAACAGCAACAAAAAAAAAGAAAGAAAAGGCGAAAGGAGGAGGCTGCCGGCTCCTTCGCTCCTGCTCTCCGAGCCAACGGTAACACGGAGAGCGTAGGAGAAAGAGAGAAAAAAAAGGAAAAAAAAAGAAGCCGTGCCACAAGTTGGAGAACGCGCCCAGCAGGAGTACAGTCCGAGCCCTCTCGCCCTCACGCTTTTCGAGCGTTTCGGTTGTCGGCTGAGGCGTGGTGCCGCGAAGGTCGCGGGCCTCAGCGAGTGCTGAAGCGCGCCTTCCAGCTCGTGTGGCGTTCAATATATTCGATGGTGGGTAAAAAATACCGTTCGATATAGATGTGCAAATTTCTATACTTTTACAAAGGATTTTCAAGGAGATAATCTACGAGTTCGATATAGCCGAAAATTCGATATATGTGGGTTCGATATATCCGTGTTTGACTGCACTGACTGTTCTGCTTACACGAAGGTCGCAGGATCGAATCCCGACTGTGAAGGCCGCATTTTCGATAGAGGCGAAAATGCTTGAGGCCCGTGTACTTCTATTTAGGTGCACGTTAAAGAACCCCAGGTGGTCTAAATTTCCGGAGCCCTTCACTACGGCGTCTCTCATAATAATATCATGGTTTTGGGACGTTAAACCCCAACAATTATTATTATTATTATTATTATTATTATTATGAAGGGGATAATGCAAGCGGCCATGCCAAACTAAAGTTTCTGCACCAACTTGCCGCGATGTCATTGATTTTCATAGAATCTGCTTGGGCCTACATAATTCTTCATCGCTGCAAATGAATTAGTACTTTGCATTCTGATGGAGCCAGAGAATTAACACAGCAGGTTTCAGGATATTCCACTGAGCCTATGTGGCTGAAATATGAAAAAAAAAAAAAAGAAATCCGTCTCTTCCTATTAACATTTAGATGCTTAGGTTCTGGCACGAAATTTTGAAAATGAAGCTCTGACCTCAATATTCTCTCATAATAAACCTACCATGGTAGAATTAATGACTAAAGTTCTCAAAGAAGAATTTACGTCTAAACAGCAACCCCCCCCCCCCTTAGACAATTTTCCTTCATAAAGTCTGCCAACGTATGAGAAAAATATTTCCCGATATTTATGACGTCCTTTTCCTGTCCTAGTGACAATGTTTTGGCACATAAGGCAAGAGAGAAAAATCTGGCCTTTATTTTTTTGGACCAGTAAATTTTTTTTCTCTCCACTAGCTCATGCAAATACAGAATTCTGAAAGAATATGCTTCTACAGGTTTTCCCGCTCAATTTAATCCAAGTGCCAGCCAACTTGGGTGGCGCTTGGATTACACTGAGTGGGAAAACCTGTAGTCACAACTGATTTCTTACTTCTCTACATTCTTTCGTTGCTGCTAGTGCTGCAACCAATTGCAATGCTAGTAAGTCCACAAACTGAAAAGGGAGAGAGCATTGTACCTTAGAATCAATACGTGAAACCAGTGTCAGTATGCCGCACCGCATCGCGACAGGAACTTGTTTGTGGTTCAGCAGTGCCAGCAGCGTGTTGGGCTTCTTCAGTGTGGCATTCCAGGAAGCTACAAGCTTCAGCAGCTTCCTGCAGGCAAGCACAGCAAGAAAGCATGGTTCTCAGCCTTTTGCAGAGTTGAAACTTTCACAAACATCAATCTTTGCAAGTTTATTTTGTCTACTACAAAGCTCCGTTTTTCTACAATTCACATCACTTCCACTATATACAGTTACATCCTGGATATAACGAAATTGACAAATTCCCCCCAAAATTCGTTACAACAGGTTTTGGTTATATGCAGCTTCAGCACGAAAAATTCGAAAAAAAAAAATGCACAAATTAAACAAAAGGGGAACTGAAGGCTGAGCTCACCCAAAACATTATTTAGCGGCAAAAAACTGTGTTATTTTGCTCTATTGCTTGTTTGTGAGGGATGGCAACAATGAACGTTCATAGGACACCAATACGACGCTGTCCGTCATCGTCTAGCCATGGCCTCAGAGATTGGCTCCGGCAACGCAATGGCATGTTGCCGGAGCTAATCGCGGAGGCCACAGTCTAGCGAACCCACGGCACGGTGCAAGATGGCAAAGTGCGTGACGAGTTGACCTCCGAAGATCTGTTGTCGTCACCATGATCTTGGACACTTTTCCCCAGCGCCTAATCTGACATTTCCTCGGTTGTGACGACACAGTTGTCTGCATAAAAAAAGAAATCACGAAGCTTCACGTCGTCAGGGGCAGCTCTGTGCGCACGCGCACGGCATAGAAATCAAAGAGCGAACGACACGGATACCACGAAATATTTGGTAAAACTTTCCATATGCAGTGCAAACTTGAAGCGTAACGACAAGGAGCAAGGATCTTTTTTTAGTGGCGTCACCTGGAGTCACGTTAACGAAGTGCAGTTCAGAGACTTCTGCAACAACCGAAGAGTGGCGCTTACAACGCAAGAGTTCGCGTGGTGGCACCCGCGAGCGGCTGGATGAAGTTTGAAGGGAGGGGGGGAAGGGCAGGGCAGTTTAGGATATGCGCGGAAGAGCACACCCGCGCATGCGCCTGCAATGGCTAGAACGCCGGCTTAAGGGGCACAGGCCTGCCTGTCCGGCTCGCGTGCACCCGCACGCACTAGCAAGCTCTCGCCTCGCAGTCGCCGGAGCTTCAAGCGCGCCATGTGCGACGTCGCCGCTTCGCGCTCCGTCGTCGGCGGGGCAACCGCAGAAGATGCGTGCGGCTCTTGCTCGTGCCAAAATGACAAAATTCGGGGCAAAATCCCTAGGCTGTTGGCGGCCAAAATTCGTTATGTCAAGGGAGTCTCCCGCTGCCACTTTGTTACATAGAGGTCGCAAATACATGTGCTTCTGTAGTAACGGCGGGGAACAGACAAAACTTTGTAATATCGAGGAATTCGTTTTATGGAGGTTCATTATAGGCAGGTTAACTGTATGTTGCTGAATTTCATTGGGCTACCATAACACAGCACTGTCTTCTATCCAAGCAGGTTCAAAATCTGGCTTGCCGTGCTTTGTTGCAATGACTGTTCTACAGCTGCAACAAAACTGAACATGCAGTCAGAGAATCCCAGTTGTAGCAAATTGAATATTCTTAGTTTGCCTCCAGGGCACTGGAGTTGATACCTGCTATCCAGCTCCCATTTTCAGCTACAGGCAGGTTGAAGTGCGCACCATAAATTTTAAAATGCACATACGGGGCCGCATCTTACATGGAGTGTACAGTATGGTCCAATGTTCCAGGGAACACCGTCAGGCTATACACAGCATAGCATGATGAAAAGCACAGAGAGGACAAGAAAAAAAGAAGTGCAGCTCATGTGGTGAGCAGCCTATGTGTTCTTTCTTTCCTGCCTTGTTGTGTGTGCTTTTCACTGCGCTATTCACAAACCAAACAGACCAATTTATGTACTCTCGTGCTCAGCGTAACTCAATTTAGCTCTCTTAGGCAACCTGTTCAGCCGGGTAAACCTACTTGGTGCCCACAGATACATCAGCAGCATGATTAGCGATCAGCTCAAAAGGGCACGGAGTCCAGAGCGTCCCTTGTGGGAACAGGCCACCGATGCCTCCACCAGGCTGACAGCCAAATCTCGAATTCCTTGCGTCGGTGACAGCAGCGACAGGATGATGGACAGGAACACTGCAAAGCACGGGGAAAATCAATCAATAAATCATCGATAAAAAGGGAACTTTAGTATACGGTTAGCAAACTTGGGAAGAGAACTTCACTGTGGGCTTGCGCTTGTCACTCTATTGCGTGGCCCTGAACTACGGACATCTTGGTGCAGATTTTTGTTTGCTCCTCTAATAACGAAACAGAATACAACGAACTGAATCTTCTCCACATGCAACTTCATTGCATCAAGGTTCGTCTATATAATGATAATGAAGTATGAACAGTAAGTACGTATACAGTAGACTCTCAATAAACAAAAATCTCTTAAGGGGGGACATGGCTTGTGGAGACCAAAAAATCATCAAAGAAAAAAGTGTTTTTTAAATTATATTATTGACATCTACAGCTATTATTTCGCATGTAAAGCCTAAGAGAAGTCTTATAAGATCAGTATTTCATCTGCAGTTTAGATCTGTGCAATGAGTACGAGCTGAACGTTAAATGTTTTTGGGTCATTTATTTAGCTTGTCGGAGGGATATCTCATGATCTAGAACAGCTAGAGCTGTAATTACTTTTTTAACATAAAGCCCAAGCTGTGTATCACAAAGTGCTGAGAGCAGAATTCTAGTTTTCTGCTCATATATTTTTTTAAAATTGATTTTGTTTTTCTTTACGGTAGTCATGGTACAACATTGAATTTCGATCATCTGCAGAATGACTAGTTATGATCCGATCTGAAAACTGTTTGCAGCGTTGCACTTATTGCATATAGTAGTATCTAGCTATCTGATAATATTCACTTTCTGCTGAACGGCTTTTCTCCTATTGTCTCCGGAAACAATAGAGAGGCAGCTTTGTGTATCTCGTAAACCAGTTTGCTTACAAGAAAAAATATTGTATATTTGAAATCGGCATGAAAAACCAAACAAGTCTATTTAATTTCATCAGGTTTGGACATAAGATAAAGAAAATATCTCCACACACCATGTCCCCCCTTAAATGAAATTGCTGCTTAATTGGAACAACTGCCTCTAAGATGATTGGTTTTGTGCTTGAATTCTGCATCCCTTTTCATCTCTCAGTAAACGAAACTCCTGTTAAATGAAACATATTTTCCTGGTCCCTTCAGCTTTCGTTTAACAGGAGTCTACTGTAGTTAATGAAATACAGTATAACCTCATATAAGAATGTCACGCCTGACACGAAAATAACTTCGTTATATCCAAAAATACTTTATAAATGTGCATTCTTAACACTGTATCTATGACAAGACTATTTTTTCATTTACTTCATCATAACCGATAATTCGTTACATCCGTGTTCATTATATCGAGGTTTGAGAGTAGGTACATTAGGGTGGTAAAATTTTTAAAAACCAAACTGACCACAAATGTCTATGAAATTTGGGGCTCTAATTACAAAGGTGAATGCTGAACATTTTTCTCTTTCTAAACCTTCTCCATTTTTCTGTCTTCTAACATGTGCTTACCAAGATTCTTTTCGGCCAGGATCCACTTGATGCCCTCTGCACCCCACAGTAACTGAATCGAAACTGCAAGGGCCAAAGACTGAAGCCTCTCTTTCTGGTGGGTAGCCGGTGCCCCTGGGAATCGCTGCTGGAAGCGCTGCTGTAGGCATCTAGGTGTAGCAGCCAGAGTCCACTTAAAAAGTGCACCTGATGCTCAAGGCTGGGGCAGTGAACCTGAAATTTTAAAAGATGCAAGTAAATTAAAAGATATTGTTATTTGGTTACAGCATTCCTGTCCAGTGCTCCATACTGCGACGATTCTTCAAATCACAGTTATTTAAAAAATTTTGGTCTTCCAAATTTGATTTGAGGCAAAGTCTAAGTGAACAGTAATTGGCAATGAATAATTTCGAAGTGAATTCGAATAGCAGCAGGATTTGAACAGTAAGTAGAGTGCTACTTATAAGCGGTAAAAAAACATTAAGTTTTAGACCTTGCCCTACTCAGTCAATATTAGCCCGCATAACACAGTGTGAAACTTTAAGAATGAGTCGGGTTGCAGATAATTATGCACACTTAAAAGGTCAAAACTTATCTGGTGTCACACTGACTCAGGTTCCTGAATTCATACCTGCCAACCTCACAGCAGGAAAATTCGGGAGGCCGCAGTGGGGGGGGAGTGTGTTGTTTTTTTTTTTTTTGCATAGTGGAAATACTGAGACTGGAGACTGACATCAGAAAGGAATAAGGATGTTTGTTTTGGGCTGCCTGAACCAAACTTCTTTACCTGTGAAGGCACCAAGGCAATTCACAGGCGCACGTGGTACAGAATCCGTACTTGTCACCTTCCCGCGAACTCACAAAGCATGGAACCCAAGCTGTGTATGAGTCCAGAAACACTTGCAAGTACTTTGATTTTGACGCCGCCATCGACCTTCTAACTGAACTCTGAAAACACGCAACCCCCACGCCAGACGGCGTAGCGTACAAAATGCTGGGGCCAAGATGGAGACGCAAAAGTTCTGGCTAGGCTTAACGGAAATGATTGCCGCAAATGAACTGAACGGCGGCCGGAGCGGCAAGATTGCAACACGCGCTGTTTCTCCCAAGCATGCCGATATCGAGAGTGCAAAGCACAATGGGGGCCGCTTACTTACCACCGGTCTGCCGGCCACCCCTCCTTTGAAAAATGGAAAGCGCTCGACAGTCTCGTTACCGGAGCGCCCGTGCAGCGCCGCGGCTCCGGCCCCCGTGCACATTTGGCAAATCTTTTTTCCGTTGAGACTGTACCTTTTCCCTCGCCTTCTTTCGGTACGGTGGCGAGCGCTTCTCACGGCAAGCCGACCAGCCTTCGTCCAGATGCGCAGTGCCTAGAATGTACTCAGCGGTACTCTACGATATGGTTACAATGAAATAGAAGTGTGGTGGCGAGTGCTCTTCCGCAGCACCGCCACAGCAGGAAAGGCTGACGTACGCGCATGATTTTAATAAAGAAGAGAGAAAAAAAAACGCCTCTGCTGTGGTGGCCACTTTTCGGGAGATTTGAGATGACATTCGTACAATTGGGAGATTAGGTCCGAATTCGGGAGTCTCCCGGACAATTGGGGAGAGTTGGCAGGTATGTGAATTGTTACAGGCCTTGCAGAGTCCTTCTACTTACTATGATACCCCACTCTTTGTGATTTACAGTCCCTTGACTGTAAATCACAAAGACGTGTAAGCGTGATGTTGCACGCAGAGCATTTGAAAAATTTCGTACCTTGAAGAATTTTTGTAGCAGCTGGCGAATTGTAACCGGCAGCTGCTCTTGATGCTCGAATTCTCTGCAACCATCTCAAAAATGTCAGTAAGGATGTCCAACGCAGCATGAGTGGCCTCGTCTTGCTGTTTCAGCACCCAACATGGGATTTTCTGCAATATCCTCAAGACGGTCACTGTTACAATGAATAGAGCTGTGCACGGGCCGTATTTCCGAGCCCGAGCCCGGCCCGGGCCCGCTGACTTTGTCGAAGGCCCCGCCCGAGCCCGACCGCAAAGGGCTGCGAGCCGCCCGCCCGGCCCGGCCCGACGTACGAAAACACCATCCCGGGCCCGGCCCGGCCCGGCTTTTGAAGGTTCGCTGCGAAAACAAAGCATCGTTTTCCGGTAATTTGCACTTTGTTGAGCATATCAAATATGATCAAACGACACACGAAGAACAGTCATTACAAATTGTCGAGCAAAAACGCAGCAGTCCAACGATTCCGGCTTCAACGAAGTGCGGCGCTTTTGCTATACAAGTATACGGACTCATGCCAGCAACAATGGAGTTCGCTCTCCAAAGCCGTCAGTGTATGGGGTGTGCCATGCAAGCGTCAGCTTGCACGAAGGCGATCTACGTCGGGTCGCTCGTCGCTGTCGCGTGCATTTTCATCATAGGATTTGGCCTTAAATCTAACGCGAAACAGTCGCGTGGCGCCGTCACTAGCTCAGGTGGTGTACTTCTCTGTTTGTCGGAGTACAACAGAGGCAGTGCTTTACTGCTCCCCTTTTGTTTAAGTAGTGAATGGAAAGGAAAAAGCGGTGAAGGGCGGTCGCGGAAAAGGCGCTGTATGCGTGCTGGAAAACAATTCCCGCTATTCTCTATATTTCGGGCTTGAGTCGGGCTTTGCGCTGGGCCGAGCCCGGCCGATAAAACTCCAAGTAGCCCGAGCCCGCCAGGGCCCGAGGTGAAAATAGTCGGCCGCCGAGCCCAGCCAGGGGCCGGGTCGGGTTTCGGGCTACCCGGAGTCCGTGCACACCTCTACAATGAATGTACAGTCGACTCCGATAATTCGAAGTCGCTTAATTGGAATTGTCGGTTAATTGGAAGTGGAGTGGGGGTCCCGTCAGTTTGCATGCAGTCAACAGGAAGAAATTCTCGGTAATTGGAAGCTAGAGGTCGAAATTCGGTTCATTCGAATTTATTTCAATCGAATTACCGGAGGAAATCGTAATGTTGTTAAATTTCCTATTTTGAAGTGCTAAACACAATGCGTGTGCGACCGGCACCCAAGGCATCACAGTTGACCACAGCGCCGCAGCTCAAAGCGTCAGCTGATGGCATCGCAGTTGCATGCAGCGCCCCAGATCACGAAGCGGCTGCTCCGGCGGTTACGGTTCCGGGCCTCATTGTTGATCCGTTACGGTCGTGGGCGGATCAGCGTTTCCACGTGCGACGAAGTCCACGTGCATTTACTATGGCAACCCGGGCCTTATCGGACGCTTGACTTGGCGACGAAAGTCAAAATTTTGAAAGAAGTTGAACAAGGAGGCACCGCCAAGCAAGATATTGCGCGGAAATACGGCATCAAGCTAATACCCTGTATACATCCTGAGAAGAACAAGCGTCGGTTATGGACGCATTCGAAAAGACCAGTTCAAGATGTCTGCAAGAAAATGCGCACCGGCGCCCACGGAGTTAGAGCAAGCGCATCATTGGATTCGGGAAGCTCGAAGCAACAGATCCTCTCAGCGGCGATATCGTTGCAGTGAAAGCGTCATCGCTTGCGATTATGCTAGGCATCGAGAACTTTGCTTCGTCCGATGGGTGGCTCACACGGTTCAAGCAACGCCACGACATGGTGTTTAAAAGTGTGAACGGTGAAAGGGCTGCTGTCAACGCTGCAACATGTGCTACGTGGAGGGGAAAATCAGCTTCGCAAATACTTGGGAGAATATCGGCGGAAGATCTCAATGCCGAGAGACAGCACTTTTTACAGAATGTTGCCCGAGAAGACGCTGACCTTTAAGGACGATGACTGTGCTGGAGGGAAGCGTAGCAAAGAAAGAGTGTCGGTGCTGATAGCGGCGAAATGACGACGGGCACTGAGCGATGTCACTGCTCGTGATAGGCAAAGCTGCTAAGCCTAGATGTTTCAAGGGCGTGAAAACGCTGCCTGTCGACTACGCGTCTAACAGGAAAGCGTGGATGACGCAGACCTATTCAAGGATGGCTGACAAAATTGGATCGCAAGTTCGCGTTATCTAAACGCAATGATTGCTCCTTGTGGACCAATGCAGTGCACACATGAATGTGCCGCCCTTGAGTGCAATACGTGTCGCCTACCTGCAGCGAACACTACATCGGTGTTACAACCACTGGACCAGGGGGATCATCAAAAACGTGAAAGTACTGTACAGAAGCATCTTCTTGAGCGGATGATGTGTATGGACAAGCAAGTCAGTATGAGGGTGAGCCTTCTCGGTGCTATCCACATGCTGGCGCGAGCGTGGGGTCGCGTAAAGGATGATGAAACATTGCGAACTGCTTTAGGGCGTGCGGCTTCATTCAAGTGGTGCAGGATGAGAGTCTTGTACAGTGGGGGAAGAAGACAAAAAGTGAGCTTGACGTCGACGGTCTCTGCCAGCTCTCGGCGACGTCCCTTCGAGGAGTACGTTGCCACTGACAGTCGGTAGAAACGTGCGGTGCACTGTCGGACGCTGAGACGTGGAGATGGTTCGGCCCAGCGAGCCTAGTCACGAAACTGAGGTTGACGACGACGACGCCGCAAGTGAGCCACTACCGCGGGTGCTGATGTAGCGCAGGCCTTGCCTCGCGCAGCGGTTTTCACTGCTGAGAGCAACGCCGAGGAAGCACTCAGGCACATATACAGCCGCAGGACTTGCTTTCTGCTGCAAGATTCAGCAAACAGAAGCAAACGGCAATCACAGATTTTCTCATAAACTGCTTTGAAATAAATGTATTTTTCGTTCATTGTGGTTAATTGGAATTCCGCTTAATCGAAGTTTCTCGCGGGGTCCCGTGAACTTCGTATAACGAGAGCCGACTGTATTAACACTAAGGGGACATTAAAGTGAGGTACACAGCAGGCTTAAGTGAAGCACTGCAGTTACATCCACCATATTTTGCCTATATACACATGTCGAAAATGCAGCAGCATAGCATTTGCCACTGTGAATTCACACTTCAAGGTGGTGTTGACTGTCCTCCAAAGTTTCACTGCCTCCTAACAAAACACCATGTTTTCCGTGCCTGAACACCCACACGTTCAAACAACCTTTTTCCCCTTTTTCACGGTCATTCAATCGCCTTTTCTTCTTATATTACCATTTTCTTTTAGGTTATTTTAGTGCCTTACAGCACCCAAAAGGCACTGCGTAGGGTGAGGGGAACATACATACTGGAATTCATAGTGGCAATGCGAACAGAAACATGTTATCAGCAGTAATAAGATAAAAAAAAAGGAGATGTCCATTGTGAACTGGAAAGTAGTGGGATTTTAAATGGGCAAACCGAATGAAATATAAGAGAAACTGTTTATTAAAAGAAGCCCAGAAGAGATTACGTGTGTTATATGAAAGCTAAACAGTGAAAAACAAAGAGATGGTTATTGCGCAAACGAATTCAACAGAACGCAATTAACACAAGGCAGGACAGAAACACACTGGACAGCCTGTGCTAATGGTTAGCGAACAGCGCACATGCTGGTTTTCTCCCACATGTTCCCTCGTGCTTCCAGTACCAAATGATTTCACGTATAACCCGCGCAAGAAAATAATAATAATAATTTGCAGCTAAAGTGAAAACGAAAAGCGCAAATTCAGGTCTGCAAAGGTGGCTTCACGGCAGTCCTTCAAAGCCATGCAAAGAAGCTAGCTTCGCGGCGATATGCGGGGATCATTTCTAGCAAATTCTCCGCGAGTCGTTGTTGACGGCCCAGTTTATACGTAGAAAATGCAGTAACATCATCTCAGCACATGGTGCTGAGCGGATGTGATGTCTTCGGCCACAGCTGCATAGTGGAGCGAGCGAAATGTGAAACGGCAGTGAAACCAAATGAATTCAGGAAGCAGCAATCCCAAAGGCGCCCGTGGAACGGCAGCACCCATCAACCCACTAGGTGAAAGCGGCAGCTGCGAAGCATGAAGCTTTAACTTTGGTGAGGTAAGACAGATAACTGGGCAAGTTGGTATGTATCCATATTTAAACTTTTTTAGCACGCACAAAAGACAAGGACAAGAAAGAGAATTTGGAGCTAAAGTGGAGTGCTCGTGTGTCTCTTTCTTGTCCTTGTCTTTTGTGCGCGCTAAAAAAATTTAAATTTGGTGAGGTGTCACTGTACGGAAGGTTATAGGTTTGATCCCCCACTGCAGCTGCTGTATTCAAAAGGCATTTGCGTCCTAATCGTACTTTTAGAAGTACAAAACCCTCACCCTTTAATGCTGCCACAGGCTTTACTCCGTTGATGACTGCAGTCAGGCCACTGATGACCATGGTGGAGGGAACACGCCCGTCTCGAACCGCAGCCACCGCAAACTCGTACTCGCCGCAAGCTGCCTTTTCAGCCAGCAGCCGCTGGTAGAACCGGAGCGCTTCACGAAGGACCTCCACATTCTTCGTCGAGGATGCCAGGCCATTCAGGAGGGAGCCACAGATGCATCGAAGCTGTGCAGCTGCATATCCGGTGCTCGGGAAGCACAGTTCTTCCAGCGTCTTCACCTGCGACAGCGACGCAACTCGTAACGTAAATAACACTTCGTGTGTCGGATGTTTTGCTTCTGAAGTAACACTAATTCAACTTATAAACAGATGTGAAAAAACTGATTACGAACTTTGCATAAAAAGCAAGCTTGATCGAACAACGGCGTAGCTAATTACAGGATAACGAAAGACTGTCGTCATCTCAAGAAGCAGCATGGACTCTGTGTGGACTGACTGCGCTAAGCTGTGAAACAAAATAAATGTGGTAACTGGGCTAGCAAAATTTAAGGGGGGGACTTGGCTTGTGGAGACCATAAAATCGCCAAAGAAAAAAAGTGTTTTTTTATTACATTATTGAGTTTAGATCTGTGCAACGAGCACGAGCTCAATCTGAAATGTTTTCGGTCACTTATTTATTTGGCTTGTCGGAGCGATATCATAATCTAGAACTGCTAGAGCTGTACAGCCGCCAACCGTTTATTCAGACGCTAAAAATTTGGACATGCTCGTTTATTTGGACACCTTCGTGGCACCGCCATTCGTCCCATTGAGGTAATGTAAACACAACCGGAAATTTCGACACCCCACAGTGCGCCGTTCGATTTTTGGACTCCAGCTTGCTGATTGAGTTCAATGTCAAACACTATGACAAGCTGTCAGTGATGTTTACAATACAGTAAAACACCGCTGATACGTTTTCGAAGGGACCGTAGGAAATGAATGTAAGAGATGTAAAACGCAAGAGCGAAAAACAGGAAAAACGACAAAATATTTAGTGGTACAGAATTTTATTTCAATGCTTACGCGTGAAAAACCGTGTAATGTTGCCTGGCGCTTTTATGTCCGAGCAGCACGATAAGTTTTTCAAGCACCTGCAGTCTCATCTCCTTTTCATAAATCTAGTGCCACCACGGCCTACACCTGACAAGCGATCGCTTATGGCGATACCTTCGCGAGATTGTTGCCGGTTGCGTCGGTGTCGCCGAGCGATACTGCAGGACCATTGGCATAGTATCGGACCACCGTGGCTTGTAGTAAATGCTTACGCGTGAAAAAACCGTGTAATGTTGCCTGGCGCTTTATGTCCGAGCAGCACGATAAGTTTTTCGAGCACCTGCAGTCTCATCTCCTTTTCATAAATCTAGTGCCACCACGGCCTACACCTGACAAGCGATCGCTTATGGCGATACCTTCGCGAGATTGTTGCCGGTTGCGTCGGTGTTGCCGGTTGCGTCGGTGTCGCCGAGCGATACTGCAGGACCATTGGCATAGTGTCGGACCACCGTGGCTTGTAGTAAACAGTTGAACGCCTCGCGAAAGTAGAAGTAACCCCGAAAGCGACTCCACCAACTCCTAAATTTCGTCACTGGTGTACACATTGGCACACTCAGCCACAGTCTAGTCGACGGATAGAAACGCGGAGCTGGGGACGGCGTCATCCACAGAAATGTAATCAATGTGTGTGATTTTTAGCACCAACAGCTGCAGGCGTGAAAGAACTAAGCACACGCAAGCACGACCAGCGCGGCGAGTCCAACAGCGAACCGCGCGCACGACCACGTAAACTCCAACCAGCTCGAACAACTCCGACAAATAAAGGCCAACGCGATGGCAGAAGTAAATGCCTATCTCGAGGCCTTGCTTTCGCAATTAATTACATCATAGACGCCATGTTTGCAATACAAATCTCAAACGCTATGCTTTTGATATAAGTAAATGCCAATCTCGAAGGCCTTGCTTTCGCGAGCACTTACGTCATAAAGCATTCTCTGCAATGCGGATCTCGAAGGCTATGCTTTTGTTGTGTCAACCGAAAGTATCTGTCGCTTGCGCCTATCATGCGGGTAATGTTACGGTCAAACTAGGCCAAGCTGCGTGAAAAGTCACCATGGCCGCTCTCTTAGGTAATCACTCGGTCGGCTCGGAGCGCACTTCACGACGTATCATACGGGAACGGTCCCACAGTTACGACGTAACAGCGGGGTTCCCAATACATTGTACCCTATGGGAGCTGTGCCGGGACCCGCGGAAAACGACGTAACAGGCGGGAAAACGCATCAGAAAGGAACGCAACAGCGGGGTTCTACTGTATTTATGCTAGGTTGCCAGCACTGAAAGATTGCACTGGCTATGGCTGGAGATTGTGCCACTGTAAAAATCCACACAGAAATTACAACTGCCGACCTTGAAGGCTATGTTTGTTGGCTACAGTCATGGTTGCCTTTTGGCCTTAGCCAGTCGAGTATCCGTTGAGTGGCTACTACAGCCAAACTGCAAGCAAAGCCAAGCCACGCTCGGAGTCAGCTTGGTGTGGCGTTTGAAAATCACCGCACATACGACATGGACAAAGACAGAACTACACCACGAGCACTGCAGCACGAACTAGCCCGACGTCGTCCGCTTTACGGATTTGAGGGTTTGTATTGTCAGTTGTTTCTGTGGCTTGGCCTGATCTGCATCTCACACTTTGTGTCTCGCTCTTTTGTTTGTTGCTTGGCGTGTGAGGCCTGATCTGCTGTAATGGCTCCGACGCCACCCATTCCATCTGTGCCATTGGTACTAATGAAGAAACGTGGCAACTATGAGACACTGACGATGGCGAAAAAAGCCGCCAAGTTTTCGCCAAGTTGGACCATGATGAGATCGTCTGTTCGGTCCTCGAACCAGTGCAGGTGGATAGTGATTCCGATGGCGCGCTGCCCACACCACAGTTATCAAATGCGGATTTAGCGCAGGCCGTAACAGTGCTATTGATAACATACAGTGATGGTCAAATACAGTAGACTCTCAGTAAACGGAACCTGAAGGGACCAGGAAAATGTGTTCCGTTTAACAGGAGTTCCGTTTACTGAGAGATGAACAGGGGTGCAGATCCAAGTATGAAACCAATCGTGTTAGATGCAGTTGTTCCATTTAAGCAGCAGTTCCGTTTAAGAGATTTCCATTTACTGAGAGTCTACTGTACTGGCTGAAATACAGGCCGACTTGGTCGTGTGAGCGTGCTTGTGTGCAGACGTGCATTGACAAGTTTTTCCGGCCACTGAGACACTAAAGATGCTTTTATTATGGTGAACCCTTTTTCTCGTACTCTCGATCATTCGGACTTTCTGGCGGTTCCCGTCGAGTCCGAATCAACAGTCGGCGACTGTAATTACATTTTTGCCCAAGCTTTGCATCACAAAGTGCTGAGAGCAGAATTCTCATTTTCTGCTCATGGATTTTTTTAAATGATTTTGTTTTTTTTTCTTTTGGTAGTCATGGTACAAACATTGAATTTAGATCATCTGCAGAATGACTAGTCACTAGGCTTGTGCGAATAGTAAATTTTAGGTTCGAAGCGAATAGTGATTTTGGTCGAATATTTCAAATCGAATTCGAATAGTATATATCACATATTATAAGGAAAAATGAGCATATTTGTCATGACCCAACCAACCTGCACAACGTTTTTTTTAAATTGTAACAAGGCACGTGCAAATGTCATTCTTTTTGTTTCAAAGGAAGTGGAAGCAACTTTGAATAGTAGCAGGATTTGGCTTTCAGTAGAATGCAAATAATAACCTTTAAAATATGTTGCGTTTTAAAATTTACTATACTTGGAGCATATAAGCTGGTATAACAAGTTTTTAAACTTAAAAAATGAATCGATGTGAGGGTAAAGTGTTAATTTAACCTTGAAGTGAGGCTTCGCAG
Organism: Rhipicephalus sanguineus; assembly: GCF_013339695.2. Lineage (NCBI taxonomy): Eukaryota > Metazoa > Arthropoda > Arachnida > Ixodida > Ixodidae > Rhipicephalus > Rhipicephalus sanguineus. The sequence goes on from NC_051185.1 coordinate 41,733,397, forward strand.
CAGTGCGGATTTTTCCTGGAAAGGTGTATTCACGGTATAGCACCCCTTCACTGCAGTGAAACTACCTTTACAGGAGGTTACAAACGGACTAATATACACCTATTCGTTCCATTTCGAATCGAAATTTTCAGTAATTTAAATTCGAATCGAAGCGAATTCGAATACAGTAGAACCCCGCTGATACGTTTTTGAAGGGACCGTAGGAAATAAACGTAAGAGACGGGAAATGTAAGAGCCGAAAAACAAGAAAAACGGCAAAATATTTAGTGGTACAGAATTTTATTTCAGTTCTTACGAGCAGCACGAAAATTGGCGCGCTCAGCCGCGATCTAGTCGATGGATAGAAACGCGGAGCTTAGGACGGCCTCATCCACAGAAATGTAATCAACGTATGTTTTTTTTAACACCCAACAGCTGTAGGCATGAAAGAACTAAGCACACGCAATCACGACCGGCGCGGCGAGTCCGACCGCGAACCGCACGCACGACCATGCGAGCTCGAACCAGCTCGAACTCCTCCCGTTCTCCGACAAATAACGATGATGATGAGTCTACGCCAACGCAATGGCAGAAGTGAATGCCAATCTCGAAGGCCTTGCTTTCGCAAGCAATTACGTCATACACGCCATGTTTGTGCAGTACAAATCTCAAAGGCTATGCTTTTGTCAATAGTAAATGCCAATCTCGAAGGCCTTGCTTTCGCGAGCAGTTACGTCATAGACGCCAACTTTGGAATTTGAATCTCGAAGGCCATGCTTTTGTTTGCATCAATTGAAAGATTCTGTTGCTTGCGCCTCTCATGCGGCTAATATTGCGGTCAAACGAGGCCAAGCTGCGTGAAAATGCACCATGGCCGCTCTCTTTGGTAGTCACTCGGTCGGCTCCGAGCGCACTTCGCGACGTATCATACGGGAACGGTCCGACACTTACGACGTAACAGCGGGGTTCCCAATACATTGTATCCTATGGGAGCTATGCCGGGACCGGCGGAAAACGACGTAACAGCCGGGAAAACGCAGCAGTGAGGAACGTAACAGCGGGGTTCTACTGTACTGCATTATTCGTTCGAATATTCGAAGTGCTCGAATATTCGCACAAGCCTACTAGTTGCGATTCGATCTGAAAACTATTAGCAGCATTGCATTTATTGCATATTGTAGTATCTAGCTATCTGATAATATGCAGTTACTTTCTGCTGAATGGTTTTGTTCCTACCATCTCTAAAAACCCTCTCTAAAAACAATAGTGAGGAAGTGTTGTGTATCTCGCAAACAAGTTTACCTACAAGAAAAATTACTGCATACTTGAAGTCGGCACGAAAAACTGAACAAGTATATCTTGTCTTATCCCAGGTTTGGACGTTAAATACAGCAAAAATCTTCACAAGCCATGTCCTCCCTTAAAGACTCATTACTGCCCATTTTAGTTTTTCTTATTCGACTATGCAGAATCATGCTAATACTAGAACTACCTGCAGATCAGAAGCACAACTTGCTGTATTCATACACTCTTTCTCAAGCTTTTCGCCACACTATGAAAATTCAAACTGTTGCTGCTTACCAGAGCCAGGGGCTGCTCAACCTTCCCTACAGTCTCAGCAATGTTAGCCAGTAGCAATTCGGTGATGGTGTCTAGGTCCTCCGCTCCCAAAGCAGCCGTCATCCTCTCTGCAAAAAGGTTAACCATTGAATGCCATTACCCAGTTGAGGCCTCTTTTCTCAACGTGTAAAGTATTGGTGAACTACAAATGGCCACTGTACAAAATATTAGACATTAGAGACGTCGAAAATTGCACAATCCATTTGAATATATCTATACCTGTGTGGCACTGCGGAATTTCACTTAGTAGAATTTAACCAAACTTGCCTTTTTTTTCTTTAGAGGTTAGCAGCTACCACGGTGTGCTGCTCAGCTCGAGAATGTGAGTTCAATTCTCGTCCACAAGGGCTGCCTTTCGATGGAAGTGAAAACAACTCATGCACTGAGATTTAAGTGAACACCAAAGACTCCCAGATGATCAAAATTAATTCGAAGTTCCCCACTAAGGCAAACCCTGCGATCTTATCATGACCTTGACACGTAAAACTTGACAATTATATATTTTAATTTCACTTTCTTGCTCGCAATAGCTTCATTGTATTGAAACTGTGTCACAAAACTACTTCGTTATAAATGAGAGAGAAAAAATACACGCACTTCAAAGGGAGCACGAAACAGAAACAAAAAGTTTGCTACATCGTAACTTATACGAATGTTACACGGGCACTTTTGATCGCGATCAGAGCCGATCTGGATCATACTTCTTGATCATGATAACAAGTTGGTCGCTGCTACACTGTAGAGCCTAATCCAGATCGAATTTGGTGCAGACATCAGCCAAATCGCGATCACAGAACCAGGTCACGATGCACAGATCGCGATTAAATGTGACCGTGTAGCAGCACCTGATCTGGATCGAGCCTAATCCGGATCGGTCCTGATCGCGATCAAAAGTGCTCATGTGACAGCGGTATTAATTATACTTAGTAGAGGTGTGCGAATATTCGAGTTTCGAATTCGAATCGAATAATACCTAATCGAATAATTCGATTCGACTTTTGAATAGCTAGTATTTTAAGTTTCGGATAATTCGACATGACGAATATCTAAAACGCGACAAAGGCCAACGGTGCAACTTGGTTAGGGAGGGGTGGCTAAAGCTAACGCTAACGTCGTTACAGTACGTCTTTTGTTAAAACTTTTACCGATATGCTGGTTCAAAGCGAGCGCATGTTTATTTTAAAGGAGAATATGTCCTTTTCGCACGTGAAAAAACCCATGAGAAAGCTTTCAAGCCCTTCACAACTTAGCTTCCAAAACAAAGGCACGGACTTCTTGTGTAGTTCGGTCGCGTATGCTGCAAGCGCCACAAGACGTCTCGACTTTGGCCCGCGAAACCCTGCGATTGGCTTGACATGTGAAAATTTGTTCACACTATGCAGTCACCACTGCCGCGCCGAACCCCTCGTTCAGAAACTTCCATCGTTCCGGCGCGCAGTTAAAACGCTGCTGTGAACGCGCGCCCAAAAATTTTTGGGCCAGGAGCACTCATGACGATAAAGCACAACATTATCGTTGTTCTTTCTTTCAATTTTCAATAAAAAGTTTTGTATTCGATATTCGACATTTTTGGCCACTATTCGATTCAAATTCAATTCGAGATGAAATTTCACTATTCGCACACCCCTAATACTGAGGTTTAACTACAGCAACTGTGACACAGTACATATATCTTCAGCACTTACTGTCAGTGCTGACAGTCTTGAACATTGGAAACCGCTGGAGGGCACGGCTTGCATATGCCACCCGGGCGAGTGACATCTCAGACTTTTCAGTTGGCATCAGAAAAGGAAGCAGTGCTGCAAGCAGCTGCCCCTCATCGACAACAGTGCAGAGGTCGTCGCATACGAACGCCAATGCTCGAGTGCGAAGGTCAAACCTGCAGAAAAAAAATAGGGCGTGGCCCAAATTGGTAAGTTGCCAGAGTGCAAATACGTTACGCTTGGACTGTCATGGCGCCAAAGTGGCACTAGGGACAAATGCACAATGTGACATGACACACAACAAGGTGTCATATCGTGTTGCCTTACTTGCGACTCCTCAGAGCCAAAACATCAACATTTATAGACTGAATGTACGTCTTTTGCTTTTCAAGCTACCCCCCGCCGCGTTCCTGAACCCATTTCCTTCGCGTGGTTCAATTTATTTGCGACATCTTGCCATAGTCATGGGAGTGCAGTATAGACCCCGTGCTACAAAATACTGCCTACTAGTCCTATGTGTCTTCAGATCTCCACAGCACAACACTGTAGCACATGAACAAGGTTTAAAAAAGATAAGATGGAAAGCAGCAGCTGTACAAACAAAAGCCGTGAAAAATTTTGAAAGTTTTTCTGAAACAGCTGCACACAGTGTTATCGCCTGTGTATCGTACACTGGTCGAACAAGGGCATGTAAGCTTTGCCACTTGACTTCAGCCCACACACCTACGTAGAAAATAAAACCAATATTTCACGGTATCTATGGTATCTGAAACTTGCTCGCGACTGTCCATGAACAGCGCAATGCCACAGCCCAGAGCCGTATATTCCCTTTGGGAGAGTTCGCCGCTCTTTTGATCTCGCCGCCAGTCTGGCAACAGCGTGCTTCCGCGCCGCCGACGCCATTTCGTGCCGAGGTTTCTCGTGATGCTGTACCCGTGACGTCGCTGTCGGCATTTATGCTTCCTCTGTGACCGACCTGGTGTGCCTTTGCTGCTGTTCGTGCACGTGTCGGCTGCGTGGAACATCGTGGACCTGCACGGACGTCGCAATGGGGGCTTGCAGCGCAGTAGCCCGCGGCGGCGGGAGTTGGCGACGCTAGGTTTGTCACGTTACGTTGACGCGAAAACAGAGCACTCTATACTCCCACTTGCGCGACGCACTACGTCGCCTTGACGCATGCGCAATTGAGCGCACTTGGCGTCCGTTCTTCACGTAGAGACACAGACGCAGTTCAGTCTGGATAACGTCGCCGGCGTGGAATGCAGCATGTCGCATCTCGCGCCGGCTGCAGCCGGGGCGCGTTGACGGACGCTGGACGCGTCAGTCGCATCGCGCGTTGGCCTATAGAGTGCTGCACGTTTGTTAGCGTAGCGTCACTGTGCCGAGCGTGCGCGCGCGTCGACGTTACGCTGGAGTATATCAGCCCCTTAACTCGCTGAAGAAAGGATTCGCCAGAGACGGAGCGTTGCGGGCGCACGCCAACGTGAGCTTACAGTGCCGCGGCACAAAATGGCTGGCGGACAGCGCCGCCGCTAAATTTGGATGGTTTTGGCTCCGCCCCTCCGCCGAACTCTCCGAAGGAATATACGGCTCTGCCACAGCCATGCCAAAGAGTAGAAAAAGCCAGGACAGCAGACAAAACACACCATTTCGTGCTCTCTTCCGCAGGTTCAAAAAGGATTCTCCTCAAGGTGCTCAGGACAAAGCTCTGCTCCACAAAGTTGCAGAGGTCCTAGAAAACAGAGGAAGTTGTGTTCAAAGGCAAGAACAAGGAAAATAAAGTGAGGCTTGACACTCCTGACATCTTATTGGGGTATTTGTTCAGGGCACAATGCAGCATGAAGACACAACGACAAGAAAAAAAAAATATGCACAGGCACATAGCAACAAAAGTTTGAGTCAAGGCATCTCTGTTACTTTTCAGATATAATAGAAAAGAATTTATATGGCTACGAGTGGATGAGCTTTGCTACTAAGGGAAATGGCATTAGACAGTGTTCGCTACCGGCAGTCACTGCTGCTGGCACGCTTCAATTTGTTATGTTGCACATATGTTAAAATTTTCATCTTCAGTAATACATCGTTCCCTCGTAAGTAGTGAAAACCAGAAAAAATTTTCAGATAAGCAGATTTTCAAGATAAGCAAAGTTGGGCAAATTCCACTGAGAAGTCCAGTTCTACCTAGAAACGTTATCACTACTGACCAGTTTCTTAACGGGAGCACCTAACTGGCTCTTTGTAAAGGTTCTAAAGAAAATAATGACATACCAGAGCTATCAACCAGCTGTGTTTTTTGGCACTGCCTTTTTATTTAGTGCAGAAAGACCGAATAAGGCTGGACTGCCTCTCAGTAACACTTGCACCTAGCAAAGCTTTCTCAAGTTGCTTAACACATCGCATGCACCAATTGTCCGCGCCGCTGCACTAAACTTTATTTCGCATCAAGCGAAGCATGTTTCTTGTTTCGGCTGATGTCGTCACCCCTTGAGTAGCTGCGTCAACACTGGCGCGATCCCCGTGCTTGACACCAAGTTGTTTCGCTTAAGAAAATGGTCAAACCAGCCGATGTTGCAGGCGAGATCAGTGTAACCCACAGCCAAGTCCAGAGAATCGGCCTTCTCTGTCAATGTTGTGACGGGAGGGGCTCCTCTATCACGATGTAACCACACAATCAGCGCCGTTTTGATGTCTGGAAACTTCGAGCTTTGAATCCGCTTCTCTGATTAGGGCTACCTTTCTTTGCAGCATCAGTGACTTGCTTTGCTTTGGCGGCGTTATCCTCACCACACTGCACGGCCGACAAAAAAATCTGCGCGACGTGCCTTGCGTAAATAAAAAGCTGAAGTCACACCTCTGACGGTAAACAAAACGACGTATACAATCCGAGCTATTTTGCAGGGCCTGCCTCTGTGCACGTCTATAGCGTCACTGACGTGACACAGGGTTGCTTGACAAAGTTGTTATGCCACTAGGTTCCGACTTTACTTTCGGGATCAGTGTCCACTTCGTCGTAAGCACGGCAGCCTCGCGCGAGCCTTGTGAAACGTACGACATTTTGCCGCTAGTATTTTGTGAAACGGTTCGGTGGCGAAGTTTTCGTTCCACTCTCAGTCGAGATTTCGAGATAACCGAAAGTTGGCACGGAAATACTTCAAGATAGAGGGCAATAAATACATTGCACCTATGGGAAATCGTTCGGTAGGAAAATTTCAACAATTTTTCTAGATATGCGAGTTCGAGTTAACGAGGTATTACTGTATGTTAAAAATGAGAGAGATAAATGAGCCAGCACCCACTCAGGCATTGGCACTCACCTTGCCGAGGGCAAGCACTGCCTGCACCACTTCGGGCTCTGTGTCTACCAGGCGGCTGCGCAACGAGTCTCGAGCAAACTTTTCATCCACATCCTGCATACAAAATAACAACTTAACAGCCAACCCTACCGGGACAACAAACCTGCCTGCATCATCTGTGGCGATGCCACATCAAAGGCACAAATGTCCTTGACAATCAAATGAAATGTCATTGCATGTCACTGTTACGATGAAATACAGCATCTGCTCTTGTTCACTAGAGCAAGGGCATGACAACACACTTTCTTTCATTCAAAAACTGTTTTTCTGTATAGAACATCTTAATGCATAACAGAACGAAACGGTACATAATTACTGAATAACTGAACGAATCATTACATAGCAGGTATATAGAAACCACATAAGCGCAGGCTACCAATTAACATTATTAGTGTGAACTACACATTGCAGAACATTGCGAGAAGCACGACCACAAAATTGACTTCGAGGGCGCTTCCATCATAGAAACGGAAAGGAATCTGGGAAGGAGGCTCTTACTCGAGTCGTGGCACATCCAGAACACACCTGCGAATGTGAACCGGTCCCTCGGAACAATGCCTCCGATCTACGTGCACGGCCTCCGGAATGTGAGGGAAAGAGTAAGGCGGAGCCAAAAACAAGCTGCGACGAAGCCCCCCTGATCAGCACAGTCACCCCTGAAGAAGAGACCAAGCCGGTCTCGAAACGTTGGGTTTCCTCCAAGAATTTGTGGCTGGAGGTATTTCAACTTCTTAATTCTTCCACCCAGCCAGACAGACTTCTGTCGAAATGTTTACATTTAAGACATTACACTTCTCATTCCACCGACAGAGACACATGCTGACAGCATACAAAAGCTGCTTGCAAAAGAGTTGAAATGTAGACTTGCTATGTGTTATATGGCTGTCATGAAAATGCATTTTTAAGCTAAGTACAGCAGAGCCTTGATAATTCAAAACTTCTCGACAGATAATTCAATCTGAACACCTGGCCCTGGCAAAGTAGCGTGTCTTCGAATAGGAAAGAACTCTTGCACATTCGAACCTTAAAAACCCTGCAGGAGTTACTTCAGACAAAATTTATCGTGCCTACTGATTGCCTTTCATAAAATCATACACATTTCAGTGCGTTTCCGAAGCTTTGACATAACGCGATTACCAACCAAACGAAGGCCGGAATACAGCGCACACGAAGTACTGTTTAGGCCTCATCACTTGACTCTGAAGTGCCTCGTGCTTCGTGCACAGTGCACCACCGCTTGTTTATGGCTGCAAGATGCAAGGTGGAGCTCGCCTACAATTCATACGATTGCAAAGTACACCTTCGTGCCTCTAATTCTGTTTTCCAAGTGAACTTCATTGGAACAGTGCATAAAAGCACTGCTAGTTTCAGGCAGCACAAATCAATAACATGCAACGTGACCCATTGGTGATCCATGATGCAGTGAACACATTAAACAAAATGCAGACATACCACCGCTGAGCATATATAGATGAAAGCAAGCCAGTGACTTTAGAGGATTCGCTTATACAGAATACTCTCGTTAAACAAAACTTGAAAGGGTTGGAAAGTATGTTCCGTTTAGCGGGAGTACTGTTTACTAGGAGATGAACAGGGGTGCAGAATCCATGTACTGAACCAATCATACTAGTAGAGGCCCTTCCATTTAGGGGGGACCTGGTTTTTAGAGATAACATAGGTTATTTCTTGGCCAAATTAGATGAAACTGCACTGCTTTGTTCAGTTTCTTTAGCTTTATTTAACTATTCAGTTATATTTTACACAGGTCAATTATTTCCTGAGATAATTAGTAATCTCATTCTATTGTTTGCTGAAACAATAAAAAATTATCTATGCAACATAACATCATTATAAACCCATATATAGATACTAGAAAGCCTAAGGAGAGCAACGCTGCAAGCTGATTGGAAATTGAACAACTACTTCTCAATTTACAGCACTAATGAGTTCATGTCTACACCTAGCCAAAAACAAGAAAATTTTAAATTAATATAAAAAAAAATTGAAATTGCAGATTGAAAATCTGCTTGCAGCATTGCTTTTTATGCACATTTAGCTAGGTTGTGCAAAAAGAATTGTAGCTCTAGCTGTCCTAGGTCGACTTTTACAGAAGAAGCAAAAAGGGAAGTGGCCAAAATCCATGTTCTGAGAAATGAGCAAAAAAGGTTAAAACTTTATTTAGCATTACAGAATGAAAAATATCAAAGGCACACATACTTTTAGTGATTAATATGCACCAGGCATATAATCAGACTGATTGTTAGCATGAGCATGCCTTTTTTCAAGTTCTGCTGCAAGTTTCAAGTTTTGCTGCAACGAGGCCGCTTATCAGTTCAATGACGGTATCGACGCCAATATGCGACGAGTGTCCGCGCGTCATCCACGATCCGTCGTATGACACGGCGATGTTTCCCGGGTTGTCCACGTTGAGTTCCGCGCAGATGTCGCGAACCGAACTCGCGCACTCACTCGTGAGTTTCGAGGTAGCAAGAGTAGCGGCAGGTGTTAGCTGCTTCTTCACGTACGCCTGCCAAGTTTCGTATGGAGGCCGCGACGCGATATGTTCATCATTGCAAATATGTCGTTAAAAGCAGTCTGCCTGTTGTCAGTAGCCTGCATTGCGGGGGTAGCGAGCACGTTCACTGTGAATGGATTTATTTTCTGCTGTCCGTCGACGCGCGGCGAACTCCACTTTGACGACCCGTCACCGCAGTTCACACACACTAGCTCAAGCTTGACGGCAAGGCCGTATTCCCGCTCGCCTCTCCCGATCTCGGTGTCTCCGTTGCAAATCTTGCACTTTAAATGCAATGTTATCAAAGCATTTACCGCCTCCAAGTCCAGGATGGTGAAGGCCGTTTTATCAGATGGGGGACCCGCGGCGTCCGCGCATTTAGCGATAAGGCTGCGCTTCCGTTCCGTCACCGCAACAGATGAAATCTCTTGCAGCTTTCTTCTGCCTTCTTCTTCTTGTCTTCTATCTATTGGGGCTGCAGAATTTGTGTGTCGTGACGCACACGGCCGCTTTACGCGACGTTGTCGGCAACTGACGGGCTCGTAGGACTAGCGTCCGTTAGGCCTACCGCGCTGGCGTCGACGGCCGCTGCGAGTTCGTCATCCTCGTTGTTCTGGGTCGTTGCGGGGCGCTTCCTGAAGTTCTCTGCTAGCGATCGCCTCATCCGCTTTCCGAATTTGTGTTTCGTGCGGAACTTCTTGATGACAGGGCCCATAGCTGTAGGCAGTCGACAACACCACAACAAAATGGCGCACGCTCACGCGCGTCTCGGCGGTGAAGCAGACGCCGGAAACGCCGCTTGGCGAATCGGATGCCTAGATTTTGTCACGTGCCCCAAGCAGCCAATAGAATCGCGCGCTTGTATTTCTCGATGACGCGTTTTTGCTAGAAAACCAATGAGCAAGGCGAGCCAGCGGTGGCGGGAAATTGAAGATGAAGAACGGCTCTTCCAAACGAGATCAAGATGGCCACGATAGCCTGTGTGTACCGGCAACGGTTCGGCGCGGAAAGAGCGCGATTTTAGCGTCAATTTGCGCTCAGACAAACCTCATATTGGTGTTACAGATTGATTTTACGGCGGAAATAATGAAAATAGAAGCTACAAACTTAGCAGATTGTGCAAAAATAGATATAGATTCCGAAAATGTCAGCTTCAAAAAGTCTATTTTTTCGCGATTTTCGGCCTTCTAAGACCCGTGTCCCCCCTTAAGGGGAGACGCGGGTCTTTTTTTTATTTCTTTTATTAGCTGGGTGAACTGAACGAAATTTAACAAACTTATCCCATTTTTTCTGCAGATTCCAAATCTCTAATTAGATTTTTGGTAGCTGCATTAGTACAAAAGATGTGCAATCTCTAAAAGCATATTTCTTACGGGAATTTTTGGCAACTTTGCTTTGTCAAACCACAAACAAAGTATGTGGCAAGGCTGCCAGACAGCTGGTTAGCCGGTGATGCTAATCCTATTGTCTTCAACAAACTTTGAATGCAAAATAAATAGACATAAATGTGAGTGAAATTTTTTTGCTGCATACTATTTCTGATAATCGAGAATTATAATTTGGTGAACAACATTATAAGAAAATAAATAGCATCACCGGCTAGACCAGCTTCCTGGCAATCTTGCCACATACTTTGTTTTTGTGTCTGACAAAGCAAAGTTGCCAAAAATCGCCGCAAGAAATATGCTTAAATATGTGTTAGAAATTGCATACTTTTGTTCTGATGCAGCTATCAAAAATCTACTTAGAGATTTTGAATCTGCAGAAAAAGCTGAATAAGTGTATTAAATTTCATGCCATTCACCCAACTTTTAAAAAACCATTTTTTAAGACCCACGTCTCCCCTTAAGCAGCAATTCTGCTTAAGAGATTTCCATTAGTGAGAGTTCTTTGTACCTAGCTTTGCTATTTACAAGTTCACCATAAGAATAATATTCTAGTCTATTCAAGCATGGCCTCGCACCTGCTCTTCTGGAGAGAAGCGACCAGTTCCCGCACGGCTGCCACTCGGTGGTGCTTGCTGGCACTGTTGAGAGCCAGAAATAATGCGCTTCCCGTGGCCTCCACCAGGGGTGCTCCCGACCGAAGGCATTTGAGCGAGTCAGCTGCTGTGCTGCCAGACGCGCCTGCTCGTCGTCTCCGCAAAGGTGGCTCTCCAGACAGGCGTCCACCTCGTCGGGGCACCTGGAGACAGACCACCGAACAATGTGAACAATGACGAGGCATCATCACAGGTCACACTACGCCTTCTTTAGAGAGCATTTAAGTACACTCAAACCTCATTATAACAAAGTCACATCTGCCACGATAATAACTTCATTATATCCGAAAATTCGTTATAAACATTTATCTGTGACACTGTACCTATGACAAGACTATTCTTCATTTACTTCGTTATAACCGATAATTCGTTATACCCGTGTTCGTTATATCGAGGTTTGAGTATAACTGAAGTTACATAGAAACACTTTAAACAATCATTTGCCTTTAGACACAGACCGATGAATTTTTCAACAACCTTACTGCCAATTTTGTTTGCTTCAGAAGCACACAGGAATAAATTGAAAGTTTGTTCAGAAACTGGAATTGGCCCTACATGCCAATTCCAAGGTCTCATTACGAGGCCCATTGCAGTGGAGGACTCCGTATTAATTTCAACCACCTGGCACTCTTTGATAAGAACCTTATACCTAAGTGCACGGTCGTTCTTGCATTTGCACCCGTCAACATGTAGCTGCCACAATGGGGAGTCAAAGCAGTGCCCTTGAGCTTAGCAGAGTTACATATCAGCCACTAAGCTACCACGGTGGGTTAGCTTCTTTATTCTAAATAGCTTGCCCAAAAGTACATACAAGGCCACGTTTCCAGTATATGCTCCCATGTGAGGGCAGCACATGCACCATTACGGTGTCTTTCTTGCACACTTTTTTCTTTTGTGCAATTGAATCAAGCAACACTTGAGCACTTCAGAAAAAAAAATTTTTTTCTCGCAAACAGCATTGGTTTTTTGTAATCTAGCAACACAGCATTGATAAAATCATGCAATGGGCACACGGTCTGAAGAAAACATGCCCTTGCTTCAGTCCTGCAGTCATTCCCTCCATCTTGGACCTCGGGCCCTTGAATCATGCTACCTTTGAAACTGTAGTATAAGCTGGTAGCAATGTTACAAAAACAAAATACAACACAGAAACCCTTTAGAGGGGCTGAACAAAGAAGCTCACCTCTGACGCAGCATTTTCATGATGTCGAGAATGCTTCTTCGTTTGGAGGGTTTGATGCCGCGTCGCCGCCGCTGGCCATTGTGCTTTGTGTAGCTTGATATAGGCATCGAAGAACGAACTGCACAAATCAGAAAAGGAGAGAAAGCATCTTGCAGTTAAGTTTCAACATGTGAAGTTCACTACGTGAAGTGTACTATTCAAGCACTAATCGTTGTCGCTTTACACCAGTAAGAAGTAAGTGTTAAGTTAAAGTTACCAGAAACAGAAAGGTAACCCTGATAGGTACAAGTTTCAACAGAGTAAACAGAGCAACACTAACTACTGATCAAGTGATGTCATTATTTTCTTTTTACTGTAAGAACAGCCATTAAAACTAGGAGTGTGCAAATATTAGAGCTTTCGAATATTTTTCTAATAGTGTTTGCTATTCAATTCGACTCGAACTGAAATTTTACTATTCGAAGTATTCGAACTTTCAGAAAATAAGTATAATGGTTTCATTCGCTAAAAATCAAATCACAGCACTTCTAAATAATGTGCGCAAATCCAATTCTCCTTGAGAACCTCGACTTATCGAAAAGGCTAATGGACTTCACCGCACCACGACGCTATTTCAGACATGGTAGCTCTACCAGTGCACTCAGACGAGAAAGAATGCAGCAAGTGCGAAGCACAGCACCTGCTTCTAGCGTACTTAATCGAAAACAAAAGTAAGCACAATGCACCCTATATAAAGTGAAATTTATTCTGCCGGTAGTTCCTTTCGTTTAGCAATCCAGTTTTGCTGGCTTTAAGGTCACTTGTGGAAATGCCTCGATCCCATACCTATTCGAGGGCCGCGACCTTGACAAGCTCGGTCTACACAGAGCTGCTTAAGCTGCAGGCTTGTCATCAAGGTCTAAATATTTTTCCCATTTTTGGTCCGTATAAGCTTTTCCTCGGCGACAGGCAGCTGAAGACTCCTTCCTTTCTTTGCACCACTCATGGACACAGGTTTTGGGCACACAATATAGACACAACATAGCTGTTCTCAGCGTGCGAACTTTCCTTTCGTATGAGCTTTCACAATGAAAGGGGCGCGTCACCATTTCCACTTCACTGAGAGCAAATTTGATGCAGACAAACCGTAGTCGAGCATAAAATGAGCCTAAGCAGACTAGCTTTAAAATGCATTCCGTCGCCATTTTGTGACGGCGATGACAATACATCTGCCACTGACGGTCAGCTGTTGCTAAGGCCGCGAGCGTGGTTTTGGTTTCCTACTCAATCAACCCATTTTGCGAAAAATTATTTCCGAATAGCGTCTTGGCGCTGTAAAATCAGCTCGCGATATCAAATTCGTCACTATCACCCTAATAAGGGCAAAATATCAAGTCATCCAGGCTCGTGCCAATACTGCACATTACGTCAATCCCACGTCACAACGTGACATCTAGCAGCACAGTTTCATTCCACGTGGCCAACAGCATGCTGCCGCTACGTCTACAGGTTACCACACAAAAGAAGTTCTTTTATTTTTTGCCATGCTTCTCTCTACATTTTAACATGAAAGCGTTACTTGGCCAGGTTTGCAAAAGTATGCAGTCATCCGGCGTCCACAACAGCCGTATACGGAAAACATGTGACCTCTCCCACCATAACTAATGCCAGCACCAACAACCACCGCAGACAACACTCGCAGCCGCGGAGTAGGAGAGGGGAATCCCCGCGGCAGAAGAACTCCCAACTCGAAGGGCGCCCTTGTGTGCCCCATCAGTTGGTCTTCAACTCCTGTGGAGGCAGTGTTGCTGCAGCATGCACAGTGATGTTACAAAACGTGGCTGCAGCGTTTCCGTTGCCAGTGTTGTAGGCATCAACATCGGCAGAAGATTCGTCAACATTGTCATTTAGAGCACCTCGACGATGAAATAGGGGAGGACATGTGAAATGTTGTTGACACCACTTTGGTTGTACCGAATAATGTAAATAAACACAATTCGGCCTTCACATTTCCTCATTCATTATAACGTAACTCTGGAACACCACTTTGCAGCCCCCCTCTGTAACACCAACCTAGCCAAAAGAAACGCTTTCGTGTTCCCATATCATAAGAATATGCTTTGCTCTCCAACTTTTTTCTGCAATATCACTCGGAGGTATTTAAAAAATATTCAAGAAATATTCGATTCGACCTGCATTGAATTTATTATTCGAATTCGCTTCACGCCCGTAATTTTGCTATTCGCACAGCTATAATTAAAACGTCACAAAAACAAACAACATGGTAGTTTTTTAAGTTGGATTTACGACAAAAAGAAACACTGTTGTCCTTCAGTGATAAGTATGCGCGTAACGTTATTAGATTTTTTAAAAGTTTTTTTTTTTCTTTTACCTACAACACGCAATTATTTGTCAGACGTAACTTTATGCTTTTTTCCGTAGCTGCAACAAAGTAACATTTCCATCATTGTGCAAAAAGACGGCATACCAAGTTACTCGAACGAGGAACAAGTTCCACTTGTAAGTTGCGTAAAGAGGCAACTAGTTTCTGGTAACGTGATAAGAAATCGTTGGCCAGAAAATGCGCTGAAGCCAATGTTATGACAAAACAACTTGCCTATGCCCTGATGAAGACAAATCCTCTCGTCCAAATATTCGCTTCAGTGATATTGCCCATTCAACGATTTTTAAAGACGACAGTCTTTCTTGGGGAACTTAAACGCAGAAATTTTGGTCTGTCTGTCTGTCTGTCACCCGCACGGTGTAAGAAAAATAATTTAGGTGTGGACACTCTCCGCCCGCCGCGAAGGAGAGCGCGTCCAGATAATGTTCGCCTTTAATACATGCGCCGGCCGCAGTTTCGTGGGGGGCGCTGCGACATGGGGGCTTAAGAAACCTATTGCGACGAGGCGAACGCGCGTTTTCTTCTTTTCTTTTCACCTCATTGCATTTTTTCACGGCGAGTTTTCATACAGCCACGGTGTAAACGGCGCACCCGACGCACATAGCGTCCCTAACAACGTTGCGTACGTAAAAGCGGGCGTCTTGCTTAAGGGGGACGTGGGTCCTAAAATTTTTTCTTTATTTTTGAGTCAATATGAACCAAACTTCACTGTCTTGACCAGTTTTTTATGCTGATTTCAAATCTGTAATTAGTTTTTTAATAGCTGCACTAGTTCAAAGATTTCGAGGTTCGAAAAAATAATTAGTGCCTGCTTCTTACGGGGCTTTAGGCAATTTCAACCTACTAAAACCAATATGTAAGTGCATGGGCCCAATGCCCAGATCATGCTGTAGGGGGTGATGCTATTTTTATTCCCTTGAGAGCACTGTGAAGGTCAGAAAACAGATGAACATTCACTGGTGGCTATTTTTCTGATTCACTCTCATTAGTATCTTTAATTAAAATTTGTAAAATGGTGCTAGAGGTTATGCAAATAGCATCACCCCCCAGATCGTTTCAATACGAGTAAAATGATACCAAATTTGTGATTTTTACTCAGCAACAACATGGAAAAAAACCCCGTAAGGCTGAGTGCGTTGAGCAAAAATATCAAACTGAGAAAAACGCATTTGAAGTTTCAGACAACTGTAACTTCTGTGGAAGTGCAGCCACGCACTAGGGTTATATCATTTGATAGGTTTCTTCTTCACGAGAACAGCCATACCAAATATGTGACCATGACCTGCCAATGTACTGGCAAAATCTTCTTATAAAGTCACATAGTGCACCCAGTACCAGAGTGATAAAACTCCACCTTTAGCATTCATAGGCCTGTACCAATTCCTTGCAAGCTAAAGAAATACAAATTGTCTATGAATGTGGCTTTGCAACAGGCAAATAAAATAGACAGAGAGATTGAGTCTAAAAAGCACGGGGTTATTTATTAAAACAAAAATCAGTATTATTGTCCAGCAATAGCACTTGGCTCAACAGCAGGCAAGGGCTGTACTCGGGGTCCCCTGCTGGTTTGTGTAATTTTGAAAGTCTGTGCTTGGTGTTACTACTGTATAAGTGCTCCTTTTGCAACTTCCAATGTCAGTTTTTAACCTTCTCAAGGCTGTAGAGCACAAATCAATTTCCCAAAGTGTAATACGGCGTCTCTGCAATTTCGGTGTTGCTCTGTCAGGTCGTGGTTGAAGCGACTACCGTTGCACCCTTGTCGACAGTATTTGTGGCCCTAATTTAATTCATTCACTTCAAATTACATTAATTATCTTTAGCACCACATCACCAGCTACCTTCTACGAGAAACGCTTCTCGCGCGAGTCGCACCTATGATAATGAAGCACAGGCTTTGAAAGCAGCCTATACCCTCTGCCTTGAAAATGGTCACTGCTTGAGCCGAACTCGGAACAAAGCACAAGCCCAAAGAACGTTTTATCACGGATAAGTCCACGCGGATAAATTCTGTGCCATTTTCCTTGCCGCCGTTCACCAACATCCAACGGCTTGAACTTCCGCTGCTTCGTTGCGCGCTGCGATGCCAAGCACTCCTCCCGTCGCCGTATTTCCCGCGCACTCGGCAGTCCCGCATAGTATGCCATACGAACGCGGTTTCGAATGCCACTGAAGCGTTGCCTAATGATCCGATGGCTCAGCTTGACCAAGGGGAACTGGGCGGTTTCTCGTAGACTCGACGCTCCGGTAGCGACAAGTAGTTTCGGCATCACGCCCTCGTACGCTTGGCGCGTCTTCTTTACACGAGAATCTCCGGATGTGCCAGCACAAAATAAGGTAACTGTGTGTCGGGCGCACGAACGCGACTTGTAACAAACACGAGCACACGACACCGGCAACACGGCAGCCGTGAGCGCAGAACAAAAATACAAAAACAAAATGGCCGCCTGGGTTGCGCCAGCCAATGGGAGGCGCGAGAGAAGGGGCTCGCGCGCGCGCGCGCTCTGGCCAATGAGCGTTCTACAACCACCCTTCGGAAAAGCGCCGATAGCGGCCGTTCCGTTGCAGTGACGCCATTTTGAAACGCCGCAAAATGTACACAAAGAAACAGCTTCAAAACAAGCCAAAGATGGCGGCGATCAGCCAGCTGCTGCGCCCGCGGCGCGCGGGGAAGTTTGAACGAATTTTGCCTGTTGAGATGCATTTTGCGGCTCCCGTGGCGTCTTAAAAATAAGTTTTAACCCATTTCCCGGGGCGAAATCGGCGATAATATTTTGAGGGCAGCTGCTTAGGGTGCAAACATGCCTAAAATGCGTTTTTCTCAAAATGATTTTCTGTCCATTTTTACTATTCTAAGACCCGCGTCCCCCCTTAAAGCGCGTGAGCAGTCTTTCTGCTCGCTGACTTCTCACGTGCGCAACGCCGTTACGGACGCTACGCACGCAGCTCGTCTTCTATAGTACATGCGCCGGCCGCGGTTGCGTGGGAGGCGCTGCGACATGGGGGCCGAGAGGAGGAAGAGGCGAACATTATGTGGACGCGCCGTCGGGCGGAGTGTCCCACACCTAAATTAGTTTTCTTCCACGTGGTCCCGTTTCAGCCACCCGGCAAAAGTTGAACCACTTGCCCAAGGGCCAGCCATCTTGAACTGGTTTGTAGGTTCATACTTGTGTACATTGTCGATCAAAAAGCAAACATTACGCATAACTGAGGCGCAGCGTCCCTACGTAATAGTAGGTAGTGTGTTCCTTTACCAGAAAATACATAGATACGTAATTCTAAAGACCCTAGTTTCTTAAGCTGCGCTTAAAATGGCGGCTGCGCTGAAAGTGTTTCATCACTTCAAGTTTCCATCTTCCCCTGAACTTCTGTCATGTTACTGTTAATTATCAGTAACTACTCGGGGACAACTTTCTGTGGCAATGGAGCGAAAGCTACACGGGTGGAGCTAACTGCTCCGTGTCACCGCGATGAAGTAGTTCCCGATAAACTGCTTTTGGTTTCAGTTTCGGCATGACAGATATGCATTTGCTACAGTTCATTTTTTCGCATGTCCTCCGTGGTTGAGCGCGTTGAACCACGATCACTGAGCATGCAGGCATACTGGCGACAATTTCCCTACGCTTCACTTGCCAGGGTACCACTCAGAACCTCCACCTTGAGCAATGAGACAGTACACTCGCTTACGCCGGTAAGCTGGCTAACCGAACGAAATGCAGAAATGACGGAGAGTCCCGGTTGCGTCAGTCTCACTTGGGCTTTTACGTTGCAGACCACTTGCTTCGTTTGTTTTGACAGCTTTTGGTCCTCAAGCTTCTTGAAAATCCTATGCGGTGATTGAAGTGGTGAGCTACCCGAGAAAAAAGGCGCCATCGACGATGAGGTCATGTTTTTATTTTTTGTTTTTTCTGAAGGGAACCTATGTGACGCCAGTAGAGAACGCTGCAAACAACAAAAAAAAACCTGAGAATCTAAAAAAATAATGCTGTTTAACATAATCTGGCTATAATTTGTGGCATTATCAATTTGAGGCCAAAGAGTAACAGAACATTTTTTAAATGTTTAGGTTACACGCAGAAAATAATCTTTTTGTGGGACCAGTACTTCCAGCTGCGCAGCGAAACTATCGAAACGGCGTGGTTAGGCTCTGTAGACTGGCTGCATTGCCACAGAAAGTTGTCTCCAAGTACAGTTTACTACGCAAGACTATCGAGCACTCGATTCGCAAAACAGCTCTTCAACTGCGCCAGCGATGAACTCACCGCACAACAAAGTCGGAGTACTTGTCGAGCGACAGGGCCAGTTGGATTAGAGCCTTGAGGACAGCCGCAGCCGTCTTACTGCCATCCTCATTCTCGCTCTGAGGGGACTCCACCACAGACTTGATCAGCCGTGCCAGAATGGCTTCAGGATGGCCGACACGGAATGCCTGGACGACAACTCCTCAAGCGCAGCTACGAGTGACTTCTTGTGCTCATCAGGGCTTGAAATGCACTGTCTTGGGTAACACAGGTTAAAAAAAAGAAAGCTTTAGGATTAATTGAGTGCGATAAGGAATAGTGCAATAAGCGCCAAGTCATTCAGTACACTGAATGCTATTTAACTTGAAATTGAGACGTGTGATGCTGTTATACAGATTGGTATACAACAGTATCTCAATTTTTGTACTGTTTAAAATAATCTTATACTGTTTACCATAATCTTGAGCCACTCCAGACACTTTTCATTAAGCTAGTCGGGGAAAAAAGAAACAATAAAGCAATTATATTTTGTATTACACTATAATACCCGTGCCACATGGGCACAGAAAATGAGATTCGGTAGTGAAGGCATTCAGTTCCCGGATGACATTTTTTTCAGCAGAGCTGTTACACATCCAAACTGAATGACATTTGACTTTATGATGTCGATCGCAGCATCTTCTGTAGTGAGCAACTGTTGAGTAGTAATAAAAAAATAAACATGCGTTTACAAGCTTCATATACCTCCGAGAATAATTACATGTAGAAATAGGCATATTACGCTGCCGTAAGCTTGAGTTCGTTGCTTTGTTTCACGACGTTGCAGCTGACCGTAGCAACATAAGCCGGCGCTAGTCAGATCCACAGTGTAAAAAAAATGGCGCCTGTCGCATCCAAAATACAGCATTTGAAGCGCTTGTTTAAGTGATTAGTGTAAATAAAAGACGTGAAAACTATTTTCAGCTGAATAGGATGTCGTTTTATATAATTTAGGTACATCGCACTTCGTCAGCTGTGCCGTCGAGAGTATGCATTTCTCAGTCGAATGACTTCTGGCGATGGCATTAGGTGACGAATGACATTTGGGCGAATGCCATTTCGTTCGTCCGTGTGTGCACCGCGCGAATGGTATTAAATCTGCAGGCATTAGGAGGCAAATGCCATTTTCTGTGCCCATGTGGCATGGGTATGACCTCATTATAACAGAGTCGCATCTGACACGATAATAACTTCGTTATATCCGAAAATTCGTTATAAACGTTCATCCATGGCCTTATAAACGTTCATTATGGCAAGACTATTTCTTGATTTACTTCGTTATAATCGATAATTCGTTATATCCGTGTTCGTTACATCGAGGTTTGAGTGTATTACAAAACACATAATGAACAGGTACTCATGACTAATCACATTGAGAACAGTGAGGTCAGCCAGGCCCAACATTGGCTAGTATTTGACTGCAAATACTACAGTAAAAGCTCGTTAATTCGGATTTCACGGGACCGGGAAAAATGTCCGAATAAACTGAATTCTGCATTATAGAAAGTATCAAGAAAACAATCAATAAATGCATACCTGCCAAGTTTGGAGAAACGGACTCTGGGAGATCTACTCAATGGGGGGGGGGGGGGGGGGCGTAGTATGAAATATGTCGACCGCGGGAAGAGAGGGGGGTGCGTACTGCGATAGCAATTATATGGACACTGTCAGCGGGATTTTGCGGTCGCCGCTGATCTGTACAGAGTCCAAACCGATAACATCGCTTATGCATCGTCTGTTTCACGTGCGAGTAAAAGCGCGCTAGCGCTAGGGACGAACGCGGTTGAAGCAGAGATAAAACTACCCGGCCGTCACCGTCACGCGAAGGGCACATGCGACAACATCGCTCCGCGTGCGAGGCCTGTCGTCGCTTGCTTACCAGTTATTTCGTCGGGCAAGGGACCATAAGGGGCGCCGTTGAGACGGGGACGGTCGCGAGCGCTGGCGAACGCGCTATCTCGACAGACATCGGTAACGGCTACCCTTTTAAGTGCTGGACTGCGGCGCAAAGTGCACAGCTACTTCATGCGCAATGAAACTGAGTTGAACCTTTCTACCATCGTTAAAAAAAGAAGAATCCTTTCTACTACGTGGCCAGACAAATTTGCACATGTGGCCAGACAAAGCACTGGACGCACGGGGCAAAACTGGATTTTCGGGAGATTTTCCTATGACCCATACAACCGGGAGAAACATTCAAAATCTGGGAGTCTCCCGGGTAATCCGGAAGACTTGGCAGGTATGCAAATGTCTTTTACATCTATTCACTTTCATTTTCTTGACGAATATGTAAATGCTGCACTTATTTTGCATAAGTACAGCACAAAAGCAGCAATTTTCGTCATCCTGCAACTTCTTTCACGATGCAAATGCGGCACAAGACCCGCATGTCCTAATTAGCCTGAAACGTGCTCTGCACCCCTCCCTATTACTACTGCCACCACCACCACCCCCATGCACATGTGACAATAATTTTCTTTACCCTAACAAAAATTTGCCGCACCCACTGAAGCCTTGGTCACCTACAATGCAATTGTGGATGGCGACCATGCCTTTTCAAACACCCGTGGCCAAGGAGGTGTCACAGGCGGTGGTAAAACGCAAATAGGCATGAAGCGTTCTGGCTTTCCAGCCGTTACTGTGCGGTTCGCAGTGATGATGATCTCGGTCTGGACTGCGCCGCCTCGTTTCGGTTGTCCGCGAACGTCGTTTGCGCTCTTTTGCACCACACATTTACGGCACTTCGCGCTCGGCGCACTCACAGAATCGTCTTAATTAACTGAGCTGCAGCCAATTATGACTGAATTAACAAGAGCTTGATTCCTTTAAACAATGTATATGCTGGCCGAAACCAGAGAACACGTCCAAATTGCCCGATTTCCCATATTAACAAGGGTCGAATTAACCAGCTTTTACTGTACTGCCATTAAACCATTTTGTGCAACTGACCACCCAAAACCAGACCGGTGCTGCTGTACCTTCTGATTCACATGTATGTGTTCATCAAGCATAAATGTAAAGAACACTATAAAAAATAAAATAAATAATAAATGGTTACTTTGTCATATTCACTTCAAAAGGTTGTGCCAGGCACACATTGTGGAAATTGTGGAGGATGCTAGGCACACATTGTAGAGAGTAAAACTGTACTAGATAAGAGGGTGCTGTAGTGGTACAGTCAAATCCCGCTACAATGAAATTGACGGGACGTGCGAAAAAGTTCGTTGTCGTGGAATTTTGTTGCAGCGAAATTTCATCTATAGACCACAAAAGTTAGGAAGATCATGATCATGACTCATCCTTGGTCCCGGCAAGTGCATGCACTGTCCTTGCATTTAACTTTCGCTAACTCGGACGTACTTGGCCGCACACCGAGTGAATGTATTTCTCGCGTATAACACGCACAAAATATCAGAAAATTTAGCGCTAAACTCAGGGTGCGGGTTATACACGAATTTCAGTGTGCAAGTTGGCTTCACGGTAAGCAAGGAAGGTGGCTTTGCGTCAATACGCGAGTTGTACACGTGGGTTATACACGAGCAAATACTATATGCTGGCTACCCTCGAAGCGTGCCGAGCGCGTATCGCCGCGAAGGAGCGTGCCAAAGTTCGCTAAAGGCTAACTGAAAACGAAGTGCCGAATCTCCGCTCTACCACAGTCATAAGCGAGCGAAAGGAAGCCGAAACGCTCGTGCCATTTTACGACTTTTATTGCCTTTAATCTTTCTTCCGGTGTGTTAGCTGCGTACTTGAGCGTATTCGCTATCGATGATCGCGACGATAGCGACCGCGGCTTTCTGCGCAGTGGTTGCGGTAAACGGTAGTTCCGTTTTCAAATCTGTGCGCGCTGCCGTGCGCGTGCCTTCTGAACTTCGTCGTTGCTGTCTGCGATCGCGTCTATGCGGTTTTGACCACAGCGTTGCTTTGAGTCGGTGCACGTACGTTGGATGCGCGCGAACTTTCGTGGTCGCCACGATAGCGTCGACACGACCACATTTGTTCGCAGCGGTTGCGGCAGAATGTAGTTACGCTTGGACTAGGTACGCGCTGGCGCGGCGTGTGCCTTCAAAATGCCGTGGATGTCATTCACGATCGCAGGGCTTGTGACGACAAGCAGAGTTTTAGTTCCTGAGAACGATTCTTCCGCGGCCCGCACGCGCATCAAACCGCCGGCAGCATTATGGCAGATGGACGATCTGACGCGGCATCTAACTGGCGAATAATTTACCGGGATGTGTGGTGTGGTGGCAGAAAGCTGTCTCCGATGAAGACACAGGTCTTGCGATGCGACACAAGGCTCTGGCGACGAGAAATGGTAGAGTTTCTAGTGCGAATTTCGCGACAATCCTAGGCAAGCCCCTTTTCCTATGTGGTGGCAATCGCGAAACTTAGTTCAAGCGGAAATACCCAGAAAAAAGTATCGTTGGACGAGAATTTTTCGCATGGTTTCTATGGGCAGCTGGCGGGGATTCCAAAATTCTTCGTTGCGGAAATTTCGTTGTAGCGGTATTCGTTATAGCGAGATTTGACTGTAGTAGTACTATATATAACATTGAGGATGACTCTGAGTGAAAGCAGCTTCAGTAATCCATTTAGGCGTTTAAAGGAGGCACAGTCACTCCATCACTCACGCTTGGGCATTTCCTGATGTCTTGCAGGGTCATCAGCACCAATAGGCCAGGAGGCCACCTGACAGGCTTGCACCTGAGTTGCCGGGCGCCTTCATACTCTGAAAGTGAGAAAAGAAAAGTTGCACAACCGTAAAACAACTCGGACCTGTGCAACACAGAAATGCAAATCAAGCAAATATGTTGTCTGACATTGTTTTGTAGATCCATGCAAAGGTAAAGCCCTGCGCAATACCGTGGAACTCACCGTTCACCACACATTGATCTACCAAATGCTGCACCACTGCAAGTGTGCTTTACCTAGCTCCCCTACAATCACTTGTGTCATTGAAGATAATTGTGTCAATGAAAAGGCACTGTTCTTGCAGATGCTGTCCAATGGGAATCGAATCCAAAGGGCAGTGCAAACAATTGAGAAAAAGTTGTCAAGGTGTGTGTCCCAAAATATGGATGGCTCGTGAAGCAGAGATATCATTTGTGCTCCAAAATGATGTATTTGCTTAGCCAAGCTTCATCGCAACACAGCCCTGTGATGCGGTGAACAACTATAGCGGATAGAATAACGACCGTGCAGTGGAGCCTACTAGCTGCAACTGATCGTTATTGGAAAGAGGACTATCGTGCTGCTTCAAGAAAGCAAAAGGCCTTCAGGTTCATTAAGCAAGTTCACGAAGGCCTTGGGCGTCAATACACAGGCTAACTTTCCTAGCTAGAGAGTACAGTAACTAAAACCTCGATTAACGAGTACTGATATAACGAATTATCGGTTATAACGAAGTAAATGAACAATAGCCTTGGTAATAGCACAGTGATACGAATGTGTGTTTATAACGAATTTTCGGATATAGCGAAGTTATTTTTGTGTCAGATGTGGCTTTCTTATAATGAGGTTTCAGTTTATTGCCCTTGTTACAACAATACGTCATTGATATTTTCTTGCTGGTTACACTTTCTCCCTATATCTCAAGGCAAAAGCGTCATATGCCTCATGAAACAGAAAAGGTGACCGGCGAAAACACGAATGGTACCGAAAGTAAATAAAGCAAGAAAGCCTGAAGCCTCCCACATGCCTCATGGCTCGATGTGCGCAAGCTGCATGTTAACTTTGTTCCCTTGTTTTTGCAGCGTGCGTGCACAAGCTGCCCATTAAACATTCACTTTAGCTTTGGCGCGTGTGCATGATAATGCTTAAAACTGGCACTCGCATGACCCTCACTTCGTTTTTGCGAAAGCAAGAAACCGACGCGACAAAGACAAAGAAGACGACCCCGGCCCATGGCTTTCGCCTGCGAGTTATCTTCTGTGAATGCATAAGAGACCCTGCAACTTTTTGTTAACAATATCTAAGATTTTTCCAACAAAACAGCGCAAAGAATAGTGAAACAATTGCAGCTTTCTCTCGCTTAGTCTTCACAGTGCCTGTAAAAAAGAAAACCACTGCGAAGCCACCAACTCACCTTGGCGACTCGGACGATCAACTCGTAAGATTTCTCGGCTGAGAACCGTGCGCCGAGCCAGCTGGCCAACCACGAGGTACGTGGCGGCACGGTGGTCGGGAATGGCCGAAGATGCCAGGCCCTTCAGGATGTACGGCAGCAGCATTGCCACCGTCTGGTCCGTGATCTTCTTCATCGCCTCGAGTGTGCCCAGAACGGTGGAAGCATACAAACCGATGGCAGGACGCAGTGCCACGGTGTTTTCAGAGTGTACCTGTACATTGTCCCAGGTCATCGTATAGAGCGTATGTACAAGCACACCGTATTTACATGATTGTGAGTCAACTTGAACACAGGTCGACCCAGCTCAAATCGCACATTAGACAAAAAAAAAAGGAAAAAAAGCAAGCACATTCCAGAACAGAAATTTATTTATGCAGTCGATGGACTGACTACATGTGCTCACTCGTCATCGTCAAGCCAGCCCTCACCATTAACTTCAACGCCCAGACCATGCTGGCCTTGAAGTGCCCCCCAAACAAATTGCTGCTGGGCCACTGTTCGTTGTCAAGAATGCCACTCCTGATTGAAACAGCTGCTCTTCCGTCAATGATCGACACCCCATAAGAGCCGTGTGTGTCGTGTCATTTTTGAAGTGCTGATCGTTGATGGAAGAGCCACCCCTCCAATAAGCGGTGATTTCGTAAATGCTGAAAAAAAAAATTTTTTTCTTAAAAACAAGTGCGTGATATAATTTATTTCACTGATAACAATATCAAAACAATGGTAACCATTCATGACGAAACCCTTATCTATTACTGCTACGAAAGATACTGAAGATTCATAATATCAGCTGACATACAATGACAAAACGTGGTAATCTTCCCTCGATCATTCAAGTTTCTCTTTCACGTTCTCCTCACCTTTGTCATGGCAACAAGAAGTTCACAGACAAACTTGAGGGCACCCGGGTCTCGCGCACACTGTGTCACCAGGGCAGTCTTGGTCAACGACAGGCCGGGTTTCTAAGGGCAAACACATGCATTCAATGCACTTCGCCTAAATAGCTCCTCAAGAAGTAACAAGTGATTGATTGATTGATTGATTGATGATGATTGGTGATGATTGATTGATTATTGATTGATTGATTGATTGATTCATTGATTGATTGATTGAATGATTGGTTGGTTGGTTGGTCTGAGAGCAGCAGTGGTTAATATATACATGGGTGGAATCGAAGAAGAACAGAGTAGAATCTCCCCAGAGGGGAATTGTCAGATGGTAAGTAAGCATTATTTGCCATACCATTATTTAACAGCAACTGGTAATAGTAGCCGACATTAGCCAGTATTAATCATCATTTAGCCCACATTAGTTATCATCAACCAACACTTGCAGACATTACAAGTTTTTACAAGTTTTAAACAGTGATGGTTGTGTGTGAGTAAGTAGAGGGCTAGGACACTGGTCTTGTGGCAACTGTAATCCCCCACTTTCTTTCTGCAATGACTCTTCTTTCATTACGCTGTCATGCTATTACATTCACACACATTTCCCTGGACATCTCGCCAAGGAACGTACATTCGTGCATTAAATAACAGCCATGCGCTCATCGTGTAGACACAAGTTACAGAATTTTCAGGCGGTTAAAGCCAACCCACTGTTCTCACCCAGTGTTCCTCG
Organism: Rhipicephalus sanguineus; assembly: GCF_013339695.2. Taxonomy (NCBI): domain Eukaryota; kingdom Metazoa; phylum Arthropoda; class Arachnida; order Ixodida; family Ixodidae; genus Rhipicephalus; species Rhipicephalus sanguineus. Next base: position 41,760,198 of record NC_051185.1, read on the forward strand.
CTACCTGCAGTACAGCTTTAGGAAGAAAGTGCAAGGAAATGTTCGTACAACACAAGCCCCAACTAGCACAAGGCTACTGTTGGGTGAGCTTTGGAGATGTAGCGTCATCAATTTGCCATGCAATTTATTTTTCTTTGCGCGAGGTAGCAGCGCACAGATACGCAACATGAACATTTATACAAAGGAGCCCAAGTAAACAGGAAGTGAACATGTGTCCCTAACTTCACTCGGTACCAGTCACCAGTATGCGCAGACGAAAACGCCTAACCTGGGACAGTGAAGCCAGTGCCACTTGGAGGTCTTGCTCGACAGGTCAAGCAACTGCAAGGCGCGAGCAAAGACGCGCGTTTCGTGGAACGGTAGTATGCAGCGGAGGAGTGCGTCCACGTTGTACTCGTGCACATGGAACCTGCGAGCAGAAGAGGCATCCGTGAAGGATGAGGTAACAACTTCTTTTAAGCAAAGCTTTTATCATTCACAGATTTCGGCATCGTATGCAAAAATACATGCCTGCGAGCGCAAAGAAATGCGGCCATTGAAGGTGCGCCAGTTACACATCATGGCTGCATGCATCTTGTAGAAACAAGATGTGTAAACTTGTAATCCTCTTGCAGAAACATACTAGTTGGTGCCGGTTACCGTCCCCTTGAAGTGACCGTTCCAATTGTTGATAATCTATGCGAAAGCATTACTAATGCCATGCAGGAATGTTCAACTAGTAATGTTTATCTGCTTGGTGACTTCAACTTCCCCCAAATCGATTTGTCATCCTTGTGCAGACAGGTGGCCAATTTCATTGAGTTAACTCTGGACTTCAATCTTTCTCAGGTAATCGATCAACCCACCCGTGACACCAACCTTTCAGATTTGGTACTAACTACTGCAACTGAAATCGTGTGTCCCGTATTAATTTTCAGAGATTAATTCGTGCATCGAAACGGAATGAAAAACTAAGAAAAAAAAACGATATTGTTTACTGGAACGAAAACATAAGCGAAACGTTATCTATTATTTGGTTCCGGAATGAAACTGAAATTTTTTTATTGGTTTTCGGTTCAAGGGAGAAGTTGGCAATCTGGAACAACCGAGGTAATGCAATGTGAGCATTAATCCATACCTCAGCGGAGCGCGCATTTTGGGCAGGGATTCCAAAGTAAAGATATGTTGAATTTTTGTGAAAAAGCGAAAGAGTGGCAACCGGAGCTGTTTATATTAATGCCAGTGGATGTGCAAGTCGCACAGGCCAGCGTGGAGTTCACGTTCGCGGTGCTGAAGTTTGTTTTATCAGAACAGCGGTCTCGCACATCGCAGACTACGCTCGATGACGTGCAACTTCTGAGATCATGCTCATTCCCTTGACACAAAGCATTGAGCCTGCTCAGAGAATTCATAGTTCACTAATAAAAATGTTAATACTATGTTTTAATGTTACTTTAAGTTCAAATTTTCGTATACAAATAAAACCGTTACGAACTGTTACGGAACATTTCTTTCCGTTCTGGAACAGGAACGGAGTGGAACTTTTCTGCGGAACAAAACTAAAACCAAAACAAAAAACATTTCGTTCCGGCACCCTGTTAATTTCTCACGGTTTTAGTGACCATAAACTGCTTCAGTTGACACTCCAGGTACCCGTTGCTTACAAATTTCAGTATAAAAAGTTCCGAGCTGAAAACAAAGGCAATTACGTTGCCATCAACACCGTACTAGAATCTTTCCTCAATGACTCTTTCCTGCATCGAAGGTGTGTTGCTCATATGCATATTTGTATGTGCCGTTTTCAGAAGATTGACGCCCTCATGATCATGGGCTTGTCAGTGATCAGTTGTTTCTGATATGGCAAATTGATCTTTTATCGAGGCGACTTGTAATTTCACACTGCCCCATTTCATTGCTGCCTGGACATGAATGCATGACAGTCATTGTTCCCTACAGCAACTGAAGTGTTGTGCTGCTAAGCATGCAACGAATTATAACGAAGTAAATGAAAAATAGCCTTAGTAATAGATACAGTGGTCCGAGTATACGCTTATACAGTGAAACCTCGTTAATACGTACCTGCCGGGAACGCGGCATAACTACGCACTAAACGGTAGTACGCATTAAACACCAAGTACAAATTTGCATCTCCTAGCGTACGCCATCGCCCAAATAAATAGAGTGCCACAGCAAATATTGCCTAAAGTACCCACCGCAAAGCCTTTTCTTTCCTGGCACACTCGCACGACCGCGCGATAACGCGTAGTGGCGACGCCGAAGAGCATTTCGAAACTATTGCAGGGTCCCTGATACGTGGTCAACGCAGTGACCGACATAGCGACAGAAGGGACAGTGTGATTTCCGCGGTATATGTGTGTGCGTCTAACCGCGATCTGCCACTAAACGAAAACTGACAGTTCCAGTGAAACGCGGTACGGCCGCGTGGAGCCGGGAGTTGATCGTCTCCCGCTAGTTGTGTGCAGCGCGTCGCCTACTCGGCTCACGCTGTCACACCGGGCCGCTTGCTGTGCCGCACGCGCGCATTTATCGTGGGAATGTCGTTCGTACCCACTTCGCTCCAGATCGTGCACAGATGCGGCGAGTAGCTTGTTCGGTTAACGCAGCGATGACGAGCTTCATGCAAGCGATGCGCACTCCGCGATTCTCTAGCGGTCCTGGCAGCGGTCGGAGGCGCGTTGTGTGGTCGCCTAATAAAAGCTTGCAGTATGGTTACAACCGCGCTACGCTTGCAGTATCGTACACGTGCGTTTAGTGTGATAGCGTCAATGCAGCGAGGTTTCTCGGCGCCCGCGACCCGCAACGCTAACTACGCAACAGCGATCTGCTTTCGTTTCTACAAAGCGGTGCGCGCCTTATGACGGCTTAGTAGCGTTTGCTGTCGGGCTGAAGTTCTTCGACGTGGTTGAAGTTCTTCGACCCTACCCGAGCATTTGTGCCATTAATTCAACTTCAGCCTTGAAGACGGCCGCGCACAACGAAGCGGCAGCGATCGGCGGCCCAGCGCGTTCAGGTTGTCGCCTATTAAAAGCGTGCAGTGGGCTTAAAAAGTAGCGCTGCGCCGCACGCGTGCCCGAGCAGATAGCTGAAGATACTTATTGTGATAAGGTTGTCGGCAATAAGTCATGTCGGCGCGTTCGTCGGTGGCCGCCACTTCGCCTTCGTTCTTTCCCGATGCTTACCCGCAAAGGCGTCGCCGCAATTGCGCGGAAGTCGGAATCGGGGATCGACTGATCTGCGCACTTCTCAAAAAGGCGGAAGACCTTTGGCGGCACATTCTGGCGTCAGGAAGTTGAGCAGCACAGTAAAATTTTATGGCACAAAAAGTTATCGCGGTACGCAGGGTACGCACTAACCGGTAGGCATAGGGCGAACCACTACGGCTTAAGCGGTCAGCGAATGCATGGGCTCTATGGGACTCGGTCGGGGATTCGTCGCAGCTACGTTTTAACCGTTAGTACGTTTAAAGCGGGTACGTATTAACGAGGTTTGACTGTAACGAATTTTCGGACATCACGAAGTTATTTTCATGTCAAATGCGACAATGTTTAATGAGGTTTAAGTGTATTTCAATAAACTTGTACTTATGGTGAATTCAAGAAATTGCATAATCTTCTTGTGGAAATCCCATTCATTACAGAATTCGGTAAACTTCACAGAAAATTCAGGGAATTTGCAGGTAAACCACTGCCTCACCTGTAAACCAGCCATTCGAGGGCTTTGTGTGCTGGCCGTAGCAGGAAGTGAGGTGACAAGAGAAGCAGGAACTGCTCAATCTGGCCATCAAGGATGGTGTTCTCTTCCCGGCTCTTGACAGCCCGCTCTAGGAACTTGGCACTCTCCGAGAAAAGGTTCTCCTCGAAGTGCGAGAAGGCCTCATTCAGCGTTGACAGCTCCTCTAGGCCCGTAGTGCTGAAAGATGTGTCAGTGAAGGGTGACATTAGTCAGTGCTGGTGCATTTGAGCTATTTGCACGGCCACGTGCACAACACGGTGCCACACGCAAGTCTTTGGAGAGGCTCTTAGTGCTCGGCAGAAGAGCTGTGCGGCATGATGTGATGAGAAGAACAGGTCGGAAAGGTTTCAGCTAAGGGAAGAGAAGGTGCAGTCCTTGCCAACTGACGTGAGCGATCCACTGCAGGGGATTTCATTTGCCACGGTGTGCCGCTGCTGCGCATGCAGTCGTGGGTTCAATCTCTAACTTGTAAAATATCGCATAACAATGTACTGGGACCTTTGAGGTAATAAACACTATTTTATTTTTATCCCCAATTAAATAGACGTCTTATTGAGTGTTTTGCCTGATGTACGCTTGTGCCTATGTTTGTGTGTGTATACAATACACAAACAAAATGTAAAAGCTTTAGGGGGGTTGAATGCCCCAAACTACACCCCCTGGCTACGCCAGTGAACCACTTGCTGTCTAAACAAAATATAATCGGGCGAGTTGGTAAAACAGTAGTGCAAGAAACACAAGGCACAAGACAAATGGCAGCAATCTTGCATGCGCCAAGTCTTGTGTTGCGCTCAAAATCGTCAAACAGCTTCACACTTCAGAAAAACAGGGATGCCCCAAACAGGCCAACATGCGGTAGCTCGCCTGACCATTTCCACATTCTGCGAAAGCACCGAAGAAGCTGCGCATCCATCAAAGTGTGTGTAGCCTCAACGCCACCTGGACGAGGCTTTGGTTTTCACTGATAAAGTTCCTTTTCCATCTCTCATACACATCACAAAATTTGTAGTGACAGCTCAAACCAAGACTGCTTTGTGTCTAACAGGTGGAATATTAGCCAAAGTGAGTACTACCACTGCTAACGAAAGGCCGTTGAACAAAAAATGTCGGTGGAGTTGACATTCCAATGAGGGCACCTGCTTTCACGAAGGCAGCTTCAGCTTTCTGTAGCAATGTTTCTTATGTACACGTATAGGTCACTCCCCCACCAATCGGGGAAGCCTATTCTCATCCCCTCCCCACTGAGGATGGGGGAGTGAGCAAGGCTTACATAAAAAGGCTGCTAAGGAAGAAGACTGCCTTGATAAAGGCAAGTGCTCTTGCCAAAACACTGGCTTCAGTGACATTTGTTGTTCAACGACGTCTCATCACTTCAAGCCTCTATGTTCCCCTAAATGCCTGTCTTGCTTGGATTACAACTACTGCTTTATGCTGTTACGATTACCACGACTGTTATGCCCCACTTCAATACAGCGATGAGAACAACGGGCAAAAGAACGCTTACCAATGGCATACGCAGTGTCAGTGTCGAGGGCAGCCGCTTCACGGGGATCGAAGAGGAACGAGACGCGGGTTTTGGTCTCCTTGAGTAGCGACGTCTGCGGCGTTGCAAGCTTCTGCAACTGCCGTGCGAGCGAAGTCTGCGCCATGGCTGGCCCTCAGCGGTGCGTTTACCTGGATAATAGTGCGAGGGAACACTGATACAACCTGAAATGTACTAATACTACGTACCACTGGCACTAAGAGTACCACAGCACAGCTGACGCAATGTTTAAAAAGCGAGAAGCCTCTTCAAAGGCATGTTTTTCACTGTGGTGCGAGGTCGAAGACAGCCAGAACATGGAAATGGCGTGAGGTCGGTAAATGAGCGCAAACCGCAGTGTTCACAACACGCACAACTCCGCTAACGGAGATCGCTGCATCATCATGATCGTGGTGTGACGTAAACAGCGTGCACAAAATTGACAGCTTGCTTTGATCACACTTTCACATTCACTAACGTGGACAGTTGGCATAACCGATCCCCTTCGACGTGAAGAAGCTCTTTGCGTTGACAAGTCGTCGTGCTGCGCTACAAAGTTGGCGCTTCAACAACACAAGTGTTACGTTATATAGCAATTCTCAAACAATCGCAGGCTACAAAACGTAAAGGGTAGTCACATAGTGTTTCTGCTTAACACCACATATCGATCAGAACGCTACTTCATTACTTTTCGTTTAGCACGGAGCCATCACTTAGGCGCTTTTACGATGCGCACTGGGTACGTGATGAAACCACAGCCGTAAGGTGACAGCTCGCAAACAGCCTCATCGTACTCGCCGTAACTTCTACCATTCCGACCTCGGCTGCAATTCGCAATCATAACCGAGGACTGAATGCAGCTTCAAGGAAATTTTCAGCATTTAGGTCACACAGCAAGGCACCAAGTTATAAATTGTAGAGAGCCACTTACGCTATAGGCGTCAACAAAAGCTAGATCGGAACAGAGAAACCGCGCTCGGCTTACCTTTCCAAGATATAAACTGTCGTAATCAAGTACCCGCAGAATGATTAAATTAGAGATTTATTATAAATTACAGAGCTACACAAGCGCACGCACGTGGGTAGGGGCTAGAAGGGGAGGTGTGCTGAGCGCGGCGGCCAGCCATAGGAGAGGGGGTCCTCTTTCGCGTGATCGCCGCTAGGGCACATCATAGCGCTGCCGTCTGGGGCGCCGTCAGCGTTTCCGCTGGCCGGCGGTTTGTAGTTGTGTAGTTTGCTGTGAACTGTTGGCGTGTGCTGTTGTTTCATGAGTGCTGTGTGCTGGCAAAGATGCCGTCTACCTTAAAGAAAAACTCAGCGTTGGTGCTTCGTGCCAGGGTATGATTCCGGCTACAGATCTTGTTCGGAAACAGTGTCCCTTTTCCGTGCACCGACTAGCCAAGAACTGTTCTTGAAGTGGGCACGCACCATTCCGAGGGCTGACAAACCGCTTGCTGTTTGCGCAAAGCATTCGGGAAACAGTGGAATGAATGACAAAAAAGTGAAAAGAAAAAGTTTCGACAGATCCTACGCGTTGTGGGAATCGGTTTCATGCGAAGCAGTCAGCGAGTACTTCTATGCTGTATTTATGGGCTTTAAGCCAAGCGTTACGAAATGGATCGACGTGTTCTCGTGAGTAGTAGCGGTGTGCACATCGTGGGCTTACCAGGCACGTCCACAACATCGGCATTTAAAGGGTAACTTATGGTATGACGTAACGTCAGCCCTCACGTTAGACCATACGTCAGCATTATCGAAACTAATTAAGTGCACTTCATGGTGCAGTCGTGTGAATATCACACGTAACTTTTGTTAATGTATTCGTCCGGGGCGAACAATGTTTCAATACAGCTTGTTGAATCATAGGAATACAAATGAAATGTTTATTAGACTGCTATAAAAGCGGAGCCGACACTGGAACCACCGGCGTTAATCTGATATGACGCATGTATCGTAGGAGTACATATGTAGTGCTTATTGCTTTCTTGTAAAATTAGATAGCCCGCAACACAACCGCAATCGACGTTGCACCGACATTACGCCTGCATAGGCTGTTTTTCCAAACCAGTTTATAGACCTGGCGTGGCTCTGTGGTAGAATACCTGATTGCCACGCAAAATACTTTGGTTCGATTCCTGCTGGATCCGAATTTTTACTCTTTCCATTCGTCGGGTCAACGCTGCCAACGTCGGTTTTTCTTAACGCTCTCGCATTTAAATTACCACTGTCTGTTCTCGCCGCCGCTGGGTAGATATAAACTGTCAATCACCTGTGGCGCATACCCGTACACCGTGGCCCGTGGTAAACGGGTATGTGCCACACGTGTCTGGAGGAAAGGGTTTGACGACGCACTCGACAGGATTTCCACGTTATCATATCATGGCCCCACCGTCATATTCGTCAAATCCTCTTGCCCTCCCATGCCAATTTTGGTCTACACCAAGTTAATGAGGCGATCATGAGAGCACCCAGGCGTAGGCGGCTAGATAGATAGATAGATAGATACGTAGATAGAAACGCTCAAAGTGCCAAAGGTTCGCTAAGAAATGCTTCGCATTTATTAAAGCCTTGCGTGATGCGAGACAAGCCACGAAAACGATCAAGTGCATTCTGTTCTACACAATAAAGTTTCTTTACCTAGTAATATGTTGCATTTACTTATTTGGTTTCTGAATTGAGCCTGAAAAGACTACCGAACGTTGTATTACCATGTATGCCACGGACTAATCCTGATTCTGTTGGCGTAAATCAAATGTTACCTGCTTTCGCACGTATTGAGGCGCACGAATAAAATGATCAGAGCGCATTGGAGCATAATTAAGCCCTGCTCTCCAGTAGTAGTTGCTTGCTTTTCGTCGGAACATAACTCGGCTCTGTACCCCGTATTTCAAAACCGCATGATAACAGTAGCGCAATACAAGCTGTGCGCTGACCAAGGAACTGCATTATCAGCTAAAGTTTTATTAATTTGGTAACGCATTTCCACTGAAACATTCTCCCTGCCGAGAACGGATAACGGCCACGTTCGCTGACGGCGCCCCTGACGACAGCGCCGCCCCACGGCATTCACGCGAATGGTGGCCAACTTTTGCCGCCCGGTCATCACACCTCCCCTTCTAGCCACCCTAACGTGGGACGCTCAGTACGCCGACATGTTTTGGCTGATTCCAGAAACGAACGTTCGGTGTCGCTAGTTGTCATACCGTAAAAAAATCGCCCGCAGAAAACGGAACTGCGGCTTATCTGCGCCTTATAATAAAGAATTAAAGTCGTACAGCAAGGTTTTGCAATTATTGATAAGCAAAATCACTTGTCGAGGGAGAAATCCGTTTACCGATGACCATTTAATTAGCTTGAAAACCACCGTAGGATCTCGGTTGCAGAAAATAAAAATAAAAGTGTCTGTTCTCCGAGTGAATACGGTTTTTATCGGTTTACTTTTTCTGGTGCGTAGAGGCACGCTCCGGTCTGGTGCTCTGCCACGCGGAGGTCTCTGGGCACTCCTTTCAGTCCAGAAATAAAGTATGTATTGCAAGGATTGTTCCATTTCTTATGGAAAACTGTTCTTTGCAACCAGAGGCGCCTTATGAAAACTTGGCTAATGGACAAAATTATGAACAAAGTAGAAATGACAAAATTACAAAGCAGCACAGCTTTCGCGTGGTATAACTCGGAAGTACCCTCGAACGTGCGGTTGCCAGAGGTGGTTTAGGCCTCACAATAAGCAAGCAAGAAGAAATCATGCTGACTATATACGTGCTGGTAAAAGCAAAAAACGAAAGAAAGCATTTTAGTTTGCCCTAACAATTGCTCACGTTCGAACTGTACATGATTATGTGTATGTATAATTCATATACAAGGTGCTTCCGCGCCATATCCACATGATCTGCGGCGGCCTCTTTGCGCAGTTAGGCAGGAGGGGGGGCTGAAAAGTCAACTTTTGAACTGCTGCACCAATTTTGATCAAAATTTCAGGAACGGCTTATCTCATGCTATTTATTTCGATGGTCACAAAAAAATCAAGGTTACCTGCTGCAATAATAGGGCCTTGCTCTTCAACACGACTCTGTTCTGTGACAATTGCCTCCAATCGTTTTCAATTTTCGCAGCTTTCTAGCGGTGAATGTTGCTCACAACACGTGTGGTCACAAAACAGACCAATCGCCGATCGCATTGAAGTCGCAGGAGAAAGAACAGATAAGCCGAGTAGACAAAAAACACAGCGGGAGTAATTCAGAATTGGCGCGAAAGCAACAGTGGATGGCCACGTGATATGTTTCCGCCAGTTCTAGAGCGACGCTGCTGTCTCCGTGGCTAATAATGTACCTTTTTAATTTGTTTGTTGGTCCTCTGGTGTACTCTTGGCAGAAGGTCTTCCGTGTCTAAAAGGCGCCAAAAACAAATGCTCTAACACGGGCATTCAGATCGTGTTCGGATACTTGCCCGCTTTAACGCGTCTTGAAAAGGGCGTTTCAGAGACGCTTTCGACAGCAATGCGTGCTACCATCTTGTGAAAAGAATTCGTTTTATTTTTTCCTGCTACACACATAACAACCAAACATGTGTGAGCACGTTCTTTAATGAACCAGCAATCCAAAACAGCTTAAATTTGAAAATGCAGCTTTTTTTTTCGAAAATCGTTTTTTTAGCCCCGCATCTCCCTGAGGTGCGGATAACCCGCCTGTTGCAAATAACCACCTGCTACAAATTACCCGCCTGCGGTGACGTGATCTAGCAAGCTCTATCTCCCATTCTTTGAGGGCACAACCTTAAAAAGGCCACCCAGGCACGATTCGGCGATTCCTCTCTAATCAGTTTCGTGTGAAGACTATGTAGTGAACTACAGTGATGCCTGAAATATACAACATGGCCTTGTATCTGTATAGGCATGTAGTCTGGTGTCAGCTGGGTAGGAAAGGCATGTATTTCTGCAACGCGCCCACAGATATGGTAGCTTCGCACAAATGGACTCTCGACCAAGCATGCACGTGAACAAGGTACGACCTGCGGTTTCTCGAACTGAGGAGAGTTACTATCGCAACGACCGGTCATCAGTAAGGTGAAACAAAGCTGTCTCACGGCAGTGAGGAGGACGGTAGCGAATGACATGACATGCCGGTAGCGTACGTCATGAAACCTTTCCCACAGTCACGTCGGGCCATACCGCATAGTAGGGCTTTTTTTTTTCATTTTTTTAATCCCCATCCCCCTACCTCTATAGGGCGCTTAGCCGTGTCGCCTATAGGCAGACAGAAATTAGCGCCCTTTTCCTTTTCCTCAGAAACCACTCCACACATAGGGTCCACGGTATGCGGGTATATGCGCATACCGTGGACAGGTGTTTCACAGTCTACATAAACCAGGGCAGCTAATATGTACATCGAACACTTTATAAGACAATTTGCGTGATTTAAATGAAAGAAAGATAGTTAGTTATAGTTGGAGATTTTAATGTCGCACATAAACGCTTGCATATGCACTCCTGTGAATGAACGAGCTGTAGTCCAATACTTCTCGTCCCCGCAAGAATAGTCCAATGAACGCTGCTCACGCTTCGTTTCGATAAAAGTTACGTCTGTGCTGTAACGTGAGTGCCGGCGTACGTCAGAAAATGAGCTACCCTTTATAAGCCAGCGCAGTTAAAGCGCCTGGTAAGCCAACGATATGTACGCAACTACTGAATAAACACAAAGACGTCGATTCAACTCGTAATCAGCTCAACCAGCGGCATAAGTATAGCTGTACTTTGTGCATTGATTAAAAAAATAATAAAGTGCCGTTCACGCGTGATATAAAGTGCAAGATAAAAGAGCCACACGGATAACTTTCGCCTTCGAGTTATCATAGGCCAATGCATGAGAACCAAAAAACTATTATCATCACAAACGGGTATGTGCCACAGGAATTGGGTAAATCCCACTACTCACCACTGGTCCACTAAAAATGAAGAAGGCAGCAGTTAGCCTAACGAATGGCTGCGAAGCGACGGCGACGAGCCGAAGACCCGAGTACGTACAACGACAGAATACTAGGGAACGGGAAAGGCAACGGCGGCTGCGAGAAGACCCCGTAGCGACGGAAGCCTTACGTTAACGACGGCGGACCGTAGATTTACGAGAAATGCGAACGCTTGGTTTCAGCGCGAGGTTCTGTCTCTGCAATTTGGACTTCCGTGTCGTGCCTGTGATTTCAACTCGAACCTCTCTGCGCTGACAATCAATGAAGAAACAACCTAGCATAACCTAGCTCATTACTAGCAACGACGTAGAATCAACCTAGAAACACCTGCATCACCTAGCTAAGGCCTAGAAACAACCTAGAAGCAAGCAAATTAGTCTACAGAATAGTTCAGTTTCGCTGTTTCAAGCCTTACGTGGCTTAGTGCAAAGCTTCGCCATTTTTTTTTTCTTTTATATAATTAGCTGTCATGCACGCCTGCAACCGCTCCTGTTCCATCAATCTTATCCTTTTTTCTTCCCCCTCGAGGCACGTAGGATGCTTCAATACCAAGCCACCATCGAGGATTCCAGGCACCGTATACGTGCCAACAGCAGCTTGCATCATTCAAGCGAAAATAGCGGAAGCTCGTTCCTATAGATAACAGCGAGTAAATAATAGATCAAGCGAGGAAGCCGAGTCAGTTCTAGATGTTTAAATAACGCCCACCCCTTATTTTTCTACCTTTTTGTATTTTCGATATAACTTCCTGACCGCAACAGTGATGAGAAATGCATCTCTCATCGCTTTGAGCCTCCACCTTCCCTTGAGGGAACATATATCCGAACGGTTTTTCGTTTCTTTTTTTTTTGCGTGTGTTTAGTTCATATTTGTGGACACTTCCTGACTGGTCCCATTCCTTGGCTTAGAATGAATGAATAAATAAATCGATATAAACTGCAGGGCCCCTGATGCATTAGCCTGCCAGACGACTCGAAGGAATAAGCATGACGCACCTGTTGCTTGCGGCAGCACAAGCGATAAACGCTGTGTCTACTTGTCGCGGTCATGAACCACCGAGAGGGAAGCATAACTCTGGCGTAGCCAACGCCTGCGTCGCTGCCCTTTCGCCTTTTAGGAGGATGCGCACCCGGCCAAGCGCTATGGTTGTTTTGTAAACGGAACATCAGGAAGCATTGCGTATATATTTTTTTTTATTGCGCGGGCACCTCAGGCAGCAATACACTAACACTTACTAGAGAGAAATACACTGTCTAATCAGACGCTTTGCAAAACCGTTCTACAAATTTCTAATCGAAGTTTTTTTTTTGCCCAACTTCGTTGCTTCTGAAGTTGGTTAAATATTCTTGCCTAATCATGCAGGCACTTCAGTACAATACAAACAATAAGCACTGATCAGCAACACGCAATTTGGTCGCGCCGTCGGTATATTTTTAAACTCTGGTGACAGTTAGCTGGGTCACCCCTACACACACACACACACACACACACACACACACACACACACACACACCACACACACACCACACACACACACACACACACACACACACACACCACACACACACACACACACACACACACACACACACACACACACACACACACACACACACACACACACACACACACACACACCACACACAGACAGAGGGAGAGAGAGAGAGAGATAGTGCGATCACTTCATTGCGCCATAGGTAAAGATGCTCTCCTTGCAGGAGTATCTTTATCTGCAGTCCGGATTAGAGCGCAGTCGTTAAAGGTCGTTGCAGGGGTCAGCCATTTCGTGTAAGGGGTGGGTGGGAGAAATAAGATTTCAGTGAACATCTACGGATGAGATTTCCATATGAAGGTGCGGCTCGTTGGGACAGTCACTCCAGTCACCACACATACAGTCGGCAGAGACAGGGGTGGTTTACAGCGACAGTATAGACCTCTGGAGTGGGTGCTTGTTTGTATGCAAGGTGTGAGCTAGTATGCAAGATGTTCGTCCGAGCTTGTCGCGTGACTATACATCCTGTTGCATGGTAAGGTCTGGAGAGTAGCTTAGGTTCTGCTTCTGCTGATTTTCCCCTGAACGGACTCCTGCTTTTAATAAGTTCTTAATGCGCAAGAAATAACAGTGATAAAGACCAAAATATTAAATACTAGAGAAAGAGAGAAACAACTTAATAAAAATAAGGCCCCTACCGTGGTTGGAGCCCCTAGTCCAGGGCCCCACTGGCAATTGCGGCTCGCCGGGCCCTGGTCAAGGGTCGCCAGTCCGCCTCTTTCATTTTATAGTGCTACCCTCTGGCGTTTTGGTAGGGGCCGCGACAACCGGTATTGCCAGAAGCAAAGCCTCCGAGATGGAGAGACGTTTGTTGACTTTTCCGCTAGGGGAAGCGCGCATGCGCCGTGGCATCGTGAAAAAGGCAGATTGCATTCCTAAGTCCGCTTTGGAGGTTTGCGCCTCCCCGACGAATTTACGAATGTGTCCGTAATTAGCGGCGAGACGGCGTCTGCCGGACGCTGTGTGCACTGGCATAGGTAATGTGTTCGAGTGTCGGGTTGAAGTCGCACCACAGACATAATTGTCGCTGTGTTTTTCGGAAAATATTCGTGAAGTCTATGTACGTATGTGTAGGTATTTAGAGAGAGAGAGACAACATTTATTGAAAAAAAGTGGTTCATTGGGGGTGAGTCCCTTCTTCCAAGGCTCCACTGGCTATAGCGGCTCGGCGGGCCTGACTTAGGGGCAGCCAGTGGCTTCCCAGGGTCCGTTCAGCGAGTCGTGCCTTCCACGACCACGTGTGTATTGGTATCGTATGTCCTGTTTCGACTGTAGCGGGTCGCTCGGGACAGCGGTAGGTTATGTGTGCGGACAACCACGGTGTTGAAGCTTAACGGCAGCTCATTCGAATTCCACGGCCACTAACAGAAGTCGTCACCGACAAGCTCTTTTTTCTCGACGTACTTCCACGTGATCTTCTCGGAGAGTATGCCGTTCTGCGGCTCGTCCGGCTGCGGCCTCCTCAGGCTTTGGGCGTGCTTTTCCTGGCATATCTTCAACTCGACCGGAACGTCCTTTCCTTGTTTCTTGGGGTGGAGCATGCTGAGCTTGACTCGCCTGGGCGAACGGCCACTCCACAAAGTCGTCCCTCTCACCGGAACGGAGGGCGAACAGGAAGGACACGCTGGACAGCTTACCCCGGCTCCTCCTCGAATTTGCAGGCCAGGGTGAACGTATAGCCAAGCAGCCTGCAAGGCTCCTCCAGAGCAAGCGTCGTTTCACCGGACTTGCGCATGGCTTCGATGCCTCGAAACCTGCAGATCGTCGAGGAGCCTAACGTGAAAGAAGACCGGAGGAACAGTTTTTTTTTTTTTTAGATATGGAACTACGAAAAGTAGGACTGCATGTGCGCACTGGCGTAGCCAGGAGGGAGGGGGGGGGGGGTGAAACCCCCTTCCCAGAAATCTTCTAATTTGCCTGTGTCCCCCCCCCCTCCCTTTGAAAGAAATTTCTGGCTACGCTGCTGGTGCGCAGGTAGCTGAAGCTCAAAATGAGGACAGCGAAGGATCACAACTATACATACTAATAATAATTATTGGGGCTTTACGCCGCAGAACCACGATATGATTATGAGGGACGCCGTAGTGGAGGGCTCCGGAAATTTCAACCACCTCGGGTTCATTAACATGCACATAAATCTAGGCACACGGGCACGGGTGTAGCCAGAAATTTTTTCTGGAGGGGTCAAGAATGCTTTTTGTATGCTCGTGCGTGCGCTTGTATGGGTGCGTGCATATATCCACTTGCAAAATTGAAAGATTTCACGGGGTGGGGGGGGGGGGCGGGGGGGGGGGTGGTATTGGATCTCTACTACCCTGGCTACGCCAGTGCACACGGGTCTCCAACATTTTGCCTGATTCGAAATGCGGCCGCCGCGGGTTAGGGATGCGATCCCGCGGCCTTCAGGTCAGCAGTCGAGCACCATAAGCCCTAGATCACCGCGGCGGGCTGGCGTCACAAGCATACCGAAAGCTCCGAGAAAACAGGAATATGACAAGGAATATGAGGAATATGAATATGAGGAATATGAAACAGGAACTCACTTAAAGGGTCGTCGCTTTCTGTATAGAGCGCGACTGATCACGTGGTAATGCTTCATTTCGCGGATTTCATTTCTTATCCAGGGAAAAATAAACTGCAAACACGCAGCTGGCACCTCGCAAATGAGTTCTGCGAAATCCTGCGAGTTGACGGAAGGGTTATGAGAGAGATAATTGAAAACCCCCGTTTGTAGCACGAAGCCACAAGGAATTGGACACGGATAACTCAGAAAGGAAAGCTTCTTTTTTAGTTGAAGGAAAATTCGTCCTAGTTTCCGATATTCCGGATATCAAACTGGAATATCAAACGGATATCATCGGTTCTGGATATCAAACCAGGGACAAACGCCTTTCTGGGGCGGTCGCTTTACCAATTGAGCTAACCAGGATGCCAGAAATTGGCAACGCGAGGGCGAATTCGACCACAACTCGAGGCGCCTGGACACAGAATATTGCGAATGAGCCATATTCTGCACTCGCAAAAGCGGCTGCTCTTTCAGTGAACTCATTCAATCATTTTCGTGAATTATAGTGACAGTTAATTAATCGGCCACTATCTTAAGTAATCTTGTACTCCGATTGTAACATGTATCAAATGAAAACTCTTAACTTGGACCCGGAATAATCGATTTCGCACCAGTTTTATTTTTTTTAAACACATTGTTGAATATTCGGAAAACTGGAAATGCTCGACCGGCAGTGCTTGGCAGAGAACACTAAAAAAAGAATTATATGCTGTAAAAACTTGGAGGACGGTTGAGCTTCGCTTTCAAGAGTAGAACGCGACAGCGTCATCGGACCGTGTTCGTATCGCCTTCTCAATCGCTAGCCTGGCTTCGCTTCTCAATGGACACGTCAGCCGTGCCGCAAGGAAAGGGACGTCTGCGGGCGTACACTTAAAGTTTTCAAACTATCCTAGAATGCCTACTACAGTTGCAAAGTTCCCACTACGACATAACTCTTCCTTTTTGCGAGTTGGCGAGGGACCCACTACGGGTCCGTATAAGGCAACACGCGCACCTACGCATCTGAATGCGTTGTTGATGCTGTTGTTGATAGTGATAATTAATTATGCATGTGTGCTTCGTAATCGGCAGGCCTTTAAACCAGCCTCTCGTTGCGCGATTCTCATATTTGGACACCTGGTGTGATTCTACACGCTTCGGCCACGCAATATTACGCGTGTCAATGACACTATTCGCACCATACGTAACGTCGTATAATGCTTTTTTCCGAAGCAATTTCGAGCACGGGCGTGGCTTTGTGGTAGAACGCCTGCTTGCCACGCAGAAGTCCTGAGTTGGATTTCCACTCGAACCGAGAATTTTTAATTATTTCTTTATTGCATCTATCTCGAATTTGAGCTTACGGACAACGCTGATCTTTCGCTAACAACCAACGACGCCAACACCAGCACCGGCATTTCTGCGAAACGAGCTCTTTAACGCTATCACGTTAAAATCAGCGGAAGCCGAAATTGACCCACCAGCTTCACTGCCGCACCAACTGTCGTGTCTAGGCACGTCGGTCTGGTCGGGATCGAGTACGCTGAGGAAGTCACCCAGGGAGACGGCCTTGCGCCTCAGCGAGGCAAAGTTCGCGGTGGCCATGGGTGTGCCGAGACTGGCATCCTTCAGCCATGTTGAAGGTCCTTCAGCGTTCCGGCGAGGCGTTTGGCTTCAGCGGCGTCGATAATCACCTTGCCGTCGTCTACAGGTTCCACGGGACTGCACGTGAAGAGTGGGAAAGACAAAGACAAAAAAAAATGCGGGAAGTTTGCACTAAGTCGCGCAAAGCCTGGCACAGCGAAGCGCGGACCCGTCGCCGCTCGTACTCCCCGTCGACCGACACGTCTAGCTTCGAGATGCGTGGCTTCCTCCTCGGGAGTAGGCAGCCAGGCTATGTACTATAGAGCGGAGGTTGCGTGCGAATGTCTCCGTCGGTGGGCGTGGCTTAGCTACTGCGCATGCGCAGCTTGGCCAGGTGGTGCGGTATCTGGTCGCTAGGCGACGCGATGCTTGCTCCATCTTTCTTTCTACCTTATTTGTTTGTTTGTTTTTTGTATCCTCAGGCCTGTGGCATATAACCACTCTGGGGGATTGGCCAAGAAAACGTATTGTAACCTTTCGATGAGAACTACAATGGTGCTTATTATTATATTAATAAAAGAAATAAATAAATAACTAATGTTAGCAAATTACAGACACAGAGAGAAAAAAAACGAAAAAGGAAACAAAAGCTGTTAAATAATGAAATTCTGAAATTTTGAGCACACCGGCAGCTGTGTTTAACTGACCCGAACAACTCTTTCGTTCGTTCATGTTCTCTCTGTCTCTTTCTTTTTCTTTCTGCCTTTCTTTCTCTCTTTCTTTCTCATCTTTCTGTGCTACACTTTACTTTCTCCCCTCAATCCTTTCCTTCCTCCTCAGAATCACATCTCTCCTCTTTACGCTCACTTCCATTTCCCACCCCTTGCTACCTATACTATACAAGGCTATGCTATGCTCTTCTAACGTGCCTAGATAGCCGATTAATAGAATACCATGATTAAAAAAAAAGTGCCTAGATAGCCGAGTGATTAGGACGCTCGCTTTCGGATCGCGGGTACGCGGGTTCGAATCCCGCGTCGTGAAGAACTTTTTTCGGCAAGAATTTTCTCTTTCGTTATATCTTTCTTTCCGTCTCTCTGTCGCTTTTTTTTTTTCTTTCATTCTCTTGTCTCTCTCTACTCGTTCCCAGGTAGCCGCACAGTGGCACACACCCGTTAAGATGATGATAGTTTTCTGCGATCGACTAACAAGAACGAATTTGCTAAATAGCTTCGCTGTTAAAGTTCAGCCAGTTCCACGCCGTGAAACGATCAGTCTGCGAAGCTGTTAGCGCGCGAGGTGCTTGTGAATGGCTAGCGAAATCACTTGGTGTCGTATATACGCCGCTAGATTTTAAATATGTGCGCTTGCCCTTGATTGGGTAAGCGAAATCACGTGACCTGCCAACTCAGGCAATGGCGTTTCAGCAAAAGCCTCGCGTCACGTGATTTTTCCGCCGGCGCAGCCGGAATCCTGCCGAGTGTGAGCTCCCTGTTGCCTACATGACCCTATTACGCGTCTAGGTACCTTGCCTTGGTTCTCTAATCATTTAAATAATAAAGTGACAATTGCTTCGCGTGGCCCTTGGTTTAATTATTACAATTAAAGTAAGTATCTAATTAAAGCAATTGATGAAAGTGCGAATGATTTCCCGGTAATTTGTGCCGAAGATATCATATCAGTTAGTTTATTTATATGTTTATACATTCCCCTCTGGTCACGTGAACCGCGTGACGCCCAATACTACTACTGCTACTACTATTAACTACTACTACAACTGCTCCTCTCCTCCTCTTCCTCCTCCTCCTCCTACTACTACTACTACTGCTCCTCCTCCTTCTACACTACTACAACAACTACCACTCCTCAACTACAACTACTCCTACTCATACTAGTACTCCTCTCCTCCTCCTGCTCCTACTACTACTACTACTACTACTACTACTACCACTACTACTACTGATTGCTACTACTACTACTACCACTATACTACTGATTGCTACTACTACCTACTACTGATTGCTACTACTACTACTACTACTGATTGCTACTACTACCACTACTACTACTACTACTGATTGCTACTACTACTACGAACTACTACTACTACTACAATGATGCTACTACTACTACTACTACTACTACTACTACTATACTACTACTACTGATTGCTACTACTACTACTACTACTACTACTGATTGCTACTACTACTACTACTACTACTACTACTGATTGCGACTACTGCTACTACTACTACTACTAATACTACTACTACGACGACGACGACAACGGCACAGGGTAGACTAAGACAGTTTCGCTGTAAACCGTCTGTTGCTTTTGCCTGAATTTTCGTTTTCGTTCACCTGGTGTCCATCTCTGCACCCGCGCAGTCGACGTAGTGGTCGACGATGTCCTTGCGGTAACACGCTCCGCCACATTTGAACAACGGACCCTGCCGTGGACGCAGTGGGCCAGGTAGTGTTCCTCAAGCGCGGCCAGCTTTCCGATGAAGGTGCAGCCGTCGGTGCCGTCGCTCACGTCCACGTCGTCGTTAATGCAGCGCACGTGGTACTCGCCCAGGTCTCGCTTCGCGAACGGCATGGTCGTCACCTGTTCCCTCTCGAAGGCGGCGCCGTCTATGGGACACTGCGGGCGACCCCTGTCGGCAACCTGGGCCTCGCACGACTCGCAGAGGACGTGCGTGCACGGCAGCAGTCGGGCCACAGAGGACACCACGCCGCACAGACGGCACACCCGGATTTTGGGCATGGGCTGGACGAAGCGGAGCGTGCGCCATTCCAGGAACTCGCCGAAACCGGTCACCGTATACGGGTGGCACTCGATCGCCGCCGCCATGATACTGGATAGACGTGTAAATGTATACATGAGCAATGGTGACGTACACGACCTATGGTGACTGGGGCAGCCACCGTAGCTCATGAGCACGATAGCTCATCATAATATATGAGCGAAAGTATCATACCTGAGCACCGCAAAGCGCAAAAGGCTTGAACGAAAGAACGAAAAGACACGGACAGGCGCTATTTTCTTCCAACTGAAAATTTACTTCAAAGTGAAACATGTATATATTATGTAAAAAAAAAAAACTGATCAGTTATGTCACACAAGTTCCCAGTGTACAGGCACGAATCCAATAATCAGTTACGCATATGAAGTGCCGCTCCAAGAAAGCCGACTCCTTCGTGGTCAAGGATAGGGAGATAATGTTTACGCAATGACTATCTTCGCGTTGCACTCATTGAGCTGCCTCGACAATCTCCTGCGTGCGCTGATCAGCGTCGTGGGACTCAACAGTGCACTGCTGAAACAATGCTTTGCAACCGCACTCGTGGCCATTAATAGCCGAGTTTCATCACTGCCCCTTTTCAGCATGCTCCGGCAGTCGATGGTCCTTTCGTCCAAACCTTTTGCGCTTGACGGTGGTCAAGTATGGAATACCAACTAGTTCGATCTCACAGGCTGGAAAGTGTCATACTTTCAAGGTGGGGACCGGGGCAGCCGCCATAGCTCATTAGAACCATAGCTCATCATAGTATGCGAGCGAAAGTGTCACACTTTCATGGCGGGACGCCGTGTAGATGTTGTGCATGCAGCAAACACTGACTGCATTGAAACGATTTGGAAATTTTCGTAGTTATTACGCACGCTTCTGTGCACCGCTCAATCGCTGTAGACTAAAGGCCGGCACCACGCGGATATTTTTCCCCACCCTTCGATGCGCATATACTTCGTTCAAGTACTCCGCTGCCTTCTAGCACTGGCCCATAGAGCCACAATTTGGCCCACAACTAGCCTTCGGCTATGGGTCCAACCAGTTTTTGTAGCTCTGTATGTCTCACGTCTGCAAATAAAGAAATCAAAATCAAATCCCGTATGTGAATGCCAAGGTGACCGGGTTTTGTTTACCTGAACAGTTCGCCTGCCCCTCACGAAGCCTGCCTTTCAGACCCATCATGACCCTGCGCGTACCTCCTTCCACGCGGCTCTTATAGTTCTCCTCGACTTCCAACATACTTATGGCTTTTGTAATGCTCAGCATTTTCAACAAGCTACTGCGCTATAAATTGAGCAATGAACAATTGTTATATTCACGAGCGGATATTGATCGCATTCGTGCGTTTAGAAAAAAAAATCGATTGCTTAGAAACTTAGAGCTGCATAATGCGTATGCTCCGGCATAGCGCCGCCAAGCGCGATACGCAGGACTCGGTCCCCGCCACATTCTGATAAGAGTGGAATTAAAAATAAAACAAAAAGAATGCTCGCGTGTACCATACACGTTAAAATACTCCGTATATGAAGCCGAAATTAACCCAGAATCCTAGGCGTGTTACTTTGTGCTGCATAATTACATCGTTATCCCCGAAGGTAACGGCCGAACTCCTAAATTGTTTAACCGAAAACTGCCACGCCACGAGCACGAATGTACGGATACGCATATCCGAAGAAAAATCATAGGCACAAATTCTTATGTACGCATTGTTTAAGGCTACAAAGCAGAAGGGTTTGGGCAAATTTCACTATTGTATGCAGTTAAAAATCGCCGGCCGGGCACTCCGTACAGATAGTTAACTAGCGAAGCTGAAACGTTCATTAAAACCTTTCAATAAAGCCATGGTTCATTAAGGCCTTTCTCAATATTTGGTTACGTCGTCCTAGAAATCTTAATTGGCGTTTGCACTTCACGTGTTTCCTTCTTTTTTAGTGGACCACAGGTGAGTAGTCGAGCTTGCCTAATCTCTCTGGCACATACGCGCTAGGGTTTTTGCGCGCAAAGAACGGATGAATTTTGGTTTCGCCTAAATATAATATGCCCATTATTACTACTGCAGGCATTATTAATTGCAGGGCCGGAGTTCCTCTAGTAAACTTCGCAGGGATCTACACGACAGAGAGGGAACACACCACAATTCAATTTTGAGGATTGGGAACCTCACCTATGGTGTTTCGGGATGAATTGCGAAGTTGGCGGATCAAGCGGTCGGACGAAAGGTCTCCAAGTTGCAACGCCCGGGGCGACGGCGCTCCTTCTTATCCAGTCCGTTCGCATCAGGCTGTCTTTAATCCCACATCCGTGACGCAATCGGATGTTAAATGTGCGATAACTTCGTTACTTCAGGGCAATGAACACCCATACCCCGGTATAGGAAGCTGGAACAATACGTTCCAGAACAAACCAAGTGGCTATTGCATCAATGAACGTTCTCGCGACGTAAGACGCGAAGAAGAGATATGACCAGGACAGAGGGAGCAATCGAGCACCTAAGTTGTGCCATTAATGTGCTTACAGAGAGAAACAATCATAACCGATAAACTTCGGAACGTTGTAGAATACATACCTTGGACGATTCAAAGAAAGGTCGCCGCTCATCAAGGTACTGGCGGATGCTGCAAATCTCACGTGACGAGATAGCGGGTCCAAACAATAGACCTCTTGACGCTCGTGCGCACGGCACCAAAGGATAACTTGACCTTGTTTGATGACGTGCGTTTAGGGCAAGGGATAATGGCGAACGTACGTCTGGATAACGGTTATAGTTCCGGAATGAAACGCGGTTAGGCAAATCTGCAGGCCTTCCGTGCGCGTGAGGCAAAGTGCGTAATTAGAGGGCACAGTATAGGCCATTAATTTAGTACAGACTGACAATTGGGCTAGTTGGTACGGATTCAATATTTACAAAACGGCGCCATGAAGTACGACAACATCACGGACGCACACACGGCGCTTGTATTAGTGTGTTCCTCC
The DNA here is from genome assembly GCF_013339695.2 of Rhipicephalus sanguineus. NCBI lineage: Eukaryota > Metazoa > Arthropoda > Arachnida > Ixodida > Ixodidae > Rhipicephalus > Rhipicephalus sanguineus. The sequence goes on from NC_051185.1 coordinate 41,782,859, forward strand.
ATGCTACTGTCGTACTTCGTGATGCCATTTCGTATTTATGAGCAGGTTATTAATTCTTCTTATTATTAATTATTTAAAATGCTCTCAACGCCGCATGGCGCCGCGAGAGGAGTGGTTAATAGATGTACATAATACAATGTTATGCAAAGCAGCTCGAAAAGATGAATGGTCTGGGCTGTTGGCAACTGAGGCGGTGTGGTGTTTCCTTTGAGATGCTATCTTCGGCAGGAAGGAATTGAAGAAAAAGGTTCACCTGGCAACTTGGCACTTGGTCCTTGAAGTTGTGGTCGATTTGCGTTGATGTCTGAGCGAATTTAACCGAGGCGATTTAAGGGCTTGTGCTTTGTGGAACGTATATGTTTGCAGGTAACTCATTCACAGGCAGCGATACGATCTCACATGGCTCGTGAGTCGAAAGATGCCGGCGTCCGGCGGCTTGATCACGAATGGTACCAAAAGTCAGGCGGGCCGATTCCGGATGCATTGCAACACCGTCTGAGGTGAGCAGAAAGGTTCGGAGGAAGGTGGCGTGACTTAGTGTAGGAAGCACATGCCAAATGATAAGTGACTGGAAGTCATAGTTATTGCATAAGGTCAAGCTCACGTGAATCGAGGTTAGTTAAAGGTAAAACCCATGTGAATTATGAAACCCATGTGAATAGGTGAATGAAATGAAACCCCTGTGAAATGAAATGAAGCCATGTGAATAGGTGAATCTAATGTGAAATAGAGTGAACTCTAGTAATAAGGGTATGCCAAGTGGTTAGTGACTGGAAGTGATAGTTAGTAAGTGCGTAAGGTTAAGCAAATTTGAATTAAGGTGAATAATTAATGTGATGCCCATGTGAGTGAACGAAATAGAGGGTGAATATAATGTAGATTAATAAGACATCAAATGTTAAAGTTACTTATACGAGGGAAATATAAAAAAGAAATGAAGCGAACCGAATACGAATTAACAGCGAATCAAATCCATCAAACGTTAAAGTCAATTAAAGCATGTGAATCAAACGTAAATTAACACCCGGGTGACCAAGTCTCAGCACGTAGAAACAGTGTTGATATCTGTAGGCCACCGTAACAGAATAATAGGAAGCAACAATGCAATCGACTGACAACATCAAAGTAATTTAATGAGTGTCTCATCATGTGTCCATAGGAAAGTGAACTGTGATTTCCGAAGTAATTTCATACGCCAGCATCAAGAAACGATGACAAATCGCTGAACAGAGAATACCGATGAAGCCAACGTTTCCGCGAGTTGACTTGTCCTCGTCAAGGCAGACTTGTTTAGCGCTAAGAAAGTCATTTTCAGTCTTAAAGGAGAAAGAGGAGACACTAGTAAAGCAAGGTGGGACATCAAAATAATATTTTATAGCTACAGTATAGAAACAAAGATTAAATCGTTTTACAAAGCTCTACTTAGAAAACTCTTCTTTTGGTGACTACTGAGATGCTCCTATACGCTGACAGCGCTGACTAATATTCGTTAACTGTCGGTTACTACTGGCTTAATGTAGGATAGTACTGACTACTGCTATAGCGTTACCAGTGCATGACGTGAGCGGCTAATGCATTCGCACACATGGAAATTACCCAAAAAGTTCGCTGCAGTTTTTCTTTTTTTACAGCAGAAGCTGTTATGAGATCACAACAGCCGATTATTATGGCTTAGTTGTCAGTCGCTGGCACTCTGCGGGGCAGTCGAGTATTCTACCGCAGCGTCACGCCAGTGATTGGAACTCCTTCGCAAAAAGACCTTATACAGGGGTCATGTCGGAAAGGAATCAGATTCACGTAATATAGCGTGATATGTATACAGGGTGTCCCAACTATCACGCAGCAAAATTAAAAAAAAAAGAAAAGAGGAGCGGTGTTACGCGAGGCAAATCTAGTATATATTGTTCCCAGTACGCTGGAGAAGTCAATGCTATTTTTTTCGCCATTGATGTTTAAATAATCAGTCATAACTATATGTATAACACGACAAGTGCTCACCTAATGATTAAAATGTCAATAAGACATATTAGACATGTTCAAATGACATCTAACTGTGCTATTGTGAGCAACGCGCTAATTGTGTGCTCATTTTTTTTCAGGTTAATAAAGAAAACCCGTCAAAATGTTAAAAATTACGCGTGTCTAGACTGCGGCGTGCGTCAGGAAACAACACCCTCAAACAGGTTCACTGTGACTCTGTGAGGTAAACAGTATTAAGGAGAAAATGCAGAAAGAAAAAAAACATATGCATCACCCTATATATCTGCCCCTTCCAGGCCGAAGAAACGCGTCGCTTTGGTCTTACAGAGTAGGCCGGGGGCAATATAAGCCACCAATATTCCAGGGGCAATATAAGCCACCTTATATCAAAATATGAAGGTCCTAGGAGCCTCTTTTACCTTTTTTTTATTATTTTAATAATTGTTAGCTGTTGCTCGGAGGTGCTGTACCAAGCTTACGCCGATTCTCCTTAAAGCCGGCTTCACTTTTAAACACAGATGGATCGCTGGGAAGCAATTTTTTTTTCAGGGACAATATAAGTCGACTTTTATCAAAAAAGTGAAGGCCCTAGATTATTTTTTTATCGTTTTATTAACTGTTTGATGTTGCCCCGAGATGCGCACGGGTCCTGGGAGTGCGGGCCCAGCGTGGTACCACATTACGTGGCTGTGCACGCTACATAACCTAGAACACCACAACATGAACACCGCGAGAGAGCAATGAGAGACACTGCTGTCCAGCTCGGCCCTCGACGACCAGATCAGGTTGGTTTAGAGGGCAGAGAGGATGTCGAGAGCCAGCGGCGCCCTGCATAGACTAGGGGCCCCGACCATCAACAAAGCCCCTTCGGGGCAATCTACAAGAGCTCTGCCTGTCTTTGAATAAAGTTTGTCATCATTATCAAGCGTGAATGACTGCCGCCCCCTAGGAGAGCCTCAGGAAACTAGTCACTTGCCCATGGACTGGAAAAATGCGCAGACACCAAGCCGTATACGGTTTCGCTGTAAACCTTTCTATCGTCTTCATTGGGCTCTTTTACCCACATATGTTTCGATCTCGAAGGCAGTGCCGCCCTCAGAGCGTCTCACTAAGTTACACGACTTCAAGTACTGCACTTACTCGCGTGCTACCAGCTAGCTCTCGTTAGCACCGACAAATGACGATTAAATTGTGGCGAATGTTGCATGGGGCTAGTTAGTGCCGACTAAACATGGCTAAATGCTTGGTAATATGTTGGCTACCCGCTGTTATGACACCGACATTACCTTCATTCAATCTGTATGAAATGATGGTGCTCTCTGCTAATTGCGACATTAGATAGAATAGATAGATAGATAGATAGATAGATAGATAGATAGATAGATAGATAGATAGATAGATAGATAGATAGATAGATAGATAGATAGATAGATAGATAGATAGATAGATAGATAGATAGATAGATAGATAGATAGATAGATAGATAGATAGATAGATAGATAGATAGATAGATAGATAGATAGATAGATAGATAGATAGATAGATAGAACTTTATCCACGTCCTGTACAGGGTGTTGCCACCTGCCTGGCTAATCCCGCGCCGGTACCGTGAGGTCAAGCCTCCTAGCCCTCTCACAGGCGTACTGGACAGCCAGGACTTGGGGCATATCGTCGTGTAACTTGAGCACCCCTGAAAAATCGTTCCCGGGAACTGCCAGGCCCAAGCGACCCACACAACCAGAGCATAATTTGAAGCGTGCACATTTCTTACTTCCATGCTTTGCAAATAATATCCATGTCTTTCTTCTATCTCATACCATTCTTTTATCTGGGCCAGTAAGTAATAAGTATGTGTCTGTAGTTGTCTGTGACCGCTTGTGCCCTATTTAGTCTGTATGAGTGGGTACAAACTCAATCCTTCCCAGGCAGTGATGTTTGGTGATTTCATTGTATGTATTAGGCGTATCTCTTTGTAGGTCCTCCAATCCAGTAGAATCAAAGCCATATGTAAAAGCGGCCCGGTCTGTAAGTTCGCGGGCAACGCTGTTGGCCGGTTCATTTGGATTGACGGGAATGTCAACGAGTGGACCAAGGTGCGCTGGGAACCAATAAATGTAATGTGTATCACTCGTCTTTCTTGTGTTAATCATCCCCGAGGCCTGTGGGGAGATCCTGCTATGATAACTGATAAGATCAATTCGTGACATTCTTATCACTTCACTTATCACTTCTTACCCCACGCTGTGTTGTGCGTGTGAATGGACTCCGGAAGAAGTGCACGTAGGTACTTGACGAATACTGCCACAAGGTGCAGAGTGAAGTGTATATTTCTACCGGCGCTCCATTTTCTAGATAATGGCAACGAAGCGATAGGCTTCTGAAGCGACCTGTCCTGTCACGCGTGCGCGCATCACCTGTGCGGCCACTCACCTTGCTCTTCAGAGATATCTTTCAGGTCACAATTTCAACTGTTCGTATATATGGTTGCAGGATATTATCTCTCTCTCGCGTGCGGTGTGGACCTTATCGTAAGCCTCGCCTCTTCAATACTTACGGCCACTAGGAGGCTCTTACGAGTGCATGTGCTATATCTGTCCCAAGCGAGACGCACGCGGACTGCGGACTATAAGTGGCGTGCAAAATCGACGGGAATGTTCCGTACCTGTCGCGTTATATTAGTGGGTGCACATTGTTTCGCTATCACATAAAATCCAGAACATTTTTTTTCTTACAGCGGACCTGTTAAGCTTTTCGTTACGCCGTGTGGCGACACCAGAATACTATGATCATCACGAACCGGCTCGCGCTTTCTTCGTCCTCTTCTTCGTCTTCTGCTTCGCCCCCCAGTACGCGTGCTCGGATTTGTCTTGCGTTGGATGCAATAGCTCTGATGGGCAAGAGCACGGATACAAAGAGAGAGAGAGAGAGAGAGAGAGAGAGAGAGAGAGAGGAGAGAGAGAGAGAGAGAGAGAGGAGAGAGAGAGAGAGAGAGAGAGGAGAGAGAGAGAGAGAGAGAGAGGAGAGAGAGATGAGGAGAGAGAGAGAGAGGAGAGAGAGGATGGATATAAAGAAGAGAGAGAAAGAAAGGGAAGAAAGACGGAAAAAGATAGAAGGCGAGAGACCGAGTACAGAGAGAGAAGGAAAGAGATTGAATAATAATAATTATTAATATCTGGGGTTTAACGTCCCAAAACCACGATTTGCTTATGAGAGGACGCCGTAGTGGAGGGCTCCGGAAATTTCGACAACCTGGGGTTCTTTAACGTGCACCTAAATCAAAGTACACGGGCCTCAAACATTTTCGCCTCCATCGAAAATGCAGCCGCCGCGGCCGGATTCGATGCCGCGACCTTCGGGTCAGCAAAAGAGACTGAAATAAAGCGAAAGAAATACACGGAGAGAAATAGAAATAAACAGACAAAAAAAAGATTAAAGAAAGAGAGAGCTTGTACAGTCATGTATAGTATAATATAGCAAGGGGGGGGGGTGTGAGGGTGAGAAAGAGGGAAAGGAGGAAGGTAACGCCCTCCGCTGCTTTCTCAGTCTTTGCACCACTAGTACACAATGTTTTCTTTTTTTTGGGGGGGGGGGGGGTTGTGCTACTTCTCGAAACCATGATATGATTATGAGAGACGCCGTAGGGGAAGGATCCCGAAATTTAGACCACGTGGGGTTCTTTAACGTGCACCTAAATCAAAGCACATAGGCCTCCAGCATTTTTCCGCCATCGAAATGCGGCCGCCGTGGCTTGGATTCGAACCCGCGACCTTTGTGTCAGCAGTCAAGTACCATAAACAATAGACCACCGTGGCGGGCTCAGGAAATGGGCTCGATTCCCGGCCAAGGTGGCCGCATTCAGATGGGGCCGAAATGCAAAACCGCCCGTGTACTTAGATTTAGGTGCACGGAACCGGTTGTTTTTTTTTTTTTTTTATGGGGCTTAACGTCCTAGAGTGGCTCGGGCTATGAAAGACGCCGTAGTGGAGGGATCAGGATAATTACGGCCACCTGAGGTTCTTTAACGTTGCACTCAAATTGCACAGTACACGGGCCTCAATTATTTCGCGTCCGTAGGAATGCGACCGCCCCGGCCAGAATCGAACCCGCGTCTTTCGGGTCAGCAGTTGAGCGCGGTAACAACTAGGCCACCGTGGCGTCCCGTCCGAAAACCACACTATTGGCCTGACGGCGTATATACAGGGTGTTTTTTAGAAAATAAATTTTTAAAATGAAAATCCTATGATAGTTCATTTTCGCTCACGAACTCCACGTCGAAGCGGAAATACTTTGCCACAGCTAAAAAGACACTTTTGTTGTTAACCATTAACAAGAACTCGTTAATTAAACATTTCATTATGGACTTGAGGGCAGCTTTTATATTACAGCAGAGCTGTCATGCTAGAGGTTCGTCATGAACCGGCACGCGCTCTCTTCCTCATTGTCGTCTTCTGCTTCGCTCCTAGAACACGTGCGCCAATTTCTCACGAGCACAGAGAGAGAAAAAGAGAAAGAAAGATAGAGACAGGAATTCTTGTCGAAAAACAAATTATTGGCGAAGGGTGGGAAAGAGAGAGGTGAGAGGGAAAGCGACCACTCGGTTACGTCAGACCGGAACTACCCTCGACAAGGAAGTGACGAAAATTTGAATGAAAGCGCGTCGCGGCGGTATCTTTTCGTCAAAAGCGGCAAGTCATCTCACTTGCGCCGCCAGCGGATCGCCTTAACCCTTGCGTGTGGTGTTTGGTGCTTATCTGCTTTTTTTTTTTTCGAGCTGTACGCTAGCAAGCCGCAATACCAGCCCTTTCTTTGTCTGTGAAGCATATAATTCAGGGGCAGCCACTGCGGGGCGCATTCCTGCAGACAGGCGAAATAGTTTTTCGTGCCTGCTTACAGTTTGAGAAACAATAGATAAGCACCACACATCGCACGCAAACAACAAGCTGTCCAGGGGCGTAGCCAGAAATTTTTTTCGGGGGGGGGTTCAACCATACTTTATGTATGTTCGTGCGTGCGTTTGTATGTGTGCGTGCCTATATACGCAAGCAAAATTGAAAAATTTCGGGGGGGGGGTTTTGAACCCCCCCAACCCCCCCTTGGCTACGCCCCTGAAGCTGTCTATAGTCGGATACAGCTTAAGAATTCCGGAGAGGCCCCGCCCAGACGACCGAATCGCAGCAGCCAATCGCCTCTGCGGACTACCCTACTGCGACTAAAGAAATAGTCCCGCTCGTGTACTCGGCAATGTTCTCCGAAGCGGGGTCACCAGCCATCCGGCTCATGACGTCAGTCTGAAGTGCGCGCCCATTGGTGCAGGCTTGCGTGCATCCGCCTTTGAGGAGGAAATGCCGCGGACTTCTAAAGTTGTATCCGACTATACTTGTATATTTCGGAATGCTTGCCAATTTTCCTGACCAAGTTCTCCTTCGGCGAAGGAAGACAAATTTTCACTGTGAGGAAACTTGCGACAGAAATGCTTTATTTTAGCCTGTCATCGTCTCGGCATATAGTAGAAGAGTGGACTCTTTCTTGTATTTGGCGTTAACGCTTGCCGTGCAATTTCTTTGGCGTCGAAATGTGATCGCGATATCACCTTTTGTCTGGCAAGCGTCCAGTTTCATATCGGTGCTATTTCAAGTTTTTTTATCAGACATTGATGCATGTACGAAACGCTCGCGATATCACCTTTACACTGGCGGAAGTCCAGCTCGTATCTGTATTATTTGAAGTTTCTTATCTGACCTTGATGAATATATACGAAGCGTTGCGACATTATCGTTGGATGCAAACTGAAACTATTCGCCCACAAGAAGAGACAAAAACACAAGAACAATGCTATCAAAGCGTATCAGATGTTTCCCAATAACAATAGCCTCGGTGAGCATTTTGAATGCGATCATGATTATCCGAGGCGATCGCAACCCCACGCACCCCCTGCACCAAGTGTGTGCTGGCTCAGTTGAGATTAATTACCGTAGCCAGGATTTCGGTGAACACATACGAGTGGATAAATACTTGTATTGCGAGTTGTATGCATGAAAGTGCATTTCTCATAAGTGCCTAAGTCTAAATCAGAGTGTGGGAACGAAAGTTTTTTCGTTTCGGGTTTAGTTTCGTTACACCGAAAAAGTTCCGTTTCTGTCCGGAACGGAAAGAAAATGTTATCTTACGGGTTGGTAACGGTTTTGTTCGTGCACAAAAGAAATAATGCAACGATAAAGAAACAGTAGATAAAAGCATTAATTTTTTTCTCTAGTGAATTACGAAATTATCTGAGCAGGCTCAATGCTTTCAGTCAAGGGAGTGAGCATGATCTCGGAATCAGCATGTAATAAGTGTAGACCGCTGTTGTGATGAAACAAACTTCAGCGCCGAGAATGCCCTCTCCACGCTGACCTGCGTGACAGGTACAACAAGGTCAACTTGTGTTAATATAAACAGCTCCGGTTGCCAATTTTTTCGTTTCTTGCAAAATTTCAACACATCTTTACGTTGGAATCCCTGCCTGAGATACGCAATAATATTGTCCCCCTGAGATATGCATTAATGCTCACGTTGCATGACCTATAGGTTGTTCCGGATCGCCAATTTTTCCCATGAACCAAAAACAGAAAAAAAAAATATTATTGCGGTTTCACTCCAGACCGAAATAATAGTAGACGTTTCGGTTACGTTTTCGTTCCGCTCAAAATACATTTTTTTTATCGTTCTTTGTTCTAGGTTTTCGTTCCGTTTCCGCCGCACTGGTCCCGGACTCGACCGGATACAACTGCCAGACTTGGCCTGCGAGATTAGGTGGCGACCGCGGGGAGGTGAAAAAAATCTCCGAGGCTGTGGTGCCGGGACGTATATATACGTAATACCGATACCGACCAGGGTCACGTGTCTCTACTGCTGTTCATAGGGGCTGCCGATAATAGATATTGTCACGTGGTTGTGACGGTCGAGAAACGCTGCAGCAAGGCTGAGAAATACGGAGCATTTTATTTGGGCGGACTTGTTCCCGGCAAATGAAAAGTCAACGTACAAGCGATTCACGCTGTACACTGATAGCGGCGAGAACAGTCGTCGGAAGGTCGAGTAATCTGTGGTGCGATCTTGTACTCATTCCAAATAAAACACGGAGGCGTGGCGTTACATCCAGCCGCACGCGAATGGCCCATGTGAACCGCGACAGACGTCACGGCCCTGCATTGACCAATCGCGTGCGGTCACGTGCGGCCGGATGTAATGCCACGCCTCCGTGCTTATTTTGGAACGCGTACAAGATCGCACCATCCAGTGATTGTCGCTGGTGCTCGCGTAAGATAGATAGATAGATAGATAGATAGATAGATAGATAGATAGATAGATAGATAGATAGATAGATAGATAGATAGATAGATAGATAGATAGATAGATAGATAGATAGATAGATAGATAGATAGATAGATAGATAGATAGATAGATACGTTCAAAGTCGCCGAAGTTCGCTAAGAAATGCTTCGCATTTAATAAATGCCGACAGCCGATAGCGTAAATGCCGCGCAGGTCGCATTTCTTTATCCCGTAGTACGCGTGCGTGCGCGTGTAGGCAAGTTAAAACTGCCGCTATTCTTTCCTAATCAGTTATAGACACAACGGTATGCTTCATTCGGGGCTGCAAAAGTGCACGAAATGCGTAAAACATGCGTTACTCCCCGTAAGATTAACATGAGCCGCCGCAGCTTCAGCCCGCACTGGACCAAATATGGCGGTGGGCCGGACGGTTTCGGTACTGGAAAATGAAAAGGAAGCCATTGCACCAAATATAAAAGAAAATTAAAATGTTTCTCCCTTTGAAGCACAAAGGCCGCTGTCTTATCTTTCTAGAAGAAGGTATGCCGGTGTGGCTCAGGCGGGGGCAGCGTCACAGAGGCCTCAGACGTCCTCCGGGTCCACACAAAGTGGTCCGGTTTTGACTCTTTCCGTTCTCTTGGTGGAAGCAGGGTCTGCTGCTCTATCCACCTCAAAGGGCCCGCAGACTCCAGTCTCACTGGGCTCTAAGATCAATCGGACGCCAAGGCCTGAGACCAGGGCGTAGGCAGAAATTTTTTCGGAGGGGAGAGGAGGGCACCTCCTTGGTCTGAAGTGGGGACCAGGCAGTTAAGTGCGGTCGAGTGTCATTTTTCGCTCTGTATCCAATAGGAGAAAACATTTCGGGGTGGGCACGGGCCCGATGTGCCACCCCCTGGCTACGCCACTGCCTCAGACTCGTGTCATAGCGCCAAATTCTTGATCCTCCAGCGCCATCGAGAGGGCAATGGAGGTCGACGCGGAAACCTCGGCGTCAACAACACCGAAGGACAAGCGCTCTGAGGAGCGCGCTAAGAGGGACAAAGTCCCGATAACTATGTGCAGCAGAAAGCGATAACCTAAATGGTTATCGCTCCTGTATGCAGTTAAACTGTTCAACATATGTCACCTACTATTTTTTTTTAAATAATGAAACGCTTTTCATCTGTATATTTGCTCAGTTTCACTTCATCGTAGCCTTTACTGTTCACTGGAACTCTAGAGGGCTACTGCATAATTTAGGTGACATAAAGGACATTATAAACAAGTTCTTACCAGTGGTATTCTGCCTTCAAGGAACTAATCTAGGTTCAAAACATTATCAATTCCTTAAGGACTTTGCAGTAGCCATCTTTTGGGAAGAGTAGCTATCGTCGTCCAGGGCGGCATTCCTACGCGAGATGTCAAACGGGGCATATCTTTCGAGGCCGTAGCCGCCACTTTTTATCTTACAAAATGACCACCATTCGTTCGCTTTATATTCCAGCCAACACCCATTTTACCATTAAACAGCTAGAAAATCTAACAGAACAGTTACCGAAGCCATTATTTCAGTAGGTGATTATTTCAGAACATGCTTATTCTACTGTTTGGGGTAGCGGAAAAACTGAAAGAAGAGGGCGGATCGATGAAGAGTTTGTTTTGTCAAACATTATCTGCCTTTTAAACTCAGGTGCATTTACGTACTCTTCATCAACCTCACGCACTTTTGTATAGCTCTGTACGGAAAATATGTAGACGTGTATGGAAAATTGAAAGAAAAGGAGAAGGCATCCAATTTTACTGCGGACCTCGATGTTCACAGCGTACAGCGGGAGACCCAGTAAGCCTCTCCTTCAGATGAGCGCCTCAAAATCCGAGAGTGGTTGGCCATAAAGTCCCTAGATTTTTCCTTTTTACTACTTAAGAAAGAAAAGGGAAAAATCTAGGGACTTTAGTTGGCCACTCCAGTGTAGTATCTTTTTGAGCCACCAGAAGACGCCACCACCAAGTCACGTTTGGGAAAAAAGAGAGGGAAATGCGCTCTCCGCCGTCGCAGCATAGGCCGGCGAAGAGCCTGTCCCTGCTGCAACTGATCCATTCTTTTCAGGGGTGCCGCTGTTTCCACAATTTGCTAAACATTTCAAATGTGCGTGACAACCCCCCTTCCCCCCGCTTCCCAACAAAAAGAAAAAAAAAAGAGATAGAGAGAGAGAGCCTTTGTACGCCCGTGCAACTGTCCAGAAAAGAGTTGCCCCCCCCCCTCTCTCTCTCCTGGAAACGTAAGACCAGAGTCCTTCGTATAACTATTTACAATAGAGCGGTTAGGCGCTGAGATACGCTGCCGCAGGGTTTTCTGGAAATAATGGTTCAGTTCTGAACCGACTCTTTCTCTCCTCTCTAAAAAAGAGTAGAACACCGTTCGTTTGTGCAGTAACTTCTACAGAAAGTTCGTCAGTGGCCCTGAACACCGGCAGTGTTGGGTCGCGTGCAACAGCCCCGACCTCGTGCACGTGCATAGTAATTAGAGATTTCTCCACTGTCACAAGCCTTGGTTCGACTGTAAATGTAGTGCGGGTGTCGCGCATGGTCCGCTTGATATTTATGTCGCTACATTCAAAAGCTACCCAGAAAACACCTTTACACTGCTTCCTGCCTATCATTACACAAAGCCCCTTTTCCATGCCTTGCAGTGAGCCAAAAATGGTGATTTTTATATGCATGCACGACGGAAAGGCTTTGGCTTTTTGCCAGCTAAAACACTATGAGCCTCATGCATCCCTAAACAGATGTATGGGGCGCCGCTTTCCTTTTCTTTGTTACGTAGCTATTTGAAATCTTCAAGAATAGGAATTGGGATTAGGGTGACATCGGGCGTGTTGTGGTGCAAGCGTGACGAGCAGGCAGAGAGCGGAAGATGAGGTCAAGCAACGAGATTTACAGCTTTAGCGAAGCATATATGAGACAGTTTTTTCAGTTATAAAACGAGTCCTCCTTGCACAGCACCGAAGAGCACAAGTCGTAACACAGATGCGAATTGCATCCTTTTGGGAGAATTGAATAATAAAATGCGTAGGGCTCTCTCGGCGAAACCCAACTTGTCGACACCCGAAAACTAGCTCTTTTCGAAGAGGTGTCTATGGCGGCCGATGCCGGCGATACTGAGACGGCAAATGAGCTACGTTGCGCGCTCTAGTCAGTGAAGGGTGCCTAGAAAATACGATATCACATGATCTATACATGAGGAAAATGATTATTTGCTAAATTTATTATCGCTAGAGGGTTGTTAGCTCCTATAGCGCAAATTGTGCACGTGTTGTCTATTCGCGCAATCCAAGCTTCATTCCTGCTACCTCTCTGCTAGATCAGTCGCCGTGCACTGCAACAAGCAAATGGCAGTCACATCAATGATTTTCGAGGATACAATGATCATTCGCAAAGCAGTAGTGTTACCTTTATGCGAGTGTAATTATTACGCTCGCAAATACGTCTTTCATCGAGAAGACGACGTAGTGAATGAGGATCATGTGTTTCCAAACTTCAGTAGGCGTCGGGTCGCGTGACGTTGTGTTTTTCTGCGCGCGGCTGGGAACGCTACAGCTCACGTAGCCATCCGCATTTTTCGCTTACAAAGTAGTTACTGGGCATACGCGAACAAGTTTGTTTTCCACACGAAAGCCTCAACCACAGACTAGCAGACGAAATTTTTGTCCCATTCGCCGCTAATCCCTGCCTTTCCTTTCCTTCGTTTCCCCTTTCTCTCTGTGAAAGAGGAAACTTTCAATGAGGCGTGACGTTCCTGAAGTACGCCTTGAGAAGCCTTGATCCTGCACCTTCGCTGGAATGTAGATGGGTGAACACGCTTAGAGCGAGAAAAGCAGTCAGGGAAGAAGTTTTACAGGTGTTTGCAAAGTGGGCGCCAGGGCAACACCCTCTACGACGAAGTTGCTTTGTCACCACACTACGACGGAGTTTCTTTGTCGGCGCTTTCGGGAAACGCTGCTGTGGAAATGTGCCTGTCGTAGGTAGAAATGGACCCACGTCCACGAGCTAAACAGTGCGACGCATAATCCGCTAAGGTGCACCATACACGGCGGGTCGGAGCGAGCGTATCCTGACAAATTTCCTCTTGTAGCCTAATCTAATTTGATAGTAGAACAAGCGCGGTTGAACGTGATGGGTTAGTTTTACGACAAGCACACTGGCCGCGCCGTTGTTTTTCCTGGTCCCAATGCTGACGACATATAAATGAAGGGAAGCCCGCAGAAAAGACATTCGAGCAATCTACATCTGATTGAAGGGGAGGTCTACAGCTTAATTGAGTTTAATTTAAAATATGCAGCAAGTACACAACAGTGTTCTTGTCATTCCTTTAGGTGTGCTTCGTCTGGTATTTGTGCTGTTTTTGCGTGGGTTAATGCCAACTAGCCCAGCTAACCACACTCTTGGAAAACTATACGTTTGACTGCAACAAAAAGAAAGAAAAAAACAATGAGATGACATTCACAACATACTTCGCCCACGCACGTGTGCTCAGTTCGCTGGTATCGCACGTGCACTGTCACTTCATCTGCTTTCTTTTGTCTGTCGCCGCACACCCCTCGCTTTTTCGTGGTTGCCCAAGAGGGACCTCAGACGCAGCACCCACAAACACGCACACACGCGGTACGTCCCGAGAATTCGGCCTTTCTTTTCGCCTGAAGACATTCACCCCATTAATACAGGGTATTTTCAACTGCAGGAAGGTCCACCTTCTTTCTGAGCTGTAGAACGGGAGTACAAAAGCTGAGGCTACAGTCTCGGCAGTACATTTTTTGGGGGTCACGCGTATTAAAAACAGTCCAGGTGCGATCGCGGGTGCGAACCCAGCAATAAAACTCTCACTTTTTCCCTGAGAATGGATGGATGCTATAAGCGTCCCCTTTATAACGGGGCGGTGACAAGTGTACCACCAGGCTCGACAAAAAAAAAAAAAAAAAAAAAACTTTTACTCTTTTTTCTTAGTGTTGCCTAGTGTTTTACTTCAATTAAAACTATCTTACTGCAGAAAAAAAAATTAAGTTGTCAGCTCCGTTCTCTGCCCTTTACGGCAGAATGTCCTTATATTTTTTTTCCAATATTTATTTTTGTCCTTTCTCTCTAACTTTCTGCCACCAATACTCTAACCGTCTCTTACTTATTTCAATCGCGGTGTGTTCAGCTTTCCATTGTCTCTAAAACCCAAGGTGTCATGTAGGCTCGTGCCCAAACGTACACCTGGGTGGATGTCTCCACATTCAATCAGAACATGCTCCGCCGTTTCCTTATCTTCCCCGCAGCACGTGCATTGTTCTTCTTCGTTACTGAATCTCATTTATAACTACGCGTTCTAAGGCAGCCCGACCTTGCTTCAAACAGTAAAGCGCTTCCCCTTGAATTATCATAAAACCTTTCCCTCCTTATTTCGTTTTTTTTTTTTTCCTTTCAGTAGTTACTCAGAGCCGGCTTCTTTTCCATCGCTGCCATCCAATAAGTCCTCTCCGCCTCTCTGACCTTCCGCTTAATGCTCCTTGTTGCCATATCGCCCGCACTGCTAGCGGTATATTTACTGGTGAGCCTCCTACTTCTTTTTCTCCACTGCGTGTCAACGCTTTTTCTATACAAATACCTGAAAACCTTCTCTGCCCATCTATACTCTCCTTCATATTCCTTAGCCTTTCTTCGAACCTTATTTCGCTCTGAGCCTCCCTCGCCTCAAAACCTGCCCATCCCATATCACCCTTTACAGCCTCATTTGTCGTCTTCCCGTGAGCAATGCTTGCATGTAAATGCTTTGCATGCCACACTCGGAGAGACAGGGAACTTTCAAATTCAACGCTTTCGTTTTATCAGTCTAGGTGGCGCAAGAGGAAGATTTTCGTTGTAGTGATATGAATAATGTAGATTTCGCAGTATTCCTGCAGTATTTGTGTGTGATTTGTGTGTATAATTATATCAGGAGACCGTAACTGCTATATTTCCAGCTACGGATGCTCAGACTTCAGCGCTGTTTGAAGATTACGCCAGTTTTGTTGACGTTTGCAGCATGAAAAATTAAGACAGTTTACAAGCTTCGTACCGCATTTCTGCTTGCTTTATTGAAAAACGCTACGTTTAGGAAATAGATTGGGGACTCTTGTTTCTCTACGTGCGAATTCAGCCACAGAACTTCAGTAGCTTTCCACAAAATGGGCCAGTAGGTCCCTATATTGAGAATATTGCCAAATTTAGATGAATATAATTTAAAAAGTAGCATGTGCACATCGATCAAATTGAGGGTTCAGACGGAAAATCCTATGCTTTACATACGCCCCGAAAGTGAACTTTCTCTAGCGAATAGGTACTGGACAGTCTGCTGCGAAAGTTAAATCTGGCTGTTTTCAAAAGCTAAACAACAAAAAAGTAGAAGTCCAACACGAATTTGCTAAGCTGAAGAAATAGGTAAATATGTCTTCAAAGTGCTGCGCAAAGAACAGTGCTGTAACTGTAGCATATGTTTCACAAAAATGGTCACTGCTGAGGCAGTCAGCCAAAACCGTGTAACTTGCCGCCGGAGTGAGACCACCACCTTAATTTTTTCGGCGCGCTGCTGTAATCCATGCCTGTCGTCTGCTTTTTTTGTACCATCTGTTTGGGAATTGGTAGAATTTCACTGGTGGAGTCGACCCCTTTGTGTTTGCATGGCCATTGTGACAGCTGACGACGCAGCAGTAGTTCGCCCCTTTCTGTCGGGGTGACATCGCGGAACGATGGGCATTTCACGTGCAGTGCGCGCTTCGAAAATGCGTAGGAGCAAAGCGGAACGGAGAGGCGGTAACAGCACGGCCACCTGGATTGGGGCGCGCGGCGGTGTCGCGCGCCCCGATCCATGTGACCGTGGTACAGTGTACTAGAAGAGCCGTGGTAACAGACTACTTGTACGCTTTTTCCGGCAGGGGAATGGCAAGCGCTGGCGTCGGCGGGCAAACTTGAGCGGGTCTCCCCTCCAAACCTGATACTAGCTCGACGGTGCTGTCTGCGCTGTGACGCTGTCAGTTGCGCTCGCTGCGTAGGTGAGTTCACGTTCGCTCACAGTTTGACGGTTTGTGTTCTTCCATAAAAACGCATCAGTCGGGACAATGGCTTCTTGGGAGTACACGCTGACAGGCTTCGGCGATTTCCTGGAGCAGCGACGCCTCGCATTCACACAGCCGATGCCGGCGAGCCGTGTCTGCAGCATCTGCGGCCGGGTGCCTTCTGATACAGCGCTGTTGCCCTGCGGTCACGTTTTGTGCGTGCAATGTCAACGTGAAGTCTTCGATGGAATGGAGTGCCCCTTCGACGGATGCGCTTTCACTGAAGGCCAACTTGTCCGGCTGCGCTTCGAGCTCACCGACCTCGAGCAGCTTCGCGTTGTGTGCATCGTGGGCGGTAGGAAGTGCGCCGCATTCTCCGGCAAACTGTCCGAGTTGAGAGACCACATGCGCCAGTGTCGGAGCGTCGACGTGCAGTGCGCGAAATGCCACAGATCCATTGCGAGTGAAGCGGCCGTGGAGCACTACCGGCAGTGCTACACCGAAAGCGCTCCGCGCCGTTTGTCGAGTGACTTGCGAGTGCGAAGGGCTGTCGAAGAAGTACGCCGAATCCAGGAAGATTTGCAAGTCCTGCGGCAACAGTCGTTGGGCGAGCACGTTACTGGTGACGACGGTTTTGTAAACGGTGCCAAGGGTTATTGGAAAAACTCGCCAGCCTCGACTGCGCGCTGTCCGGGTTCAGGAAATGGAGGCCAACGTGGACCGCGGAGGCTCCCCGTTGTCCTTCAGAAAAGCTCCAGGGCCTTTCCGCGCAGCATCAAAGCCCGGCCTTTTTATCACCACGTGCAAGCTCACCGACATGTGCGCCGCGCATGATTCACTTGAGGGAAACATCATAGCACGCACGGTATCAAGCGAAAGCTGCACTCTGGCTGGTTATACGTTTAGGGTGGACTGCAGGTTCTCATTGTCTGGAAATGGAGAGACTGAGGAGGTGAACGTGTCGTTATATTGTATCTCTGCGCTGGGGACTGGGACGAACACGTGGAGTGGCCTTTCACTAAGAAGGCGGCGATCATCATAGCACACCCACAGATGAGAGCAAGACATTAGGCTTAATATGCATGCATGAAAGGCTGCAACGTGACAAAAAAACCGAGCTCAAACCGTACAAATTGGGGACCTAGGACGGAGAATAAGAGCTGGAAGGACATCGAACTCCAAGGCTTCCTTGTGAATGATGCTCTCTACGTCAACGTGGAGTTTGATTAGCAGACATTTATCGTTTCTGCTCTCAGCTTAGTTTCATTGTTCGGCAAAACGGACGAATTTACCGTGGAAAACTCATCACACGGGTTCTCATTGCCGAGTGAGTGCAATTTTCCTGCATGGGTGGTCGTTTGTCGGTAGTAATCATCAAATTTGCAGATGGTTCTTTTTCAATGCCATTATAGCGTTTGTTTTTTACGTTACGAATATGCAACTTGTATGTATGTTACACTGCTGGTTCCTTTTAAGTTAATAAAGCTGACCCATGTCAATGGTCATTGGATCTCTTGCTCGTATTATGATAAATTCGGTGCTTTACGTGCTAGAACTACACTATAACTATGACACACGCCGTAGTGGTGGACTGGGCATCAGTGTTAACCGCCTGGGTTTCTTTACTAAGCATTGGTCGCGAGGACATACCGTGGCGCCGCCATGCGGAGGCATCCCTGGGACGTGCAAGGCTGGATTGCCCCACCAGGCCTCTCTTGCTCAGCCCGCCGCCGCTGTCGCGTCTCCTTTATTATTATATTGTTGCACTTCACTTCAATGAAATCAGTAAAATACTGCTGTGGCTTCGCAACTTACTGTACGAAATGCTAAATAACTTCTCAGAAAAAATTAATGAGAACTAATAGTCAATAACGCCAAGGAAAGTATAGGGGTGTTATCTGCAGTATTTAGAATATACATGTGAAGAAAGTAAAGTGGACGAAAAGATGACTTGCCGCCGGCAGGGACCGAATCTGCGACCTTCGAGTAAAGCGGGGCACAGACGGTCCGATTTTCCATGCGATCCGACGGCCGACGCGGCGGTGGGGGAGAGGAATGGTGGCTGTACGATGCTATGAAAGGTCACCATTCCGGTTTCCCCCCGCCGTGTCGGACGTCAAATCGCATGAAAAATCGTACCGTCTGTCTCGCCCTTAACGCGTCCGTTATTCGAAGGTCGCAGGTTCGGTCCCTGCCGGCGGCAAGTCATCTTTTCGTCCACTTTACTTTCTTCACATTTATATTCTAAATAATCGCGGTTGGTGGTCAGCCTGGTTCAACAGGAAACAGTTCAAGCATGGGGTGGAGGGGCAATTACGGAAGCACGACACCTAAGTGATTATTCGTCGGCGAACCGCACCAGCAGATCCCGACGGGTAACGAGGTACGTTAGCGACGGAGAACAGCTGTGCTTGAAGCTCTATGAATGTCTACGGCAAGTGATTGCGCTTCCGTAGTCGTCCGCGCCACCTATGTTCCACAGGTGAGCCGTTCTTTCTAAGGTCTCCGAAAAGTCTCCCAGGTACCAGTTAATCCGTTAGATCATCTCATTACAATTACTAGGAAAACATAACACGAGCGCTCTAACGTACACGGGTACACGGAAGGTAACAAATACGGTGTCCCAGAAAGTTAAAATAGAAGTAGCAACGAGTTCACTAGCACGGCTTCTTGTAAAGGTACCACCACGACCACCATTTTAGCGCTCGTTTATGACGCCCGGTAAAAGCTCGGACGGAAGGAAAACGAGAGAGAGGAAAGACAGGGATGTTAACCGGTTTGGCATAACCGGTATGCTACCTGCACAGGGGGAAGGGTTGAGGGAGATTTAAAGAAGAGTAAAGAAAGAGAGGGGAACACAGACACATAACTTCACAGCGCAGAGCGGCAGTCTGGTGCGGTATGCGGCATCGTTAGTCTACAGCCGCTCGTGCAAGTATGTTGTTCTTAGGAATTTGAGCAATGCCTGGTTGCTTTAATTCTCGATGACTTTTCAGGATGGCGGTAAAAGCTCGGGAATCTGCTTACGTTGCCTAGCTGGCTGAATGCACGTTTGTCGCCCATACAGTAAGAATAAAACCTTCTCGAATTTCTACGAATCATTCACAGACAATTTCATGGTACATCAGCCTGAGGTCAACGCAAGGACGCTGTTCTTCCTCAGTTCTACAAGAAATATCGTCGCGTAGTTTAGCATAAGCTATCCTTAAAGGGACACTAAAGAGCAAAACGATTTTTCTCGCATTAGTAAAGTAGTCTTCCACGATACCAAAAACACCACGCTTTCTGCGCGAAGACGCTTAATAAGCAAGAAAACGCGCAAAAAGAAAATACAGGTGGAGAAGCCACTTGGAATTCCCGCACCATTTGCCGGACGTACGCATATTTTGATGGCGCCTGCTTGGGCCTACGTAGTTTCTAATCGGTTAAATACGTAGTACATTGTCCTCTGAGGGGGCCAGAGACTTGAATAACGAGTTTGTGGAAATTTCGTCGAGCCAGTGGCGCCAAAATACGTTAAATGCTCTTTGAAGTCTTTTACGTCACGAATTACAAAGTTCGGCGCGAATTTTAAAATGAAACTTTGAACTTCGTTTTCTCCTCTAATAATAAACCTATGGTGGTGAAATAAACTACACAAGACTTCTCCGAGCACACCTCATCAATCTAAACCAATTCATTGTTTCTCTTTAGTGGCCCTTTAAATGTTGGGAAGCATCAGCCGCCCCATGTACTCATATTTCAAAAAAAAAAAAAAATGAAACGAAAATCTATACATCATTTGAATGAATGAATAAACTTTATTACATTTTTTTTCGCGACGACCGCTATGTTTGGAGGTAAATAAGTCATGCAGTACGATGTCATTCGGCGCTTTTTCGACACAACTCACGTGCCGTGATTCGCTCCGTATCGTCGTGTCGAAATTACTTCAAACAAAAGAATACGTTTACCTGCAATACGCTGACTAAACTGACTGTGCTGCTCAAAAAAGCTGCATGGAAACTTATTTCACGGAATGCGTATGCATTGTCTCTAATTAGTTCTGTCTTCGTTATGTGCTAAACTCTGTCGTTGCGCAATTCTTTCATAAGGCGTGCGCTCTCGATAGAAGAATTCCAAACCAGCGCGGGTGCTTCCGGGTGTAACATTTTAAAAAACATTGCCATTAGGCAGTTTTAGTACAGCGTGCGCAAAGGTAGCGTTCCTTGCGTACGCCCGTTACTTTCGTCAGTTAACGCGAGGGGCGTAGCCAGAAATTTTTTTCGGGGGGAGGGGGGGGGGGACTTCATCCATACATTATGTATGCTCGTGAGTGTGTTTGTATGCGTGCGTGTATATATACGCAAAGAAAATTGAAAAATTTCGGGGCGGGGAATCCGAACCCCCCCCCCCCTTGGTTACGCCCCTGCTTAACGGGGTTAAGCGTACGACGCATGCGCGGTGGCGACAAACGCTCGCGCTGTTATGATCGGCTTTCACGGCTTGGACAGTCTGCCGTAAAGGGCAGAGAACTGGGCTAGGAATTTACGTTGTTTTTTTCCTGTAGTAAGATAGATTTTATCGAAGTAGAGGCATTAGGCCAAAATAAAAAAAAAGAATGAGATTTTTTTGTCGAGCCAGGTGGCACACTTGTCACCGTCCCGTTATAAAGGGGACGCTCATACTCATAGCATCCATCCATCCAGTGATTTGGCGGCATCTGCTGCTGTCTTCACCGTCAACATTCCCCGAAGTGCACCTGATGCGGCTACAACACGCCAGTCGTGCCCTGAACCCTTTCAAGCTGTCAGTTCCCCTCGTCAATCGCCTTGGACCTTCCCGATCGAGTTTGACGGTTTTATGGCCTGGAAGTGGGCTGTTTGGAGTCCAGGCTGCTCGAGAAGCCGTCACATCTGCACTGCTTTCTCCAAAGTTTGGCGAGATGCACCGGACAATTAGCCGAGCGGCTGATATCCCTCGTCGGGAACCTTTCTCACACTCCAAGGTGTCACTTTGTGACCCTTCTGGCACCTGGCCGTCAGCTGCGTCGGCGTGGTCGGCGGCACTGTCGGCCAGGTGCCGACAGAAATTAGTCGAGGCAAAATTAAAGGTGAAAGTGAGCGCTGGTTGACAGAGATACGCGAAAAGAAGAAGGCCGCGCCTAGGATTTTGGAGCCACCTAAAAGCGCTGGGTAGGAAGTCTGTCACAATGCAAAACATATGGTAGATGAAAGAGGAATCAATTGGAAGGGTATAAAGCGCTAGGTTACATACGAAAGATAACAGCCGATTCGTTTAAAAAGGTCGCCCAGGGGTTCCCCCGGTGAGTAAAAGTACGCAAAGGAGTGCACCGACGAAGATGTAGTACTAGAATTTTAATTGGAAGAAGGCCGAAGGAAAAATTCCTAAGCGCACTACTCCGGGCTTAGATGGGGTTCCCGTCAGCCTCATTAATGAACTCGGACATAACACTAAAGAAGCACTGCTGAAAGCCGCAGAAAAGTGCTTACAGGAGAGGGAAATACCAGACAGTTGGCGAAAAAGTAGAATGAACTTAATAAAGGCAGGGGAGAAAGGATAACATTCGCCGTATAGACCGCTAACCATTACATCGGTGCTATACAAGTTGGCGATGCAGGCAGTAAAATTAAAAATAGAAGCGTGGGTAGAACGAAATGATTTTGGGAGAACTTCAGAATGGATTTCGAATCAACAGGCGGTTAGACGATAATCTGTTTGTTCTTACCCAGTGTATAGAAATATCGAAAATAGAAAACAGGCCCTTATACGTAGCTTATCTAGTATTACCGGGCGTATGACAACGTTAATCAGGAAATTTTGTGGGATATATTGAAAGAAGTGGGCATAGGCGACGACTGTATACAAATTTTGAGGGAAATATACCGAGAAAATGCAGTTTGTATAGAATGGGAAGGAATAAGTAGCAAGGACAGCGTTGAAAATGGCAAGGGGCTGAGACAGGGATGTCCTTTGTCCCCGCTGTTATTCACGCTGTACATGGTGAGGATGGAAAAAGCGTAGAAGGTAGCAACATAGGATTTGATTTGTCACACAACGGTCGGCACGATGGTTGAGCAGAAACTTCGAGGTCTATTTTATGGATGATATTGCTTATTTGCGGACAGTCAAGATGATATACAGCGACTGGCAGATATATATGCGGAAGGGAATGTGAGGCTCTAGGACTAGGATTTAGTGCAACAAAATGTGGATTGATGGTATTCAATGATCACGAAGACCATGCAGTTTTTATACAGGGCCAAAAATATCGAGGGTAAGCGAGTACAAGTACCTCGGAGTATGGGTAAATGAGGGGGACAGATATATGGAGGTACAAGAGAAAGCATCGGTAGCAAATGGAAAGAGGAATGCTGCAATTATGAAGCACAGAGCTTTATGGGGATACAATAGGTACGAGGTGCTTCGAGGGCTGTGGAAGGGTGTGATGGTCCCAGGGCTTACATTTGGGAACTGTGGTGTGCATGAAGTCAGAGGTACAATCAGGAATGGATGTAATCAAAGGACGGTGGGCCGCCTCGCGTTGGGCGCTCACGGGAAGACGACAAATGAGGCTGTAAAGGGTGATATGGGATGGACAGGCTTTGAAGTGAGGAAGCTCAGAGCAAAATGAGATTCGAAGAGAGGCTGAGAAAAATGAAGAGAGTAGATGGGCAGAGAAGGTTTTCAGGTATTTGTATAGAAAAGCGTGACACGCAGTGGAGAAAAAGAACTAGGAGGCTCACCAGTAAATATACGGCTAGCAGTGCGGGCGATATGGCAACAAGGAGCATTAAGCGGAAGGTCAGAGAGGCGGAGAGGACTTATTGGATGACAGCGATGGAAAAGAAGCCGGCTCTGAGTAACTACCGAAAAGGAAAAAAAAAACGAAATAAGGAGGGAAAGGTTTTATGTAATTCAAGGGAAGCGCTTTATGTTTGAAGCAAGGTCGGGCTGCCTTTAGAACGCGTATTATAAAGCGAGATTCAGTAACGAAGAAGAACAATGTACATGCTGCGGGGGAACTAAGGAAACGATGGAACATGTACTGATTGAATGTGGCGATATTCACCCAGGTATACGTGTGGGCACGAGTCTACATGAAGCCTGGGGTTTTAGGGACAACAATAGAAAGCTGAACACGTCTGCGATAGAAATAAGTAAGAGACGGTTAGAGTATTGGTGGCAGAAAAGTAGAGATAAAGTACAAAAATAAATAATGGGGGAAAAAAATAAGGTCATTCTGCCTTAAGAGGCAGAGAGATTGACCGTCAATTTATAATTTTTTTGCTATAATAACATAGATTTAATCAATGTAGATAAGGTATCAGGCCAGCATGAAACAAGGAAGTTTTTTTTTTTTCTTCGAGCATGGTGGCAGACATGTCCTCGCCCCGGTGGCCCCGTTATAAAGGGGACGCTCATAGCATCCATCCATCCATCCGGAAAAAAAGGGAGGAAAATGCGCTCTCCGCCGTCGCAGCATAGGCCGGCGAAGGACCTGTCCCTTCTGCAACTGATCCATTTTTTTCAGGGGTGCCGCTGTTTCCACAATCTGCTAAACATTTCAAATGTGCGTGATGCCCCCCCTTCCCCCCGCTTCCAACAAAAAAAAAAAAAAAAAAGAGCGAGAGAGCCTTTGAACACACGTGCAACTGT
The DNA here is from genome assembly GCF_013339695.2 of Rhipicephalus sanguineus. Lineage (NCBI taxonomy): Eukaryota > Metazoa > Arthropoda > Arachnida > Ixodida > Ixodidae > Rhipicephalus > Rhipicephalus sanguineus. The sequence continues at coordinate 41,806,861 of NC_051185.1, forward strand.
CCAGAAAAGAGTTGCCTCTCTCTCTCTCTCTCCTGGAAACGTATGACCAGAGTCATTCGTATAACTATTTACAATAGAGCGGTTAGGCGCTGAGCCACGCTGCCCCAAGGGTTTCTGGAAATAATGGTTCGGTTTCTGAACCGACTCTTTCTCTCCCTCGCTAAAAAAGAGTAGAACACCGTTTGTGCAGTAACTTCTACGAAAGTTCGTCAGTGGCCCTGAACACCGCAGTGTTGGGTCGTGGCAACAGCCCCGACCTCGTGCACGTGCATAGTAATTAGAGATTTCTCCACTGTCACAAGCCTTGGTTCGACTGTAAATGTAGTTCGGGTGTCGCGCATGGTCCGCTTGATATTTATGTCGCTACATTCAAAAGCTACCCAGAAAGCTCCTTTACACTGCTTCCTGCCTATTATTACACAAAGCCCCTTTTCCATGCCTTGCAGTGAGCCAAAAATGGTTATTTTATATGCATGCACGACGGAAAGGTTTTGCCTTTTTGTCAGCTAAAACACTACGCCTCATGCATCCCTAAACAGATGTAGGGGCACCACTTTCCTTTTCTTTGTTACGTAGATTTGAAATCTTCAAGAATAGGAATGGGGATTCTAGGGTGACATCGGCCGTGTTGTGGTGCAAGCGTGACGAGCAGGCAGAGAGCGAAGATGAGGTCAAGCAACGAGATTTACAGCTTTAGCGAAGCATATATGAGACAGTTTTTTCAGTTATAAAACGAGTCCTCCTAGCACAGCACCGAAGAGCACAAGTCGTAACACAGATGCGAATTGCATCCTTTTGGGAGTATTGAATAATAACATGTAGGGGCTCTCTCTCGCGGCTTTTCCAAGAGGTGTCTATGGCGGCCGATGCCGGTGATACTGAGACGGCAAATGAGCTACGTTGCGCGCTCTAGTCAGTGAAGGGTGCCTAGAAAATAAGATATCCATGATCTACACGAGGAAAAGGATTATTTGCTAAATTTAGTATTGCTAAGAGGGTTTCTTAGCTCATATAGCGCTAATTGTGCACGTGTTGTCTATTTCACAGTCCAGCTTTATTCCTGCTACCTCTCTGCTAGATCAGTCGCCGTGCACTGCAGCAAGCAAATGGCAGTCACAACAATGATTTTCGAGGATACAATGATCATTCGCGAAGCATTAGTGTACCGTTATGCGAGTGTAATTATTACGGCCTGGCAAATACATCTTTCATCGAGAAGACGACGTACTGAAGATGATGTTTTTCCAAACTTCAGTAGGACGTCGGGTCGCGTGACGTTGTTTTGCTACGCTCGGCTGGGAATGCTACAGCTCACGTAGCCATCCGCATTTTTAGCTTCAGTCGGGTGATAATATGGCTCGCTAACTGACGGTTTGCAAAATAGTTACTCGGCATAACGCGAACAAGTTTGTTTTCCCACACGAGAGCCTCAAAACCACAGACTACAGACGAATATATTTTTCCCCATTCGCCACTAATCCCCGCCTTTCCTTTCCTTCGTTTTTCCCCTTTATCTCTGTGGAAGAGGGAAACTTACAATGAGCGGGACGTTCCTGAAGTACGTTTTTGAGAGAAGCCTTGTAGCTGATCCTGCCACCTTCGCTGGAATGTAAAGATGGGGAACACGCTTAGAGCGAGAAAAAGCCGTCAGGGAAGGAGAAGTTTTACAGGTGTTTGCAAAACTGGCGCCAGGTGCAACACCCTCTATTGCTTTGTCACACACTACAACTATGGTGGCTAGAGGGGGAAGTGTGACGGGCGCTGTATCCCCGCCGTGGGAGAGCGATGCGCGGAACGCAATGAAGTTCTGGCCGCCGCAAGGGGCGCTGGTGTAGTATAGGTGCTCGCGCTCGCCGCGCTTGCTTTGGCTCGTCTGGACGCGTTCGTTCTCTCTGTGCTGTGCCGTCCACCTTGTTCGGATGCCTTGGCCTTCGCTGTCGTCGTTTGTTTACCCGCCACTGTACACACGTGTTCTGCGAACCATGCCGTCAAAATCGCGCAAGTACATGCTTCGTCCCTGGCTGTAAGGCGGGTATAGGATCGGTGCTCGGAAAAGCTTTCGGCTTTAATCCCCGAAGGATCTCGCGAGGCGAGAGCAGTGAGCTCGAAAATAATAGCGACTGACAAAGAGCTGAAAGGGGACAGCGTTGTTTGCGAGCGGCAACTTCGACGTGGTTTCATCGGAAGGACATACCAACACCATTATAATTGTAACAATGATTGTTCGCGGCCATTTGGTACATCTTGAACATGAAAACAGCGCGCTTAGACAGGACAGAAAGTTACAAGAAGCAGACAGACTGGGTGCTTCTGTAACTTTCTGTCCTGTCTAGGCAGCTGTTTCAGGTACATTATAAACGTGGAGGTTGTTGAGATACCCCGCGTTTGTCAGAAGACGCTGGTGCCTACGGTGTTTCTGGACGCACCAAAGTACATTACCCAAAAAAAAAAAAAAAAAAAAAAAAAAAAAAAAGAAAAAAGCAGACAGGAGTTTTCCAAAAATAAGGGAGCGCCAAAGACCTTGAAGTTGAAGAGGGTCAAGTAATTTGGACCTCTTAACGTGATTATAGGGGAGTATGTGGATAACAAATGTCTGACATATTATGGATGACAAATGTGGAGAAATAAACATGTCCTTGCATGTATTTAGTATGCATCTAAAGCCGTAAGTTTAACAGAAATCATTGGTCCTTGCATAGACAGAACTATCGCTAAAATATAAAATAAAATGCTCAGTATCAAAGAGCCTCCAGCTGCAGCATTCCGATCTCCACTTCAATTTTCTCAAGGAAAAGGAGCCGGAAATTGTAAATGCTTTGAACATTCGCGCTCAAGAGCCTTCAATTTTCTCAAGGAAAGTAGCCGGAAAATGTAAATGCTTGAACATTTCGCGCTCAAGAGAACCAGGGGCGTAGCCAGAAATTTTTTTCGGGGGGGGTTCAACCATACATTATGTATGTTCGGGCGTGCGTGTTGTATGTGTGCGTGTATATACCCAGCAAAATTGAAAAATTTCGGGTGGGGTTTGAACCCCCCCAACCCCCCCCCCTTGGCTACGCCCCTGAAGAGAACCCCCTACAATACAGAGGAAATGGAGGGGGGGGAAGTAGGTGCGGACTAAGAGAGAAAAAAAAAAACGCGCTGCACTGCAGCCAATATACTCGCTATGAACGATTGTAAACAGTTACCACTTGACCAAGAGGAAAGAACACTTTAAAGTCAGCTGAGCTATGCAGCCGAGCAAGTGGTTTAGTTAAACTGAAGCAGACTATAAATATGGTAAAAGCAGCGCAAAAGGAATATGATAATAAGAATGACACAGAACCAGCGCTGACAGTTCAGCGCCTGTCCTGTGTCGTTCTTCTCGTGTTGTCGTCTTTTTGCGCTGCTTTTACCATGAAAATCAGCCAACTAGCCAAGTTTTTGCACACTGTAGCAGATTAAACATGTCGAAGCAAACCGATATTAAGAAACATTTAAATATGAACAGCTGGAGGCATGCCAGTTCCGTCTGGTTTAAAAGCATTCTTGGTTTTCTTTTTTTTCCCTCTTGCTTAACACCGCTAACAACTTGCAACACATGCTTCTTAGCGAAACAAACACGTAGCGCCTTCAACAGCACGGGCGCGGGGTATAAGCGATTATTAGAAACAAGTGAAAACTAACGTTAGCGGCCATACGCAAAGCAGGCAAATGCCGCCGCAAGCACCTACGGCGCAGGTAGCGCCACCTGGTGTGACCGGCCTCTTTTCATTGGGAATTCGTACAGCCCTCCGCTCTCGCCCGTCACACTTCCCCCTCTAGCCACCATACTACAACGGAGTTTCTTTGTCGGCGCTTTCGGGAAACGCTGCTGTGGAAATGTGCCTGTCGTAAGGTGGAAATGGACCCACGTCCACGAGCTAAACAGTGCGATGCAGGTGTGCCATACACGGCGGGGCGGAGCGAGCGTATCCTGCCAAATTTCAGCTTGTAGCCTAATCTAATTTGATAGTAGAACAAGCGCGGTTGAACGTGAGGGGTTAGTTTCACGACAGGCACACTTGCCGCGCCGTTGTTTTTCGTGGTCCCAATGCTGACGACGCATAAATGAAGGGAAGCCCGCAGAAAAGAAATTCGAGCAATCTACATCTGATTGACGTGGACGTCTATAGCTTAATTGTGTTTAATGGACCATTTGCAAAAATCTGCAAGGCGGCTTTACTGCAAGGTTGTTTTCCAACCAAAAACTCTCCGCCGCAGACTGGTTTTCTCGCTCATTGTACTTTTACCGCTCCTAATTCCAGTGAAGGCACGCGAGTACACAAAACGACCTCTTTCCCCAACTATTACTGTGGGGCCGCCTCGTACAAACCCTCAGCCTTCGCTAGGTGGACAAGGCAGCCGTCGTTCATAAGAAAAGAAAAAGGGGGGGGGGGGAGGGGGGTAGAGAAGCAAAAACAGAATGAGCGAGAAAAGCAGTCGGGGATTGAGAGTTTTTGGTTGGAAAACAACCTTGCAGGAAAGCCGCCTTGCAGATTTTTGCAAATGGTCAATTTAATAAATATGCAGCAAGTACAAAACAGTGTTCTCGTCATTCCTTTAGGTGTGCTTCGTCTGGTACTTGTGCTATTTTTGCGGTGGATTAATGCCAACTAGCCCACCTAATCATAAAAAACAAAAACAAAATGAGATGATATTCACAACATACAGTAAAACCTCGGTGATACGATCACGGCTCGTACGAATTTCGGGGTGATACGAATCTTTCTGTAGCCCCGGCCAAGGCTCATTAGCCCGCAATGTATTGGGGTACGGTTGTTGCGAACCGATTTGCACTCCGCGACGTTTGATACGAACGTACACTGGCGTGTACCTGCAAGCATGTTGGTAGTAATTTTGACAAGAGTGTTGGCAACACTGTACGTTTGTTTTGGTACGCGTCTTTTCTACGCGTACCGATTGTCAAACACGATGCAAGTTGTCGCCGAGCTCTTTTGAAGTTGCGTAACCACCCAAATCACGTTGTCCTTTCCAATATCAGCTGGGTACAGGTCTCACGTCCAGTCCACGAAGCCTTTGCTGTGGATGGCTCCCACGACAGTCCGCGTGTACTGCCAGTACGAGTGCTGGCATCGACAGAGAAGGAAGAAAACCCGCGTCACTCGACTGCTATGACTATTGGTAGTGCTGAAGTAGAATGAAGAGCACCGCAATAAGAAGGAAACGAGATGCACAGACGTAAACACAACGGTGCACACGGACTCGGGGACACTTATTCAAAATGGCGGCACGACGACTTTTCGCGAGGCATGGTGCGGAGAGTATGTGCACTTATACGCGTTTTTTGTTTTTTTTTCATTAAACTCAGGTTATGACTGGATTATGCAGTGAAATAACTTTCAATATTAATGAAATTCATTATTGTGTTGACTGCGGCTGTTTTGTGCTTGCAGTTTTTTCCGTAACTACAGATTACTGGGGACGAGAGTACTCCATTCCACCGTTAATGGAGATCGCCGATGTCCCTTTGCGAAACGTTCCGTTTAACTTCCTTGACGTAAGGGAGACCGTGTGACACGGACCGCATCTCCGTTGACGTAACGACGAGGGAGTTGCACGGAGTTAACGGGTGCCCGTGTGACAGGGGCGGGTCCGTCATGAAGTCGCATGAAACGTGGACGAAGACCCCAAGAGACGAAGCGGACGGGCTGGCGAAGGAGCTTGGCCTCTCTATCGTGTGCAAAGCGCTTCTTAAGTCACTTGTGCCGCAGTACTCTGTTGTCATGCAGAAAAGCGCAGTAAGATTAGGAAGGGGCCACAAACGGTCACGGGGCACAACACATCTGGTTCATAATTACACACGCGCGCATGCACTGTATATTTACAAGTATAAGTATGATCGTTGACGTCTAAAAACTTTACTGGCAATCATTCAGAGCTGTTCGTGACGTCGCTGCGGCCCTGAGACACACTAAATCAAAACGTATGCCAACTTTCTTTTGTCGCATACTAAATTTCCATAGTTTCTGGTGATAGGAATTTGGGATGATGCGAATATTTTTCGTAACCCCGCGAGATTCGTATCACCGAGGTTTTACTGTACTTCGCCCACCGCACGTGTGCTCAGTTCGCTCGTATCGCACGTGCACTGTCCCTTCAATCTGCTTTCTTTTGTCTGTCGCGCCGCACCACCCCTCGCTTTTTTTCGTGGTTGCCCAAGAGGGACCTCAGACGCAGCCGCCACACACACCCACACACACACACACACACACACACACCACACACACACACACACACACACACACACCACACACACACACACACACACACCACACACACACACACACACACACACAACACACACACACACACACACACACACACACACACGCACGCACACACACGCACGCACGCACACGCACGCACACGCACACACACGCACGCGCACACACACACACACACACCACGCACACACACACACACACACACACACACAACACACAAACACACACACACACACACACACACACACACGGCACGTCCCGAGAATTCGACAGTCCAGGTGCGATCGCGGTGCGCTGGAGCCTTCATGGACAACGTGCATACTCCTACTCACCAAGCTATCCCATCAAAGAGACGCAGAGGGGAGGCAAAAAGAAAACACTTACAGATGATGGTGTGTAGTTTGAAGTCAGAAAAGACACTTTTTCCATCAGGATGGATGGATGCTATTAGCGTGCCCTTTATAACGGGGCGGTGCCAAGTGTGCCACCAGGCTCGACAAAAAAAACAAAAAACAAAAAAAAACCTTTACTCTTCTTTTTGTTAGCGTTGGCCTAGAATCGTTACTTTATAAGTTTTCAGCTCCGTTCTCTGCCCTTTACGGCAGAATGTCCTCATATTTTTTTTCCAATATTTATTTTTGTCCTTTCTCTCTAATTTTCTGCCTCCAATACTCTAACCGTCTCTTACTTATTTCAATCGCGGGTGTGTTCAGCTTTCCATTGTCTCTAAAACCCAAGGCGTCATGTAGGCTCGTGCCCAAACGTACACCTAGGTGGATGCCTCCACATTCAATCAGAACATGCTCCGCCATTTCCTTATCTTCCCCGCAGCAAGTGCATTGTTCTTCTTCGTTACTGAATCTCACTTTATAACTACGCGTTCTAAGGCAGTCCGACCTTGCTTCAAGCGTAAAGCGCTTCCCCTTGAATTGTCATAAGACCTTTCCCTCCTTATTCGTTTTTTTTCCTTTTCGGTAGTACTCAGAGCCGGCTTCTTTTCCATCGCTGTCATCCAATAAGTCCTCTCCGCCTCTCTGACCTTCCGCTTAAATGCTCCTGGTTGCAACTATCGCTCGCAATGCTAGCCGTATATTTAATGGTGAGCCTCCTAGTTCTTTTTTCCACTGCTTGTCAACGCTTTTTCTATACAAATACCTGAAAACCTCTCTGCCCATCTACTCTCCTTCATATTCCTTAGCCTTTCTTCGAAAACTTATTTTGCTCTGAGCCTCCTCGCCTCAAAACCTGCCCATCCCATATCACCCTTTCAGCCTCATTTGTCGTCTTCCCGTGAGCAATGCTTGCATGTAAATGCTTTTGCATGCCACACTCGGAGAGACAGGGAACTTTCAAATTCAACGCTTTCGTTTTATCAGTCTAGGTGGCGCAAGAGGAAGATTTTCGTTGTAGTGATATGAATAATGTAGATTTCGCAGTATTCCTGCAGTATTTGTGTGTGATTTGTGTGTATAATTATATCAGGAGACCGTAACTGTTATATTTCCAGCTACGGATGCTCAGACTTCAGCGCTGTTTGAAGATTACGCCGGTTTTGTTGATGTTTGCAGCATGAAAAATTAAGACAGTTTACAAGCTTCGTACCGCATTTCGGCTTGCTTTATTGAAAAACGCTACGTTTAGGAAATAGATTGGGGACTCTTGTTTCTCTACGTGCGAATTGAGCCACAGAACTTCAGTAGCTTTCCACAAAAATGGGCCAGTAGGTCCTTATATTGAGAATATTGCCAAATTTAGATGAATATAATTTAAAAAGTAGCATGTGCACATCGATCAAATTCAGGATTCAGACGGAAAATCTTATGCTTTACATACGCCCCGAAAGTGAACTTTCTCTAGCGAATAGGTACTGGACAGTCTGCTGCGAAAGTTACTAAATATGGCTGTTTTCAAAAGCTAAGCAACAGAAAGTAGAAGTCCAACACGAATTTGCTAAGCTGAGGAAATAGGTAAATATGTCTTCAAAGTGCTGCGCAAAGAACAGGGCTGTAACTGTAGCATATGTTTCAAAAAATGGTCACTGCTGAGGCACAGTCAGCCAAAACCGTGTAACGTGTCCTTATTCTTGGCTATGCCTTCCCGAATACTAATGGTTGACTCTTTTTTAAATAAATATATTTGAAATGTACAAAGACCAAGCTTTTAAATTATATATAACTCAACTTTATAAAGCACGGAGAACAGCCGCCGCGTCAGCTGTAAAAGTGACAAAAACGATATGCTCGTGCCGCCGGAGTGAGACCGCCACCTTAATTTTTTCGGCGCACTGCTGTAATCCATGCCTGTCGTCTGCTTTTTTCGTACCACCTGTTTGGGAATCGGTAGAATTTCACTAGTGGTGTCGACCCCTTTGTGTTTGCATGGCCATTGTGACAGCTGACGACGCAGCAATAGTTCGCCCCTTTCTGTCGGGGTGACATCGCGGAACGATGGGCATTTCACGTGCAGCGCGCGCTTCGAAAATGCGTAGGAGCCAAAGGGAGCGGAGGGGTCGTAACAGCACGGCCACCTGGATTGGGGCGCGCGACGGTGTCGCGCGCCCCGATCCATGTGGCCGTGGTACAGTGTACTAGAAGAGCCGTGGTAACAGACTACTATTGTACGCTTTTTCCGGCAGGGGAATGGCAAGCGCTAGCGTCGGCGGGCAAACTTGAGCGGGTCTCCCTAAAGTCCCTAGATTTTTCCCTTTTACTTAAGTAGCGACAACTGCCTCCTTTCCCGGCCCTCACTCACGCGCAGCTGGCGTTCGACGCCATTTTCTTCCTAACTTGGACGATTTACAAAGCCATGCGCGTCTAAGTACATTAGCCACGCATCTTTCAGCGGACAATATCCTAACGCGACGTGCCTTTCTCCTCCCGTCAAACCCCTGTCATTAGTGAATGGGGGGTCGCGTTTCACCGGGTGCTGGAAAAGAGTTAGGAAGAACATGGCTACCGAAAACGAGCGTTAGCCAATGAGATTGGTCGACGGCGCTTCAATGGTTGTCGGTACTTAAGAAAGAACAGGGAAATATCTAGGGACTTTAGGTCTCCCCTCCAAACCTGATAACGCTCCACGGTGCTGTCTGCGCTGTGACGCTGTCAGTTGCGCTCGATGCGTAGAAGGTGAGTTCACGTTCGCTCACCGGTTTGACGGTACCTTCGTGTCTTCGTTTGTGTTCTTCCATAAAAACGCATCAGTCAGGACAATGGCTTCTTGGGAGTACACGCTGACAGGCTTCGGCGATTTCCTGGAGCAGCGACGCCTCGCATTCACACAGCCGATGCCGGCGAGCCGTGTCTGCAGCCTCTGCGGCCGGGTGCCTTCTGGTACAGCGCTGTTGCCCTGCGGTCACGTTTTGTGCGTGCAATGTCAAAGTGAAGTGTTCGATGGAATGGAGTGCCCCTTCGACGGATGCGCTTTCACTGAAGGCCAACTTGTCCGGCTGCGCTTCGAGCTAACCGACCTCGAGCAGCTTCGCGTTGTGTGCATCGTGGGCGGTAGGAAGTGCGCCACATTCTCCGGTAAACTGTCCGAGTTGAGAGACCACATGCGCCAATGCCGTAGCGTCGACGTGCAGTGCGCGAAATGCCACAGATCCATTGTGAGTGAAGCGGCCGTGGAGCACTACCGGCAGTGCTACACCGAAAGCGCTCCGCGCCGTTTGTCGAGTGACTTGCGAGTGCGAAGGGCTGTCGAAGAAGTACGCCGAATCCAGGAAGATTTGCAAGTCCTGCGGCAGCAGTCGTTGGGCGAGCACGTTACTGGTGACGACGGTTTTGTAAACGGTGCCAACGGGTTATTGGAAAAACTCGCCAGCCTCGACTGCGCACTGTCCGCGGTTCAGGAAATGGAGGCCAACGTGGACCACGGAGACTCCCCGTTGTCATTCAGAAAAGCTCCAGGGCCTTTCCGCGCAGCGTCAAAGCCCGGCCTTTTTATCACCACGTGCAAGCTCCCCGACATGTGCGCCGCGCGTGATTCACTTAAGGGAAACATCAAAGAAAGCACGGTATCAAGCGGAAGCTGCACTCTGGCTGGTTATACGTTTAGGGCAGACTGCAAGTTCTCATTGTCTGGAAATGGAGAGATTGAGGAGGTGAACGTGTGGTTTATATTGTATCTCTTCGCTGGGGACTGGGACGAACACGTGGAGTGGCCTTTCACTAAGAAGGCGGCGATCATCATAGCACACCCCACAGATGAGAGCAAGGACATTAGGCTTATTATGCCATGCATGAAAGGCTGCAAAGTGACAAAAAAACCGAGCTCAAACATTACGAATTGGGGACTTATGACGGAGACTAAGAGCTGGAAGGACATCGAACTTCAAGGCTTCGTTGTGAAAGATGCTCTCTACGTTAACGTGGAGTTTGATTAGCAGACATTTATCGTTTATGCTCTCTCAGCTTAGTTTCATTGTTCGGCAAAACGGACGAATTTACCGTGGAAAACTCATCACACGGGTTCTCATTGCCGAGTGAGTGTAATTTTCCTGCATGGGTGGTCGTTTGTCGGTAGTAATCATCAAGTTTGCAGATGGTTCTTTTTCAATGCCATTATAGCGTTTGTTTTTTACGTTACGAATATGCAACTTGTATGTATGTTACACTGCTGGTTCCTTTTAAGTTAATAAAGCTGACCCATGTCAATGGTCATTGGATCTCTTGCTCGTATTATGATAAATTCGGTGCTTTTACGTGCTAGAACTACACTATAAATATGACACACGCCGTAGTGGTGGACTGGGCGTCAGTGTTAACCGCCTGGGTTTCTTTACTGTAAGCATCGGGCACGAGGACATACCGTGGCGCCGCCATGCGGAGGCATCCCTGGGACGTGCAAGGTTGTATTGCCCCGCCGGCCCTCTCTTGCTCAGCCCGCCGCCGCTGTCGCGTCTCCTTTTTTATTATAATTGTTGTACTTCACTTCAATGAAATCAGTAAAATACTGCTGCGGCTTCGGCACTTATTGTACGAAACGCTAAACAACTTCTCAGAAAAAATTAATGAGAACTAACAGACAATTGCGCCAAGGAAAGTATAGGGGACGCTATGTGTAGTATTTAGAATATAAATGTGAAGAAAGTAAAGTGGACGAAAAGATGACTTGCCGCCGGCAGGGACCAAATCTGCGATAACGCGTCCGTTATTCGAAGGTCGCAGATTCGGTCCCTGCCGGCGGCAAGTCATCTTTTCGTCCACTTTACTTTCTTCATATTTATATTCTAAATACTACAGATAGCGTCCCCTATACTTTCCTTGGCGTTATTGTCTGTTAGTTCTCATTAATATTGTGCCTAACAAAGATAAACGAGCCCTTAAAAATCATCTGCTTTCCTTCTCAGAAAAAAATGTAACGTTCCTCGTATGCTTTAGACAACGCCCTGACTTATGGCTTGCACGTGACGTCACTTACAGGTTCTCTGCGCTTGTTCACAAACGCGGTGGCCACCGTGACATTTTTATCTCATTAGAGTGTCATTTCAGCGGAGGGCACCCAGTCGTTCTCTACCCGCGCGTTCTTTTGTGCCCTCCCCGCTTTCTTCTGTTTGCCAGCTGCGCCAAGGTTGAACACGAAGGATTGGAGGGGGCACCGGAACTAATCTGATGTCACCGTTGCTTGCTCCGCGCGTTGGAGCAAGAGTTCACCCTGCGTCTCAGCCAGTTTGTTAACAAAGATGGCGGCTACGGTGACGTCAATGCAAGCCACCGATATGGAAGCCACGGGGACCGAACACGTTGCTCTTGTAAAAGGCAACGAATAACTTTGCGTCGAACTGAAACTAAGCATAAAATAGGCTTTAGCGCGTGCTTGTGGCTAAGAAACATCTTTTTGCTGGAAGAAATGCGTGCAGCCATGCAACTTCATTCATTGTAGGTTTGCATCTAAAAACGGGCCGCGGATGACACGACAAGCATATGCAAATTTACATTCCTGTTCATTGCACATAGCTCTATGAAGCAAGACGAAGGCGGTTTCTCCGCTTTGTGGGAAGCAATCCGACGTGATTACAGATTCATGCATCCGCAATCTTTCTCATATGATTCGAGAAACGCACGAGAGCCATGTGTACGCGCGCGCCTCATTCAGTGTTTAGCTAGATAACATTTCACATGAGTTTGTCTGCGGTAGGATTTCAATATCGATCTGTTGCTCCTCATTGCGTCAATTTTCTAAGATTGTCACACGATGCATTTTCGATCACCACTGAGCCACATCGGGATGAAGATTTTTGAGGATTCACTCCGTTATCCAGCTTGCGCTAAGGGGCATAGCGATCGAAAAAAAAAAAAAAACGTCAGGCCTGCGCGGAAAGCACAGCACAGTCACAGCGAAAGCTCGAAGAACGACATTTCTAGGGCACGTTATAAACTCTCTTATGGCTACTAATACAAGTACATTAGCAACGTACCCACTACGCGACAAATCATAATTTTTGGGAAGTTGGGAAGCACCCACCACAACATTATTCGCTATCCTGCAGAGAAGCGAGGTACCATCTGTAAGGCATGATGCGCATTTTGTTGATGCGACGGTTGATGACGATGGAGAATTATGACTGAGCCCTTTGTAATGTGTTGGAAGCTTTAAACGATCCATTAGTTACGTAATTCATATTGTGTGACGCCCGGTCGTTATTTAACTGTCCCACCACGATTTTTTTTCGCCATGGCATACAGAGCTCAAAATGACACTCGATCACATTTGCTCCCTACCCCCCCCCCCCCCCCGGAAAATTTTCTGGCTACGCCCCTGATGGCAAGGGAAGGTTCTATAAAGGTACAGGCGCGTGCAAAAGTATACGGACCACGGGATCGCGTGGCAGAATGCATCGACGCGCCATCTACCGACGCTGCGCCTGCTGTCGAGAGCACCACTGAAGCAGCGGTGCGCATGCGCGTCCCTTCATTTCAGATGGCCTCTCATGTCGCTCTGTCTGACGTGGTTATGGCGCTCGTAGACAAAAGGTCAACTGGGTGTCGCTTTCGTTGCTCCATCTAATCTGCGCCCTTGTTTTACGAAGCGGCTGCGGCGGGGCCGTCTCAAGTGCCGTGCGCGCATCGCTTTTTACATCCGTCAATCAGCCTAACTAAGCATCGTAGTACCTAGTCAAGCCAAGCATACATGATTAAGTTTCTCAACCCAGCTCGTCCTTGCCGCTTTAAGCCATGTTAAGCTTAGATGTGCCAAGTTAAGCCAAAGCAAGTGTAGCCGAAACTGATTAAACCTAGTTGAGCATGGTATCTCGTAATAAAGCCAAGCATAAGTAAGTTCATTTAAGCAAATCCTAATTGTGGTTAGCCCAGCTTGCCGTTTTCATGTTAGGCCAAGTTGACCTTACATGAGCGCAGTTGAGTCGAGGAAAGTACAGCCAAATCTAAATAAGCATTGTTTATCATAGTTTCACCCGATATAGCCAAGCATATTAAGCATAAACAAGGCAAGCCTACATGTGACCAATTAAGCCAAGTCGAATTCCCCATCAGCCCAATGAAGCCAAGCCCAGGAGGATTACCCCTGACCAAGCTGATACTAATTAGGATCATTAAAGCCTAATTAGCGTTAATTATGACACTAATTAGGCTCATATCAAACCAAGCACACCCTAGATACTCGAGTTTCACGTGACCTATTCCCTCAACGTTAATTAAACTAATTAACCTAATTAGGCCATGTCATGACATGTGTAAATGAATCTGATCAGGCATACTTGAGCATGGCACTTCCAAATTAAATCAGAGCGTAATTAGCTTTATTAAGCAAATCAAATTAATCGTGTTATTTTCAAGCAATCGAAGCTGATTACCTGTGAGCCCCTAGGCCTCGTTAAACTCGAGTATCTAGGGTGTGTTTGGTTTGATATAAGCCTAATTAGTACCATAATTAACGCTGATTAGGCTTTAATGATCCTAATTAGTCTCAGCTTTGTCAAGGGTAATCTCCTGAGCTTGGCTTCATTGGGCTGATTGGGAATTCGACTTGGCGTAATTGGTAACAAGTAGGCTTGCCTTGTTTATGCTTAATATGCTTGGCTATATCGGGTGAAACCATGATAAGCAATGCTTAATTAGATTTGCTATACTTTCCTCGACTCAACTGCGCTCATGTAAGGTCAACTTGGCCTATCATGAAAACGGCAAGCTGGGCTAAGCTTAATTAGGATTTGCTTAAATTAACTTACTTATGCTTGGCTTTATTACGAGATACCACGCTCAATTAAGTTTAATCAGTTTCGGCTACACTTACTTTGGCTTAACTAGGCACATCTAAGCTTAACATGGCTTAAAGCGGCAAAGACGAGCTGGGTTGAGAAACTTAAATATGCTTGGCTTCACTAGGTTCTACGATGCTTAGTTAGGCTGATTGACCGGTGTAAAAAGCGACGCGCGCACGGCGCTTGAGCCGGCCCCGCCGCCGCCGCTTCGTAAAACAACGGCGCAGATTAGATGGAGCAACGAAAGCGACACCCAGTTGACGTTTTGTCTACAAGCGCCATAACCACGTCAGACAGAGCGACATGAGAGGCCATCTGATACGTAGGGACGCGCATGCGCACCGCTGCTTCAGTGGTGCTCTCGACAGCAGGCACAGCGTCGGTAGATGGCGCGTCGATGCATTCTGCCACGCGATCCTGTGGTCCGTATACTTTTGCACGCGCCTGTACCTTAGCTCGTCTTTCGTCTTTTTCTTCGCGCAATCGTGCCGGTCCGCAAGACGTGCCTTTCGTGCACTGTCGTTCGGCTACACAAAGTAATCTTAAGGCCGAACCATATAGAGCGTTTTTGCCGGCGTTTTCCCGGCGTTTCGTACGCCGGCGTCCCTCGACGTCGACGCTACCGGTGACGGTGGCCGAAACGTCCACCTCTGGACGGTCCAGACATCACGGCCGGCAGCGTCGACGCCGGAAGCAGTTCGATGGACTCAGAACCAATCAGCGTGCGGCTGGCAGCGACTTTCGCTACGTAACGGCGTCGTCGCTGCTGCCAAAATGGCTGCCGCCCGCCTCGGACCTAATAAGTCGTCGCCGTGCACTGTGTGGCCCTTAAGTTCTCAACTGATGCTTGTATTTGACTTAGCTTGTTCCCTAGAAGCTTCGACAGCAAAGCGATCGTGATATCTTTGAAGTCTTTCCGAGTGCCGTACTCAAGTTCATCGGTAGGCTTAGCAGGAATGAGTGTATTGGCCGAATACGTGGCCTCAAAGATGTACGGCAGCTTCAAGCTCAGAGGCCATATATTACAAGTTTGTGCTTCTTAATGCCAATAGCTTGCGCTACAAGTCAAATAAAAAGAGTAGACTTTTCGGTGGCGTTGTGTCACTGTGACTCGTTTTCTGCACCACAGAACTGCTAATGAGACATAAAAGCTATAATCAGGAATATATCTTGTTGGTCCATTGACGGAAACTGTACACTGCTTTACGAGGTGTCAGGTTCATTCCCTCTGGTCACACTGTGTGACGCTGAGCTAACGCTCTTCATATGGTTTGCAGCCCTCTCTGACGGCGTTGATGCGACGACGCCGAGGGACGCAACGCAGGAAACGCCGGCAAAAACGCTCTATATGGTTCGGGCTTTACTGTTCTTCAGTGCTCTCTACTTGTCTGCCGCGGTAGTGTGGCGGTCACGGTGCTCGGCTGCTGACCCGAACGCCACGTGTTCGATCCCGGTCGCGGCGGTTGCAGCAGTTGCATTGCGATAGAGGTGGGATGCGAAAAGCCCGCGTACCGTGCGATGTCATTGCACGTTAACGAACACCTACCCTCCACTACAGAGTGCCTCATGATCATAACGTGGTTTGGCACGTAAAACCACAGATACCAAGACTCCGAGCGCGTATTTCACAAACTGTTTCGTCTTTCTAGAGCATATGGCATTGCCTAAGCGACTCGTTCTCGCTGTGCTGACCGCAACTCGGTAGCTTGAGCTCATCCAAGTGATGACATACGGGGTGCAGCCCAAGATGTAAGCACATGCGTTTCTCACGAGGCGAGATGTAGCGGCGACCACGAACTGCGGCCTGACGCAAGTAAAACCTGAACAAATATTACACAAAAGCCACGCCATTGTTAGTGCCACTGACACACGCTGCCACAAGCTCTGTTTTTTTTTTTTAAATCAACGCCTCAATTCTCTTCAGAAAAATAAACGAGGACATGTACATAAGTGAGGTATTCTCGTTTTCTTGCCTACGCTGCTCCAGAAGAAGTCAGTGCTGACAAAGTGCTGAAACTTTCATCGGCGGCGTGACCGCCTTCATGACACAACTTCAAAGCGCTAAAAAACAGGCACAGACGAAAAAGAGTGGACACGACGAGCGCTAAATTTTTTAGCGCTTTGAAGTTGTGTCATGATGTCTTACAAACTCGTCCAAGCTTCCGTGCTTCTAAGCGTGACCGACTTGTCCATTTTCAACTTGACGATCCATTCCTTTTTCTTCGCTGCATCTCTTGGGAAGGAGTGGAGGCTGACTCTTCTCGATGCTTGCGGCACGCAGCACATGCGATTGCTTTTGTATCCTTTGAATTTGGCCATTTCTGGCCGCGATAACAACAACTCGAAGAAAAAAAAAGCAAACGCACCCCAGGAGCGCCGCCTTGCCAGTGACCCCGCCGCCTGGCGTTACTCCGATACTCTTTGAAACAACTACGCCGGTGGCCGCGGGGCGGCGTGACAATCTACGTAACTTGCGAATACTTCCATGACGTCAAGTTCAAGCTATGAAATGTCGCAATCCAAATGAATACAGCAACCGCAATAAAGCTTAGATGTCACGCTGCTGGGCTCGAGGACACCAGTTCGATCATCATGCGCACTTACGGCCCACCACTGGAGACGCGGGCGCTGCAATCGCTGTGACGTGGAAGGTTGGATCACGTGACCTCGCTCTGGCGAAGGGAAGCGGACGGTTCAATTAATGCGTTGTTTTTAACCGCGATTTCATGGCGTTTTCGCTTTTGAACAGCATTGTTTTGCTCTCACTTCTTGAGTGTGGACCCCTGGAGACTACACAATCCGGAAAAGGGCACCAAAAGTTATCGGCGCTATGGTACTCTTCTGCTCCGTGCCACAGTGCGCTACGCGTATGCGAGGGTGCCAAGTCGTAGGCCGAGGGTGCCAGGCCTACGCATATGTGAGGGTGCCAGGCGCCAGCTTTCACCTTCACCGCTACCCTGCTTTTCACGAGCATGATGCCGCTGTGACCTGTCTTTTTTTATTGTTATTTCAAGCCCATGGTGTTAAACACCGACCACGAATATTCACACAAAAGCAAGACATTCCGGCTCCCGCACGGGAGCCTTGTTCACATTTAAAAATGAATATGCAAACAGTCTGCTTGTGTATGATTTAAAATTTGACGTAGGAAACGTGCGGACAGATGTGGAAAGTTGCCGTCATGACGATTAAGCGTGTGCGCCGACCCCAGTCTATTTCGTGGCCAGTTGCTTCTGCGTCTTCGGCCAGCGCGTTCGATGAAACCTTTCTTACGTTACACGTGCTGCTTGAGTCTTTGGTAAAAACTTCCCTGTCTTGCTGACGTAATTTCCACCACAGGCTGCCCCCCCCCCACCCCCCACCCGTGTCCATTTTAATTGTCCGTATGTGTTTTCCCAACCACACTGGTTTCTATCAGGCTCTTCAACTTCAGCCCATGAGGTTCCTTGCTTATAGATTATCTCTGTAGAATGAGCCCATAGCCAGTGTCGCTTGTTCTTCTCTATGTTGTTTTACGCTACAGGCGAAAACGTGGCCGGCTTCAAATACTGATTCACCTTCTAACAGCAGCCACGAAGTGTCATACTGCCTATCAGTGAAGCTGTAAATGCTGGACGCTGCTATTTTCACTTAAACATAAAATTACCCTTTATACCACGGTAGAAATTACACATTGCAACACGCTCACTCCAGTGCGCAAAGTAATGCGGCCGGCTGGCACGCGATGCATTTGCTGTCGCAATCGAGCCCGATCGGGACCGTACTTTACAGCGAAAGCTGTTATGAGATCATTTCAACGGCCGTTCTTGGCGCCGTAGTTCTCCGCCGCCGCTGCCGCTGCCGCAGCCACCGCCGGTGTCCGTAACCACTATCGCACGAAATAAGAAAAAAAAGGAAATAAGAAAAAAATTCCAGGATGGAACGAGGTTCAAACCTGGGCCCTCTGCGTGGGAGCCCAGTGCTCTACCTCAGGGCCATGCCGGTGCTTGAAACTGCGTTGCAAAAAGACCCTATACTGGCTTCATGTCGGGAAGGAACCACATTAACATATGTAATGTAGTGTGGTAGAAGAGTAAAATAACAACCAAGCGTCACACAATGCAAATTGCGCAACGAGTGGGTTGTTGAGTGCTTCCAACCCATTACAAAGGCCTCTGCGATAATTCTTCATCGTCATCAGCCACAGCATCAACAAAGTCCACATAATGCCTTACAGGTGTTAAGCGAGTACCACGGTTCTTCGCAGAATGAACAAAAATTGCATAGTGGCTGCTTCCTTACTTCATAAAAATTATGATGATTTATAGCGTAGTGGGTTCCTCGCAAATGCTATTTTTTGCCAAGGAAGCTCATAAGGCTCCCATGATCCATTTCCTCAGGCTCTCAATAAAGTTAATTCCCTCTCGCTCTCCGTTTCTCCGGTTAACGTATGTTATAAATCGTGGTGGGACAGTTAAATAACGACCGGGCGTCACACAATATAAATTACGTAACTAATGCATCGTTTAAAGCTTCCAACCCATTACAAAGGGCTCAGTCATAATTCTTCATCGTCATCAACCGTCGCATCAACAAAATGCGCATAATGCCTTACAGATGGTACCTCGCTTCTCTGCAGGATATCGAATAATGTTGTGGTGGGTGCTTCCCAACTTCCCAAAAATTATGATTTGTGGCGTAGTGGGTACGTTGCTAATGTACTTGTATTAGTAGCCACAAGAGAGTTTATAACGTGCCCTAGAAATGTCGTTCTTCGAGCTTTCGCTGTGACTGTGCTGTGCTTTCCGCGCAGGCCTGGCGTTTTTTTTTTCGATCGCGATGCCCCTTTTCGATCGCGATGCGAAGCTATGTGCAATGAACCGGAATGTAAATTTGCACATGCTTGTCGTGTCATCCGTGGCCCGTTTTAGATGCAAACCTACAATGAATGAAGTTGCATGGCTGCACGCATTTCTTCCAGCAAAAAGATGTTTCTTAACCACAAGCACGCGCTAAAGCCTATTTTATGCTTAGTTTCAATTCGACGCAAAGTTATTCGTTGCCTTTTACAAGAGCAACGTGCTCGGTCCCAGTGGTTTCCATATCGGTGGCTTGCATTGACGTCATCGTAGCCGCCATCTTTGTTAACAAACTGGCTGAGACGCAGGTAAAGTGTTCTAGAAAGGGGTAGTGGGCTGACTGGAGGCCGTGCACTGACGCACTTTATGTCTCACCTGGTAGATGGCGCCACCACCACCTGCAATGTAAGCGACGCGTTGCTGCCCTCAGCGCGAAGGTTAGTTTGCCAGCGCTTCAAGCACAAACTACTCTTGTGCAACCCCTGTACATAGCCATTTTCGTTGCTTTTTTTTCTTTTGCGTGAGCATATTCTTGCTTTGGCCGTTGTTCTGGCGCATGAAGTATCACTAAACATGAGCGCGTCATCAGCGGGCGCCGGATGCAATATATGCTGTAAACCGCCAGTTTTGTATTGCAGTAGCGAGCTCTCGCTTAAAAAAAAAAAAGATCTCGCAGTTTTATTGCGTTTAGATAGTTATTTAATTTATGGGGTTTTACGTGCCAGATCCACTGTCTGATTATGAAGCACGCCGTAGTGGAGGACTGCGGAAATTTCGACCACCTGGGGTTCTTTAACGTGCACTGACATCGATTGCCTTTAGATAAAAGAGACTAATACTTTCATGCTAGCGTTTGTACTCGGTAGTCTCTTTAGTGAGGTCATACTCTCACTAAATAAAACAATATTACTACAAACTTAAGCACCTTACGCGCTCTCAGTTGATATAGTCTCCTGAAAAGTGCAAGAAAATGTGTGGGAGTGCACAGCAGGAAAGACCTATCCTAATCATGCCCAAGAAATAAAAGACCGAAAGTAAGGGTAGACCATGCAATCAGATTTTGCTTCTTGAAGACCCCTCACATGCTGGAAATTATATTTGTGTAAGAAATTGCGTGCAAACACCGCTATCAGTTGAGTGCAAAATTCAGTTAGCAATTCTGCTGACACTATAATATGCCTCAAAGGTTCATATGCACTCTTTTCTACAGAACTATTTGTCCGCACTCCTGTATTTAGAAAAATGAATTTGTAATGAAGGTGTTGAAAAATGTAGACAACAATCGTTCGCGGAAATAAGCGAAAAGTTTATTTGGTGGGGCAGCACAATGACCTTATATACTCCACAAAAGCCATGCGTATCAATCACTTTCATTTTTTTTTTCAAAGTGAAAACAGATGGAAAAAAGCTGAAATAGCTTGAAGAGGGCCTTGCCACATTTTGTACTTATCAGCGTGTGCGGCAAAAAGCATGTCTCCTAAAACAGCCCAATAGACGCTAGAAAAATACTCACAAAGAGACGCTAAATATTTTCAATAGCATACTTAGCATAGCGTAAATTTAAAAAAGTTCACAAAAGCACATGAATACTCAACACATATTGTTCACACAATAAGTGAAGACACTGAATCAGAAGAAATACTTTAAAAATGACAAATAATAGACACATTTCCATTCAAACACATGCATTTTTATACAGATCTACTGACGTTCTGGTAGATCATATTAATCGCACTGTTGATGGTACGCCAAGGACCAAAGCCACCATTCGCAATTGAATTAAGGGTTTATTGCTATAGTATGCATGGCGAGTGGCGATTAACATACTATCTTGCTTGTTTTTCAAATCTGGCATTTTCTTGTATTTGGGTCAGTGAAACAGAAAAAGAATATTCAGAGAAGATTCATACTTCAAGTTGAACCTACACTTGTAAAATCTAAACGCAGGAACAATAATAAAATTTAAAAAATCTTCTATAGCAAGGAAAAAAAATTTAAGTGCAGCGGCTTATCTTGAAGTGCTTTGCTTTTTGGCGTTTGCCTGCTCTGTCTGTGTTTAGCCCCTTAATGTAAAAATGAAGTCGCGTAACAACATAGAATTGGATTATTTTTTGAGAGAGCATTGAGGCATGGCTTCGGCACCCAACCTCTTGCCAAAGCCTTGCTTTCACAATGGTCAGCACATCTAAAATGCTGTCTGCACGGAGTTCTTCACATGAAAAGCAGCCCGTGAACAAGCCTTGCTACCAATCTACATTATTCACAACTACAGGAACTGAAAAATGAAACGTATTGACGAAGCAATGCTCGGCCGAAAACCTGCAGCGACGACGAAACACAGCAGCAGCCCTACAGCAGCGGGGCGAAAGGCGCGAAGGCTCCCATTGCTGACGATGGTAGCGCCGCCACGCGGGCACTCAGGAAAACGAAAACTCGTTTACATTTTTTGCGCCGCGGCAACGTACCCTCTCCCCGGAGAGTGGGCTCACTACCCAATATTCTAGAACACTGTAACGCAGGGTGAACTCTTGCTCGAACGCGCGGAGCAAGCAACGGTGACATCAGATTAGTTCCGGTGCTCCCTCCAATCCTTTGTGTTCAACCTTGGCGCAGCTGGCGAACAGAAGAAAGCGGGGAGGGCACAAAAGAAGGCGCGGGTAGAGAACGACTGGGTGTCCTCCGTTGAAATGACACTCTAATGAGATAAAAATGTCACGGTGGCCACCGCGTTTTGTGAACAAGCGCAGAGAACCTGTAAGTGACGTCACGTGCAAGCCATAAGTCAGGGCGTCGTCTAAAGCATACGAGGAACGTTACATTTTTTTCTGAGAAGGAAAGCAGATGACTTTTAAGGGCTCGTTTATCTTTGTTAGACACAATATTAATGAGAACTAATAGACAATAACGCCAAGGAAAGTATAGGGGACGCTATCTGTAGTATTTAGAATATAAATGTGAAGAAAGTAAAGTGGACGAAAAGATGACTTGCCGCCGGCAGGGACGGAACCTGCGACCTTCGAATAACGGACGCGTTAAGGGTGAGACAGACGGTACGATTTTTCATGCGATTCGACGTCCGACACGGCGGAGGGGGAACCGGAATGGTGACCTTTCATAGCATCGTACAGCCACCATTCCCTCTCCCCCACCGCCGCGTCGGCCGTCGGATCGCATGGAAAATCGGACCGTCTGAGCCCCGCTTTACTCGAAGGTCGCAGATTCGGTCCCTGCCGGCGGCAACTCATCTTTTCGTCCACTTTACTTTCTTCACATTTATATTCTAAATAATACAGTTAACACCCCCTACACTTTCCTTGGCGTTATTGTCTGTTAGTTCTCATTAATTTTTTCTGAGAAGTTATTTAGCATTTTGTACAGTAAGTGCCGAAGCCACAGCAGTATTTTACTGATTTCATTGAAGTGAAGTACAACAATAATAATAATAAAGGAGACGCGACAGCGGCGGCGGGCTGAGCAAAAGAGGGCCGGCGGGGCAATCTAACCTTGCACGTCCCAGGGATGCCTCCGCATGGCGGCGCCACGGTATGTCTTCGCGCCCAATGCTTAGAGTAAAGAAACCCAGGCGGTTAACACTGATGCCCAGTCCACCACTAAGGCGTGTGTCATAGTTATAGTGTAGTTCTAGCATGTAAAAGCACCGAATTTATCATAATCCGAACTAGAGATCCAACGACCATTGACGTGGGTCAGCTGTATTAACTTAAAAGGAACAAGCAGTGTAACATACATACAAGTTGAGTATTCGTAACGTAAAAAACAAACGCTATAATGACATTGAAAAAGAACCATCTGCAAACTTGATGATTACTACCGACAACGACCTCCCATGCAGGAAAATTACACTCACTCGGCAATGAGAACCCGTGTGATGAGTTTTCCACTGTAAATTCGTCCGTTTTGCCGAACAATGAAACTAAGCTGGAAGAGCAGAAACGATAAATGTCTGCTAATCAAACTCCACGTTGACGTAGAGAGCATCATTCACAAGGAAGCCTTGGAGTTCGATGTCCTTCCAGCTCTTATTCTCCGTCCTAGGTCCCCAATTTGTACAGTTTGAGCTCGGTTTTTTCGTCACGTTGCAGCCTTTCATGCATGGCATAATAAGCCTAATGTCCTTGCTCTCATCTGTGGGGTGTGCTATGATGATCGCCGCCTTCTTAGTGAAAGGCCACTCCACGTGTTCGTCCCAGTCCCCAGCGCAGAGATACAATATAAACGACACGTTCACCTCCTCAATCTCTCCATTTCCAGACAATGAGAACTCGCAGTCCACCCTAAACGTATAACCAGCAAGAGTGCAGCTTTCGCTTGATACCGTGCGTTCTATGATGTTTCCCTCAAGTGAATCATGCGCGGCGCACATGTCGGTGAGCTTGCACGTGGTGATAAAAAGGCCGGGCTTTGACGCTGCGCGGAAAGACCCTGGAGCTTTTCTGAAGGACAACGGGGAGCCTCCGCGGTCCACGTTGGCCTCCATTTCCTGAAACGCGGACAGTGCGCAGTCGAGGCTGGCGAGTTTTTCCAATAACCCGTTGGCACCGTTCACAAAACCGTCGTCACCAGTAACGTGCTCGCCCAACGACTGTTGCCGCGGGACTTGCAAATCTTCCTGGATTCGGCGTACTTCTTCGACAGCCCTTCGCACTCGCAAGTCACTCGACAAACGGCGCGGAGTGCTTTCGGTGTAGCACTGCCGGTAGTGCTCCACGGCCGCTTCACTCGCAATGGATCTGTGGCATTTCGCGCACTGCACGTCGACGCTGCGGCATTGGTGCATGTGGTCTCTCAACTCGGACAGTTTGCCGGAGAATGCGGCGCACTTCCTTCCGCCCACGATGCACACAACGCGAAGCTGCTCGAGGTCGGTGAGCTCGAAGCGCAGCCGGACAAGTTGGCCTTCAGTGAAAGCGCATCCGTCGAAGGGGCACTCCATTCCATCGAAGACTTCACGTTGACATTGCACGCACAAAACGTGACCGCAGGGCAACAGCGCTGTAGCAGAAGGCACCCGGCCGCAGATGCTGCAGACACGGCTCGACGGCATCGGCTGTGTGAATGCGAGGCGTCGCTGCTCCAGGAAATCGCCGAAGCCTGTCAGCGTGTACTCCCAAGAAGCCATTGTCCTGACTGATGCGTTTTTATGGAAGAACACAAACGAAGACACGAAGGTACCGTCAAACTGTGAGCGAACGTGAACTCGCCTTCTACGCAGCGAGCGCAACTGACAGCACTGACAGCACCGTCGAGCGGTTTCAGGTTTGGAGGGGAGACCCGCTCAAGTTTGCCCGCCGACGCCAGCGCTTGCCATTCCCCTGCCGGAAAAAGCGTACAATAGTAGTCTGTTACCACGGCCGCCTGGATCGGGGCGCGCGGCGGTGTCGTGCGCCCCAATCCAGGTGGTCGTGCTGTTGCGGCCCCTCCGCTCCCTTTGGCTCCTGCGCATTTTCGAAGCGCGCACTGCACGTGAAATGCCCATCGTTCCGCGATGTCACCCCGACAGAAAGGGGCGAACTATTGCTGCGTCGTCAGCTGTCACAATGGCCATGCAAACACAAAGCGGTCGACTCCACCAGTGAAATTCTACCGATTCCCAAACAGATGGTACGAAAAAAGCAGACCACATGCATGGATTACAGCAGTGCGCCGAAAAAATAAGGTGGTGGTCTCACTCCGGCGGCACGAACATATCGCTTTTTTCACTTTTCCAGCTGACGCGGCGGCTGTTCTTCGTGATTTATAAAGTTGAATTATATATAATTGAATAGCTTGGTCTTTGTACATTTCAAATATATTTATTTAGAAAAGAGTCAACCATTAGTATTTGGGAATGCATAGCCAAGAATAACCGCAAGTTACACGGTTTTGGCTGGCTGTGCCTCAGCAGTGACCATTTTTTGAAACATATGCTACAGTTACAGCACTGTTCTTTGCGCAGCACTTTGAAGACATATTTACCTATTTCCTGAGCTTAGCAAATTCGTGTTGGACTTCTACTTTCTGTTGCTTTTGAAAAACAGCGAAATTTAGTAACCTTTGCAGCAGACTGTCCAGTACCTATTCGCTAGAGAAAGTTCAGTTTCGGGGCGTACGTATGTCAAGCATAAGATTTTCCGTCTGAACCCTACATTTGATCGATATGCACATGCTACTTTTTAAATTATATTCATCTAAATTTGGCAATATTCTCAATATAGGGACCTACTGGCCCATTTTTGTGAAAAGCTACTGAAGTTCTGTGGCTGAATTCGCACGTAGAGAAGCAAGAGTCCCCAATCTATTTCCTCAACGTAGCGTTTTTCAATAAAGCAAGCAGAAATGCGGTACGAAGCTCGTAAACTGCCCTAATTTTTCATGCTCGAAACGCCAAGAAAACCGGCGTAATCTTCAAACAGCGCTGAAGTCCGAGCATCCGTAGCTGAAAATATACACACAAATCACACACACATACTGCAGGAATACTGCGAAATGTACATTATTGATATCACTACAACGGAAATGTTCCTCTAGCGCCACTTAGACGGATAAAACGAAAGCGTTGAATTTGAAAGTTCCCGGTCTCTCCGAGTGTGGCATGCAAAAGCATTTACATGCAAGCATTGCTCACGGGAAGACGACAAATGAGGCTGTAAAGGGCATAGGTCGGCAAACTCACTCATGAGTCGTCTCACTCAGACTCAGATCGAGCCGTGAGTCTGAGTCTGAGTGAGTCCAGGTGAGTAATATTTTGGTGTGTTTGAGTCCGGTTGTGAAAAATTTTTGTGAGTCCGAGTCCGGTTGAGGAAAATTTGAGTGAGTCTGAGTCCGAGTGAGCCCTAAGCGCAAAATACATTTCTTGAGTGAGTGAGTGAGCTCCGCACTTTTTTGCCGACCTATGGTTCTATCTAAACCACTTCAGAGTGATTATCAGCCTTATATCGGCTCACGTTTATACTCCTGTCGACTCACGCATACTTCAATGCACTATTGTTCATACGCCAGCTCAGTATTTATTAATCAGAGGAGTGAATTATGAAAAGGCGGGGGGAGGGGGGGGGGGGGCAGGTGACATAGGTTGTTCTTGATAAAATTATCTCATGTGAGTAATCTCTTTCAATAAAAATGTCCTTACTGGATTGCAACCACTGATAACCTATATATGAAGGTACGAGGCACCATTTATGGTAGATATTGGCATTGAGACTATGGTGAAAAAGCTAATTATGTGCTAACGGACTCATGAGTCGACTCACTCACACTCACTTACACTCAGATAGATCCGTGAGTCTGAGTCTGTGTGAGTCCGAGTGAGTAATATTTTGGTGAGTTTGAGTCCGAGTGAGCCCGGCTGAGAAAAAATTTAGTGAGTCTGGGTCCGAGTGAGTCTAGTTGAGGAAAATTTTGCTGAGTCTGAGTCCGAGTGAGCTCTAAGGGCAAAATATATTTCATGAGTGAGTCTAAGTAAGCTCCACATTTTTTGCCGACCTATGGTAAAGGGTGGTGATATGGGATGGGCAGGTTTTGAGGCGAGGAAGGTTCAGAGAAAAATAAGGTTCGAAGAAAGGCTAAAGAATATGAAGGAGAGTAGATGGGCAGAGAAGGTGTTCCGTTATTTGTTTAGGAAGAGCGTGGACACACAGTGGAGAAAAAGAACTAGGAGAGAGAGAAAAGGTTTATTATGACAGAAAAGCTGAGAGGTCGGCCTGAATCAATGTTCTGGCCCTCTGCTCAGCATTAGGAAAGGGGAGAGTCGTAGTATAGGGAGTGGAGAGAAGATGCGGATGATGATGATGGAGAAAAGTGGCGACGGAGTAAGTCCTTGAATGTCCAAAAACTATTTACAGTCTCTCGTCGAGCTCTGTATCGCGCAAAAACATGTTATATCGCGCTGATGACATGGTGGTGGTCCCAACAGAACTTTTTCTGAAACTTGTTGCTTCGATGACAACAAGGCGGCCGCCATTGAATTTCTTTGCGTGAGGTATCGTGGGCAGACGCACAGGAGGTGTTCGATAGTCTTAGGAGTGCCACACATCTCGCAATTGGGACTGTCGGCACGGCCGATAAGGTGTAGGTAACGGCGAGTGAATGCCACACCTAGTCGTAGTCGGTGAAATAAGCTTGTAATACACCTTTTCATGGTTGGTGGGATTCTAACACTCATATTTGGGTTCGTGAAGCCGGCGGTGACGATGGCTTGGTAAAGACCAATATGCTGCTGTAGTTTCACTCAGGAGTGTGTACACTACGGTGTTAGTATCCGGTCGGGAAAAGGGGATAGCTAGTACTCTGGCGTTATCATGGGCAATCTTTGCCTCCGCATCGGCTTGCTCATTGCCCTGCAGACCGCAGTGCCCTGGAACCCACTGACACATGATACGATGGCCAGTTTTCAGGGCAACATCGTGTAATTCGGCCACTTCGTCAGCAGGTATGTATTATAAGGACCTCGTTTAAATGCTGGATCTATCACTTGGAGTGCTGGTTTACAGTCACAAAATATAGTCTATTGGTGAGGAGGTTGCGTCGATATGTAACACTTGTAAATATACGGCTGGTAGTAAACAGTATGTTAACAAAGAGCGTTAAGCGAAAAGTCGGAGAGGATTTACTGGACGGCAGCTATGGAGAAAAAACCGGCTTTGAGTAACTACCGAAAGGGCAAAAACGAAATAAGGAGGGAGGCATTTTATGATAATTGAAGGGGAAGTGCTTTACTGTTTGAAGCGAGATCGAGTTGCCTTAGAACGGGTAGTTATAAAGCGAGATTCAGTAAAGTAGAACAATGCACGTGCTGCGGGGAAGATAAGGAAACGGCGGAGCATGTTCTGATTGAATGTGGAGCCATCCACCTAGGTGTACGTTTGGGCACGAGCCTACATGACGCCTTGGGCTTTAGAGAAAATGGAAAGCTGAACACACCCGTGATTGAAATAAGTAAGAGACGGTTAGAGTATTGGTGGCAGCAATTTACAGAGAGGACAAAAATAAATATTGGAAAAAAATATGAGGACATTCTGCCGTAAAGGGCAGAGAACGGAGCTGAAATTTTTTTTCTGGAGTAAGATAGTTTTAATTGAAGTAAAGACACTAGGCCAACACTAAGAAAAAGCAGTGTAAAGGTTCTTTTTTTTTGTCGAGCCTCGTGGCACACTTGTCACCGCCCCGTTATAAAGGGGACGCTCATAGCATCCATCCTCAGAAAAAAAGTGTCTTTTCTGACTTCAAACCACACATCATCATCTGTAAGTCTGCTTTTTGTCTCCCCTCTGCGTCTCTTTGACGTGATAGCTTGGGGAGTAGGAGTATGCACGTTGTCCATGAAGGCTCCAGCCCACCGCGATCGCACCTGGACTGTTTTAATACGTGTGACCCCCCAAAAATGCACTGTCAAGACTGTAGGCTCAGCTTTTGTACTTCCGTTCAAAAGCTCAGAAAGAAGGTGAACCTTCCTGCCCTTGAAAATACCCTCTATTAATGGGGTGAATGTCTTCAGGCGAAAAGAAGGCCGAATTCTCGGGACGTACCGTGTGTGTGTGTGTGTTTGTGTGTTTCTGGCTGCTGCGTCTGCGGTCCGTCTTGGGCAACCACGAAAAAGCAAGGGGTGTGCGGTGACAGACAAAAGAAAGCAGACGAAGGGACAGTGCACGTGCGATACGAGCGAACACACTTCGCGTGGGCGAAGTGTGTTGTGAATGTCATCTCATTGTTTTTTTTTCTTTTTGTTGCAGTCAAACGTATAGATTTCCATAAGTATGCTTAGGTGGGCTGGTTGGCATTAATCCACAGCAAAAACAGCATAAATACCACACGAAGCACACTAAAGGAATGACAAGAACACTGTTGTGTACTTGCTGCATATTTATTCAATTAAACTCAATTAAGCTGTAGACCTCCCCTTCAATCAGAAGTAGATTGCTCGAATGTCTTTTCTGCGGGCTTCCCTGCATTTATGAGTCGTCAGCGTTGGGACCAGGAAAAACAACGGCGCGGCAAGTGTACTTGTCGTGAAATTAACCCATCACGTTCAACCGCGCTTGTTCTACTATGAAATTAGAGTAGGCTACAAGTGGAAATTTGGCAGGATACGCTCGTTCCGACCCGCCGTGCATGGTACACAACTGTTTAGCTCGTAGATGTGGGTTTATTTCCACCTACGACAGGCACGTTTCCACAGCAGCGTTTCCCGAAAGCGCCGACAAAGAAACTCCGTCGTTGTGTGGTGACAAAGCAACTTCGTCGTAGAGGGTGTTGCCCCTGGCGCCCACTTTGCAAACACCTGTAAAACTTCTTCCCTGACTGCTTTTCTCGCTCTAAGCGTGTTCACCCATCTACATTCCAGCGAAGGTGCAGGATCAAGGCTTCTCAAGGCGTACTTCAGGAACGTCACGCCTCATTGTAAGTTTCCTCTTCCACAGAGATAAAGGGGAAAACGAAGGAAAGGAAAGGCAGGGATTAGGGGCGAATGGGAAATAAATATTCATCTGCCAGTCTGTGGTTGAGGCTTTCGTGTGGAAAACAAACTTGTTCGCGTATGCCGAGTAACTATTTTGCAAACCGTCAGTTAGCGAGCCATATTACCCCGACTGAAGCTAAAAATGCGGATGGCTACGTGAGCTGTAGCATTCCCAGCCGAGCGCAGCAAAACAAACGTCACGCGACCCGACGCCTACTGAAGTTTGGAAACACATAATCTTCAGTACGTCGTCTTCTCGATGAAAGATGTATTTGCCAGCGTAATAATTACACTCGCATAACGGTAACACTAATGCTTCGCGAATGATCATTGTATCCTGGAAAATCATTGTTGTGACTGCCATTTGCTTGTTGCAGTGCACGGCGACTGATCTAGCAGAGAGGCAGCAGGAATAAAGCTTGGATTGCGCGAATAGACAACACGTGCACAATTTGCGCTATATGAGCTAAGAACCCTCTAGCAATACTAAATTTAGCAAATAATCCTTTTGCTCATGTAGATCATGTGATATCGTATTTTCTAGGCACGCTTCACTGACTAGAGCGCGCAACGTAGCTCATTTGCCGTCTCAGTATCGCCGGCATCGGCCGCCATAGACACCTCTTCGAAAAGCTGAGCTAGTTTTCGGGTGTCGACTTCGGGCCTATTCGCAACTTCCACGTACAGTGGCGCCGCCGAGCGGTGGCCGCCGGAAGCTCTGTTGAGATTATTGAAATGTTGGACCCGCTTGAGTCAGCGAATGTTGCCACTTGTTTTGTCTCGTTTG
This sequence comes from Rhipicephalus sanguineus, assembly GCF_013339695.2. Classification (NCBI taxonomy): domain Eukaryota; kingdom Metazoa; phylum Arthropoda; class Arachnida; order Ixodida; family Ixodidae; genus Rhipicephalus; species Rhipicephalus sanguineus. Next base: position 41,837,423 of record NC_051185.1, read on the forward strand.
GGGTCGTTTTGCGACGGTGCGCACGGTCTCGATACGTGACACTTTCGAATCCTCAATGTGAACGGAAAATAAAAGAAAAAGGCAACTGATTTTACTGCGGGCCAAGGTGCTCACAGCGTACAGCGGGAGGCAAAGCAAAAGCCTCCCCTTCAGATTAGCGCCTCGAAAAGCCGTGAGTGGTTAAGCGGGTTAAACTTCGCAAGCAAAATAACCAAGACCCATGAATGTATCCGGAATCCCATTTTGTGTTCGAGTATATGTCTACTACCTCATATCACCTTTCTCGCGCTTCGTTCCTCCGCTCGACAAAGTCGCTGTGCAGACAGTACCAGAACTGATTAGGAATGCGTTCCGCCTCTAGAATATAATGAAAAGTCCGGTTTCAAAGCGTCCATCGCACCATTCCACGTCTGAAGTGGCCTCCCCTGCTACGGATGTACTGTTCTGTTGTGCGCAGCATTTTATATTATGGTTGCGTTGTTTGCGGCTCAGCGCGAGACACATACCTTCTCCGTCTGGACCCTGTACACAATCTCGGCCTGCGTTTGTCCAATGGCGCTTACAAAACATCGCCTGTGCAAAGTCTATACGTAGACTGCAACGAGCCTCCTCTGTGTCATCGAAGAGTATTACTAACCGTGTCCTATGTTTTAGGAATAAGGTCATCACCTTAACGCATATGCTACAACATTGCCATGAAGTGCAACTCAGGCTTACACTACCTAAAAAACCGAACATAATCAAGCCACTTGGCTTACGCTTCGAGGAACACTGCAACACGTATGGCATCTCTGAATTGGCACTTTATGTCGCCAAGAAACCACCAAGACTGCCGCCATGGTTCGACCTGGCGCAGCTTTGCGATTTTTTAATTAGCCATCTAAACAAAGAAGACAACCCATCAGAACACATAATTCAAGAATTCCGTGAACTTCAGAATGAATATAGAGATTACGCCGAATTGTACACAGATGGCTCGAAAACAAGAAACCATGTGGGCATCGGGATCAGGGTTGCCACTGACTTTCGAGAAAATGTCGCCAAACGACGAGCAAAAAGTCGCCAAAAGTCGCCATTTTTTTACAAATTTCGCCAAAAAAGTCGCCATCCTAGATATGTGCGGCATACATATAGTAATAAAACTTTCCACTCACGTATAGCCCCGTAGAATACAGTACCATCTAAGACCCTTAAATTATATTGACGTTTCTCAATACCAGTTGTATCGCCCGCTTCACCATGGGAGTGCATGGTGCTGCTTCTCCGACTAGCCGCAAGATGTGCGTGGTGGGGCAAGGGTGAATGAATGAAGCGCTCATGATATCCTTCCATCCCTGTCGGCTCGTTTCAAAGGTAAAAGTGTGGTAAACCTTGGGCGAAAACCGTGAAAGCGCTGTTTGTAGACAGCTTTACGTACCCTTATATGAATTAAAAGGATTAAAAGGTTCATTGACGGTAACACGACAGAATTCTTGCAGGAACCGATCATTAGTGAGACTTACACTTTTTAAGTGTGAACTGATATGATAAAGGACGCCACCGACCCTTTCTTATAGTCACTTATATCTACACGTGTCAATCCGATGCGTTAATAATGAACAGGTAGACAATGTAGAATGTTTGTAGCAATTGTTTTCATTGCACACGCTCACCGGGAACAGAGGAAAATGCCTCGATAAATAAGCTAAATTGAGGGTACTGCAACAGTGAATAAGTCGCCAAGCTATTCAGAACAGTTGGAGCTTTGGCGGAACAAATGGTCGGAACACGCGGCCAACCCGTCGTCTAGCCCCTTTAGAAGCGAAACTTTAGAAAAGCTTAAAGCACCTAAAGCTATATACTTATAGTCAAACACTGCCCCCTCGTGGTTTGCGAGGCAGTCCGCTGACTTACATTTTGCTAAAATGTCGCTGGGGGACATTCGAGTACCTACTGCATTTAGATGAATTGAGAAGATACACACGAGTTACAGGAGGGACATACCGAATGACGCGTAATGTGCACGTTCTACTCGTGGCTCTAAACCAAGAAAAATACCGGGAATGTTGCCGCTCATTCATTGGAAAGACACTGAACTTAGGATGCATTAGTCAGTGGAGACCTAAGCCGAAAATCGCCAAAAATTCGCCATGTCGCCATTCATAATTTTAGGTCGCCCCGGGCCTCTCAAATTCGCCAATTTGGCGAAAAGTAGCCACCATTGGCAACCCTGATCGGGATCGTGGCAGGGGAAAGTGAAGTTAGTGTGGGAGTACCTCATTTTTTTGTATTTTTTACAGCTGAAGTTTACATTCTATGTGAAGCAGTTCGAAAAATCATCGCTGACAAACGCAAGAAAGGGATCATATACGCATACTCATTAAATCTCTGCATGTCAATTCCGAGTGTGAGTCATTAGTTGGCGACATTTTAAACATGATGTTTTCATGTAGCGATGTGGTTTTCTATCCGTTTCTGCTGGGTCCGAAGCTATGTTGGGATACCGGGCAACGAAAAAGCAGATGAATGTGCCTCTTTGGCAGCACACGAAGAACTCATAAAAATCAAAATTCACCTGAAAGACAGCCAGAGAATAATTCGTCTAGCACTGTTAGCAAAATGGCAGCAACAGTGGGACTCATGCGCAAGTAATAAGCTCAGTCTGACGAAGCCCATGCATACTTGGCGAATGAAAGACCTGCCGTCACCAAGAACGATTTATTGAAGTTATATTATGCCGACTCCGCTTTGGGCACACACATTTGTCACACAACATTTTACTCACAAATGAAGCAAAAATAAACATGTGAAATATGCCAAGAACCATTAACACTTGTACACATCCTAATCGCATATCCTTATGTTGAAACGCAGAGAGACAAAAATATTTCAGCGAATTACACAAACAACACATAACTTTAAACCCTACTCTGCTTCCAGGAGATCACCTCCTTGTACCCTTGCCTGACGTGCTGAACTTTCTAAAAGAATTTGGCTCTTTAAATAAGCTTTAAATATACATCATTGCACTGTCCATTCGTTAACACCTTGTGACTGGCGCAGCATATCCTCGGTTGTTTTTGCACACACAAAAAAAAACCGAATTAACGAACTAAATTTTCAGTATTCCCTTCCCCTCTCCTTTTGAAGTAGCGACCATGGGCATAAAAGGGTTCCAACGCACGACTCTTCATGTGCAACCAGCAACCAGCTTGCATCTGTGATGGAGCGCGCCATTTCTTGGGCAGAAGAGCTCCTTGGCATGGTGTTTGACGAACGAAGAATGAAATTGCACAATGAGAAAGGTGAGTGCTCCGAGAGCTTACCAAAATGCGCACTGCACGGTCACTTCTATCGAATTTCAGGACTTACTAAACAGCTAGAAGGGAATAGACGAAAACAAGACGTTCGCAACGTCTGTTTGTCTCTTACAGACAGGTTATATATAACTAGAGAGAAAATTTCTTTCATATGCGTAAATTGTTCTTTTGCAATACGGAAAGCACCACATTTTTCTTCGAGAAGACGCTTGGTAGTCTAGACAACGCGCAAAAACAATATACAAGTGGCGACCCCGTCGTCAGGTTCTCGTGCCAGCTGGTCAGGACGTCAGATATTTGGACGGCGTAAGCGAGGGCCTACGTAATTCTGTATTGGTGAAAATGAAATACACTGAGTCCTTAACGAGCCAGATACTTGACGCGGAAAGCGTCAGGAAACCTTATGGCGCTAATGCTAGCCACATGTACACTCTTAAAAAAAAGGTGGTAGAAAAGGTAGTAACGGGACCCGTTACTACCTTTGTGACCCCATTACTACGTATTGCGGTGCTTTTACTACCTCAGAAGTACACACGAGGTCGTAAATGTCAGAGGTAGTAAACGGCACTACCTGCCTAGGTGGCGTGTTAGTAAACGTTACTACTTGCGTACTTGCACACATACATCCGCTTCTGACGTGTAAAGAAAGGTGGTGCAGCCGCATCTAGAGTAGCATGTCGTCACTGGGTGAAAGGGGATGTGAATTGGTTGAAGAGAGGTCTACTGACACCACACAATGCTTTTTATAAATATTTTTATTGCGCAATATTATTTTCAATGCGAGAGTGTAGCGTTTTTCGTTTTGGCGATATAGAACGGGCAAGGATTTATTCTTACGCAACAATTAATTGGGCACTGTCGGATGACACGCATAGTAAATAAATAGGTTACACTGACCAGTGACATCGCCTGTGCATGGTCTAAATACAAATTTGCAGGGAAAACCACCCAGGAATGTTTATGCACCAGAACCGAAAACAACAAAATACTCATGCACCAAGTGTTATACGACAAGGTTCTAAAACTCAGTATAGATTGAAGGTTATCCACCGGGTATAGTTTTCCATTTGCCCGGAGGTTGGGGGATTGGATTAGCTGAACAGTGGACATTGAGGAAAGCACAGGAGATAAACCTATCATATCGTTGTCAGAATTTGAAAGTGCACTTAAATATCAGCTATATGTTTACAACAAAAATACGGCTGGGAACAGTGGCTGGCAACGTAAGTAGGGTACGTAAGTGCACCCGCACCCCCCCCCCCTCCCTCTCTTACCCTCCCCTTCCTCGTCGGTAAATTCAGGCGAGGGGGGTGATGGAGGAGGGAGGCGGGAGTTGCGCACGCATGACTCCTATCCCGCAGCTGACGCTTCTGCTTGCTGTTACAACAACACCCGCTGCTACGGAGAGAAAGTAGAGGAATGGCCACCTGGTCAGGTACACCCTTTCTCTCTTATTGTGCGGGAATGCATGTTATTCATGCTTCACTACACACCGGCAAAGCCTCTAACTCTACAACAAAATTGTGTTCGGCACCTGTAGTACACAAAATCATTGCCCCCGAGATTTGTACTTTGCAGCGTTGCTTTACAAAGACTCAGAGATGACCATTGATTCAGGTGTGAGCTTTGAAATTTGTTCTAATATGCCAAAAACAATAGGTATAGCTGCAAAACTAAGTATAAATAACGAACGAATAATGCAGTTGCACCTAAACCTGTGTGAAAAGCCACGAAAACGTTTTATTTCTAATATAAAATATGACCTGTAGCATACATAGAGTTTCCTACAATACTTACTAGAGGGAACTCTGGCGCTAGTGTCTATGGGAGCTCCAACGCATGACGCTTCAGCCAGCATGGGAATGATGGGTAGTACACGGATTTGTCTAAACTTCGTTCTTTCGGCTCCGTTTGGCTACGCGTCGCCTGCATCCGCTTTGTAGCAAGACGAAGTTCAGCAAAGGTCAGCAGTTTCACTTCACTACTTTATCCGTTTTAGGCTCACCAACTTAAATCTCGTCACGAAGTTCACAACGATCCATTCTGTGAGATTAGCTGATGCATGCTCCTTGTATTAAGTAAGATGCAATTTTTCTAGTTCATGAAGTTGACCGACGTTGCCAGATGGTGTAGCAAGTTTTCATCAATAGTTGCTGCAAATAGCTAACATTCACGGTGGAAGTTTGCTAACTTTCAAATACTATTTTCCTGCATTCAGTAACTAAGTAGTAACCATCATGGTAGTAATGTTACTAGCTTAGCTTACTACCTTCCAATAAGTAGTAATGGGAACTAGTAAGCGTCATGGTAGTAAATTTACTAACTTTCTGTTACTACCTTCTGGTATGTAGTAACTGCAGGTAGTAAATTTACTAACTTTCTGTTACTACCTTCTGGTATGTAGTAACTGCAGGTAGTAAATGACATGGTAGTAACTTTACTACCTTGCTGTTTACTACCTGCAGTTACTACTTAGGTAGTGAATGTTGTGACAGCAATTTACTACCTCAAAGTTAGTAAGTAGCACTACCTTTTTTTTAAGAGTGTATGCCAACAAAAAAACTTAATATTTATGAAAAATCGTTGAGCAGGCGGATTTGTTTTCGTCGGGGAAGAAACCGTGTTTCTTAGCAGCGCGTCTTTTTTTATTAATCTTTTTATTTGGTTGGCGATACATGTTCGTGTTCACGCAGGAGGCGAAAAGCGACGTTAAGCGTCACTTCACGAGGCCTCTAGTAGAGCACTGCACGGGCTCGGGCCTACCCGAAAACCCGGGCCCGGCCCGGCCCGTGGGCCGGGCCGGGCCGGGTAAGGTAGTTTTCATGGCGGGCCCGGGCCGGGCTCGGGCCTGAAGCTCCGGGCTTAGGGCCGGGCCGGGCTTGGACTTTGTTCGGTTCTTAAGTGCACACTATAGTGAAGCACTGAATCGTTTTAGACTCATAAAGTGTACTCTATGAACTCGAATGTCATTCATTTCGCCATCATATGTTTATTATCAGACGAGAAAATTAATATCAAAATTCTATTTTTTAAATTTCGCGCCGAAACTTCGAGCGTGACGTCAGGAATTTCCAACTATATTTGTCGTATTAGGGGGGAATTGACTCTGCGAAATTTCCTGACACTCGGTATGTTAAGTTTTTGGCCCTCTCAGAGGTCAATGTACTTCATTTTTAGTGATTAGGAACTACGTAGGCCTCATTAGACGTCGTCATAGTCTAAGATGTCACGGCGTCAGCTGCGCGAATTTAAAGGGGGCGTCGCCACCCGCATATACCTTTTTCCGCGTTTTCTCACTTACCAAGAGTCTTGTGCCGGCGAGCGTGGTGATTTAGAATTGCAAAATAGTAATTTACTGATAATAGAAAAAATATTTTTCTTTCTAGTGCCCCTTCAAGTTCTTTCGACATACGTTGTGCATACATGTATGTTTCACATTTTCTCTCGAAAAAACGCTTTTTTATGTGGGGCAACGTGTTTGGAGAAATTTTATTAGGGAAAAGTACTGAACTTGTTTTGCTCCTTGCATATGGCGCTACTTGATTTACCTTAAATGGGCGAGATAAAAGTAGATATACCAGGCGCTTATATAGTTACCATGTCGTTATTCTGTGTTTTATTTGCATTCCTTGTCATTTTATATCCCACATGCTATTCTGTAATCGCAGTCATAAATGTAATATAACAAATATATACCTGTGACTTATCGCAAGAGCTATCACAGAGCTCCAAAGCGGGGAAACATTTTTGAAGTTTCCAGCCCTCCACTAAAACGAAACGACTGCATGGAGTCTCGTTACATAGAATTCCTGTACAGACACATTCTTTTTCCATGGCTCCGTCACGGCCCCCAGTGGTCATGTGACGCGAGATGAACATGCACAGCCTGCTGCCCAATTTGTTAAAATTTTAACTGTCGCCTTTTTCCGCTATATTAGGGGTCTCAAGCCCACCTCAGCTAACGGGCTGCATTCACGAAAATTTACTTCCGCAAGGGCCAGTATAGTAACGCAGCTAAAAGCGCGGGGGGTTGGGGTGGGGGAGGGGGGAGAGGGCTAGGTCGTATCAAATTTCACCTAACGTTCCCATTTAAAAGAAAAGCTTTCCGCTATATCCCATATGGGTCGTTTCTGAAGGGTATTTGGCGGCAGGATTCCATCAACATATCGATAACTATTTTCAACATGACTAAAATCGGGACGCCGATATTGAAGCATAGAGTCTTGTTTCACGGTTACGTATCAACACATGGTGGCCGCAGGGGGTGCCTCACGACAAAAAAAGCTTTAGACGTGTCACACCTGCGTAGCTTAAGAACGCACCTATAAAGAAAATGAAAAAAAAAGGGACGAAGACCGTCATGTGTGGGCCTCTGGGAGAGGCCCACGGGAAGCGTGTTTGAGTCTCCTGCGCTGTACAGCTACAGTGTGAGAGCTACATGGCACTGCCGCAACACCGTTGAGATGTTCAGGAATAGCATAGGTTCAAACAGCATAAAGCGTGAGGCAAAATATATTCGCTTGACGAAATATCAGGCTTGAAAAAAAGACAATTACGAATTCCGTGCCGGGTGATCTCCCTTTGCCTCGAACCATATGCATCCAATGAGCAAGCGTCGAGAAGCTTATCCGCGCCTGTATTACCAAACTGTAACGAACACCAGAAATAGATCGAAATCGCTTCGTCCACCTCCTGCCAGTCCTACCCGCGTAGTCCAGTGATACCTTGTACCAGAACAACATCGTTAGGAAGGCATAGAGGATTATGATATTGAAAGAAAAAAAGAGCGCGGCGCAAGCAGTGCATAACATACACTGCTGAAAACTGCAAGGACAAAGGGGGCTTCTCCTTGGTGATACTGAATAGTATCACCAAGGGTACTATTATACTATTATACTATTATGAATAGTATCCTTGGTGATACTATGAATAGTATCATGAAGGATACTATTATGCATAGTATCACCAAGGGTACTATAGGTGATACTAAATAGTGTCACGACGTTCGGGAACGATAAAAATGAAGGGATAAGCAGCACAGCTACGTTTATTCTGCAGAGGTCTACAAAGACATCCTAAATTTGCTCCAGTGGTAGAAGTTAAGAACAACGACTGCCGACGCCTTCACAATTCGCAAGGCAGTTGTGCACCTCTACGGCTAGCGCATGCAGTCCGAGAAACTTAGCGTGGCAAGATATGTGATGCAACGGTGGATGGCAAGCTTAAAGCCGAAATCTCTAGATAATTTGATTGTTTGCACAATAACATGTGAAGAAATAAACTATAAAAAGTGTCACAAGAGACTTATGGACTGTATATAGTAGGAGTGGTGCGATATATGAAAATAATTCTATCACAAATACTTTTTTCGTCCTTTCGGCTGCCTATATGTATTTTTAAAAGTACATGTGGTGCACACGGTTCGTTATAATGTTTATCTAGGTTAGTGTATTTACAACAAGGTAATAAACTTGGCTTTCTTGTTCTATCTTGCTATGGCAAGGTGCTACAATGCTGAAGACAGGTGTTACATATCCAGAAGGCGCATGCACGATTGCCTTTATCGTTAGAGCATGTTTTAAAGAGTGCATTAAAGAAATTGAAGAGAGCGTTCTGTTCTCTGTCTCCTCTGTTACAGCGAAAGCTGTTATGAGATCATTCCACCGGCCGTTTTTGGCGCCGTAGTTGTCCGCCGCCGCCGCGGCCGCCGCCGCCTGCCGCCTCCGCCGCCGCCGCCGCCGGTGTCCGTAACCAGTATCGCTCGAAATAAGAAAAGAAAACGAAATAAGAAAAAAATTCCAGGACGGACCGAGGTTCGAACCTGGGCCCTCTGCGTGGGAGCCCAGTATTCAACCTCTGAGCCATTTTTTTTCTTTCATGGTATTTATCACACTTAGTATTACAGTGCACAATAATAGCACAAATAAAGCAAGCAAAGGTACAATCACATAGCGACAATATGCGCTCAAGCGTTACTAAGTGCACACTCGATGGCTAACACAACGTGCAGTAGAACGGTGAGAGTTCTTCACATCGTGTTATACTAGAAAGGTGGTGAGGCCGAGCACCTCACCAAGAGGGGGTACCAGTCCGGTCTAAAGTCCAGGTCATCATAAATGTCCTTTAGCTGAATAGTCATGCGAATGAAGTGCATGCTTGAAGAAATGGTGGGTTCTGCGTTACGGTCCTGCATACGTGTCTTCCATAAGCTATGCATACCCATGAGGAAAGACATATCATATGGCACTTCATCAAGCGATGTTGGTATAAGATAACGTATGGTGTGAGAATTGGCGACAAAACCTTTCTTCAGTGCTCTCTGAAGGACATCCCAGAACAGAATAGCGTCTTTGCAGCTAATAAAGCAATGTTCTATTGTTTCCGGCACATCACATAGACGGCAGTTAACAGAAGAGACAAAAATACCTTTTCTTTTCAACCATGTGCTTACCGGAAGTGTTTCAGAGTGGAGTTTATAGAAAAATGTTTTTGAATTAGGAGGAATATACATTTTGCGCACACGTTTCAACACATCGTGGCCTGAAAGATCGGAGTACAATGAACGGTACAACGGAGGCGGGAAGAGCATAGTTAGTAAATCCTTATATAGTACCTTGCGCGAGACTGTGTACAGGTATTCCATGGAAAAGCGAGCTTTAAGGAACCGAACTGCGAGGTAAACTTCCTGCATGAATCCCCACAAACACGGGCGTTCGGAGAAGTTTGATGAAACAACTAAGTCTGGCAAGCAATCAACAAGTGTAACCTGCAAGAATGAACGGATTACGGGGTGGGAATTGTCTCGAAAAAAGAAGAACCGTGAAACTGTTTGCCATAGATAAAAATGTACTAATCCCAACCCACCCTCACTAACTGGCCTGAAAATGTTGTCACGACGCATGGGCTCAAAAGTCGAAGACCATATGAAAGTAGCAAAAATTCGATGAAAGCGTTGTATATAAAATCTCGCGCAATGGATAAGTTGCAATACGTAGTAAAGCTTTGTTGCTAGGAAAGTATTGCAAGCTTCAGCTCTCCCGAATATTGAAAGTCGATGGGGAACAAATGTCTGGGCCTGTCGTTCAAGCTTAGGAACGCGCTCCTTCCAGTAATGCGCACTGAATCTATACGCGTCCAGTGGTACTCCGAGGTATTTTGGCGGGATTCGTGTCCAATTAATCCCTGCGAACTGATTCGGCGTGGTACCCCACGAGCCAAACCATAGTCCTAAACTCTTAGAGGCATTTAAACGCGCTCCTGATACGACGCCAAACTTTTCAATTGTAGATACCACATTTTCTACACTTGGTTTATCTGTGCAAAAGAAAGCGACATCGTCTGCATAAGCTAATACTTTAACTTCACTGCCTAATATACTAAAGCCGCGAATACAACTGGACTGTATTATGCTTAAGCACAGCGGCTCTAGATAAAGTGCAAACAGAAGTGGTGACATCGGGCATCCCTGTTTCACCGAAGAGCAAATAGAAACAGGTTTCGAGAGTTGACCATTAACAATGAGACGAGTTGAGCATTCATTATAACAAAGTTTAACACCTTTAAGCACGACTGTGCCAACATTGGCATGCTCAAGTAGAGAAAAAAGGAACGAATGACTAACACGATCAAAGGCTTTTGCAAGGTCTACCTGTAGCATTGCAAGCTGTTTTTGATAACCATAGCAGAACTGAAGAACTGTTCGAGCAACGTGTATATTGTTTTGTATAGATCGGCCCCTAATTCCACATGTCTGATGAGACCCAATGAGAATCGACATCGCAAATTGCAATCTATTTGATAATACTTTCGCAAAAATTTTGTAGTCCACATTTGACAGCGATATTGGCCTGTAACCTTCGACGGAGCGAAGCTTTTCCTTGTCAGAGGTTTTCGGTATTAAAACAGTGTGGCTTTTGCAAAAAGATCGCGGGAGCGTCTCAATGTCATAACTTATTTCAAAGATGTCCAGCAATATGGGAGATAGCGTTTTTTTAAAAGCTTTGTAAAATTCAGCTGAGATGCCATCAGGGCCAGGTGTTTTCGATAAAGGTAAGTTGTCAATTGCCTGCTCAATTTCCTTTATCGTAATGGGTCCATTGATGGCTGCACAGTCATCGTTTTTCATGGGGCTCAAGAGGGAAACAAAACTAGCCTTCAGGTGAACGTCAGGATCATCAGAGAGAGAACTAAATAAACTTTCATAGTACTTTTCGAACTTCAAAGTGATGTCTCTTGTATCAGTTATGAGGACACCGTTAGAGTATAAGTCTGGAATTAGTTTAGAAATTGCATGGCGTTGTTCATCCAGTAAAGCTTGACGCGTCGGTTGCTCGGAATTCAAGGTGCGTTGGTTTCTAGATCGAATACGCGCTCCTTTGTAGCGGGCTGCATCATATCTTTGAAGTTGACATTTAATATTTTCGATTTCATTAATGGACGTTCCCGGCATTTCGCATTCCATTTCATAAAGATTGCACAGACTTTTAAGGAGTGCCTTTTCTTCATACTTTTTATAGTAAGACTTAACGGCTCCAATTTCTATAGCTATAACACGGACTTCTTGTTTAAAAAGCTCCCAAGCAGCAATTATGTGCAAACCAATCGAAAAAGATTGCCTCATTGTCGTCTGGACGCGATTCACGAATTCCTGATCGCAGAGAAGCTTTGAGTTCATCTTCCAAAGGGCCCACTGTGGGCGGAATTGTTTATGACGGTTTTCACCAATTTGAGCAATAACAATACAGTGGTCTGAGAACGACACTGCTTCAGGGCTACAGGATATTTTACGAGAGAGGAGCGATGAGGACACGTAAATCCGATCAAGGCGAGCATAAGAACATCCCTGAACTCTTGTATATGCCGTTACACGGTTCGAAACACCAATGTCAATTAGCCCCGCGTTATCTACAATACCGGATAAAAGCTCACCACTCCTGTCTCGCCTGCCATTAGGATTGTTACGATCATTAGCGTCATATACACAGTTGAAGTCACCCATTAGTACAGTGCATCTGTCGGAGTCAATTAAATTAGACATATTTTTGAATAAATCAAGTCGTTTCGAAACCTCATTAAACGCATATAGATTGATAATTCGCCACGGCGCTCCTTGCAACAAATAATCACAGCATATATATCTGCCCTCGTTATCAACACTAGCACTGATTACTGCACAGGGTAGGCTCTTTCTCAGGAACAGCCAACAGCCCGCAGATAAACCTTTTGCATGTGAAACACACACGTTGTACTCAGACAGAAAAGGCCGCAGGGCCCTCTCAGTCTCTTCGTCACTCTCGATCTTTGTCTCCTGGATGGCGACAAAGTCGAGACGCTTTCGTTTAAAAAGTCTACGGAGCTGCGCCTGTTTCTGCGAAGACCTAAGGCCACGTACGTTCAAGGTTGCAAAGATAAGTCGCTCAGATTGCGCCATGGTGACTACCTTCTATTGCGCTTATTGTCCCATGTGATCGGTCGTGAGGGTTGATGGTGAGGCTTCCCTTGAACCCCCCTCAGGCCTCCTAGATCGGGCTCGCCGACACTTCCCATGGTGCGGGGACGTTCGGCGACGGCGTGACTTCCTACTGACTGTCGCTGGGTCACTCTCCTTGCTTGAATCCGAGCTGTACGCCGCGCGGCGTTTGGGTATTGTTGTATCCACAGAAGCCTGCATATCTTCATCTAACGCCACACCATGATGAAAAGGCTGCCGCGGAGCTGCAGCGCAAGCAGGTGAAGCAACTTCAGCAGGATCTTTCCTAAGGTCTCTTTCCTGTGCTAGAGGCTCTTCGGTGCCATTTTGGGTCAGTGCAGCGTCATTCTTCGTGGGGACTTTTCCTTGTGCTTGAGGCTGTTCGGAGCTATTTTGGATCAGCTGCTTGCAAGATGCACCTGGTTCTTTGCACTCAGAAGCTGCAACTGTGTCAACAGCAACTGAATTTCTTGTCACTTCTGGATCTTTCTTGGAGGAGCCAGCAGAATCTGAAGTTGACGGTGTGTCTCCTGTTGCATCCAGAACCTCGGTGGCATCCATGATATGCTCTTGTAGGCTATCATCTGGCTGTTGCGTACGCTGCCTCAGTTTGTTAGCGTATGTCACAACACAGTCCTCAGCGGAATGGCCGAAGCGTCGACAGTCGTCGCAGCGAGGAGTCCTGCAATTTCGACGGATATGTCCAACCTTACTACACCGAAGACAAAGTGGTGGGCGGCCAGGGATCAGGACGAGGCTTTGCACTCCACAGACATAAAGAATGTGGGGAACGTCGCCAACACGGACTCCATCGGCAAGGGACAAAACAACATCACGGTTTAGCGTCTGCATTTGCTCCATGTCCGCTACTTTCCAGCTTTCTTTTGATATTGTCTTGACCTTCCCAAACACTTGCAGTGCCTCGCGAATATAGGTGTCTTCCAAGTGCTCAGGAAGCCACATAAGTTTCATCTTTACTTCCGTAGGCTCCGGGTCAATCACGAGGCATCGACGATTTTTGACGAAAAATTCACCTCTTGTGACCAACTTTGTTTTCGTTAGCGTTGACTTGCACGTCACCATCCAAACATGTGACATTTGGAATTGACCTATCGAGCTTATTTCCTTCAAGTCGATAATCTCCCGAAGATCATCTCTGAAGTCTTGAACCCGGTAAGGGCGACCAGCTAAGTCCGCATGTAGAAAAATCGAATCCACAACCAGCTTACCGGTGGGAAGGCGAGGCAGTACAACACGGTAGTCATTGCCGCTGGCTGAAGCCTGAGCAACGCCTCGGCCCATGGCCGATAAATCCTTGGTAGCGGAGAACATGAAAAACGCGACCGTTCAGACCGTCGTCTTCGTCTTTCTCCCTCTGCCGGTGCTTGAAACTGCTTTGCAAAAAGGTCCTATACAGGCTTCATGTCGGAAAGGAACCACATTAGCATATGCAATATAGCCTGGTAGAAGAGTAAAATAAGCACCAAGCGTCGCACAACGCGAATTCTGTAACCAGGCGTCACACAATGCGAATTGCGCAACGAGTAGGTTGTTGAATGCTTCCAACCCATTACAAAGGACTCTGCCATAATTCTTCATCGTCATCAGGCACAGCATCAACAAAGTGCGCATAATGCCTTACATGCGTATAGCAGGTACCAACGCTCTCCGTAGAATGACGAAAAATGGCACAGTGCCTGCTGCCATACTTCTCAATGATTTATAGCGTAGTGGGTTCCCCACAAGTGCACTTGTATTGGTTGCCAAGGAAGCCCATAAGCGCATGATCCAGTTCCTCGGGGTCTCAGTAAATTTACACTGATTTATAGCGTAGTGGGATCCTCGCAAATGCATTTGTATTGGTTGCCAAGGAAGCCCATAAGCGCATGATCCATTTCCTCGGGGTCTCAGTAAAGTTCTTCGCCCCTCCCCCCCCCCGTCTCTCTCCCACGTCAACGTGTGTTATACAGCATGACGGGAGAGGGAAATAGTGACCGGGCGTCACCCAATGCAAATTACATAACTGGTGGGCTGTTTAAAGATTCCAACCCATTACAAAGGGCTGAGCCATAATTCATCGTCATCAGTCGTCGCTTCAACAAAGTGCACATAATGCCTTACAGACGTGTAGCTGGTGCCTCGCTTCTCCGCAAAATGACGAATAATGGCTTAGTAGGTGCTTCCCAACTTCACAAAAATTGTGATTTATGGCGTAGTGGGTACCTTTCTAGTGTACTTGTATTGTAGCCCCAAGAGAGCTTAACGGGCTCTAGAAACGCCGCTCTTCCAGCTTTCGCTGTGACTGTGCTGCGGTTTCAGTGCAGGCCTGGCGTTTTTTTTATTGCATTTCCTATCGAAACTGAACTCATGCTGTAAATCACTTTCTTTGCTGCAATATCTGCTACAAAACGCTCTTGATGATCCCCATTTCATTTGCCAAAAAAAAAAAAAGATCAACAAAAACATTTATAGTATACCATTGCCGAGCAAACGTTCATTGTACCCAGTATGTCCACTCAACCGTTTCCACGGTGAGCCCCTTTTTACACAAAATTACCGTAGGTTAAAGTAGAATTCTACTAGTTCTCCTTCTACTAGGCAACTAACCTTTGGTAAATGAAATATTCCACGAACTAACAATGTATATGGTGAACGGCTTTTACAGTTCGTTGGTATTAAAATCTGGAATGTTATTCCTTGTGAAATAAAAATATGTTCTAGTTTCTCTAAGGCACTAGACAATAACGCCAAGGAAAGTATAGGGAGTGTTATCTGTAGTATTTACAATACAAATGTGAAGAAAGTAAAGTGGACGAAAAGATAACTTGCCGCCGGCAGGGACCCAACCTGCGACCTTCGAATAACGCGTCCGATGCTCTACCACTGAGCTACGGCGGCGGTCATCCTCCCGTCCACTTTATGGGGTATATATGTGCATTTAAACCGTGGAGTGTTAGTCAGCGCCATTCGCAGCCATGGCGGCGAGTGTGGAACACTTTTTCTGCCTTTCTGGCGTCACGTAGCACGTGATCTTTTTACGAGCTGGCAGCTGACCAATAATCCCTCGCATACTACCTGAAGGCATCAAGTCTGCCAGAACGAGACCCTCGCTATGAATGAAGGAAAGATGATGACTCTTAAGGGCTCATTTTCTTTGTTAGACACAATATTAATGAGAACTAACAGACAATAACGCCAAGGAAAGTATAGGGGGTGTTATCTGTAGTATTTAGAATATAAATGTGAAGAAAGTAAAGTGGACGAAAAGATAACTTGCCGCCGGTAGGGCATTTCTGCCAGAAAGGCAGAAAAAGAGTGTTCCACACTCGCCGCCATGGCTGCGAATGGCGCTGACTAACACTCCAAGGTTTAAATGCACATATATACCCCATAAAGTGGACGGGAGGATGACCACCGCCGTAGCTCAGTGGTAGAGCAACGGACGCGTTATTCGAAGGTCGCAAGTTCGGTCCCTGCCGGCGGCAAGTTATCTTTTCGTCCACTTTACTTTCTTCACATTTATATTCTAAATACTACAGATAACACCCCCTATACTTTCCTTGGCGTTATTGTCCGTTAGTTCTCATTAATATTGTGTCTAACAAAGAAAACGTGCCCTTAAGAGTCATCATCTTTCCTTCTAAGGCACTAGAAAAACACTATTTAGAAGATTGTACTGATTTATTAATGTCCTGTCATATTTAGTCTGATGACTGTCTTAATTTTAGTATGTAAGTAGGTGATTTTCTTTCTTCGTTCTTTCCTGTGTTGTAACGGTTTCGTGCGGTTATTACATGCACTGTAATGTTTCTTTGCTGGATATTATATAACTTTTTAGCTACACTTTTCCGAAGTGCCACTATAAAATGTTTCTTTTTGGACCCATACTAGCCTATGGCTATGGGTACACACAGTGTATGCAAACTTTTTGTAAGAAATGTGAGCAATAAATTCGATTCAATTCAATTCAATTGTTAGCGAACATTCGCAATCAAAGCGCCGATATTTCATTCATTCATTCAGTTCATTTAGAGAAAAAGAAAAATTCGCCTGGGTTGAAGGGACTAAAGGCAGATTACATTTGCCTGACTAGGGTCCCTCCACCCATACATTTGCTCAGATACAGTGCAAGAAAAAATACATATTTCCCATTTTTTCGGCGAGGGAACACAAAAGCCAAATTCAAAAACTAGAAAGCATACTTGAAACATACAATTTAAAATATCACGCGACAGCCAAGACCAGTTTGCCCCTAGCACGTTAAAAAAAATATCTAAAAAACTGACATCATGAGAATATTAAGACAGAAGACTAAGTATTATACAGAAGTACACATTTGAATGAGCAGAGAGACTTTTACACAATATTACAAATGTACAAAAAACACTAAAAGAAGTATTTGTAACAGATAATATAGTTAGGGCGCGGTACAAGAAAGGAAGCAAATCTTAACTTTTTTCTTCGGTCTGTTTTTAGAGTTACTTTGTTCTAAAAGTTCACGGACATAGCTAATGTTGTGGATTAGATGAGGTATTTCAATCAATCAATCAATCAATCAATCAATCAATCAATCAATCAATCAATCAATCAATCAATCAATCAATCAATCAATCAATCAATCAATCAATCAATCAATCAATCAATCAATCAATCAATCAATCAAAATCTTTTATTTTCACCATTTCATACATAAGGTGAAAAAGGGAGAACCGGAGAAAAAGCCGAAAGTTCTTCGGCTTGACAAAGCTCCGACCCCCCAGGCAGACAGTGGTGATGTTGGTTTCAAAACTATGGAAGAAAGCATGTTACAAAGTATAAAGCATTAAAGAAGTAACAACATTTCAACTGAATATAACATGAACATTGGGATGAAAGGAAGGGAAGTGTATAAATGAAAACAAGTATACAGCAACTACAAAGTACAACCGAGAAACACTTTTTTATGACATAGAAAGAAAAGTACGATAGCAGCAGCATGTCAAAAAAAAAAAAAAAACCGCTGTGATTTTTTTCTTCCAAACACATGCAGTCATTGAGCCGCTACAGGAACAAGTCCAACATTTTATTTTTGTTTAGCGGTAACACATCAACACTTTGTTGAAATGATTAAGCAGGGAAGGCAGTGTATGGCAAAGGCCATATTTGATAAGATAAGGTATGCTTTCCATAAGTTGTCCTAAATAAAGGTAACGGAAAACGGTCAAAGCGTAGATCATAGGGAGCATCGCTTGTGTAGCAATGCTCCATATAATTGTCAATGGCTACTTAACCGTTTGCTTTAGATTCTATGTTCTGGCAATACCACCTATATTATTGGCTCGGGCCTCTGTCGGGCCTGATCTGCCGTCGGGCCGGGCCGGGCCGGGTAGGCAAAACTTTTTCTCGGGTTCGGGCCGGGCCCGGGTCGCGCATTGAATCACCGGGCCGGGCTCGGGCGGGTAAACTTGAACGAGTTCCGGGCCCGGGCCGGGCCCGGGCCAAAAATCACGGCCCGTGCAGTGCTCTAGCCTCTAGTACCACCGTCTAGTACCACCACGCAACCCTATATTGCGAAAATTCGAAACCGCACAACTCCCTCACGAAAATTCAGCAATAAGCCTTCAACCTTCGATTTCTCTTTTAAACATATTGTAGCGACGTTAAGAACACTAGAGTTCTGAAATATAACTTTTCATTCTAAACTGAATAAAGTTTTCAATTTAGTGTCCCTTTAACGTGTTCGCGTCCATGTTTAAATTGTGGTGCTTCAGCATTGCTTATGTCGAAGGAATGTTCTTATTGCTGGTCATTATAGGGGGGTTTCAGCCTTGGAATCCAATAGATGTACGCACACATATATATGGTGCATATGAGGTCCTAGTTTTCGTTCCATTGTTGTTTAATGGTGTTGACATGCATTCCTGCCTGGCGATGTAGTACCATGAACTTTGCGTTGTCCCCGAAATTTAAGCGTGCGCATGATAATCGAAGGCCGTACGCTTCAGATGCTTATTTCCGTGCCGGGTAGGAAGTATAGCTTCCCCATGCTCTGAGCTGGTTCCTCATCATATAATGATAACCCCCGAATCGATTAATAATGCACTGCCGTAACAGTAATGGATGCGCGAAATCTAACGGCCTCCGAGGTCGCAGTGGTGGGATTCAAAAGCTCGGTTTGACCATTACCTGCGCTTGTAGCTTCAGCAGCGTCAACTTGAGAGCGACGTTCAGCAGTGTTGAGGTGGGCCATGAAGATAGAAGACTGCTTTCCCTCAGGATGCTTACGGAGCACCAGTTAAACTCCAGTGGTTTGGAGCATATGTTGTGTACAACAGAGCCAATGCTGAAATGAACTTGGTCCGCTCTTCAGAATGCGGGTGTCTCTCAACTTCTCTCGAAGTTGTTTAGTGATGAGAACCTAGGCCGTGATTGGTAGTGATAGGCAAACTTTCGTCAGGGTGCTTTGCCACGAGGTGGGAGTCCCGGCGCGCCGCCTTGCGTGGGATGAGTCACAGGCCGCCCGCCGGCTTGTGTGCCGTTCCACCACGCTGTGCGCGGCGTCTTGTTAATCCATCTTCGCTGAATGTTCGACAGGTGACAAAGTTTCATAATGTTTCCATAGAGGTGCCCGGGCAGCTAGGTCTTGCAAGGCTAGATTCGCCTGCAGTCGACATCCCCCGCTTCCTCCTCCGGATGCCTCTTCGTCGTCAGTTCCATCTCGCCTCTCCTGCACGTAAAAATGAGAAATCCTTTTGAAGGTGTGTGTGCCCGCTTTGAAGTTCACAGGTATTGATAGTTTTACCCACTCTGCCGAGAAAAACTTCGTTATAACGGAGAAACTTCGCTGTATCGTGTACCGCATTACATCTTGGTTCCGGTATTTAGCTCGTGTTAATGAACTCGCACATCATTTAAATCCTGCCACTTTTGCTACATTTTACGTTATCGCAAATGCGCTTCCCAAGCGATAAGAACGTCCAAAGCTATCTATCATGTCAATTTTTTTTTCTTCAAAGCGAAAGAAAAGGCCGTACTGACACACTTAACACAATAGCATACGCGTCAAAAAAGTATGTGCCCTGCGTCGCACCGCTGCTTTGCTAAATTTCTGTCGTGGCTGTCGATAAAGAACTGGCTTTTGAACTTGAAAATGATATTTTTCTTGTGGGCTATGAATAAGTAACATTTTTTCAGATTTGTAATTTCTTTCTGTGCCCGCCGAAACCTCGTTGTATAAAGACTGCTGCAGCGAACTACTTCATTGACTCGATGAAAAATACTTGAATTTGAATGGAAACAACAAGCGGGGACAAAAAAAGATTCGTTATATCGCGAACTTCGTTGTGACAAATTTCGGCTGAGCATGTTCCCAGGAAAGTTAGACGCAGCAGTTATTGTAAAATGCGATGGCCATGGCGGCCGCATTTGTATGAGGCTGAAATGTGCAAACACCTGTGTACTTGAACTTTGGCGCATGTGAAGGAACCTGTAATAAGAATTAATCTTTAGTTCCTCTGTACATGCCTCATATTCCCGTCTTGGCTTTGGCACGTGGAAACCGAGAATCCAGGAATGCTATGTGGTTGACATGCGTAATGGCCTCTGCATTTGCGGCACATAAAGTACTTTACGAATGTGGGGTTCGCTGTAAAGGTTCTCTTGCAAAAAAAAATCACAGCATATCCACGGAGTGAATGATGATGAGTGGGCGAAGCTGCGGAGGTTCATCGGTAAACCGTGAATCTTCCGTGAATTCTGCCCAGTACATCATCACCGACGTGAGATCGGGCGCGTTTATACTAAAGGTTCGATGAGTTATGACGACTTGCAGCGCACTTTAATTTTACATGTACGCTGTGAATTTTCATTGTTTAGAAAGCCATTGCTTAGAAAACATCTGGCGTCTTTCGTTAAGCAGCTGGCGTCTTTTCGTTTTGCTTTAGAAACATCTGGCGTTCTTTCGTTTTGCTTTTACAAAACATCTGGCGTCTGTCTTTTGTTGGTTTATTTCATCAATCAACGGCGTTTTGAACAAAATTTTTATTGTTTAATCACGCACAGGAGAAATCTCACCAGGCACTACCTTGGAGGTAAAGAATGGCTGCTAATGGGAATGAGAGACAGAAGAAGTCGGCTTTTAGCTAACGCTGCGAATTTTTTATTGTTCAACAACGCACAGGAAAAATCTCCCACCGGCACCACCTTGCAGGTCAAAGCGTAAGACTGGTTACATACTACGCTACGAGGGACGAACGGGTGCCGCTATAAGGAGCTTCGCCCCTAAAATTACACCATCTCCCGCTAACGGGGACCATGAGGCGGTGCGAAGCCGGAGCACTTGCACGATCGCGTTCCGTTGGCGTTCGTTGGGTATGCTACCGACCTCGCGTCGTGGAACGCGAAGAGGGACGCTACGCGCGTGGTATCTTCCATCTAGCCTGGCCGTTAATTCTCACAGGGCGAGCGGGGAACGCGGTCGACAGGCGGGCGAGAGGGGGGCAGCGTAGGAGAGGAGAGAGAAGGGGAGGGGACGCGCATGCGCTCTAGCTCATCGCGGCGTTGCGCAGGAGAGAATTTCGGCATGTCTAGCCCGCGTTTCAGAGGAAGAGTGGAAAGGGGGAGAGGAGAGGGGGAGGCGAGAGGGGAAGGGGAGAGGGAAAGTGGAGAGGGGAGGGGAGGTGTGTGGAGAGGGTATGCGCATGCGCAGTAAGGGGCGGTCACGCCGCACACCACCACCACCGGATTGAGCTCCGCCTTAAAGGAGCACTGACATCAAATTTACGCATGTCAAGATTTTTGCATACACGAGTAGTTATCTACCCCCTAGTAGCGATTCACGACCGAAAATGCAACTGAGTGACGAATAACTATCTGTTTTATTGATTTATATAACCGGTATCTAGCACGATTCAAAACGGCCGGCAAGCCCGCCATACCTTAGCGCTGGCAGCGCTCCCTCGCGGTCAATTCCAGACCGCGCCCAGTTTACCACTTGTCCACAGAAAGGAGTGACGTGAGGATCAGCTGCTCAGCTAACATTTCGTCTGCTAGGCGCGCGCGTTCAGTCATGCCTTGTCACCAGCATCGCCGTCGTCGCCGTCAAAAGTGTCCACTAGCGTTGCAGACGGCATTCTGGAACTCAAAATCACCGCGATAAGCGACGTCGCGAATCATTTTCGCTTCGACGCTTTGCAAAACGATTCAAAAATGGACGCTGTTCCAAGCAGCAACGAGGAGGTGCCCGGGGACGCACGCTTGGGCCATACTCGCTGGTGTGTCTCAATTAGCTATATCAGAGAATTTTAGCGTGCACAACATTCCGGTATACGCAAAGGGGTCTATGAAATATCGGCATAGCGAATGCACACCAGCGGACAAATAGAATACGATAGGTTTCTACAATAACATTTCTGCGCCACCAGATGGCCCCACCTATCTGGCCTCTCACGGTTACGGCTGCAGTAACCTGGTATTACGCTAGCGTAAGGAAGTCCACGGACGAACTAACATTCACTAATAACGCTACATACGTGTTACTTGTGCTCCACTTCAATAACTTGTGGTCGTGTTGGCGTGTACCGTACGTGTAATGAAACGCCACGCACTTTCCGCTTTTTCCGCGCCTCGAGGTCCGTACTACGCAGCGGTTCCCCAACATGCTGGCACGTAGTCGCTCCGATTGATCGCACTCGCGCTGAGGATCACACGACAAATCAGTCGATACGACACCATGAATCGCAGGCACGGATCGGGACAGCGAGGAGAGCCACTGGCTGGGAGTAAGAGTCGGTGAGAGCGTCGCCTGGCGTCGGCGGCACAATAAATACACTCAGATCGTCGACGTCATTGTTACTAGCGTATCGTCACTCAGGATGGTATGGTCGGAATGTATCACATTTGTTACGTAGCACTAGTGTCGATGTCGCAGCGTGATCAATCTTCCGTTCAGCTTTCGTACGCTGTTTGCCCTCGAAATAAAATTACTTCCGCGCGACGGACGCCATTCAAATTGGGCCAAGGAGACCTATGCATACCGAGGAATCGAATGAAGGGCACATCTCGACTTTGAAATTTGATGTCAGTGCTCCTTTAAGATACTTCATGATACACGGAAGGGCGCGATAATACGGTACACAATGAAGAAGATGGACACGGGACGACACGGAACTCGCCCAACTTTTTACCTTACTGAGTTTAAGATACTTCGCATCTAAAAATTACTTGTCTTTAATTTTGGGCTCCTTCACACTTGGAAAGGTGGGAGATGAATTCTGGCAGTATACTAATGTATATTACGGCGTGGTATTAGGTCGGCTTTCGCTAATTGAAGCTGGCTGATTAGCCTGATCAATCAATCAATCAATCAATCAATCAATCAATCAATCAATCAATCAATCAATCAATCAATCAATCAATCAATCAATCAATCAATCATGTTTATCGAGCGTTCGTTAAGTCGTCATCGTCAACTGTAAAAGCACGCGTTCTCATTTTGATCAGTAATTTCTTTTCATGCCTGGTGACACACGTACATCAAGCATCTAACAAAACCGTGCCTTACGTGATATAGGTTGGTTGATTTGTTATGCCGCATTCGTAGGCTTACGTGCGTCCATGTTTTAATGGGTAGGCCACCGCGTGAAGGAAGTAATGCGATAACGTTGACATAGCAGCACACTAACGCGGGGGTCACTCGAATAAGAATGTTAATCGCCTTAAAACCTGCGTGAAAAGCCTTTTTTAACAGCGGAGCTACTCTAGGACTGTGCCTGACGACAGACGAGTGTCCGCGTCGCATGTCACGCTCCGGTTCCCAGATACACACATAGGTGGCGTAACTGACTCGGTCGTGGACGGAGCTGTAGCCGCAGAGCTGTGAAACGGGGAAGGTGAGCATCGAGCGTGGACAGGGCCTAAGGTCACTGTAGAAGGGGGCAGGTGTGGTAGGGGCTGCCACACGCCGTGCATCTCTATTCTACAAGTAACGTTATCAAAGACAGATGCACAAAATCACAAAACATCACAATCACAGAAAATCGCAAGGGAAACGCAACAGAAGCGCAGATCCACTGCTTCTGCCAATAACACACTGGGTGGAACAGGGGTAAGTCTTTTTTTTTTTCTCTTACTTCCCGCGCTCTTTGGCGACATCTTCGGCCTCGTCGAATGTGTCCGGAAGTTCGATGCCTCGAGTTTCCGGCAAAAGAACGGCGGCTCCTGCTCCAACGAGGGCGGCGGCTGCTAGCAGACCAGCAGCCACGTACACAGAGGCCTGCTTCTTCTGCGTGTAAAGGTGTAGGCTTGAGTGCGCACTGACAAGCGCACGTGCACACCGTGTATACGCTCTGATAGTTGCTATGACTAAATATCAAGGCCAATTGTAAATATCGCAGAAGTGGTTCCGAGTGATATCTCGCAGAGAAAGAGCAAATGACAAGCATATACAGTACAACCTCGGTGATACGATCACGGCTCGTACGAATTTCGGGGTGATACGAATTTTTCTGTGGTCCTGGCCAAGGCCCATTAGCCTGTAGTGTATTGGAGTGCGGTTGTTGCGAACCGATTTGCACCCCGGGATGTTTGATACAAACGTACGCTAGCGTACAGGTACGAACAGGTGCTGCCTGCGCTGTTGCGGAAGACGTGGCAGTCACGCGCGGGCGTGGGCATGCGCGCTGCGCGACCATCAACGGTGCCTCGTTGCCTCCGAGGAAGTGCGCGTGAACCTTGGAGGCCTTTATGCGCCTTCGCGTTTAGGTTACAGATGACGTTGACGTCGCGCTGTTTATTTTCGACGCGTTAACGCGTGCTTTTGTGCTCGAGGCAGCATCGTCTTTGTATTGTGTTCACACATGCCTGCCACGTCGATGCAAGTCATTTCCCCGCAATCAGACGTTCTATGAAACAAGACTGAAACTTAGACTGCGGGTCCGTCATGAAGTCCTATGAAAGGTGGACGAAGACCCCAAGAGACGAAGTGGACGGTCTTGGCGAAGGAGCTTGACCTCTATCTATCGTGTGCAAAGCGCTTCTTAAGTCACTTTCACCGGAATACTCTAGTGCCATGCAGAAAAGTGTAGTCAGTTTAGGAACGGGCTACTAGCGGTCACGGAGAACAACACATTTGGTTCATTAATTACACACGCGCGCATGCACCGTATATTTATGATAACAAGTATGATTGTTGACGTCTAAAAACTTTACTGGGAACCATTCAGAGCTGTTCATGACGTCACTGCGGCCCTGAGAAACACTCAAAACGTATGCCAATTTTTTTTTTGTCGCACACTAATTTTCCATGCTTTCTGGTGATACAAATTTCGGATGTCAGCGGGGCAGCCCCCCTTCCCCCCCGTCACATAAGAAGGGGGGGGGGGGGGCGCAAGTCTGTCGCATACGTTTACTCAATCGGACCGCTCCCGTCATTGTTTAAAGAGTACGATTACGGCCACGCAGGTTTTTGACGATAATGGCGGCTGAAGGACCCAGATGTCGCATTCCAAGAACTGTTTAGTTTCCATCTTTACTTCAGGAAAGCCAGGGACCAAAGGCAGGCTATTGTCAGAAGCACGTCATCGCTTCATTCTCGTTATTTTTTTCAACCATTGTGAAGCATGTTGTCCTTTGGACTCGACCACCGGGGGGAGGGGTGTGAACGCTGCGATGAAACTTTACCCCGCACCCCCTAATGGGGAACCATGCGAACGCCTATGTATACTAGTTCCGTACTTCCGCCGTGTCAGGCTCTTTGCACGTGCTGCGTTTTGTTACGGAGTATATGACGTGGCGTTGTAAGTGCGAAGGTAATATAAAGTGCGTGGATCATCCGCTTACGTGGCAATTACCGGCTTTTGATAATGAAATTAGACAATTACCAGCCTGCAGCCGTGCCAAGTTACTTCTGCAGCATAGGTTATCAATTTAGAATCAACTCAGCAAAGTTGGTATGTAAGGCGCAGGAAGAAAATTGCATGAATGAGAGATCAAACGGGGGCAGTAATCATTCTATAATATGGTTAAGAAGAATAGAAAAAAAAAAAGGTGGTTAGGGAGCTCCCGTTATGTCAATTTTTTAAAAAGGTGTGTACGCTCTTTAGGGCGTACGTTGTCCGTCACAAATCATAGTTATTGGCCTTGCTTGCGTTATATCTTTGGTAAAAACTATGTGGTGAGCGCGCAGCGTTAATATTAAACGAAGGCATAGAAGAAGGCGACTGTGTTTGTGGACGAAGCATGCTAAAAATAGTGTAATATACCAGTAAAAGAACAGATTTCGCGGGAAGGAAACGATGCCACGACATCGCTTATCCCCTCTGCACTCTCTTCTATCTTCTATCTGTTCCTTCCCCCCCCCCCCCCCTCTCCCCCCCCCCCTCATTGTTGGGCCGGGCTTCCTTGTGTGTTGCAGAAATAAGCATACTGCCTAGCTTTAAACCACTATCAGAAATAGCCCTCAGCCAACGTGAAATATCGAACGGACTGATGTCGCCGTCTCTTTATCTTTCTTTTAACAACACGCTGCTTTCGTAGTCCCTGAGATTTGCAATATCGGAAGCCGTGCTGTTCACACGTAGAAGGCTTGCAAACACTCACAATAACGCTCATGAAGGGAGCCACAATGCCTCCCAAGCGACCCACGGTGAAGCACGCGGCGAAGCCGAACCCACGTGCTGCCGTTGGGAACAGCTCCATGGTCCAGACCCACTTGACCGACGCTGACAGAATGAGCACGAAACGACCCGCCATGGACAACGACAAGCTCACGTAAGGCGAACCTGCGAAACGTAAATTTCCAATAAATAAAAATAACACGAATAACTGTATAAAGGTCAGCAGCGACGAATACCTAATAAGCACTGCAACCAGTTCACTGGAGTTCCCCGCGATGCAAAAACTCGCACGGCCCCTTACGCCTTTGCCTAAGACGGCTAGTAGGCGAAAGCCATCTTCCTCTTTTCCTTCTCACTCGTTTGTATTGACGCGACATGCATGTCATGATTTGCATGTTACCACCTGTCATTTATGCTCTTCGTACAGTCATGTCACGCAATACCCATATTGGTGTATATGCAACTCGTGAAACGGCCGCGAGCGCACCATGGGCGTGACATGTAAATCATGCCCTACACGACATGCATGTCATGATTTTCATGTGACCACCTGTCATTTATGTTTGTCGTACAGTCACGTCATGCAATACCAAATTTGGTACATGTCAAGATATCGAAACGGCCGCAAGTGCACCATGAGCGGGGCATGCATGTCATGGCGTACATGACATGCATGCCATGATTTTCACGTTATCACCTGTCATTTAGGTTCGCCATACAGAAATGCCTCGTCGTACAAATTCTGGTATATATACATCTAATTAAACAGCCGCGAGCACCCCGAGACCATGTCATGTAAATAATGCTGTACATGACATGCGTGACATGATTTGCACGTTAGGGCCTGTCACTTGTGTTTGTCATACGTTCTTGTCACGCCATACCAATATTGGTATATGTCAAATTAACAAAACGGCCGCAACAGCACCAACACCATGGCATGTAAATCATGCCGCTCATGACATGCATATCATGAATTTCAAGTTATGATCTCTCATTTATGTTCGTCTTACAGTCATGTTATGCCATACCAATCTTGGTATACTTCCCATTAACAAAACGGCCAGGAGAGCACAAAGTTGTAGGCGGCTTGGTGGTAGATAGACACTCTCAAAGTTGCAGAAGTTCGCTAAGAAATGCTTGGCATTTAAAAGTTAGGATATTGTATATCTACAAGAATAGAGTATCATCTACAAAGCGAGAAATTCACGAGGGTTTCACTCAGGAAGATGAAACTTGAATGCCCTTCACCGCTGGGCCTGCAAGAAGCAAGTGTCTTTCATGTTCACTCTAGTGAGGCGTAAACCTGTCACGCATGAGCTTTTGCAATAAGCGTGACAGTTCAGCCCTTTGGCGCAGTTAAGCTTCATTTTTTTTTACCGCTAAGATGTAGTCTATATGGCTGCAGCAGATTTTGAATATGCATGGGATAGGTAGATGATAACCTATGGATGTGAATGACTATTCCTCTTCCGGCGAGACTGGGGCATGGTTCATTATCGTCTTCAGAAGCGTTCAAAGCCCTGACTGGACAATGACAGAATAAAATGCTAGAATGGCCCATCATGGCGGGGCCATTCTGCATAACAAAGCTACATCAAGTCATGACGGTTAAAATTTCTTACCCGCAGGAGTCAATTCTATGGCGGCTGCTGCTATCCCTGCCAGTAAGAGAGTGGCCACCTGGGACGGCCTACGTGGGCAGTAGTATACAATGGCTAGGCCAAGGAATGCAGCGGGTATCTCGGCGGCCGTAGAGACGGCGAAGTTGACCAGATGGCTGCCCTCGATGTCCACAGCGCCGAGCGTGAGAGCGAACATGAGAAAATTGTCGCAGAACCTGCGATGCCACGAAACATGTGCAGTGCTTACACTTCAGGCTGCTTTACGCCTAAAGGTTCCTCATAGGCACAACATAAGCAGTCAAATTAAATAATTTTAGACTGAAGGATTGTAATATCATAAAGCGCCACAGTTTAGGTTGTATGTCAAAGTAACATTTCCCTTTGCAGGAAATCGCCATTTGTGCACTCCAAGAAAAAGAAAAAGAGAGTATGTGTGACTCCTTTTGGAGAGTCCTGACTTGCCACGCATATGACTCTCTATAAGGAGACACGTTAACTCTCTTTTGGGTCACAAGACTTTCTGAAGAGAGCATATAATGATCTCCAAAGAGAGTTCACGCTGCTCTCTAAAGAGTGTCATATACGTGGCAAGAAAGGACTGACAAAAAAGGGCCAAAGGACTCTTTTTTTTTTCTCAGAGTGTGGCGAGTAGTTTATTACTCGCTGATAAAAGATACCTTGTCGTTTCCGTAGAAACTCCCTTTTTTAATGCGCCCGAATTCGCACGCGGCATGTATCTACATGAAACTTTTCGTCATGTTTAAATATGTCAGTAATGTAGGCACTTATGATGAATAAAAGAAAGAGAAAAACTTCAATAATTTCGGCGTGCCTGAGCTATATATATATATATATATATATATATATATATATATATATATATATATATATATATATATATATATATATATATATATATATATAAGCTTAAGGTGGGAAAGAACAAGCTATTTCTGCAGCCCTAGTTGGGAGCACGGCTCCGCATCTGTAGTATGTGGAGGTGAAGTGGACGCAAGGTGAGATGGAAAGATCAAGAGAGGAGAACAGCATACTCTCGTGTTTTCATAGGACGCTACTTATGTCACTTATCCTACTTACCCGCCACTTATCCCCACGCGCGCTTCGCCGTCGAATTCTCTATAACGTGGTATGGAGACAAGCTCACCAGACGACAAACAGGAGAAACGTGTTCCTCCTAATCATCCGGTGCCTCAGAATCTCCACAGGGCCTATGGCGCTGGTCGACGATTCCCGAATTCTCTCCGCTATCACTTGCACGGCGTATTTCAAGTTCGGCACCGTCCGACGATTCATCTTCAGTATTTTCGAGATGGCGCGTGCGGCTTGCTCCTCCCTGCCGGCCGTGATGAGCCATCGTGGCGACTCCTGGACAACTCTGAAAAAAGAAGAGAATAAACAAAAACGAGGTGATGTATACCCCTTTCGTCACAACTCCTAAATAGCTCAAACTACGACATTATCAGACGCGCAGTTTGAATGAATTTTCTCCGCTTTCCCATTCCGTCCGGCAGAATTTATAGGTGTACAGCTGCGCTGACTTGCCTAGTTGGAATGGGTAAACATTGACACATTATCCAGACACTGTTTCTTCAAGTTGGCGCCTGCAGATATGCGGCTGATCCTTGCTAGAGACAGAGGAAGTACGTTTAGTAAGATAATTCCTGAGGTAGTGTATTAATCCAGTGCATTATGCGCATCGTAACGACGTCTGGTAGTATCCTGGGGACATTTCTGTCCATGTGCAAACAGCCAGGATTGAATAAACTGTACCCTGAAATATTCATAAGACATGCTTCGGTGCTCTGTCATGCGATGTGAGGTCGCGGGATCGAATCCCTGCCGCGGCAGCCGCATTTCGATGGAGGCTAAATAGTGTAGGCCCACGTGCTTAAATTTAGGTGCGCGTTAAGATCGACATATCCAGAGCCCTCCACTATGGCGTTTCTCATAACCATATCGTGGTTTTGGGAAGTAAAACCACAACAATTATTATTATGATGTGATTTGCCATTTGTACTGCACGCACGTATGCATTAAACATCTAAACTGGCACATTACACTTCGAAAATAGGTTTGGTTTAGGCACACACACGCACACACTCTGTACTGTTTCGGGCATGAAATAACACAAATAAAATGGTGAGAAAAGTGCACGCGTGAACAATGTCTGCGAGTCGGAACAATCCTCTAAGGCTCAAAGTACGGGTGTACTAACAGCATAAAAGGTACGCAGGCCAAGGCGATGAGTCCGGTAAGCAGCTGCAGAAGTTTCCAGTCTGATAACAAGTAGGCCACACCTGGCAGCAGCATGGAAGGTATGGCGAATCCCGCCGTGTAGCCGATGTTGAGGAACGTGCGGAATCGAGGGTCCAAGATTTCGGCCACTGCGGGGGTCGGTCATAAAGTGAATTGAAATGTGCGATGCTGGTTATACACACACTTAAAATATCGGTGATTGCAGAAAAAAGGGTAATGAAGGGTATCTAGGCGTCCATGACTGGTTTTGTCCCCCGAAAGAAAAATAACCTAAAATAAAATGGGGGTTTAAACCAATTAAAGATAAAAGGATAGGGGAGTAGAGGAGAAATATGTACGCAGTGACCGCTGCAGGAACGCATTTCAAGAAGACGGTTGACTCACGTTCGCTGGAAGCCCAAAACCTTATGCTAATAAAAGAGAAAGTAGATATCCAATGTCCTGACCTTACTGCGCGCCTGGCCGCATTCACTCGGCTAAAGGGTAAGGAGGGATCAAATAGAGACTGAGCGCTCGCAGGTTGATAAGGCAGCGCAAGCGATCTTGGAGGCCATTTATTTCCATATTATGCGGCGTGTCAGTGAGCACTGGCAACCTTGCCTAGAGGGTCTTCATACGAAACGCCTAGGCCCTTTAGCAGTTCTTGAAGGTGCACGGGTGCGCACGAATTCTCCAAAAGCTTACCGAACAGTCCCCGGAAGGTAACGTATGTAAGTGACATGTATATAGCGCGAAAGTTGAATGATTTGCAAGGCGTTGTCTACAGCGACGTAAGGAACGATTATGAGAACACGGAACCCGTGTTTCAGCGTGATAGTTCAGGTGAGACGAGAAGACGGCAGCGGAACTCACGCAAAGCCGCCGAGCTTGTCTGGATGCCGGCGATGTTGACGGACGCGAAGAAGCGCAGCGTATTGTACCACTTCACCGACGGGGACACTGCTCCCAAAGACCCGAAGAGGGCAGCTCCAAACACGGAGATAAAGAACACGGTACGACGTCCGAATCTGCGCGACAAAACAGTGGCCGGTTAAACAACACGAGTGGCTCAGAACGGGACACCGTTGAACTAGCCAGATGGTAGGATTTCATGCTGAAGAAAGGAAGACCTGCGAGCACGCTATTCATTCTGGGCTTCCTCTCTTGGCTCCTTGTTTACACGCCTTACTTTTCTCAATGATAGGTCGCAGGGCCATACCAAACTCGTTCTGCATTTCTTATCTTTATCTCCAAAGGGGTAACTTGGTTGCTCAAGCTGTGTTCTATGTTTTTCCTACTGCAGCGTTTCACCGTGCCTAACGGTGTCACAACCAGAACCCGATCTTCAAATAACGATTACTGTACACTCTTAAAAAAAAAAGGTAGTAGCACTTGCTAACTTTGGGGTTGTAACGGCTTGTCACATATGTTACAACCCTGTTAGTAAGTGCAGTTAGTAACGGCAAGGGTGGTAACTATTACTACCTTTGCCGTTATACTAACAGCAATTAGTGACTGTTACTACCCTAGCCGTTACTAACCATAGGTAGTAAAATAAAGGTAAAAAAAAGGTAGTAACCGATACTAACGTGTTCATTTTGCCACATTATTAACAGTGATCAAATTCATAATGTCACACTACAATACAACTTCGGGTAATCTTCCGTGGAGTGTCATGAACTAGACGAATACACAGATGCAACAAGTTCACTACGCGACAGTACCAATACCCGGAAGCACTGCCGCTCCAGTGTCCCAAAGAATTACGTCATGATGACGTCACCGACACCATCTTGAATAATTTGCTAGTTTGGCGGCCTTTTAAAAGGGGCCGTAACTGAAGGTGAAATTGGCGCTAGCGTTCACGGAGATTCAAAATTAAAGCAGCCAATGGCAGCCTGCCGCCGTGCCGGCAAAGCCGTGCACCCCGCGCCGGCCGCGCGCGCGCCGCGACGCTAGTTTTGAATTCCTCGAAAGTTCTGTTGTAGCATGAAGCGAATGCTGAGAGCGGGCACCAGGCTGGCCGTGCAGGGAGGCTATGCTTGGCGGACACCTGCAAGTCTCCCGTTGTGGTTAGCGGGTCATTGTTCGCTCTTGAGACTTATCGGAGTGGTCGTTATGTCAGCCGTGCTCCGTCGACGCCATACAGGAGCCCGTCCTAGTCGCCGGCCTTGATATGAAGTTTCGTGATGTTCCGTTACATGAAGCGAGCTTTGGCCGGCGTGTGGAGTTTTCGTGGTGTTTGCGTGTTGTGCGCTCTTGCCGCCGTGGTGGTTAACGGCACGCACCATTCGTACATCATGGAACGGTGCACGGATACTTCAAGACCGACCGAGTTCCGCAAGATTCTTCGAGGTTCCGAAAAACTAAAGGTGAGCATGCGGCTTGCGTTCGCAGCCACACATTTACGAATTGCAGTTGGACAACACAGTTATTGTTTTTTTAATTACGGCTGAATCGTGAAAAGCACGATGTTGCAGTTAATATCGCTGTTCCTAGAAGGAATGAAGTTAAAGAACTTGAGGCTCATAGTTTAACGTTTGCGTCTATGACAGAACTGCGTGATGGAAGTGCGTTTTGCTTTTTTTGCCTGTTTATCACTCGCCATCGTTTAAATACGCGTTCCTGAGACTCAATAGGCAGTTTTAGAATAGCGTACGAAAAGCTTTGCGTTGGCTTTTCGCGCAACTGTCATGCGTCGTACGCTAACCGCTTGCGGGCTCTCGTAGTGACGGAAATAGCGAGCCGCAAACGCTAAAATAGCGTACGCTATTCTAAAACTGCCTAATGTATCGCAGCTTGCACTGAGCCGAGACGACGAGACTGCGTTTGCCTCATGCGACTGCGTAATTTGTATCGTTGGAATTAATAGTTTTCAATTGCTTTATTTCAGGACGGAAACGTTTTCGGAGTATTCGAGAAAGCAAGAAATGATGCGTTTGCCCAAGGAGGGGTTAACAGCTGTAGAATCAGCGCTCTGCGAAGTCTCGATCCGCAACTCAAGTGGACCAGCTTTCTACACTGCTCCCAGTGCTTCTTCTCGGTGGGTGAATATGCTATGTACTTACGGCTGAAGAAGTAGTTTGTGTGTTTATATATTGTCTCTGTTATTGCCTATGGAAAAACCGCACTAAGGATTCATGTGTAGGCATGAGACATGTCCTGTATGCAGAATTTTACTGTTTGTGTTTATCACAATGAAGTGCTCAGTGTACCCAACATGACGTCCTCCCTTCAGTGGCGTTATATTCAGCTAGTCATTGTATTCGCGGTGAAAGAAAAGCTGCGTATAGGCTTATTTCACCTGGTCGTTGAGTAATACGCTTTTCTTCGAATGTCATGTGCTGCTGCATAAACTGACCATGGCCTGCATCCCGTTGCCACCAACTAACTTTCAAGTAGTGTTCAAGTACCATATATTGTGTCTTGCTCTTTTAGCGCAATGTACTACTTACTGTGCTAAATCTTATCTTTTTCATTTTGTTTATCTGGTGAAGGTGTCCAGCATTTCATGTATATTTGTGCAAAATCTGAGCAAATATGTAAGTGGTTGTTTTGTGTTTCGTATCATTTCAATGGTTAATAAGTAAATCATTGCAATATCATTTCATATTTACATATTTTGCGCTTCGTTATGTTTTTGTCATGCACTGACATTTCTTTAAACTACATGATTACCTCTCATCAGAGGCTCCTCTGCACTTTGCTCGGTATTGCACCAAATGAAAATCGTGTTTCTTATTTGTGTGTACGTCAAAGGGCCTACACTTTCCAATGTGTTCGATTTTTTAATTTCTAAATTTTACAATGAACTTTTGTGTTTAGTCATGCACACACTGTGAATTCTTCCCCTCTGTTCTTCTCCTGAACTTGTATCGTGCCCCATTACATGCAAATCTTGAGTTTGGGAAACAGAACAATAAAAAGAGGTAACAGAAATGTTGTAGGTGGATTCATCCTTTATGCTCTAGCACATGCTGGCTGCGGGCAAACGCGAATGCGCGGCCTAGCACAGCACGTGCGCGAGCGCACGCGAACAAAAAAAAAAAAATCCCGGCGCGGGGCATAGGAGAGGAGAAAAAGCAAGCGTACAAAATAAAAAACGGTGCGCGGCATGGGAGAGGAGGAAAAGCAAGCGCATAAAAAAAAATAGAAAGAAAACGGCGCGCGGAGAGGGAGGAAGAGGGGGTGGAGGCGAGCGGCTGTTGTTACTGTTGCCCTGACGACGTAAGCAACGTAATCGCTACGTCATCGCCCTTTGAGCTTGGCGGCCTTCTGCAAGGAGCGTAACTCAATAGCGCTCTCGGCGCTGTCGGCGCTTGCGTCGGCGGAGCGTTTGAATTTCGCGTCCTATGGGAGGTATACGAAGAAACCGACCCTTGACAGTACTTACTACGCGACTGCCGGGGTATTTGGAGCCCCTACATTCGAGGTGCACGACTGGTACCGGTGAGCACCTGTGTTTCACGATGAATTATCAAAAAATGTGACACTAAAGTACCATACCCTACTACCGGAATATGTGTGCTTGGGGACGTAGCACAATACTTTTAATCAACCGCATTAAAATAAACAATATGTCCTGTCTATTTGCTATAAAACTGCCGCAAAAAAAACATTATGTACAGCGGCCGAGACAAGTTACTAAGTCTACTAACATAGCCTCAGTGCATTTCAATGAATTCCTGTGCTAGTACATAGACAGTAAAAAGCTAATAATTATCATTTCTGGCATTTTACGTGCCAAAACCACAATATGATTATGAGACGCACCTTATAGACTCCCGATTAATTTTGACCACCTGGGGTTCTTTCACATCCACCTGTCATGTTAGTTCGTTGGAATTGATATTGTGTACTAAAACGCGTATAGCACTTGCTTACAGTTAATTAACTTTTGCTCCTCCGTTTTCAGAATAGCAGAACGATGCTTAGAAAGCGCAGTTGCGTAGTTTTAAAAAGAGAACTTGTATTTTTTTCTTGATCCATGGACATTTTTTTTCACCAGTTTTCGATTAAAAATGATGTGTCGAGACGATTCCAGTTATAAATTAAACAGTAGGTATTAACTACAATTTTAGAAAAAGTAGTTAACGGCCGGGTAGGAAAAAGGTAGTAACGGTCCATGAAAGTTAGTAACGGCTGCAGTTACTACCCATTTGCTTGCAGGTACTAACGTAGGTAGTAAACAGGCAGGAAAAGGTTAGCAACGGTTGCAGGTAGTAACTGTTTACTAAGGTAGGTAGTAAACAGGTTGCAAAAGGTTAGTAACGGTCCAAGACAGTTAGTAACCGCTGCAGTTACTACCTATTTGCTTGCAGTTACAACCTTTTTACTAACTTTTTTTTTTAAAAGTGTACTACTACAACTACCACTGCAGCGCTATAGCTAGTATGACATCTCATTCTATAGCTTCTGATGCAACAATACTTCCTTCTTTGTGGCTGCAGCTACGACTACAGCTGTTACAGATACTATAGCGCAACTACTTCTACTGATGGAGCAGGTACTATTGCAACTACCGCTACTGCTCTTACGGATGATAATGCAACTATGACTACATCAGATGCAGACGATATTGTAACTGCAATTCCTGCTGTTTGAGCTGCAACTAAATGCTACTACTACTACACGTATACGCGTAAGGCTAGAATACGTTAAAGTCTTAAAATGGCCGTGTAGTATTTATTCGTAAACGCAAAAGGAATAACATAAATTTACAAGGCTCCTCGTCATCTTACGCTACATTTACTCGTTACTATTATTATTTCTTTGTTTGTCTCATATAGCTGGTTACATCTGTTTACACACAACGATGCTCAAAACGCAACAGGCGACGACATTCGGTTCACGGAGTCGCTCTATGATTCACGAAATAGCTGTGAAGCAATTGTAACAAATGAAGGTGCTAATCTCAGCTAATCTCATTGCACGCATACGTTTTACATAGTAAGCGGACAACATCAGCAAAAATGTTACATATAGTACTAAGCGACAGCAATGACACTGAGTGCTCGCTTTACGCCATCGGTCGAGCTTCTTGCCACTGTTACTGTATATGACTACGTTTTGTTCCACATAAGCTCCACTAATTGGGAGGCACACCATAATCTTGTAAGTGCCTTCTCCCAAGGGCAACTCGCTTGAAAGAAAATTGTGAGTGTTCACGGAATCACTAGTGATTTTAAAACAAGAAGGAAAAAAAAAATAGCACGCGCAATAGCTCGAGATAACCGTGTCACGTCGCTACGAATCTGACCACTAAAAGATGACATTGGCTCTGATGTAAGTGCACGAGCCACTATTACACCGATGTAACGTGAAGTGGGTGAAAACAAAAGTATGGGCATCACTTATCCCTAAAATTGACACGTTTCGATTCCGTGAGCACAAATACAAGTTTGTGCTCACCTGTCGGACATGTGGCCCATGACGAGAGATCCTACGAGGGATCCCACAAACACGACGCTTGTCATCATGGAGCGCTGCCACTGGTGTTGGCACACGAGGTCCCACTAGAGGATTAAAAGCAACAATAACTACAAGAACAACAACGGGAAATCGTTCTTCCACGTGCGCTCGTGCAGACAGCTATGCTGTCCTGAAACTCAGCCTCGTCCTGCTTGCCGTGTCTGCACCATGATACAAGATCAGCACGTGTGCCATTTATAATTTACCATGAAGTGTTTTACATTATCGCCAGACTAAGAATCAGCAATGTGATAGAGGATCTGTAAAAGTATTAAAAAGAATATTAAGTGATTAAGCTAATCCGACCTAGTAGTTAGCATTTCTGCAACAAAATTACAATTGTCACTCAGAGAGGAGGCTTGATAAGTTATTAATAACGAAAGAAATTGGGGCGACACCTTCACAACGTTACTTTACTAGCCCATTAAGATATAATGTAGTTGTGTTTCGGTATTGGAAGACAACAAGGAACTCTAGAAAACAAAAACAAAAAAACATGGCAAAATTTCAAGGCGTTTCTGCGCTAACGACACCTATATAGAAAACATATCTTGGTTTCCTGGACGCCTCAGTGACGATTAAAAGGCGAGGTCTAAGCGCACAATTGCAGAAAATAATGCAGATAGGATAATATGTTGGACAAACTTAAAACACAAACGATAGCGTTCGTTAACTATTTGCTTTCTAAACAAGAATGAAAGCTCGTAGGGGTAGGAAATGCGCATTTTAATGAACAAAACACCATTTTTTCTCCGTCAATAATCAACGTTCCCGCTATGTAAATTACAAACAAGGACTTTGTTTCCTGCTTCCAGCAATGGTTCTTTTAGAGCACTAAGGTACCATTCCGAGATTATACCAGCAGACTTGGGACAGCGTTCAAAAGTAAGTGGCAGCGGGTCTGGTACTCCAGGGTAATGAACATAACTTCGCAACTCACACAAGAACACCTCAAGATTATTCGAAATCCTAGTTATATGCACATAAAGGAATAATAATTGTTAGAGTTATACGTCCCAAAACCACGATATGATTACGACAGACGCCATATTAAAGGGCTCCGGAAATTTCAACCACTTGAGGTACTTTAACGTGCATGTAAATGAAGGCACACGGGCCTCTAGCATTTAACCTCCTGCGAAATGCTGCCGGCATTTGAACCCGCGACATGCGGGTCAGTAGTCAGGCGCCATAATCACTACAACACATGGGTGTCTGTACAGTGAAGGAAATCCTAAACCAACAAAGCGATGATTTCAATGGAACAACGTGCGTTGTGCTCCGTAAGAACACGTCCTGCCGATGTGTTTCATTTATCGTAAATTGTTTTAAGCATGTAATGCTTTTAGCTCCCGTTGGTCATGGTTTTCAAGTGCCCTTGAGCAAGAAAGCCAGCGGTGTTATCTGGGCCCTCAAACGAGATCTTCCGGGCATCATCATATGGCATCAGACGGGACATCCAGCTTTCAAAAGTTTAAGAAAAATGCGGTCTGGCAGTCAACCCTTGGTCAACCCTTTGTGGGGGACCACATTACATACGCTAGTGACGGCCCAAACAAACTACAAAAAAATATTGCTTCACCGTTCTTATTGTTTCTTTACACTAACATTGAAGTTGTAACTTCTACTGCGCTGAACTTTTATAATCTAACGCAAAACACACACTTCCGGCACTGCCGAAGATCCTGGTATGGTGTCGTTGTAGGACCACGCGTCACACGACACCGTTCTGGACTGATCCAAGAGCACAATGGAAGTATTGTCACTGATGATATTCGCGGGAAACATCCGACAGGACTCGTGCTTCGGGCCGACCGCCGAGAGCTGAGAACCGTTGACGACGGGAATGGCTTCGGCCTTCCATCGTTGCTCCGTCCAGTTGGCGAAGGGCGGATCGTTCGGCCGCGAGCACCAGTGTTCGACGTCCGCGGCCACGAACAATGCCGCCAGTTGTGTCCAGGACGATGGAAATGCCCGCACGAAAGTCAGCAAACAGACGACCACGTGGTACCACCTCGGCGGACCAATCAGAGCACTGATTTCCTTCATGTCAACCTTTCGGTAACTTGTTCTTTCGAAATTAACCGGTGAGGAACTGAAAAAAAAGGAAAACAAATCTGACTAAAGCAGAGTTAGGGCAACGATTAAATTAATGTGCAATGTCATATTTGCCCTGTTGTGTTGTATTATACGTTTGGCACTGTAATATGCTTGTCTGATATGTATATAAATGCTTCACGAAAACGAATCATGAAACTACAGATCAAAACAGGCCATAGAAAATTGAAGCAGTATGTCTCGAATAAGGAATGCCTAAAAATATGGTAAGTTCACAACATGTAATTGATTATTGAATACGTTTCTTTATGATAGGACCTGTCTCTCTCTCTCTCTCTTTCAACTTAAACAACCTTTAATAGGTAGATTTCTGAACAACCCTACATGGTAGCATACGTGGCAAAGTTTACGAATACACTTCGTTGTACTGTTCTCAATTGAAAGTTTTTTTAAATATTTTACCGACGAACACGGAAAAAAGTTATCCCTCTCGTGGTGTACCTGGACTGACCCTGGTTTCGTAGAACCAGCACACGGTGATTGGTGACGCGTCTACCTGCATACTCTGTCGAAGAGGAGCCTGGTTTTTGAACTCATATATGATGCTGACGCAATGGCCGCTTGGTGCTATTGTGACATCCCGATCATATCGGCACATGCTCAAAACCAAACTGTCTCGTCGAGCTCCATCCTTGCATCGTATGACAGCTGCTGAGATAAGAACGTAACTGACCGTGCAACTTTTCACCTACCGTATGCCCTTGCCTCTTCGAGTCTTTAAGGAACCACAATATTACTTTTCCGTGGGAATGCATTTTTTTTGCGCTACACGTTGAAATACATCAATTGGACATGCTCACCGGGCGAAACGTCTGGATCCATCTCTGTGTAGTCGTGGCCGATTCTTCGAGTGACTCTTTCGCCGTGGCTTCGGGATAAAGACCTGCCCTTATCGCTGCTTTGAGTGGTGACGTTATCTGTGTCCGTTGGAGGAGGCACCAGATATCGCACGATCCCTCCTGTTTTATTTTTAGTGCCAGTAGCACATTTTTGCTGCCTTTTCATTCTTCGATAAATATATATTTTATCTAACTGTTCTGGCAAACGTTTGCGTAGCTTTACAAAGTCATTGCTGACCAATCTGCTTCGACGATTCTTTCTTGTGGACGCATGTCGTGTGGTTGGACAGCTTACTAAAAATCAGGAAAAAAAAAGAAAGGTTTCCTCATGTAAACCACAGGTACTGCACTCACGGATTGAAAAGCGAAAATTTGGGGCTAAGTAATGCACGTATTTTGCCGGTGGAGTTGTATGTAGTGACAAAAAATGAAGCTCGCAGGGATAACATGGAATCAGCTGGCACAAGATAGGGTAAACTTGAGGTCATTGGGAGAGGTCTTTGCCCTGCAGTGTACATACGGCATATTGACAACCTATGATTATACCGTTCAGCCGCATCGCTTTTTATGCTTTTCACTGTAATTATAGTAACAGCTAGAATTGTGTATATACCTGAGCTATGCAACAACGTGAGCAACAAGACCTTATTTGCGTTCTGCGCCATCGAAGCAGCTGACCCTGTTCCGAGAGTCTGGGTTTTTGGAAATGATATCGAGTTCAGTCGGCTTAGTCCCATCTGGCGCGGGCATCATCACGAACGCAAATGCGCAGAACGGCTTCAATGGTCTCTTCGGTCCTTTGACTATTCCTTGATATATGAAGATGAACGAATTTTTTTTTTTAAAGGGGAAAGCGTTAGACCTCTATGTGTCAAAGTAAGTTGTGAAGTACAGAAAATATAACGTGAGCACACTTCGTGCTTGCGGCGTTGGCGTGAGTAAAATATGCATAAAGAAACGCAAATATCACGTGACCGCGGCATCTGCGACTTTGTCTTTCGCGACATTTGCATTACAAAAAAGTAATTAAAAAGCGGCGTTCACATAATATAGAGTGCCCGGTAAAATATCCCCACCGGATGGTTTTCGCCTTCGAGTCGTCTTTGGCGAATACGTAAGGGACCCTGTAAGCTTTTTTCCTTGATTGACAAAAAAGTTTGGCAGTTTCGCACTAGTGGTTCCAAGCCTGAAGGAACAGCGGAGCTGATGATGATGATGCTCCTGGGATGGTTGGCACCTACTCACTCAGGGGGGATCGGCCAACAGTCGGGCGGATCATGTAGTCTGAGATTTTTAAGTGCTAATACAGGTTGCAGCTGGGTGGCCTACCTTGTTCCTCTTTATTTTCTTATTTCTTTCTTTCTCTCTGTTTCTTGTATCCCTTTTTGTATCTGTTTCTTTCTATTTCTTTTTCTCTCTCTCTATCTACTTCTCTCTTTCTCGGTCTTTCTACCTTTCTTTCTGTCTCTGTCCCTCTCGCTCGTCTTCTTTCTCTTTTTGTTTTTCTTCAATTCTCTCTTTCTTTCTCATTCGGTATTTCTATGTTTTTTTCTATCTCATTTTCGTGTCTCTCTCTTTCTCTGTCTTTCTACCTTTTTATTTCTTTGTTCCTTTTATTTCTCTCTATTTTTATCTTTCGCTTTCTTTCTATCTCTCTCCTCCTTTCTTCATCCCTCTCTTTGTCTCTCTCTATTTTCTCTTTCTCTTTGAGTATATTTATTTCCTTCTCTCTCTCTCACCTGTTTTGACGCGCTCCACTTCACCAAGCAGAATTTTCGTTTAACGCTTGCACCTGCTCTACTCGGTAGTGGGGCTTTCGTAATTCCTGTGGCGCATACCCACTTGCGGTTTTCTGCGGATTGGATTGTAAAAACTTTATTTACGTTCTGCAGGATGCGCTTAGCGCATAGCGGGCGTCTCCCACGTAGGGACCGACAGAGAATACTTGGCGGACACCAAAAGAAATACCGAGAAAATCGAATTCCCATTATGGCTCAAACGGGTACCAGTCTCGATGCACCACCTTGACTTGAGACTTGAGGTGAAGCTTCCTTGCATTGGACATTACACCATCTTAGTCTATTTCATTTCTTCATATTCAGGTTCAATATGCGTCACTACTTCCTGAATAAATCTAGCCTGATAGTCTGACCACTTGCTCGTTTAGCATTTTACTTTTTTTTACGGCAGAGTTGTTATGGTCGAGGTTTGCCGTGTGTCGTAGACAGAAAATTATCATCATCATAAAGCGGAACGAGCTCAATGACCGCCCAGGCATTGTGTACAGATGGTAAACAAAAGATGATGAAACGGGCCCAGCAGCACCGCAGTGACGCAGCCTTGGGCAACTTAGTGGAAGTAATGGGAAGGCACAGCGCAACTGAGGCAATGGACAAGAAGACGCAACACACACGAGCGCTCGTGCGTGTTGCGTGTTCTTGTCTGTAGTCTCAGTTGCGCTGTGCCTTCCCGTTGCTATGAACCAACTCGCCCAGATCAAAGTCTTACTGCAAGCGCTAATTTTTCAATGTTTCATTTGTATTTCAAGTTTCCAGTTACCTTTAGCTTCATGGGTCTTTACTTTAAACATCTTGCCGCATGGCACTTGGCCCACCCGCCTTTGTGGATAAACGCCATCGGGAATGGGGATATCATCATCATCATTATTATCATGGTGTGCCGTGACTGCAAAACGAAAGAGCAATAAGGAAGACGAAGAGACGCCGGCTGCCCAGTCCCTTCGCCCGACAAGTGGATTGCAGCGGTGATCTGCCGTCTTTATCAGGTTAGTCCGATACTCTAGAAGCTTGTGGGAATTTCCAAGAAATACGCGTAGTCCGTCACTGTAGAGGCTTTGCATGGGAAGTCTACGGAAAGTCAGTTATTAGATCTGTGTGAAGTTCGTACGACCAAGACCGGGCTGGGTGGGCTTGAACGCAGCAAAGCAGCGAACGATAATGTGAAGAGAATATTTTTGCACGATATTTAAGCGGTACGGAGATCTCAGAGTCTCAACTCATTCTGCTTGAACAATGGGACCTCCTCGGTCTTATGTACAAAGTCCCTCGTGCAGCAGGGACAATCGGCAGGGATCATAACAAAGTCAAATTAGCTGAAATCAAGAGCTAATTCGCCTGTCCTTGTATGCCTCGTCTTTTTGTGTCAGTAATAACTTGCACTAATTTGACTTTGTTGTGACGAAGGACCAACTAGCCCAGTAAGTGTGCAATTAGCGGAGAGGTTCAACGGCAGAATCATCGCTCCACTTGTGAAAAAATGTAATGCAGTGTGACGCAGGACGAGGAATGGAGTACACGTCGGATCACTCTGTCCCGTGCACTCTTCCTCATTTTATGTCGCGCCGTTTTGTATTTTTCTTAAGATGTACCAAGTGGCCTCAACGAACACGCTGTTATAGGGAACCCAAGCTCAAGTTTACGGTGCGACGGCAGCGCCGTGCTGCGGCTCTAGAGAGAAGCTAAACGAGCAGTTCAACTTGCTTCACAGTGGTTAAAGCTCAGCTAGCTGCATTCGTCCAGCGGCACGGATGACTTAAATCTATCTTTCTCAGGAAATAGTGCCATGACCCTATAATTTCTTCACACGCCGCATACGGTTGTTGACGAAAGTACATGACTGCTGCTGCAAGCATGCCATATCAAAACAACAATCATATGATTCATAGTCCACAACGCAGAACATCGATAGCATGCACGGCTTCATTTCGGAGTGCATATGGACCATTACGCATCTTTCACATGACAGAATGAGACTTACCCCGAGGTATACGTCCTACACGGTGTAATCGCGACTTGAGAAATACATTTCGCTTTGAGTCGGGTGTCGTTGTCGTCGATCGTCTGCTCTTCACCGTAAACGTGAGTGACGAGCCTTTCTCCTTTTAACAAGTTCGCTTTTCGGAAGTGCCTGCCCTGCTTGAAGATCTTTTTGAAACCGCATGCGTACATTGTGAGGCCCGCAAGTGCACCGCGAGAGCTCTGCACGTGCATGGAAGCGAGCGGCAGGCTTCCCAAGCAACGCTTAGCGGCGCTGCTGCTCTTGACAGGCAGCGCCATCTCTGGCAGAAAAAGAGAAACTGGGGTGTTAGCAGCGCGCGTTTTCCCTTCTCTCCACCGCGTTGCCGCTCGCTTTGCACGTGCAGAGCTCTCGCGGTGCACTTGCGCCGCCTCACAATGTACCGCTTGCAGTGCGGCTTCAAAAGGATTTTCAAGCTTGACTGGCACTTCCGAAAAGCGAACTTGATAAAATGAGAAAGGCTCGTCAATCACGTTAACGGTGAAGAGCGGACGATCGACAACAACGACGCCCAACTCAAAGCGAAATGCATTCCCCAAGTCGCGATTACACCGTGTAGGACGTATACCTCGAGGTAAGTCTCATTCTGTCATGTTAAAGATGAATAATGGTCCACATGCACTCCGAAATGAAGCCGTACACGCTATCGATGTTCTGCGGCGTGGACTACGAATCATATGATTGTTGTTTTGATATGGCATGCTTACAGTAGCAGCCGTGTACTTTCGTGAACAAACGTTTGCGGCGTGCGACAAAAAGATTATACGGCCATGGCACTGCTTCCTGAGAAGGTTAGAGTCAAGTCCTCCGTGCCGCTGGAGAATCACCCGCCGATTAAGACGCGAGGCAGCTAGCTGAGCTTTAACCACTGTGAAGCAAGATGAACTGCTCGCCCCGTTTTTTCGGCTCTCGCGTCATGCTTGCAGTCTCTTTTTATGATATCGACTTGACAGGCGTATAAAACCTGCTGCGTGAACGCGGCTACAAAATCGCACAAGGTCAGAAGGTGGTTACTTCAAGGTTGCAATTGCAAAGCATGTATTAAGTGCCAGTTATATTTAGTGGCTTAAATATATATCACCCTAATAAAGTGACAAAAACAAAGCAAACATGCAGAACGATGTCAAAGCTTGCTGCAAATGCACAGACGTCCGTTCCGGCGTGATAAAGCAGCCTTCCCGACGCGTGAAATGCAGGCGCCGAACTTCTGACAATGTGCCGAGTTCAGTTGAATTCAACCAACCGCGCAACGACGGGTAGGTCTCACGAACACGGGGAATCAAAACACAAAGTTGCTTCACCTACAACCGTAACTGGACTTTAACAATACGAGAAGACAGCGAGTAATCATTAATGTAGTCGCTGCGTGCATGCGCCGCGTTACTTACCGATTCAGGTAGTCGGAACGAACGAAAGCGATGAACTCAGACAGCCAAAATACAGCGCTGTCAGCTA
This sequence comes from Rhipicephalus sanguineus, assembly GCF_013339695.2. Classification (NCBI taxonomy): domain Eukaryota; kingdom Metazoa; phylum Arthropoda; class Arachnida; order Ixodida; family Ixodidae; genus Rhipicephalus; species Rhipicephalus sanguineus. The sequence continues at coordinate 41,882,363 of NC_051185.1, forward strand.
TCCACGCTTGCCGCCTTTATTTCTCGTACGACACGCCCGGGAAACGATACAGTTTAATACGTGAATCGTGTGCCTTGCCTTGGTGTTGTCTGCTCTGTTGTGGCTGGCCGCTAAACCGCAATACTTCGGACCACGCTTGCGCTTCCGCGGGGTCGCTTCTGCCATCGCGGAAATGCGCAGCTTCGCACAGCAAGCCTCTCGGTTCAACGTACCCAGCTGACGACCCCCCAGTTACCCACCGAGAGAAGAACGCGTGCGCACGTGCGCTACCGCTACCGTGAAAGGGGCTGAGTCGGCCGCGCAGAAGGTTCAGAGCTTTCCGACAGAGCCGCAGCGCGGCTGGCGCGGCGCTGTCATCGCGCCTCAAACTTGAGCTTGGGTTAGGGTGCCTTTTAGCCACCCTAGCTTGGGTTGCCTATTAGAAGGGAAAACGCGCATTGTTTGCCCCCAGTTTCTATTTTAGGGGCGTAGCTCCTCTTAGTCTAACCTTGTCACGTCTCCGTTGTCCGGCGTATCTCCCGGCAGCCGGCAGTATCTGTCCGGTGGTGGTGGTGTGCGGCGTGACCACCCTTACTGCGCATGCGCATACCCTCTCCACACACCTCCTCTCCACTCCCCCTCACCATTCCCCATGTCCTCTACCCCTCTCCCCTCCCCCATACCCCTCTCCACTTCCCCTCTCCCCTTCCCCACTCCCATAACCAGTCTTAAAAACGGAGGGGGCGTGCACACACGAAGGCTCCCTAAAGACAATGCGCTGCGACAGTACGTGATATGTATCGCCCTCTCCTCTCCTACGCTTCCCCCTCCTTCTCCTCTCCTACGGTCCCCCCCCCCCCCCTATCTTGCCTCGCGGCGCGGGCAGCGTCGCGAGGCAGCGTCTTGATTGAAAAAACCGACCGCTCGCGCTGCACAACCGTTCACTGACCACCCCGTATATATAGGCACTGGATTTTGATCTCCAAGGTAGTGCGTGTGTGCGATTTCTCCTGTGCGTGATTAAACAATGAAAATTCACAGCGTACATGTAAAATTAAAGTGAGCTGCAAGTCGTCATAACTCTCATCGAACCTTTAGTATAAACGCGCCCGATCTCACGTCGGTGATGATGTACTGGGCAGAATTCACGGAAGATTCACGGTTTACCGATGAACCTCCGCAGCTTCGCCCACTCATCATCATTCACTCCGTGGATATGCTGTGATTTTTTTCTGCCAGATATGGCGGTGCCTGTCAAGAGTAGCAGCACCATTAAACGATGCTTGGGGAGCCTATATCTCACTTATGCGTATGAATGCGCTCTCGTACTTACTGCACGTACAGTCGGCGTTACAAGTCCAGAGACTACGCCGACTGCGCGAACAACGTTTGAAGAAATTTAGGGAGGGGGGGGGCGGTATAGTGTTTGAATCCCCCAACACCTATTACTGATTATTTCGAACCAATCTATACGTAGTTCAGTTCGGCTATATAATTCGGATGACCTGTGATGTATTATATAAGCGGTATTCGAGATAACAACTGAGTCTGCCAAGGTACGAAGTGTGCAGTCACGAGAATACACGATGCTTGTGTGTACCTGTTCGTTCGTTTCGTGCGTCCTGCTTTATGTTTGAGCAGTGCGCTTCAAGTGTCGAGCTGTGACGCATTAGTTCGCGCTCGTCCTGTGTGCGTTCTTTTCGTGCGTCCTTTGGGCTCGAGCGAAGCGCTGGCAATTTCGAGCTGCTTTCCGTTCTTGGCGTTACATTCAATTTATTAGATGCGAAGTATCTTAAGGCGGAGCTCAATCCGGTGGTGGTGGTGGTGGTGGTGTGCGGCGTGACCACCCTTACTGCGCATGCGCATACCCTCCCCACACACCTCCTCTCCGCTCCCCCTCACCATTCCCCTGTCCTCTACCCCTCTCCCCTTTCCTCTTTCCACTCACCCTCTCCCCTTTCCCTCCCCTCTCCCATACCCCTCTCCACTTCTCCTCTCCCCTCCCCTTTCCACTCTTCCTCCGAAACGCGGGCTAGACATGCCGAAATTCTCTCCTGCGCAACGCCGCGATGAGCTCGAGCGCATGCGCGTCCCCTCCCCTTCTCTCTCCTCTCCTACGCTGCCCCCCTCTTGCCCGCCTGTCGACCGCGTTGCCCGCTCGCCCCGTGAGAATTAATGGCCAGGCTAGATGGAAGATACGACGCGCGTAGTGTCCCTCTTCGCGTTCCCACGACGCAAGGTCGTAGCCAACCTCCTTGGTCGTAGCATGCCCAACGAACGCCAACGGAACGCGATTGTGCAAGTGTTCCGCCTTCGCATCGGCTCATGGTCCCCTTTAGCGGGGAGATGGTGTAATTTTTTGCTATCACATTCATTGCTTCGCCGTTGCGGCGAAACTGGGACATTTTTTTTTCTTCTTAGCGCTGTCTGTATCGTAAAAAAGAAAGAAAAATTGGAGGCGACCTTAATCCTTGACTTAGGTTTCTGGGAGTGCCACTCGCATGTCAGCGTTCGTGTGGTCTAGTGTATTCTTTGGGTTAACTTCGTGTTTCGTCGCACAGCCGAAACGGATCCCAGAGGCCACGTAAGAAAGAAATGCGTAGTTGAGATCTTCTCCACCAGGTGCCGCAATGATCGCAGCTGCTCACACATACACACGCACAAAAAAACTGGCTGCTCTTTCACTGAACTAATTAAATTAATTTTCATTATTTTGAAAGTTAATTGGCCCTTATCTCACGAAAGCTTATGCTGCGATATGATACTTATGCAATAAAACTTTAAACTTGAAACAAAACAGAACAATCGATTTCGCGCCAGTTTTATTCTTTATAAGGTCTTTTCTGAATATTCAGAAAACCGGAAGTAAGTGCTCGACCGGAAGTGGTTATTAGAGAAACAAGAGTGCCGCTCATTGGTCGTGTCAGTGATAACGCGTTATGATGTTCTCCACCGCAGATTCCTGGTTGTTCGCCAGAGAGGCTGCTCCTAAATTTTGGGCAAAATGATGATGGAAGGGCCGTCCACGCGAAGGCCGTCCGACCCCGAGATGGGTCTTCCCGCTGCTTCAGCTGGTTCTGTAAACCCCTTCAGCGACAAGTACATCCGAATGGGTGAGCTTGTTTTGTGTCTCCTCTGACCAGCCACTTTTCCTTTTTTTTAAGTGCGTAGCACGTTAGGGGGCCGGCTTGTCGTCCAACCATTTATCTCATGTGGCGTGGTCACGCTCACAATCAAGCGCTCAATACAGGCCTAAGACAAGGCTGGTAATGCTCAAAGCCAGGTTAAATATAAGAACAAAGTCCAAGATAATATAAATAACAGAATTAACGAAGAAGAAATTTCAATAATTAAGTTAAAATTGCTAAAACGTTTCGGAAACGCGTGGCTGATACCCGCGCCGCTCAAGAGAGGGCGCCAGCGACTCGCCAGGCGCGGGATTTCTTCTCTCACTTCTGCTTCTCCGGCGCCGGTGTTACGAACTCCTGCGAGGGATCATTCGTACACAGAGACGAACAGCAGCGCAACGGGAATCTCTGGGTGGCCGTGCTACGCACTTCCTCTGGTTTCACAGCAGTGGAGCTGCATTTAGCGAAGGACTTAGGACTACACCAATCCCTACAGAAGAACGACGTTAGCGGTGGATCCTTCTTTCAAAAACAATACACCAAATGAATGCGCAAATTGATATATATATATAAACAGATCAATCACGCTAACGAGGTATGGACAAACTAAAATTGTTTACTTGTGCATCTAGGATAGCCACCCAATCAGGAGGCTCGGTTTGAGCACGATACAGTTCTCTAAGACTCGCAATGCTTGCAATGAAATTTTCCCGTACCGTGCAAACCTTTACCTCGACATGGCGTACTGCCATCCTTGCTTTCCACAAGCTAAGGAGACTTAAGAGCATGAATATGTCGTAGGATGTTCCGTCATGTTTATCAGTGGGCAGAAACCGTATTGCTATTGGTGTAATTGGAAGATATTTTTAACTGTTCATTGTAGAATGGTCCCAGTGGAAGACTGAGTCCAAGCAATCTATGAAAGCAGTATTAAGCAGAGCGATACGACCAGCCACTCTTATACAATTGTGCTACATCGCGAAACCCGCTGTGGTAAAGCTTAGTGGCTTAGGTGTCGCTCTGAGTAGCTCGAGAAGACGCGGGTTTGATACCCGTTCAAGGCGGTCGCATTTCGTTGGGGTCGAAACCGCGTACTCGCATTTAAATGCAAGTTAGTGAACCCCGGGCGGTCGAAATTAATTCGGAGTCCCCCGCTGTGACGTGCCTCATAATCATATTGTGGTTTTGTCGCGTAAAAAGCTCCTCAAAATCGTGCACGACACCCAAAGCGCATGCGGGAGAGGTAATCCGTCCCAAGTAGCAGGTTAGCTAACCGTCCTTCCCACTGACTGCCTTGAGCATTCTAATTGCAGTTAAAACTCGATCTAACGAAAGTCGATTTTACGAGGTTCCCGATCCAACGGAGACATTTCCGTTCCCCGGCAAACATACATAGGATTCAGTGTTGCTATCAACCCGAATTAATAATTTAATTTGGCCACCGACCCCGATTTAACGAAGTTTTTCCTGAAATAACTGAAAGAAAAAGCGGTTATTTCTTTCTAATTTTGACCGAGACGGAATTTTCTTAGAGAGTGCGCTCAACGCTATCTCGTTAAAACAACTCCGTGACATAGTTGCGGCCCTAGCTTTGCGTCTACGAGGCTGCACGCCGCGTCAATGCAAGAAACAACGGACTAATCAGCCGGTAGCGGTCTTAAGTTCCGTGGGGTGCTGGAGGCGGCGGCGGCTGCATTGGTTATTTCATGGTTTATCCGAAAGATAAGCACTGATCATCACCTCTTTCTCTCTCGGCCTGCTCACACGGTCACTGCATTCGTTCTCCGCGTCATCGAATATTGGTACGCTGTCACAACTCCACGTGATCATTTACCTAGCCTGCATCATTCGGACATGGTGTCCCTGATGTCTGGGCCACCCTCGCAGACTATTCAGACGAGCAGGCATGGGTTGCCGACAGAAACAATGCCGGGGTAGCTTATGGGTGCCATTGTCTTACAATTTAGATTTCGAAGGATAAAAAATTCCGTTATCGATTTTACGGAATTCCCGATTTAACGAAATAATTCGAGCGTCCCCATCATTTCGTTAAATCGAGTTGCAACTGTATCATCAACGTTATCGGTATCCATATGACATGGATGATCAACTAACTACCCCTCCTAGGAGGTTTAAAAAATTCCGGAGTGGAAGAACTCACAACGTATTAGGAGCAAGCGCCGCCGCTTTACCTAAAGAACATAGCGTTCTTGTGAGGTGCCCGCTAAAGGACCAAGCGCTTTGGCCCCCTCCCTATGGATTCATTAAAGATTGTGACTATAATCATGGGCATCTCAATTCACTCGGTTTTGTATAGCTATCCGCACCTCGTTGCGGCCGTTTTGAGTATCTTAACTTTGATCAACGCCACCTATATCAACTTGGCACTGATGACCTATAGTAAACGCAAGGCTTGGAGGTAACTGAGATGGCTGAGTAGTTAAGCCTTATTATACACTAAAGAAAACATGGTTGATCCCTCCGTCATAGGAATCGATATAACATGGACGTGAAACGTGTCTTTGCAAATGTAGTTCAATCTTCATTGTACAGTGATAAATGAAAACTTGCGCGCTGTCTGCTGGTGTTTCGCGGCTATATCACCATTGGATGTGGACGCACCTACGTTCGCGCCTGGCGGCACATCTCCATCCTGATGACTAACGTCAATGACCAAGATGCAACCTTTTTGGTAGCTGTAGTAGTTAACATAATCCCAGACACAACGTGTGGTGAATCCCGCGCAAAGATCGCCTCAACAAGCACATTATCACTAGTACTCGATACGCGCTCATGGAAAGCGTCGTCATTTGTGGAGATGAACGGCAAGGTGTGCGCTCTTCAGCAAGTGGGTAGCCTACACTACTTCTCATGCATACATTACCACATAGCGCTTCAGGAACGCGAGATGCGGAGCGCGTAGCTTGAGCCGCGAACCCACGAAGGCGTTCCGCTGCCCCCTGGTTGGTCTCTCGTTCGAACAGAGCACTCACTCAAACTGTGTGGAAATGAAACGGAGTGAAAATCGGGAAGCCGGCCTCTATTGTGCTGAGACTACCGAAGTGCGTCCTGTCGGCGCTCGTTAGTGTCGTGATGCTGTATTTCACCTCTGCAACACGGCGACACCACCCCACACTAACAAGATCACTGTTAAAGAGGAGGCGTAAAAGATATAAGGCGCGTTTGTAAAGGCTCATCATGCATGAGCGTCGGTCTCGCAGTGGGTAAAGCGCCCGGATCCTATCGTGGCGGACCGAGAGGTCGTGGGTTCGACTCTCTTGTCATCCTAATCAACCAACCTTTCTTTCCCATTTTTCCTGGTCATCTGTTCGTGTGCATTTTACTGACGTCCATAGCTCGGCAAAAAATTGGAGCTCACTCGGACTCACTGAAGAAATGTATTTTGCTCCGAGGGCTCACTCGGACTCAGACTCACCACAATTTCCCTCAGCCGGACTCACTCAGACTCAGACTCACAAACTTATGCTCAACCGCACTCACTCAGACTCAAACTCACAAACATATATATTACTCAGCCGGATTCAGTAAGACTCAGACTCACGGCTTCACCTGAGTCTGAGTGAGCCTGAGTGAGTCGACTCATGAGTCCGTTGGCGTAAAATTAGCTTTTTCGATCATGGTGTCAATCTTCTTAAACGCCAATACTCACGTAATCGGTGATCTACGATACGCCTTTTGACCTTGTACCATCAAATACGAGTTATCATCATACATCTTATATAATAATTATCATATATCAATCCAGTAAAGACATTTTTATGAAATACACGACTCACACAAGACAGTTTTATCAAGAACTACCCATGAAACAGTTTGCGGGGGGAGGTCATGCCACCCCTTCCCCTAACTCGCGCCTCTGATCAATAAATATTGAGGTGGCGCATGAATGCTAGTGTGCTGAGATGCGTGTGAATAGATTTGAGTATAAACTTAAGCGGATATAAGGTTGACAGTAATGCTGAAGATGAGTAGATAGGACCATAAGTCGGCAACAACAGAGCTGACGTGTCTCTTTTAAAGAGATCCAAAGTCAAGATGGGAGCCGACAGATGGAAACACAAAGTGCGGGTTGAACGAGCAGCAGAAAGTTCCTAAGACAGGCTGGTCGACGTTTCGATAGGAGGAGCTATCTTTTTCAAAGGCGCCTTGTCCTCCTTCGCCTGTTAGTTCTAAGCATTTGATTTGTTGACGTCATGTCCTTTGGTGCCACGTGTCGCTCTTGGTAATCGCCGTCTGGAAATAAGAAACTATGAAGGCGATGAGTATGGCGCTGTTCCTTTTAGAAGGAAGGTTGTAACGGGGCTCAAGAATCGCATCGCGGAGCTATGGGGAGCAAAGAAAAGGAAGAAAAAGGAACAGCAAAGAAAAGGATAGGAGGAGCGGGACAGCAAAGCGAGAGCTGTCAGAGGTACGACGAAGGATAGAGCGGAGAATGAAAGAAAGTTAAAGCGCCGGCAGAGGGGCGCCGAGCCATGCTCCCGCAAAGGCTGCAGAAAGCTACGGTGACCTCGATGTATGTGTCTGTCAATCACGTTGTCGTTCGGACGCGCCTCCCAGTCTCACTTACTGTCCACAATTTTTAAAGATCTTCTGTAGATTTTGCGGGAGCATGGCGCGGCGACCATCTGCGGGGGGTTCATGTTTCTTTCGTGCTCGGTTCTTTCCTTCGTCGTGCCTTTGGCGGCTCTCGCTTTGCTGTCCCGCTCCTCCTACCATTTTCTTTCCTTTTCTTTGCTTTGTTTTGCACCCCTTTTCTCCTCAATGCGATTCTTCAGCCCCGTTACAACTTTCCTTCAAAAGGGGAAATGGCCATACTCACCTGCTTTAGAGTTTCTTCTTTCCAGACGGCGATTACCAACGGCGCCACGTGCCACCACTGGACATGACGTCAGCACTGACCCCTTTAAAACTAACACGCCAATGAGGATAAGGCGCCTTTGACAACGATAGGTCCTGCTATCGAAACGTCGGCCAGCCTGTCTGACGCACTTTGTCCTGCTCGTTCAACCTAACAGCTCTTTAAAGAGAGTCGTATACGTGGCAAATGACTCACCCAAAAGAGTAACACATAATCTATTTTTCCTCTAGAGTGTATGAATAGCGGTCGCGTAGCGGATGTGCCCATGAACCACGCAGGGTACTCCTCCTGAGCAGGCAGTGCAGGATGTCCACTACATGGCTGTAATATGAATATGGAGCCACACAAAAATGTAGAGTTTCTTTCACGGGAGGGAAACATGAAACATACTTAATGCATGGCACTTCATTTGACATAAAGCAGCACCTCACGACTAATTGCTTTCTGCGTTTTCTTTCCTCTTTCATGTTGCAGGTTTCATTCGGAAGGTGTACGCAATCCTCTCCGTGCAGCTCTTGATAACCGCGGCCATCATCGCTGCTTTTATATTTGTGTGAGTGTCACAGCCACAAATGTTTTCATTCTGTAAAGTTCCTGGCAAAAAAAGAATCGCATGCGATAAGGTCTATTACAAAATAAAAAGCTAGACAACCCAGTATATTGAATTAGTTTGCACGAAGATAGCGGGGCATTTTTACACGACATTTTTACAGCTGAGCTGTGAAGCTTTTCGCTGTGCCGCGTGGAGCGAACAAAAGCTCTGCCTAGTTATGACGTCTCCTCGCATTGCCGGAATATTCTTAGTCAGGCCAAATAAGGCAAGCTATGCTAATATCAAGCTAACTAAGCCAAGCCATGCTAAGATCAGGTTAATTAAGACCGTGGTAATTAAGGTTATGCTAATTAAGACATTGATAGTCAATACCTCTCTAACTGAGAGCATGCTAATTAAGATATTGCTATATAAAACATTGCTAATTAAGACCATGTTGATTAAGGCCTTGCTAATACGCCAGGACGTCCACAAGCCCCACTCTTAATCCAGCCTTGCACTAGGGCAAACTGCCCACATTTCTTTTTTTGAAGTTTGCGCGTCGTATTTAGAGTTAAAAGCGCGGAGGTAAAAATCGGAAGTTCCGGTTTTCCGGTACTTACTTCCGGAAAGAATGTACAGACGGAAGTGCGCAGCGTTTACTTGTACAGCTTCTGACTGCTACTTCACCGCTGTCACATGATAAACGTTACGCACAAGTGCGTAACGTTTATCATATGACAGCAGTGAAATAGGAAAGCTATATACTTTTAAGAGCTACCCTCAAGCTTCCACTAATGAGTTGGCAGTACTAGTCGTACAAGAGGTAAAAAATTGATGGCAGTCATCCTCAGGTAGGCGTCTCATTAAATCATAGAATAGCAAATAGTGAGATTTAATTAGGCCACGATTTGGTGCACGCGCTTTATCTCGTCCTGTAAATTAAACAGCTTACGTATGAACTATCTCGGATGCCGAAGTGCACAATCTTTTCTCGCTCAAGTATTCCATACGTTAAAAAAAACCCAGATGATCGAAGTTTGCGGAACCCTCCACTATGACGTCTCTCAATCATATCGCAGTTTTGCGACATAAAACCCAAGCACTTACTCAGATATCCCATCTTTATATTTGAACATATTTATTGCGTTTGCGGACAGCATGACAGGATAAATATAAAGCCCGCAACTCACTCGTGTCATCTAACTGACACCGCAGTAAACATATCTATCACTTTTGCAACCCGCCACGGTTTTCTAGTAATTATGATGCTCGATTGCATCGAATTCCTTCCGCGGCGGTCGCATTTTGGATGGAGGTGATAATGCTTGACGCCCGTGTATTTAGATTTAGGTGCACGTTAACCCCAGGTGGTCGAAACTTCCGGAGCCCTCCACTACTACGTCTCTCATAATCATATCTTGGTTTTGGGACGTTAAACCCCAACAGTTATTATCACTTTTGCAGGCCGGAACTCAACAAGTTCGCCAAGACGAACGGGTTAGCGATGACCATGGCTGGGTAAGTAGAACAACTGCATGCCCACGCGAACCGCTTCCCCTCTCCTCGAAAAATTAATTCACGCGCTGTTCATCCTGGGCAAGAGGGAGCGAAGCGAACGGAGCATCAGGGGAGGATTGCCAATTTCACCTCCCCACTAATACTCCATTCAGAGCCAATCTTGAACCTGTATATATAATCGTTGCCTCATCACTCCTCTGTTCAAGGATCCCTGAACCACCTCCTATAAATTTTAACATTTCAAGTAAACGCGCGCATCGAGTTCAGAATGCCGTCACGATCAATGTTGCCAAACGCGGCAGCGCTACGAGCCGTGGGTGCACCACGAATTCCAATAAAAAATCCCTTCTCTTCTCCGGGCCTTTCGGATATGTCCAGTGTTGGACGTGACGTCACCAGGAAAATCTGGTCGTGCTCTACACGAAAAATAACTTAGAAGGGTAGCGGCTTGGGCTAGTTGGTAAGTCATGACGAATTGTATCCTCTGTCACATGTTCATCTTTTGCATTTTGTGCCATATATAAATGTTCGATTCTGCTTAATAAAATCAGTTGGAAGTTAGCGCCCGTCCTCGTGTTTTCTGTCTGTCCAAGTACCCCGTTCGCGCTATACAATTCGTCTCCACGAAAAGAACCTGTTTGTCTGCTCGCACGTACACGCACTCGCAGCTCTTCCTCCTCGCACGGCGAGGAGGAGCACTCGGCCAGGAGGAGAGACGAGTCGACGAACGGAAGATAGCGAAGGAAAGAGCGAAGTGAGTGCGGGCCGCTTTTGAATAATCAAATGCGTGTAGCTCCGCTATTACGGCACCCTTTTGAAAAATTCTTGCGGCTGCGGGTTTGTTGAAGACTCGTGTACAACTGCAACACCACAACTAAATTTCGCCCTTCGGATGGTTTAGGGTCCCTTTAAAGTGACGGGCCATCCTCATTGGCGTGAGTGCTCATTTAATAAGGCTAAAGCCTTCTCTGTCTCATGTGAACGTGATCTTGAACGAAGAGCCGGCGGTAGCGGCTTGAGAGAAATGAAGCAAAAAATGGCCGCGTATCTGCGTGCTTCGCTGCAAATGTCGTCTAAAGACAGGGCTGGGCAGAGATACTCAGAAAAGTATTTCGGAATACAGATATCGAAATACATCAACTGGAAGCCTAAAATACAGATACTGAGATACATTCGCCTTTAACGTAACGGGATATTTCGGAGATACTTTTGCAATAAGACGAAAAAAGTATTCTGGAATACAGTTACAGCAATACAGATACTGGAATACTTTTTTTTTATTTCAAGGATGCTCATACTACGAAAAGACACTTATTAGTGCAGCATGATGTTGTAATTAAAGTTACAGCGTATCGAAACGCTCAGTTCATTTATTTATTTATTACAGTACCCTCAGCGCCATTAAGACATTGCAGGGGAGGGGGCGGACAAAGTACATAATTAGTAATATGACATAATTACAAGTATCAATTGGAATAAAAATACACTATTTCACAGCAACAGTAACAAGGATTGGACACCGAAATCGACATACTTGGCGAACAAACTAAGCTATACTAGAAATAGCACACTTTAAGCAAATCACTCGAATCACTAATGAATCTCTTCTAGTGAACTAATGAACCTCAGTGAATTGAGAAAAAGCACACATTTATTTTGAAGATCTGCTTTGCTAAGAAGTTTGCTGTGTAGGCCTCTCAAATAGGCTGTCTTCTAACAGCGTCGGTTCAGCCTCAGCACAAGACTCACGAAAGAAAGAAAGTGTGTCTACCACTGAAGGCGAGCACAAATTCGTGTTATAGTGAATAAATACCGCCTTCATAGCCGAATTGCCCTGCAGCGTGGCGATATCTCTTCTCGGGTCATCTAGATACCGAAACACTTCCGCCCTCACTTGGGTTGTTCTGACTGTTCAGAATCCGAAGTCGGTCCCCATCTTCGGAATCCTCAGCCGTCTGACCCTGTCGGCTTCAATGAAGCTGTCACCACCACCGACGCTACCAGCACCCATTTCAGAAAGCCGCAACAGGCGAAGTCGGCTCCGGCGGTGGGGGAGCCTGCTACCACAAAAGACCGTTTCAAGGCATGCCATCAATTAGGAACGCACCCTGACATTGGAGAGGTGGCTGAAAGCGCGTCAAAGATAGCCATCTTCTAGTCACTTCGGCCGCGACTACGGGAACTGCTTTTCGAAGTGTCGCCGCTTTGAGAACTGAACGCCCGCGAAGCATTGCAAAGCCTGTTCCAAGGCGGTATCCGCGCCGGGGGTCGCGAAGTAATGGCTTGCCACTCGAAAAAAATTAGGCGTGCTGCACTGACCTTGAGAGACAGCGACTTTCGTCGGCAGAGGCCAACAACACTGCCCCCGCGAATCTGTCGTCTGCGTTGTCGCGCGCTTTACCACATGGACCATTTTGTGCTTGAGGGGAAACCATCGCCGCCCTATCTGTCGGCGACCGGCGGCGCGCCTTTGCTTGTCTTGGCACAAAAGGAAAAAAAAAACGTCATTCCCCCATTAGAAACACGCCTCAACTCATATCCGACACAAAAAAAAACAATGTAACGAGATACCCGTGTCCTGCATAGTATCGCGATACAGGCGATACATCGTAAATGTATTTCACTACTGAGATACAAATACATTTATCAAATGTATCTCGATACAGAAATACAGATACTCAAAAGTATCTCTGAAATACTATCGCGATACTCTTGTATCGCGATACTGCCCAGCCCTGTCTAAAGACGATAGAAGAGGCGCTGCGTGAGATATGGACGCCATCTGGCAATACGTCGGGAAACATGAGTGCTGTGTTGCGGGCTGGTAGTCCCGGCGCAGCGGCAGGCGAAGACCGGCGGTGACCAACGCGACCGGTGGGGACGCCGGCCAGCCCGAACACGCTGTTTGGCGCGATGCGCCGAAGGAGAAGAAACGTCCGCACTCAACGAGTACTCTCCACAAACTCTCTTATTTACACGTCGCCTGGGTAAAACAGGAATGCCAGAGCGGCGCCCCCTGTCATTCGTACAATGCAATACTGAACCGAAACCGAAACACAACATGAACTTGTGCAGGGGGCACGGAGGAAGACAAGTTTCAGCGCAGTCGCATTTTCAGCGCACCTTAAAAAACTATGGTTGTAACATGGTAGGGCGAGTAGGGCCAGAAGGACCGTCACGACGAAAACCTGCCTCCTCAGTCGTATTCGCCTGGAACGTTGGTGTGGCTTCGCGTTCCCTCCTCCGCTCCTGGCCTTTCCACAAAGCTACTGCCTAAGTACGAAGGCCCCTACCGCATCCTACGTCAAGCATCCCCAGTTAACTATATTATTGAGCCTATTCAATCATCTACGGACCGCCGTCGTCGCGGCCGCGAGACTGTTCACGTCGATCGACTGAAGCCGCATTATGACCCACCAGTTGTACCTGTTCCTTAGGTCGCCAGGATGGCTCCTTTTCCGCGGGGGAGTGATTTGTAACATGGTAGGGCGCAGACAAGAACGCCTGCGAAAGAAGAAGACGAAGACGGTTGTTGTTGGCGCTCACGCTTGCTCGGCTTGGACCGCTGATCGCTTCAGCTGTGGCAATCTTTTAATAAACGCGTTACTGTCTCAACGTTAAACGCATACCATCAAGGTCTTTAAAATTGCGTATCTATGTATTTTCTATTAAAGGAACACACCACCTAATACTTACCTAATGATGTTACGCCTCAGATATGCGTATATTTACTTTTTGATCGACAACGTTCACAAGTATGAACAGCCGTACCAGTTCAAGATGGGTAAGCGGTAAGCAAGTGGTTCAACTTTGGCCGGTGGGCTGGATCGGGTGACGTGCCGACAAACAGAAAGACAGAAAGACAGACCAAAATTTCAAGAAAGACTATCGTCTTTAAAATATCACGTGAGCGCGCGAACTGCGCGCTTGCTCTAAGCAGCGTAACCGATTTCTGGGTCGGTCCCCTCTTTCGGGAGAAATAAAGTTTGGATCATCATCATCGCTTCATCCTTGCGGCGTTCGCGCGACTAAGGATAAAAATGTGGCTTTCGCCTCAAGCGTGGCTCGAGGACTTCATCTTTGCGGACTTCGTATGACTAATGAAATAAAAAAACGCACATGGTCCCTTATGCCCTCGCGTAAGGCGGCTTGAAGGCGACAGCCACCATCATCTTTTTCTTCTCAGTCGATGTTTTGATTCTCTCCCGCACCCCTCCGAAAGTTGTCTGCAGCTAACGTCGTATTTGCTCTGCCTCCAGGATCGAAGGCATTGCGAGCTTTCTGCACCTCCCTCACCTGGTTTTGCACTGCCTCCGTGATCAGCCCACCTTTGACCTAGCGACGGTGTCATGTGATGGCGTCATCAATTAACGTCACGATAAGTGACGAAGTACTGTAGTAGTGACGTCATGATGACTTCACAGTGACGTCACGTTGGAGAAAAAATTTTGGCGCTTTGTGACGTCATGGTGGCGTGGTGTACGTGGTGACGTGATCCCGTGATGATGACTTTTGCATCACTCGTGCTGATGGCGACGCCGACGGTCACGTTGTTCGCGGTGCTCAGTCTACTCACGTCTATGGTGTAATGCGGAGTATGGAGGACGCTGAACCGGAAGATAGCAGACTGTGTAGTAGGCCGTAGAGTACGCAGCGCCACATCAGGCTCGACAAACGCGAAATGAGGAACAGCGAGTCATACGTCTCGTCGGATTCTGACGCGACGGTGTCAGCCTTTAATGTATCGGCAGTCGGGCTTTTGCTTTCGAGTTGTTTTTTAGCAATAGTGTAAGAGACGCTCGGTATTGTTTTAAAGACGTCCGAAAGTATTAGATGCCTCATCAAACGCGAAAACTGACCGTCGGCGTTGGGGAAATGCGAGTGGTGCAAAAATCATCACGTGATAACGTCACCGTGACGTCACTTGGAAGACACTCGACGTAACGTCGCACGACATCGTAACTTGGTCAGAGATCGGCTGATCACAGAGGGAGTGCAAAACCAGGTATGGTTCCTCCGATCTTGGAGGCAGTGCGAAACCATGTTAGGTGCAGAAAGCTTTCGAAGGGTGGCGGGCAGGATCAATACAACGACTGAGAAAAATAAGATGGCTTTCGCCTTCGAGTCGTCTTTGGTGAGTGCATAAGAGACCTTGTCAGTTTTATTACCCTGCAGGCATAGGAGAGCATTCACATTGAGTGATACCGGTGTCACGCTGTGTGCGGCTGATAGCGTTTGGGCCCGGTCGGGATCAGATTTCTCAGCAGTGACCGGCTGTCTTCTGTAACTTGCGATAGGAGGCAACCACGATCACGAAATTTCATACAGACCAGACCCGACGCGATCAAATGTGACCGTGTGACGCCGGTATACAAGATAGTATGGTGTGTGTGTGTGTGTGTGTGTGTGTGTGTGTGTGTGTGTGTGTGCGTGTGCGTGTGCGTGTGCGTGTGCGTGTGCGTGCGTGTGTGTGTGTGCGTGCGTGTGTGTGTGTGTGCGTGCGTGCGTGTGTGTGTGTGTGTGTGTGTGTGTGTGTGTGTGTGTGTGTGTGTGTGTGTGTGTGTGTGTGTGTGTGTGTGTTTGGACGGGGGATTTGGTAGTGAGTACTGTCGTAGCGCGCTAACGTCTTCCCTTTACTTTCAGGATTGGATCCTTAGTGATCCTACTCGTTCTCACCTGCTGTGGGAATCTGATGCGCGATTTCCCGACAAACTTCGTGCTGCTTTTTCTGTTCGTAAGTTTAATCACGGAGCTTAGGAATGTACGCGAACGTAACACACATGCATGTATAACACAACGAACGACGTAACGCGAAAACGCATACGAGCTAAAGGGGACATCATACGGAGAAATATCAAGTCACGCTAGCTTAAGTATAAGGCATTTCATGATGAGCATAGTTCGTAGCATTACTGCGACCTGAAGCTTGTTTAAAGGAGGAGTGACACGATTTTGAGGCATCGCAAAAGGGACATTTTTCATTTCCTTTTTTTTGGTATGCAGCGTTAACGTTCTCCACACACCGGAGTCAGAAAACACGTGTAAAATATTTCACTTTGATTTTGAAGTTTTCGTCGCCGAGGATCTGCAAACAAAGCCCAGCGCAATGGATATTATCAGGACGAATCAACACAGTTCCACTGGGTTTCCAAACTCTGCGGCCAGCATGCAGTCTAAATCGAGAAATCGCTGTCGGAGTCGCTGGATGACAATTCCCTCATCATTGTTTACATGCGCCACGTGCAACTGACAGCCGATGGCAGAGCTGCTGCTAGTACGTCGCCGGTTGCCGTCTACCCGTGATGTCAGAGCGTGTTTACATGTCATTGTGAAACCACACGTTCGATATCGAAACCGAAAGCGTTTTCCAAAGGTAGCGGTTTTAAAAACATATTCAATGCAGTGCCAGGCACCACTATACTCTTTTTAGGATTGTTGACATCAGTGCTTTTACTTAGAGCAACAATCCGAAAATATCGTGTCAGTGCTCCTTTAAGACATAAGGACGCCAGTAGCTAACAGCTCGTGGCGACGCCGCATTCAAACTGCGGTGCATGTTTCCGGCGACATCGTGTGCATAGTCTTTCTCATCTCTGATACATAAGAAATTGGTTCGTCACATGGCTGCGTGTCTCGGAAATTACCATGACTTTTTACTGCTTTTAACTGGGGAAAAGCCTGGAATTAAACCCCGAAAGTATTAAAGAAGGCATACAAATGAATTTGATGCAGACAAATATGATGCTGAATAGCCTGACGAAAGAGAAAAAGTCCACGATTGGAAAACATACATGGGAGTGCATACAAGAATATGTATACCTTGGACCAGGGGCATAGCCAGAAATATTTTTCGGGGAGGGGGGGAGGGGTTCACCCATACCTTATGTATGTTCGTGCGTGCGTTTGTATGTGCGCGTGTATATATACGCAAGCAAAACTGAAAATTTTCGGGGGGGGGGGTTCGAACCCCACGAACCTCCCCCCCCCCCTGGCTACGCCCCTGCCTAGGACAACTACTAACAGGAGGGCATAATCACGAAAAGGATACTTGCCGAAGGATAAGAATGGGCTGGAG
Source organism: Rhipicephalus sanguineus (assembly GCF_013339695.2). NCBI lineage: Eukaryota > Metazoa > Arthropoda > Arachnida > Ixodida > Ixodidae > Rhipicephalus > Rhipicephalus sanguineus. Next base: position 41,899,477 of record NC_051185.1, read on the forward strand.
CGCATTCAGCAGGCACTCTCAAATGATGTCAGGAAATCTGTCACTGTCAGTAAAGCGGAAAGTATACAATCACTGCATACTGCCAGTTCTAACATATATGGCTGAAAAATGGAGGATAACAAAGCAACTAGAGAAAAAGTTGAGGACCACGCAGGGTGCGATGCAACGAAAAATTATAGGAGCAACAGCAAGAGATCGGATGACGGCAGCATGGGTCAGAGAACAAACAGGGGTTGCAGGCATCCTAGTCGACATCAAGCGAATGAAATGGACCTGGGCTAGCCCCGTAACACGTAGAACAGACATACGGTGGACAGTTAGAGCAACGGAATGGTTACCAAGGAATGGCAAACGCAGTCGAGGATGACAGAGAGTTAGACGGAATGACGAAATTCAAAAGTTCGCAGGGATAAAGTGAAATCGGCTCACACAGTATAGCATAGACTAAGTCTTTCTCCTGCAGTGGACTAAAAGAGGCTGAGAATGGTGATGATTACTGGTTTCCGCAGGAGGCGGTCGCTTAAAATTCATGGATTTATTTTTGCGTTGTTTTTCTTCTGCAACATCAAATCGTCTAAAACGCCAATAACTCCTACTGTCATAAGAGGGGATTAGAAACACTTTTTCTTTTAGTCACCCTGCTTGCTATCAGGCTTATTTTCAGCGTTTCAAAGAACTATGGGAGACTTACTGCGCAATTTTAAACTACAACTTCTCACTTGGAAGTAGGAGTTCGAGCCGCGTTCGCGCATACTAATATTTTCTTCTAGCTTTGTAAGGTTAAGGGTGTTAGCCTTTGGATAGGCCAGCGCCTCCGTAATGGCGTGAGACGACTTGTTTGAGTTAGTAGCCGGCTAGAAACCCGCTTTTAAGGCCAACCTCTCCTCCTTTCTCGTCATTAAACATCTTTTTCTTTTTCTTGTTTGAGTCAATTTTATAATTTCAAGCCTAACTCAAACGTTTGTAATCCCCGAGAACATCTGGTGCTTTAGTCCTGCCCTTTTCTCTCTCGTCCTTTCTCGCAGACGATCCTCAACGGGATTTCGCTTGCCGGAGCATGCGTGTAAGTGTGCGAGAATTCCGTGCGCACCACGGCGTATTGATGTTGTGGCTTACAAAAACGTGAACGAAGGGTCAAGAGTCCTTTAACGTACATAGTAAGGTCACAAATAAGCACTATGTAAACATACAGAGGGAGGTCCCGTAGTCAACACACTGCGCAGGGGATCTCCCTTGTATAAAGTTTGCAAGCTCAATGCCGACGAAAGAAAACAAGTATTACAATTGTTTCTATTCGATAATAATAGGTCGCACCATAAGCCGGGTGCTGATTCCAAGACTACCGAGAATTCTTAAAAGATAAGGTTCCCGAAGAAAAATGTAAAACATTTCCAAGTTAAACCCTAAGGTGCGGCGGACGTGCATGGATGTCGAAGTAACGCATACCAGTAGTTCTTTATCTGAGGTTCACTAATTCATACCTTAATTACTCTAAAGCGCTTATTGAAATTGATTAATTGTGGCTGGAGAGATTGCAAGGCGTAACCACTTTGAACGGATTTTTAGAGTGAAGTCAGTCTCGAGATATGGTCACGTGGCCGTGACGGTGAAGAAGGAAGCGCACGTGGCTTCCCGAACAAAGCAACAGAATTGCATGGACGTTCGCGTTACTCTTTGCTTTTCATTGTACAAAATGGCGTTTTTAACGAAAGTAAATTAAACAGCAGCAACTTTTTTACAGCAAGCGTGATGGCGCCTCTCTCTCAGTCCGCGGCACCCTCATATTTAATTCTAATCTGAACATGCCTTGCAATCACAACGGCTAATATATACTATTCGTCGAGTGCAATACGTACCGTAAAGCAAGTAATGATTATTTAGAAAATCTTGGCTGAGTAATACTTCAGAACATGGTTTTGACAAATATGGACGTACCCCACGCCCGACAGCTAACTTTTGATGAAATTTCGTTTTGCCTTTAACACCCAATGCATATACGAATCTTTAGCAGTGTTCAGAAAAGTGATCCCATATAAAGAGCACATCTGCCACTACCACTGTTTCAATAATTTTACTTGGTTCAGTACACTTCAAAAAGTTCAGTGGAATATGCACTTAGGGAAATTTCCGAAGTTCTACTGTAGAAGCTGCATGACATGATGTTCTTACGTAAAACGATTGCACCTGATGCATGAAAGTTATGTTCATAAAAGTTGACCGCTTTTTTACTGGCATTTAACGTTATGCGGCAATGCTGACGCTGTCTGATGGCGCTTCACCACCATACACACGACGATGGCTGGGATCAGTCGAAATGAGTGTTCATGCAAACGATGATTATATAGAGTGCTCGAATCAGCAGGTTGGTTCTATCGAACTTTTCAGATTTTCACTCGTACAATATCATCGAGATTATAAGGGAAGCTGAAGTGCTTTTGATTCGACGCAACGTTGCCTTTTTCCAGGTTCTACAAGCGCGATGAAGTTATGATGGCAGTAGGAATAACAGCGGTAAGTCATGAGAGTTTCTTTCAAGGCTGACTTACAATTGTCAGATAACCATTCCATATGACGAAAGTGATGCCAGCATTACAGAGACGCTCCATGGAGCGTAGGAACGTATACTGAAATAGTGGGAAAAATATTTCGTTGTGACCTGTTCGCGTGCATTTTTCATGTCATTTCCGTGACGCAAATGACGTCGTTGAGATCCTGATGGACCTCACCATAAAACACTTTCGTATTAAAAAGAAATAAACGTACATAACAAAGGGATCATTGGTATTTTAATATCAAAGAAACTCCCTACAGAGATGTTCTATATGTCATTCCAATAATTCCATAAAATTCTTCCGAAAAGAAATGAAAAATATGTGGAAAATATATAGAATTTATGTTTTTTATACAAGTTGTACAAAAACATACGGAATTATTGAAATCGCGAGCACAACGGTTCAGTGAGGCTGCGGGGTTTTAAAGAACGGGCAGTGGATGCTTACATTGGCGACATATGTGTCGCACTTACATTCTAAAGTGCACGCACGTAGGGAAACAATACATCCTTTGGCAGTCAGTAACAGTAGCATCGTTTACGATATACAAGCTTATTATATAGGGCCATCGGCCGCAGAAACAAACCTGATGGTCAGGTTGTGTAGAGGTTTCTCACAGGCTAACATGCTATGCAGGTACATTTCAGTGGTGCATTTGTGTTGTCAAAATGAAAAGTTCTAGTTCATGCCATCGATGCTAACGTTACAGGCGTTGTACACTGGTAGGCATTGCACGCTGGCATCGTACACTGGCAGCTATTTACAATGCAGCTACTTCATGAAATAACAGTTTTGCGTCGTTTTCAGTTATGTGCCATCAGGTGGCTCCATTAAGCTGGCTGCTGAAGTTATTGTACCATCTTGTTTCTTTTTCGAATAAGATGGTAACACCAATGTAAGAGCGTACTCTTGGCAGCATTTAATTATATAAATGCACGAGACAACGAATGAAGCTGCTTGGTTCATTTTATCTACATTCGTATCAATAATGTTTGACCTGTATTGAATTCTGAGAGCCAAACATCCATGCACCTGTTCTCTGCACAGGTAATATTCGTCCTCCTGACAATGTTTGCGATGCAAACGGCCGTAAGTAGGACTCTAAATTTGTTCTTTACAGACACACAAACACACGGTTCAAAAGAGGATTTTATTCCGAGATCTTGCGTGGAGGTGTAAGATGAGTATTCTAATGCCAACGAGGTTCAGCGAGTATTTATATCGCTGAGCGGCGTTGCTATCTGCAAAGGAATAGAGTTACTCCATTAGCTCCCTAAGGTGTATATTCCTCCAGGGGAACATATAGAGTAACTCTTCAAAGAAACGAAACCAAAAGTCGCAGTTCAGCCGCAGGGGCAAAGCAATGAATGCAATGACAACAATTTGTTATACGAAGTGAGGCTGGCAGCTAACTTTACTAGAAGCCGATGTGTAGAAGCTCTACAAAACAATGTCGTAATGGAATACGGCCGCTACAGGAAGCGAAGAGGTTTTCATGCTGTCTGTCGCTTCAACGTGAAGCAGTGAGAGCGCAGCACGCACAAGGGGTATGAGCCGTCTACTGATCTCAGTTGAGATAGCGCGCACGACCACGCCCTTTTGGTCAAAGTTCGCAGTTGTTGCCTGAGCGACAATGCCCACACACTGGCGCCCCTTCATGCTCCTTCGCCGGACGCAGCCGTCCGGCACGTTTTATCCCTGCTCGAGCCGCGCCCGTCTGCAGCCTTCTCAAGATTTCACTCGCATATAAACATACGACACTCGGGGTGATGTTATCGATTGGAACTTTGTACGCAACATGACGGCGAGGCAAAAATGGGCCCCAAGAGTCCATATAATCGCAATATCGCAATAAAAGTCATGGCTCGGAGTAGATTACCTAGCAAAATGATACTGATGATAGAGATGAAGGTAAGTAATCGATTGATAGTACTAAAACAGGATTACTGAGTTTAGAATGTCCTGCCTAGAGATATTGATGAGAGAGAGAGAGGAACGGACACATGGAGGATCTCCTCGAATATACCAGTTGCGATGGTTCTTTGGTGTTGAATTTGCTAGAAACGTGCAATGAGTGTATGGGACAGGTAACGTGCCCCTGCGAAACAAAGCCAGCTATGCGTTGGCTACGCCTTAGTCTCGGAATTTGTTTATGAATAAGCAGACAAAATGACGATGGATGAATAAAAAGAAAAGCCTGGATAGGGACGAGCAAGTTATTAGGTCTAATCAAAGCCTTAGAGTGATAACGATGAAAGACAAAAAAGCAGTACAATATTTGAAATATTGATGTCTCCAATGAAATATTGATGTCTCCAATGATGTCTTACAGAAGTAAGACATCATTGGAGGGATAAGCGGTGTATAGAGAATGCAAATGTATAGAGACGGCAAAACGGCAAAAAGTTTTGATTGGCGAAAATTATGATACTGCTTAGACAGTTGCAGTACAACGGTAGAACGCTCGGTACGGACGTTCTCCACACGTTTTCTAAAGACGTAAGTGGCGAGGAGGAGATAGCATCTCTGTAGAGTGGGAAGGAAAGACGAAATATAAACAGCCTTTCAAGAAGGGCCGGTACAAGGCCCCACAGTCTCCGTAAAAGTCTGTGAATATTGCGTGAACGATTCAAGCAGATCTAAACTACTAATATTTACAGCATTTGACGCGTTAGGCTGAATTCAAAACTAAGCGTCTGTTCTGTTATTGTTAGCAGAAAAAAAAAGCTCATGCAAACAAATAACAGAGACGGTGCATAGGGCCTTCTAATTCAGCCTTGAACGAAAGCGACCGAATTGAATGCGTACCTGACATAAGTCTACACATGCCACTGAAACAAGCAGGAGCTAATGCTTTGCATGCTTTTCACCTCTTAATCCTTTAATCTAGACCTCTTTCCCATCTCGAATAAATTCAGGCAGAGAACGCCTGCAATTCGCTCTTCATTCTCTCTGAAATTGGTATGTACATAGTAATTGCTTTATTGAGTTTGTCAAACAGTGCTCTGCGTGTTATGTACGTTAACATGTAGATTTTTAAAGTGTTTTTTTTGTTTGCAGCCATAGCTGCGTGTATCCAATGCGAATATTATCGATATATTGTATAATGTGTTTCTTTTTCGCATTTTCTGTTGCTGTGTACCTGTAATTTCACTGTGTCATTAACTTTTTCTTTATAAGCCATGCTGTGAAGCCAGTGCCGAGCGAATGAATAGGCGCAGCTCTGTCAAGCTGTGTCTGACAGCTCTTTTTCTACGCCTCCACTGTCTGTAGCTCTACATAACAGAAATAAAACATTTGAATTTGAATTTCAATAATCCCCAACAGCGGCCGAGAGCCGTTCCCCTTCTGCAATTAACGTCGCTATCGTTAATTCATTGTTCGCAGATCGACTTCACAGGTTGCTCGGCCATCTCCTTTGTCCTGATTATTCTCCTGCTGATCTTCGGAATCGTGGTCGCGATTTTTCCATCGAGGGTACGTGGATTCTTCTTACGTCTGAAAGCGTAGCGGTGTAGCAGAGGGATGAAGAGGGTGGATGTCGCATGAGAAAGAGAACAATTTATTAGAGCCCCGTGCAGACGCTGAGGTTGCAACGTGCCACCCGGCTACTCCCACGTGGGGACCGGCAGGTCTAGCCTAACGGCCCAGTCGCGGGCGCACTGGACGGCTAGGATTTGGTCTTGAAGGTTTGCAGCAAGGCCGAATGGGATGCGCTTCTGCGCAGCCCAAACCTTCAAGTACCAAATCCTGGCTGCCACGTGACTGCTCTGCTTTAATATTTTGCGTGTCGTTTTTTTATCCTTCGATTATGTAGTCATGAAGTAGAGTTGCTTACAAAGGTTTGTTCTTTGTAGCTGTCATTATAAACAGAATTCTAGATACAAAAAAAAAACATGATCTGTGCTCGCATGGGTTCCTACAGAACGTATGCACTCTGGAAATAGATGCCCGAGTAGTCTATACACGAAAAGTCTGTTACTAAAAATGTAAAATACTTGGGGAATGAAAAAAAAAACAAAAAAACCTGTGCGGCCCAATATGAAACGTATATGCTTTATTTCACATTGTTAAGCGATGTCAAGACTGAAAACATATAAATATGGATGCGCAAATGCTTGAGTAAAAAAAAATGTAGCAACTGCCAGAGAACATTAGTTTTTAATCACATAATCAGATCTTCGAACGCATAATTTATTGTTAATTGAGACATCATATTGAATTTCCTACTATTAGGTATCTCTCATGATATTGACATGCGTAATTTGTTTTTTGCAGCGACCGTGTTTCTGACTGGTTAACAATTTTTCAAGTGCTTCCGCTCGTCACATGCCACGCTTTAATGAATTGCACCCTTCTCGAGCGTCATCGCTAGTCTTAAATCAGCCCGACTCGAATGCCCGCGTACGTTCTAGACAGAAATTAGCGCGAGCACCAGGGATAGCTCTGATGTGTTCCATAACGAATGTGTAAAGAGGGGACGCATCTCGCCCTGTAGATCAAATTTCAGCTAACGAAGGCTGTGCTGGACGCTGTCGTTGCAGATTGAGATTTTTTTTTTCGCTGGGCAGAAGTCCACCTGATTAAGGTTTCGTTCTTCATACGATTAAGGTTGCCGTGTTCTAAACCACAATAATGTGACAACATTAGCACATTTCTGGCTTTTGTGTTTGAATGTGTAATATTTGAATTAAATATTGGTGTTTTTCTCTTCTTTTACGCCTCAAGGTAAACTAAATAAAAGAAAATATGGTAGATGCAGCTTACTCTCACAATATTGCCGCGCAGGCCATAATTTAGTTTGCTAGTTTAGTCCACATCGACATTCAGATACAAACAAGCGCTTCTCATTAGACGTGTGGTATACATACGCAATAGCTGAAAGTTGTTTTGTATTTTCGTTGTTCCGTATTTGTGAGAGGTCTATGACAGCCTTATTATGCATAAGTTGGTCTAACTCATCTGGCTATGAAGTCTACATTGAAGAAGACGGAGGTTCAAAACCCCAAACAGAAAAGAAGGTGCACTTACAAAAAAAATTCTAAAAGTTTGTTTTCAAAGCTGACCATATGATTCACTTGACTTCAGTATAGCGATATGCAGTGGCATTGAAATAACCAAAATTTGTTCATTAAATCGCTTTTCGCTTCTCTTACCAATTATGAACTTCGGAAAGTCTTTGCTTGACTGGTGCTTTCGTGTAAAAGCGAGGTTGTTAGACTGCTTCCGTGCTTTTCGTGCGCTTTATTTGCTCAAAATATGCGCCTGTTCACGTTTTTGTGCGCGTACTTTTTTCAGACGCTCCAAATGGTCTACTCATGCTGCGGAGCCGCGATATTCTGCTTTGTAAGTTTGCTTAGACGACCTTACAGATGTTCCTTTTGGTTGCTTTGACGAGGTGTGATTTCATTGTACATACACGTATATATAATGTCGTGCGGAATATACAGTTGTGTTACTGATGCATCCCAGTACATCGTCATGGACACTCAACTGATCGTGGGCGGCGCCAAGCGGCAGTGCTCGCTGTCACCCGAGGACTACATCGCCGGCGCACTGATGCTGTACCTGGACGCCATCAACTTGTTCCTCTTCATCCTGCAGATACTCAACCAGTTCAGCGGCGACGAATCGTGATCGCGAGGGCGGCAGTGCCGCCGCCATTCCCGCTGCTTGACAGCATGCGCAGTGCGATGCGGCAGGCAGGACTCGCGGCAGTGCCTATAACGACGGGGGGCCCAATCGTTTTATGAGGTTCTTCTAAAAAGACAAAAAAAAAAAACCGGCAGCGCCTTCTACGACGAAGAAAATTCCGAAATGTTTTACGTCTGCGTGATCTTTGTGAATAACGGGTCTATACTACTGAAATGGCACCACAAGGGAAGACGAATGCACACGAGGAAGATTACACGCTTGTGTTTCGTGTAATCTTTCTCATGTGCATTCGTCTTCCCTTGTGGCGCCGTTTCAGTAGTATAATCCGTACTAACTTGCCCAATTGTCAGTCCTTCTAAATAACGGGTCTACAATCAAAGTCCCACTCGAGCACACGCTCATAATGTTTTGCTCATTCGTACACATTCTTTTAAAATACAGAAATATTGCATATAGGCTATGGGCCGATAGGGAGTTTTAGCGACGCTGCGTTTCCGTAAGTGGCGTTACGCTAACGCGATATCTAGTACGCCTATTGAGCACATACTCGAGCACGCGATCAATGCGTTTTTGCTCATCAGTCCATTTACTATAGGCACCGTACAGTCGAGTTTTCCAGTGCGACTGCAGCGCCAGAACGCAAAACCTAGCGGACAAAAAACGCAATAATGAGACGGGGTTGCTCAAAATGGAACGCGATGTGCGCGTCTCCCTCTCTGAATGAGTGGGCGGACTGCGGCCGGGATACACGGGGGACGCGTTCGCGCGTCTGTTTTCTGCGTGCCCCTAACGGCCAATGCCAGCGAACTTGGGACGGGCCAGTGCGAGCAACGCAGCTCCCTCTGGTCAGTGTACGGTGCCTATGCAGAAATATTGTGAGCTACGGATAAATTTGAAAGTTTTAGCGACGCTGCGTTTCCGTAAATGGTGTCACGCTAACGCGGTATATAGAACGCCAATTGAGTACGTACTCAAACACGCGATCAACGTTTTTTTCCTCATTAGTCTATTCTCTATGCAGAAATATCGTAAGCTAGGGATATATTTCAGAGTATCAGCAGCGCTGCCTTTCCGTAAATGCCGCAAGCTAACGCCATAGTACCTTCCTCCGTACCAACCACCATGGTTTCGCCGAACGCTAAGGTTTTACCGGGAAGTTAATGTATTTTGCCTATAATCCTATGGCCAAAGCTTTACTAATATCATGTCGTTCCCGCTATTCTCTCGACGATATGATGTTAAATTAGTATGTAATTTATATAATATTCGAGTGTATCCTTATACGGAAAGCATTTAAATCATATCAACACGCCAGCAACAAACACGGTAATGAGCAGGAGCGCTTTCAAATAGCCTTTCGAGAATTCGTTTTGCAGATGCCCGTAAAAGACTCTTCGTGAACTGCGCATTGGAAGGATTATGCGTAGCAAATGACGAGAAAATAGTATCTATAAAAATAAGTTGCGCGAGCTTTATGAATTCATCCCGGAAATATCAGGCAAATTCTGAATTAGAGAAAAGTAAATCACCCATGAGTATAGCATTGCCTAATGCAAATTCTGAGCGCCGCTTCGTATTGGGGCAAGGCCAACTGTGTTTTAAGTTTTGGCTTTCCGCAAGGTATCGACTACCTACATCATATATAATTTTTGTGAAGTAGGGAAGCACCCACTAGGCCATTATTCGTCCGTCTACGGATAAGCGAGGTACCCGCTACACATCTGTAAGGTATGTGCACTTTGTTGATGGTGCATGTGACTGAAGACGATGAAGAATTAAGGCTGAGCCCTTTGCATTGGGTGGGAAGCATTAGACCCCACACTCGTTGCGCAATGAGCATTGTGTGATGACTGGTTATTTTACTCTTCTGCCACGCTATATTTCATAAGTTAACGCGATTCCTTGCCCGACATGACGCCCGCGTAGGGTCTTTTTGCAAATGAGTTTCAAGCAGCACTCTGTAGTAGAATACTCCACTGCTACGCAGAGGACCTGAGTTAAAATTCCATCTGATCCTTGGTATTTTTTTGTCATTTTATTTTTTCGTGTCTATCGGTTACTTTTTCATGTCTATCGGTTACGCCACCGACGGCGACGGCGATGGCGACGCCGCTCAACGCAGGAATGGGCGCCTAAGAGCTGAAAATAGAGAACAACCATGAATGTCATGCAATTCTTAACTGGCTATATTGTTATTGCTCCATGGGTATTTCGAATGGAGCACGTTCAGTTAAAGGGGGCCATGACAACCAGTTTTCGCTGATAATCTGTGTTATGTGGTTTAATCCTTTGGTGTTCACAACCAAGCTGGCAAAATGTCAGCGCATTTGGTCGAGAACTTTATTTATAACGAATATTTTTATAAACACGCGAGCGGTCCTAGAGTATGACAGCACTGGCGCACTCGCGAGCCGTGACGTAACAAGCCACTTGCTTTGCGAGCGTCTGTATTCCGGCCAACGATTTTCTTTCGTGGTCAGCTGCGCGTACAATGGAGCTATTTCAGCTTTCTTCAGCTTGGCATTGAAAACTGAATGATTTGCAGCGGCTGAAACTTAGGTAGAACACGACGGCTCCACACCGTGAAGCACATGACGTCACACACGCCATGGCGAAATGGCGGTCACCGGCTGTAGGCGAGGTTTAAAGCCAGCGACTTCTAGGGTTCATTTCGCAATGAAAAAATCTTTTAGCAGTCCGTTTTTCATATATGTACAGGCAGACTAAACCCTCTACTTCTGTTTTTCGCTGAAAACCAGGATTTGGTGGGTGACCGTGTCATGGCCCCTTTAAGTTAGGTTTTCAAGTCGTTATATAGTTACGGCAGAGTTGGCGGCTTCCTAGAATAAGCTTGTTTTTGTGCTCATATCGAGCGAAAAATGTCACTGTAATAAATGCTTCGTGGCACTTTACAATTAGCCCAGTCCATATGCAAGTCATTGTCATTTGCGTAAACTTCTGAGAAATATTTTGGCAACGCAGTTCACGCACAAGGTTTTACGAGGCATCACACTGCAAGCAACGTCGGAAAATGAAAATGCTGTAGTGGCTGAGTCGTGCAAAGAAAGGGTCACAGCGTTGTGTTAGTTGCGTGTTCATACATACTGCTCTATTTAGTGTTTTATGGAAGCTGGAGTATGACTGGTGTGGATTTGAACCTGGCCAATATCGTCACGTCGCGTGCTGGGATGAAGATGGAAGTCTTGCACAATCAAATGAATGCGACAATGACGCCGAGTTTCGATAGCTTGCTGTCTTTTATGAAAAAAGAACAGGAAAAACTAGCCCCTTATAACTGAGAGCAGCCAGCTAAACGACGGCGTATCCCGGCCGCGGCTGCTATATTTTCGATGGAGGCGAAAATGTTTGAGGCCCGTGCACTTAGGGATTTAGGTGCACGTTAAAGAACCCGAGGAGGTCGACATTTCCGGAGCCCTCTACTACGGCGTCTCTCATTATCATATCGTGGTTATGGGACGTTAAACGCCAGATATTAGTATTAAAAGACGGCGCACACAGTTACAGAAGATGGCAGTGCCAAGCTGACTTAATTATTCTCGTATCTTCTATTTTTTTGTGTGCGTTACATTATAGTTGCACACTTACCGTTGAATATGCAAACTGGCGCAGATTTAGATCTTAGTGCCACAGAATTTGAGGCTGCGCATCGGGCATGTACTTCACTGTGCGGCCTTATGCAAACACAAAGTGAAAAACTGTGCAGTGTATGTGGAATAAGCATGCATTAAATAAAGATTCGTACTGCGAGGCAAGACTGGACTAACGGTTGTTTTAGGATTAGAAATAGATTTTCTCCAAAATTCGCTATCGCATGCAAGACTGGTACTTTTGAAGCGAGGATCGGTATTGATAATAAATGGTCAACCGAGCTCAGATGGACAAACAGGCGCGCACGTTTTTAATGCTGAAGTAGAGGATACACACGTATTTCGAAGACTGTGCCAAAAGAGCGACTTCCAAGGAAAAGACTGCACGCTTCTACAGATGTCTGTAGTCTTTACTTCGCAAGTATACATTCTTGGAAGCCAGCACTGTATGTGTCGTTCTAGCAGTAACCACTTTTTTTCTTATTTGCTCTGTGCTCAGTTTGCCATTTGGCATACCTAGCTCATAGTTCGAGACGGCAAGAAGTGTACGAAATGTTCCTAAAGGGACACGTTTTTGAAATATCGCTCGATACGTTGATGTTGCTGGGTGCTGCCAGATTCCGTTCAACTAGTTGACGGTTAACGCCTGATCACATGTGTGTCTCGGCAATATCTCTGCAACCTATACGATTTGCAAATGGGCCACTGATCTGCAGCGATGATGGTGGCGAAGTCAAGTAAAAATGATTGGCGTAACATTAAGGGCCAGTAAGAGAGTAGAGTGCATTACAGAGCATACAGACATAGTCAACATTCCAGCTGACTTGAAAATGAAAAAGTAGACCTGGGCAGAACACGCAATGCGGAAGATGGACAACCAGGGGTCAGTTAGAGCGACGGAATGGATACCGAATGATGGAAAATGAAGATGAGGACGGCAGGAAGTTAGGTGGAGTGACAAAATTAAGAAGTCCCAGGCACAGAATGGAATCAGCTGGCATCTAAGGCTAAGGCTAAGGTAAACTGGAGATTATTGGCAGAGGCCTTCGTCTTGAAGTGGGCATAAGATAGGATGAAAATGAGGACGAGATGATGAAATGCGTGATGAAAATATTTTGTGTGACACGATATGAAAATGCTTCAAGAAGGCGGCGATTTCGGCTGAACGGTTGCTTATATTGAAGTACCCGACTATTAGGCAACCCTTGTCGGAAGTACCTACTATGTGCTAATAGATTTAAAAATCTTTATCTACATTTGCAGTCCTGCCTTCACAGGTGCGTAACTATCGGCTAGAGGACAATCAGATTGTACAAGCAATGTCAGTTACAATCTGTTTTCGCAGACATACGTCAGAAATGACAATGGACACAACACTACCTCGCGATCCCGCTTTCCAGTAGTGTAAGGATCCTGGAATATTCATTGGTCTGTAGGTTCAGTGAGCTAAGTCCTGAACTACTAAAGATGTTTCTTCTTTACGCCATCAGCCGCATGTCTGAATTCTTAGTACGAGCGAACTAGAACGTTAATTTAGTCTTTATAGGCCATCAACCTTTAAAAATGAAGACCTCCCGTAAATTCGCATATGTGTACATTCGAAAGCACCCTGTTCTCCTAACGATGCTAATGTTATGGCTAAGGTAATGCGATGGTAAAAGTTACACAATTTTGAGTAAAACTTATCGAAGCGCAAAGTACGTAATGCACGGCGCCAATGTCATACTGTAGTGCATGTATAGCATGGTACTCCATACTTGAATAAGGTGCGGACGTCCCCGGTGATTGCCATAATTTAGCGCCAACGCATGCTTAAAATAGCGTTGAAACGTTGAGGATTTGTCAAAGTTGTCAACACAAATGTGCGCGATGAGGAAAATGATATGCCTCTGGAAAAATACCTTTGGTTGAAGAACAGTAAACGTGTAAAAATCTGAGGAAAGACAAATTAGCGATTTAACAAAACAGATTGAATTTATTTCTGTTCTGAAAGCAATAAATATTCACATTCAGAATTCTTCTCCGTCGATAACCAAGCGCACCTTTCTCGACGCAGTTGCTAACAGTGATTTGAACCAGGAAGCCTTACATAGTAGTATTGACACTTATAGATACCTTTTCCGAGTTCGGGGAGAAATCAGCAAGCTTTAACAATTAAGAAGCTTGCGGCGTAACTAATGGCTGTTAGTGCAGCTCGATGTTCACATACAGTTTGTCGTCGTGAATGAAACCGTTGTGCTCGAGCCGTTTGAAGTTCACTAAGTGGGTAATACGTCCCGTGTTCCAACAGCATGGTCGTGGCCTCCTCGTCATATTATCTCCGCTGAGGTTCACCCGAAACCATATGTCCTTCTCGTGGTCCCTTGGATGCGTGATGTCCACCCAGATTGTCCTATCGAAAGGCCACTCCATGTTGTTGTCCCACTCGCCGGTTTGCAAGTAGACAATGACGCCCATCATCACGTCGCCGTCTTTGTCGATTTCGAATCGGCATCGGACCGCGAAGGTGTAACCACCGAGCGAGCACTTATGATGTTGTGTCCACGTGTATTTCTTGCCCTTGAGGAGGTCGTCACGAACGCCGTAGATGCCGGGAAATTCGAGCAGCTGGATGAACACACCGCTCCCACTGGCGTGCCGGACGGGTCCCTGCGGATGTTTCTTCTTCGATCCGCTGCTGCCCATGTCTTCACGAGGTGTTGGCAAGGTCGTCAGAAATGCCGGGCGATGGTTAGCTTTTCACGTTGCTTATTGGCCACTGTCGTGCGATTGAATCACAGGAAAGCGATGACCCTCGCCACTGAACTTCGCGGATTCCTGAATCGCTGTGCCCGGAGGAGCGTATGCTACTGCAGTGATGCCAGAAAGCGTTCCTTTTATAGGGCCGATGGTTTATTGTTTTTAATGCTTCACTCACTGTGTGGAACTAAGGCCGAAAATAACACGGGCAATCCTTGTTGAATTGCTGATAGGAAGTTCACTCATGGCCAAAGGATCCGGCCTGCCCCGCGATGAGCAGTTTCGTATTATCCCAAACAATTTTATCGAGGCGGGATGACAGCGGGGTGACAGAGCTGTTCGATTGGCATGCGATTCGGTTCCAATATGCGTAACGGATAATCGTGAATCGTTACTTGTTGTTACGGAATAGGAGCGACATTTGTTTTTGCGTGACATCCTTTTGCGATCTATTATTTTTGTTTACACTATTGGAAAGCGACCACGAGCCCAAGCGGGCGATAGGACATGTTGACTAGTGACGTGCGATAGTCGTGACATTGAGTGATGCGCATTCCGCGAGATTATTAAACATACACAGGCGCCATTTTGATGAACCGTTACGGACTTCGTGAACGCTAAGGTTGCGTGCATGTAATGTGGTTTATGTGTCTCAGTTACATTGAATTTTCCCAAACTGAAGGGCACAAGAAACAAAAGACAGAGAATGGTAAATGAAATTCAAGAAAGTGAACCAGAGGAACTTTCCGGTTGGCTACCTTTTACTTGGGAAGGTGAAATGGCGTATGAAAGAATGAAAGAGGAGGAAGAAGAGTGACAATACTACACAGTATTGCAATAAAGAACGGTATATCACAGGGTGCAATATATTAGAAATACAGAACAATATATTAATGCTTAGAGATTAGTAGAGTTACCCGAGTACTCTTCTGTGTATCTCTTCGGCTCATGAAAAAATTCAAAACAAGAACACTACGCAGAAATTACAGGGTCCAGATGTTGAGAATAGCTTTACCTCCTGTATTAAATGTTTTGGCGCAAATTGGTTTTGAAGTATTTCGTGTTGCAGGTCTGCGCTTCATGCTTTGTTCATGAGCTTTAAAATGCTTCCACACAAAAAAAATCAGCTGGTTCTTACGATTATCGAAAGGATTGCAGTCATTATTCTCTAATTTGAAGTTCGACAGTATGAGAAAAAACAATCGTATTATTTTGCGGCGCCATTGGTATAATTATAATGAGTCAATTAAATGGGAACCCATTGCTTTCTTATGATGAAATATTATTAATTTCCATCACAACAATTGTTACTAATTATTTTGGCAATTTGCACATGAGTCGCGCCCCTTTAGAAGGACGAAAGGAAACGAGAAATCATTAGAGCTCTACAGAATAATTTTGTACGTATTCTGGGTAAATACGTATTCATTGGCATAGGTCGGCAGACTAACTCATTACTCGACTCATTCAGGCTCACTTAGGGTCAGACGACCCCACGTATCATGATGATGATGATCATCAGCCTGACTACACCCACTGCAGGGCAAATGATTCTCTCACGTTTCGCCAATCAACCCGGTGCTGTGATGCTGCAGCCACACCATTCCCGAAAAATTCTTATTCTACACTGCCTACTTAACTTCCTACCTCCCCGTCACGCGCTTGCCTCCTCTTGGAATTCAGTTTGTTACTCCTCATGACCAGCGGTTATCTTGCCTACGCGCGACATGCCCTGCCCATGTCCATTTCTTCTTGATTTCGACTAACATGTCCTTAAAGGGACACTAAAGTGAGAGAATGAATCAGTTTAGAAGGACAAAATGTACTCTGAAAACTCTATTCTCGTTAATTTCATCATCATAGGCTTATTATTAGCAGAAAAAAATAAACGTAATTATTTCAATTTCAAATTTCGCGTCAGAATTTCTGCACGTGACGTCACGGATTTCAAAACGTTCTATTCGTATTTCGATCACACTGGCTCAACAAATATTTCTGAAACTTAGTATGCTGAGTTTCTGGCTCCCTAAGAGGACAATATGCTCCCTATTTGCCGATTAGGAACTACTTAGGCCATACTAGACGCCGTCAAAACGTATGACGTCACGCCAACTGGTGCGGGAACTTCAAGGCGGCGTCGCCACCAGTATTTTCTTTTTGCTTGTTTTCTTGCTTACAAAGCTTCTTACGGCAAGCGTGGGGTCTTGGTATTGTGAAAGAGCAACTTACTAACACATTTAAATTTGTTTTTGTCTTTAATGTCTCTTTAAAACGCTTGTTACCACGCTTACCGTACTTGGAAGCAATGCATACCAGAGTGAATTACCACGGGCGAGTAGAATTACAACGAGGAAATCCGAGTGGGCCCGACAGGATAGAACATTGATGAGCGTGAGTCTAATTGCACCCCGAGCAAAAAAAAAAAAAAAAAAGAGCCTAAAGCGACCTGTCACTCAAGGTTAGTGCGTTCTATTTATTTTGGCGGCCATTGTTCGCCGCTGTTACTTCCAGTCAGTTGGAAACAAGCTTTTTATAAAAGACAAAGGAACTGTGTGGTGCAATTTTGTTGCCGCACTGATCGCTTATTGGCAATGACTCAACCTATACGAGCAAATAATTTTCGGGGTGAAATATGCCTCATTATATTTTGATTACCGGAACCGCGTGTGACATGATGAGCAGCTATCTCTGCCCGGCAAGCCCGAGTATCAGTTCCGCGTTGACCACACAAGCAAGTCGCGATAACAGAATCTGCTATAAGAGGACCTCTCCCCCGCGTCGCTATCAATGCCCGCCTCAAACTCATCCAAGCTCCGCATAAACCACCGCGCAGCTTCGTTTCACTCAAAAAGCCTATTTGTTAGACTGCCGACCAGTTCAAGGCAAGCATGTCGGAGCCAATGATCCAACCTCTCGCCGCCGAAGAAGAGAGCAGCGGTTCGCAGTGGGAGTCGCCAACTCCAAAAGACAGGCCCTCAGAGCCATTTCCTACTGGGCCGCACCGCTCTGCCTCCCAGTTCGGAACATTCGTCACCTTGTTCGAGCTACGCGACGTGCAAGCCAAGCTCGACTCGCTCATCGAGGACAGCGCTGAGGCGACGATGGATAGCGAAGCCAGAAACTTGGGCGGCTACACGGTGGTTCTACAATGCAGACTCAAGAAGGACGACAAAGGAGCGATAAGTGCCTCCTTTATCCTGTGTCTCCGCTGCGGTGAATGGGACACTTACATGGACTGGCCATTCGCCAAGAAGCTGACCGTGGTCCTCTCGCACGTCGATGGCCCGGAGAAGGACATCAGGCTGCCTATAGCAACGAGTGACGAGAGTGACGTCATCAAGAAACCAGCCCCGGGCTCCTGCAACAAAGGACACCAGAGCGAGCCATTGAGCTGGCAAGAGATTGAAGGCGCAGGTCTAGTATTCAACAACACCTTGTATGTAAACGTCGAACTCGAATAACCCTAGATGTGATCAGCATACTCTTTACTGCAAGCTCTAGTTCTCTTGATTGCAAGCAACTGTAATCGAAATTGGGCCAACCTTGTGTCTCCAATGATGAATGTGTGTGACATGTCAACGCCTCATGATGGTGCTACTTATGGCTATTGATGGATAGTAAATAAAATCCGTTCTTTAACTGCAAACGTTTGGCTTCGTTTGACTGTTTTGTCAGAATACAGCATCGGTTCTGAGCGTGGAAAGTTCTGCCTCTGGGACGTGTGTGGCTCAAGAGTTGGTGAAAGACACGCCAATAAACACGAAAAGCGCAAGTGACCCCGCAAGCCCGAACAGTTTTTGCCGACTTGTCTAAAATTCAATAAATAACTCAATAAGATTTTATGCAAATTTTCATGTACACCTCAGATAAAAGTACTCAAAACAGGTTTCGTTGGTATGTTGGAGAACTAACAAAAGAGTTATAGCTGTAATCGAAGCGTTTCATACGCCGAGCTACTACGCAGATCCTAAGGAACTACGGACGATGTAAGTGGGCAAGTTAAGCGAAATTTAAGCCAGCGGGTGTTGAGAGAAGCATGGATGCAAAATATTGTGATCCAGATTGCTGGAGATGTCAAAATAATATGCAGCAAGTGTTATGGACACAAGTGGTTTTAATTAGCACAATGGCTTAACGTGGAGTAAATAAAGACAACGTAAAGACAAACTTTAGCAGAAGCAATAGAAATAAAGGTTTCTTGAAATTTACTCTGCTCAAAGGGCCATTTGTTATAAATTGATTTTGTATTCAGCAGCTCCAGACACACACAAAAACAAAGATGTTGCGGGGAGAATCTATAACACGTCAGCACTGGACAAGCTAATGCTGCACAGAGCCCACGGTTCTTCAAGCCAACCAGGAAGCTAGAGGCTCAGCCCACCACCATCATGTTCTTCCCCTGAGTGGCATTACGCTACCCGTGACGCTACGTGCCGGCTGTTGCTTTGTTTTTTATGCATATAACGTAATGCCTCGTTTGAAGGAAAGTGTGTAAAAGATTAGTTAAATAACATAACAATAGCATGCAAATATGTGCAATGTTCTTGTGACAGAGAGGGGTGTGCTTTGTGCTAATAATAGCTGAAATAAAGAACAACAAAACAACAAGGATAGTAGACGAACAGAAATCATAGAGAAAAAGCGACATATATCAGGGCGACTATATTTTAACCATTCAATGAACAAAGCACAAAAAGAATATTTAAGCACTCATTGGCTTAAGTAAGTTCGGTATGTATAAAGAATATCTGCGGTTTTACGTCCCAGAACCACGATATGATTATGGCAGACGCCGTAGTGGAGGGCTCCGGAAATTTCGACCTTCTGGTATTCTTTAACGCGCACTGACATCGCACAGTACACGGGCCTCTCGAATTTCGTGTTCGCTATGTATTCAAGTTCTAAGGTGCAGGTTGACGTAATATAGAATTACAACTGTTCTGTAGCAAGGAATATAATCTATGTAGTGTGTCCATTGAGCGGCTCTAGAGAAATGATGAAAGGGACGGGTATGACGTTAGTGCGACAGTAAACATAGGCGTGCGCACAGGGGAGGGGCAAGAGGGGGCGGCCGCCCCCCCCTAATCAGTTAAGAGGGGAGGCGCAAAATCTGCCCCGTACATTGACTTATTAGGGTGGGGGGGCGCTGGGATGAACCTTTGCCCCCCCTAATGGGGATCCCTGCGCACGCCTATGACGGTAAACACAACTTAATGATTGTCTGGGTGAATCGTTCACTGAAAACTTACTTTTCCCATCTACACCACACGGAGGATGAAGTCGCACCATAAAAAAAGACATAAAATTAGCTCTAGGCACCTAGAAACCTTTTGGATGACGTATTTAACCCGCGCTGTTGTATCTCTATACTACAGTTTTGCTGTTGCTAGCGAGAAGGTTTAAGGTATAAGACTCGTTTTAACGCGATAGTCTTAAAGAGCTCATTTCGCGGACATTTCGGCGAAGGCGTCGTTGGCTGAGAGCAAGCAAAAAAATCGGCGCGTTGTCCCTGTGCGTAAATTTGAGATAGCTGCAAATAAATACGCAATAAAAATCTTCGGATTCAGCAGAAATCTACCCCAGGCCTTCTGCGTGGCAAGCAGGTGTTCTACGAGAGTACCGCCTACGCTTGAAATTCTTTAGGGAAAGAAACCCTACACGAATGTCGTATAGTGCGACGAGTCTCCTTAACGCATGTAATATTGCGTGGCAGATGCATGAGAGAGAAGCGTTAGAGCCAGGGAGTGGCCCGGTGTGCCACCCTCACGCTGCGCCACGGTGAGGGACGTCTTAATGGTGGGCTCTAGAAATTTCGACAACATGGGGTTCTTTAAGAAACACGCCAACTCAACGTCACCTTTCAATATTGCTGTTTCATTTTGCGGTGACGCCCAAGTTTAATGATTAAGAGACCTAATATCGTACGGGAGCCATTTAGATGAGTGAAGAATATAAGGAATGCAGCCATTTAGCAGCCGGAAGCTGTTATGTCGCTAATTATGCTAGTGTATTTAATTTTTCACTAGGGTCTCCGGGGCATATACATAGCATATATATATGAGCTTGCGCGTCATTTTGTTTGAGCATGCACTAGCGCAAAAAGCAGTCCTCGAAAGGGTAGTTAGAAAGGGAAACTTCACAAGTGATTCACTTTAAGTTTACGAATGATGGCTAGCAGACACCAAATTATACGGCACTCTTTCATACGCTATAGATCGTCGCGAAACGCGTCCACATTGATTTCATTATGGCCTTATATATCATATGACAACATAGAAGAAAAGGTTGACCTGCATACAGTTTGGATCTTTATTGAGAATAAAGTTTGTGTTCAAGAGGGATTTGTGGCATTTTCCTGTATATTTAAAAAGCTCTAGCTGAAGATATGCGCCGCTTAAGTATCCGTAAATGTTCACAGGTGCTCGTCGTAGACAATTCTATAAGAAGGAATCCAGAATATTTCACACGTTGCTGTAACTAATGCAAGCTATGCTACACTACTTTGTATGAAATGATAATATGTGAGGTTTTACGTGCCGAAACCACGCTATGATTATGATGCGCGCCATAGCTGAGGGCTCTGGAATTTCAACCACCTGGGGTTCTTTAACGGACCTTGTCAACTCAACGTCAACTTCAACATTTCTGCTTCATTTAGAGGTGACGTCCTAGTTAAATGGTTAAGAACCTCAATATCCTAGGGGAGCCATGTCGATGAGTAAAGGATAAAATAAATGTAGCCTTTATAGCAGCCTGATGCTTGATTATGTTACTGTATTTATAAAATATTGACGAAGACTCCGGGACATGTGCTCAACATAAAAGGGATTGCGGGTCCTCCTGTTTGAGTGAGCACAGGCACAACGAGAGTTCCCGAAAGGTACTTAGAAATGGAAACCTGAGTAATGATTAAGTGACTTAAAAGTTTACGAATGATGGCTAGCGGACAATGTAGTTTATTTCACTTTTGCATATAGTTTACGCACAAAGCGGACCTACATTAACTTCAATATGACTTTATATATCACATCTACCAATGGAAGCAAGCTAAATTGCATACAGTTTGCCTCTTTTTTTAGAGTTATGCATAAGGGGTACTTTTGACGTCTCCTTGATTTCTCAGAAATTTTAGCTGACATGTGCTGCGTAAGAATGCGGAAGTGTTTGTAGCAGCTCGTCGTGGACACTTTCATAAGAAGGAATCGAGAGCGTTTCACACGTTGCAGCAAGCCATGGAAGCCATGTTAGACAGCTTTGTATGAAGTGACGATTAGGCCGCAGTTGCAATTCTTGCTTAACGTTACTACGAGGAGTCACATTTATAAAAAAAATCAGCTCCAAAAGTAATTTCACGTTTCTGCCTGTGTAAAATGCTTAATGAGAAATCATATAGGGGAAAGGAAACTGCGAATATTTCTGTGAAATGATCCGAAATGGGAATCAGCTGAATAAAACTGAGAGGGAAGGTGATTCATGCAAACTCAAACCAACATTGACATCATTATTTCATCAATGTCTTGGTGGATGTGTAAATAAGAAAAAAGGACTATTCTGCATGGATTGCACTATCAGAAAAGCCATGTAAGCTGAAACATGGAAACAATTCTGCCTTATGTAGTTACGAAAACCATAACGTTTATCGCGTCTATGCCTCTTCTACTGAAGATTAAAATGCATGAGGCTGCAGCACCTGTAGCCGAGATTTTAATGGTGCTTTTGAGTGATAGAATCGCTGCTTTTATTAAAGAACAGCAAAGTACCGAAGATTGACGATTAATGTAGCGGTTAAGCAGCCGCTGCTCAACGAAAGAGAAGTGAAAATTGCTCATTTTTCTTTCACTTAAATTCACGTCAGTGCGCGCAAAGCAGCAAGTTTTGTCCGGCGTTGTCAGATTTCGAAAGCTTCGAAACATTCGAACAAGTCGTGTTTCCTAAAGCTTGGTGCTTTGCAAACGACTTTTCGCGCTCTGACGGCTGTTCTAGATGGCAGTACTAAATAGTCCGGGCATACATTCCCAATCGATGAGAAAGAGCGCACATCCCGAAGGTTGCTTTAAATCTATTAGGAGATCGTGATCGGACAGTGGAATTTTCTGAAAATTCAGCTTGTCTCTGTGGCATTGCTCGTCGTCTAGCTGACGCCTTGAATTGTGGAACTGCGCTTGCAGTAAGCAATTTTGCTAAAAGGTACAGGCAGATTTGGTCAATGTAATTATGTCTGTGTCCTGTTCCGTTTGGCGGCTTATTATCTCATCGTAGTTTTTCGATATTATCTTCATTGAGGTGACCGATCTGACCTCTCTCGATGAGGCAATGTTAGGCCATTGTTAAAAGGCAAAACAAGGAAGTGTTCGCTAATAGCGTCACTCATGAAGATAAGGCTATCCCGTTCGCCAGCTTATATCTGTCAATGCGACAGTGCTGCTGCTTATTGTTTTTCGACCTTGACATTATAGATTTCAAAACGCCATGCATTGTGTTCGTTCTCGCTATTGTCCTCATATGTTGGCCTAATGTAAGCGTAACAATCGCCGATATAGTGATTCGTAAAATGTCATTCACTTGGCAAGGGGGTTGCCGCAAGAATGGCACGAGAACTGCCATTAGCCATGGCTGCTGGAGTGCGCTTAACTGGGCTGGTTGGTACATGATTAGGACGAGAGCAAACAGCGCTAAACACGGGACGGAGAAGAACGGCAGACACAGGCGCTGCCACTGTATACAATTTTGTCTGCACAGCGGCAGACACGTAAGGTTTAGGCTTCAAGAGGCAGTGTGAACACTACCACACCACGAGGCAAATTCGTGTTAGTAAGGAAGTGCTTTGGGAAAAATGTGATTTGACTAATAGGTCATCTGCGATGAGTACGAAATGCACGAAAGACATCGGTCCCAAGAGCACAGTAAGCATAGTTTATTTAGGACATAGACGAGACTCGCGAAATTAAAGAGAAGTACTTTCACAATGCAGAATCTCACCTCTACATCTACGAAATCGAGAGGATTACATAAAAACATCGCGAATAAATAATTGTATTATTTCCGTAGTGCTTATTGTTGATGCCCACAACAACCGCTTCCATCACAACAACAAAGGTACAAGGCTGTCAGCGTGCTGGAATTTCACACCAGTTCAATGTTCACGTGTAAAGTTTTGTTGTGGATGAAACCGTTTAACGAGACCTCATTCCAGTAGACCAAGGTGCTCCAGCGCGCCGGGTTTGATTGTCTTTTACCCGGTCTCTGCACCGCATCATCAGCTTGAAACGTTATCGGCAGCTTGATGTCCTTCTGGTAGTCCTCTAGATTCGGGACAGTAAGCGTGACGTACTTGGAGAAGGGCCACTCGACGTGGTCGTCCCACTGACCACCGCTCAGGGCGACACCGAAAGTCAAGCTTACTTGGTCACTGAAATCCCTGTGGATCTTGCAGGCGGCCGTCATCGTGTAGCCACCGACAACTAACTCCCTCTGTTCGACCCACGACTGGCTGGGCCTCAGAGTGTCGTGCTTTTCGGGGATCTCGGAGAACACAACCATCATCATGAACGCACCAGCCGCTGTAGCGGGGCGGTAAGGCCCAGGTGTGTACGTCGACCCACCTTGTCCCATTGCTCCGTAGTCCTTCTCAAAGATGATGTACTCGACGACGCTCGAAGACCGCGAAGTAGTGGCAAAGTCGTACGTGGCTGGAAGCCCCGAAGGGTAGAGTGGGATATGCTGGCTTTCTATGGAAATGACTCAGACACACAAGAGAATGGCCTTTCACTACGACTCCAGGTGCCAGCTATATGCAGGAGAGCTCTCGAATGTGTTCTTTATATATGCATAGATGCTGCTTTCATATGAGCGAGAAGCGCACGCCCCTAGTTCAATGTCCACGACGCTGCAAATCTAGGCGCACATCTCAATAGTGAGCATTCCTCAGAATTCCTTCCTGCGCGACAAACGCTATTGTATTGTGGCGATGCACTTCCATTCAACCTGCCGTTGTGAGAGGTGGGCGGCAAATATTGTGAATCAGCAATAATTATTTTGTACAATCACGCGGATTGTTATCTACACTCCATTGTCATCGGCCACTTGTTTGTTGAGCCGTATACTTATTTGCCTTTAAAGTTCCATCTATTGTCTTAAAAAGAGAGGAGCTGGAATCTGCGAGGTGTAGATAAAAAGACAAAGGCAATGACACGTTGATAACTCAGGTTTATTTTGAGAGTAGTTGAACTTGTGAATCCTCCGTGCAATCTGATAAAGCTGCCAAGCTCTACCGTACAGCGTGCTCTTGCGAGGAAAAAATCTGTAGTTTCGAGGGAATGATTATGAAATTAATGTGATAGCAACATACTGGAATACTATCCAAAGAAATACTAGCAGCTTTAGTGGTGATGTGCTTCCGCTTTGTGCTCCAGAAGTGCTGGATCCTGTTTACACGCCGCCGGCGTTGTGGTGCAGGTTTTCTCACGCAGTTGCATGTTGTTCTTACTTGCGGACACGCATGCGAGTGTAGCAGGGACCGTACCAGAAGCGCGGGATTTAATTCTTTACTGGTCAAAGGTCGATGTAAGCGAACAAAGTTAAGCGTGTTGACGCGAGCAACAAGACACAGGTAAGACGGAAGAGAGGGGGGTCACATATACACTGATCTGGCGACATGTTGGACTTAAATACCATTATAAAAACTTCATTAGTTCAACCAGTCTGGGTGACTATTCGATGCCGTCCTGTTTCATAAATATTTCCAATAGAAATCACCAAACAGTCATCATCAAGAACATTTGATGATAATCACGATCATGACTTGTTTTTGCATCTTCGCGCCTGCCTTAGGTTATGTTCAAGATGGTTGAATTCGCCCGCATCCCCCTAATTATTCCAGAAAATTTTTTATTGAAGTGTTGCATCATTCTGTTTTTACAATGTTGAAACCATGAAGCCTGCCGAAAAGTTGGGGCACCTAAGCACCAGTGGTGCGAAGACTGAGGAGAGAGCGGAGCTTGTAGCGTTCCCATTCTCATCTTCCTTCCCTCCTCCTCGCCCTCCCTTTCCTTTCCCCACCTCTTGTTATACCATAATATATATGGATATACTATGTTTCACCCTTTCCCCGCTTCCTTTTCTTCCCAACCCTCACTTCCCTTTCCCACACCTGGATATGCTATACTATACGTGACTATGCTATGCTTCCTTCCTATCTCTATTTCTGTCATGCTCTCCATTTTTTCTATCTCTTTTTGCGTCATTCTTTTCTTTCTTTCTCTCTATCTCTCTTTTTTTCTTTCTTTCTATCTCTTTCTCCCTCTATCTTATAAGGGCACTTGCTTGGGCCAGTTGGTATCTATTCAGTGTTATGTTATTGCGCACCGCTTTGAGGACAAAGACTGAACCACACGAACACAAGCGCAAACTTTCAGCTGAATTTATTGGATGGACACATGATGCTTTTTATACAATCGCGTATCGTAGTTACATACAAACAAATCCGAAACATATACAAAAAATATAAATAGTACAATACCGGTAACCACTCATGCCGAGGAAACGTGCACCTATCGCATATCCCCGCGATACCGAATTCAGATACTGTTATTTCCTTCTGCGTTAGTCCAAAAGATGCCACACTGAGGCAGTCATCCCCCAGGCAAATATTCTCGGACGCCTGAATGATTTCGCGAATCATCTGATTATTATGCCTTGGTTTAGCGGAACCTCCGCTGGCATCCGCACTCTCTACAATGCAAGCCTCCTTGCACCGATTTATGCACATAGTTGCTATGCTCCATCTATCTCTCTGTACTCATTCTCTCGCGCATCAAAGCTATTGCATCTCACAGCGGACAAATCGGTGCCTCTTCATCCTCACTGCCCTTACCCCCTTGCTATGCTGTACTATACAAGGCTATGCTATGCTCTGCTAGCGTGCCTGGGTAGCCGAGTTGCTACAAGTAACGTTCCTTCTGCAAAGGCAATAACATTTCGTTTCATTTCATTTTAATACCTTAAAGCCCCCGTCAGTGGTATTACATAAGGGGTGGGTAGCATGCTTGTACTATAAAAGCAGTTGTTATGGTGTGATGCACGTTTGCACATTGTCTAGAAATTCAGAATGATTTGTTATGACAGCAGCACGATGGGGCAGGTTGTTCCAGTCTCTGGCAGCCCGAGGAAAAAAATAGGCTTGAAATGTTACGGTTCTTAATCGAGGACGGGTAACTTGCGGGGCCCTGGACCCAAATTGTAGGGCCGTGGACCACTGTAGGGACCTGGACCTTTTAGGGGCCCTGGACCCAAATTTCACCCTCGTAGTTTCACGCTTCAACGCCTTCTTTGTGTCGTCCTCAGATGAATGCAAAAAGATTTTTGGAGATAGACGCACGCAAACTGAAGTTATTGAGCTTCAAATTTCAAAACAAAAGCAGTCGACAAAAACAGGCATAGCCTTTCGTATTTCCGTCAATTAGCCTGGTTGTGGCTACTTCAAATGTAAACGCGGAATACATTTTACTTTAACAGAACGCTGCAGGACATGGTGGCCTTTCTGCCGCATGCGGCAGAAAGGCCACCATTTGGTGCTGCACATAACGACTCCGTGTTGACAAATGGGAGGTCAAAACGCGCCAGAAACAATGAGCTGCTGCGGCTGGACGAGCTTTGAACGTGAGCTAGAACAAGGAAGCGACAAGCCATGCGTTGTTACGTGTTAAGAGAAGCTTCTAAACGTTCCATCGACGCCGCCGAGACCGATGCTAGAGCGTAGACGACAGGGACGAGGTCCATGCAGGAATGCAGTTGGAATGCGGTGTAATGAGGAACGCGGGCGCACACTGTAGACCCTTTGACAGCGCTATCGGTG